>NC_051285.1:26466028-27092278 GCF_015220745.1 Sebastes umbrosus
ACATACAGTGTGTACTAGTTGTTATCCTTTAAAAACACCGAGACATCTTAGCTTAGTGTACCCTTTATTTTGTACATCATGTGAGCTGAATTTCAAAATAGGAGGAAGGTTTTTCTGTCTGGTAACACACTGTCAGATATATTTAGCCTCAATTAGCCTAGTTCTGTGTAAAGCAACAAGTTAGAAATGTGATGCAACTGTAATATTTCAGCAGGGGATAGGGGGCCATCAACTTCTGTAGGACATTTTACATCCAAAATGAACTTAAATGCAAATATAAGATAAGATGAACCTTTATTAATCCCCGGAGGGAAATTCAGGTGTCAAAGCAGCAACATCAGCAAACAGAGTGAAACACAGGAGAGGTAAAGGCATACAAAAGTTATAAAAACAATAATATATAAGATACAGAGTGAATGGGTGAACATAGTGTATACAGTCCGTCAATAAATAAATGTAGTATGTACAATAAATAAATGTAATATGTACATATTTGCAGTCTATAAAGTGGTATATAGGATGTATAGTGTAAAGTAAGTGTAAAGTGCGGCAGTGGTTAGAGTCCAAGATGGTTGCAGATATAGTGCGTTTTTAAAGTTCTTAAAGTCCTCATAGTTCTCATATGGGGGTCAGCCTTGGTTGTGGAGCCTAATGGCTACCAGCATGAAGGACTGACCCAGGCGCTTTGTGTTGTGCACAAATACTATGAATTAATGTCCCCACTCGCAGAAGTAATGAGGTCACAGGCTGTGTGGAGCTAAAGTCTGTCAGTGTTTGCTCTCAGGTTAAACTCCAAAAGCAAAGTTTTGATATTTACTGAAGTCTGGTGCCATTATTAGACCTTTTGAGGCAATTTTGAAACATTTTAAGTTTAAAATATGGAAGGCATCTCCATCTCAGTTTTAGAAAATACTCATGCATGTGTATTTACATTTTTAAAACTGCGTGTAAGCCAGTTTTACTTGTGATCTGTCGTACAATAATGATTTTGTTTGTCTGTGTAGCTTTTGGAGATAAGAGTACCAGATTCAGAAAACAGACATGCATGACTAATTGTATGGGAAAAGGTTTCTCAGTTACAACGCTGAGATATTCTCACAATTAGACAATACATTAACATAGTGTGTAGACTGTAAAACATAAAGTTAGTAAAAGCGCAGAATGTACTTAAAAGTGCTGAATCAAAACTTGTCTACGTGTAACAGTTTGATCTTGTTTTTCCTGGTTTCCAGACTTAATTCAAATGTTGAAAGTACCATGTTTTTATGTGTTTGAGGTGTGGTTTTGGAGAGGGGTATGGAGCACCCTATACACAGAGGGGAGACGATGCCCATCGGACTACATGACAGGTAATGTGCAATGTCTCATATTCCATTATGTCGCTAGCAACTGTGAATATTGCAGTGTATTAATTCACTTTAATTGCATGCATTCCACTTTTTTGCTCACACACTCTGGAGGAGCTGTTAACAGTATTAGCTATTTTGCAACCAGGCAAAATCAATTTATTGGTGGTTGACCGTTCTTAAGTTGTAAACAGAACAGCAGTTGTCAGTCCAGGATAGGAAATGGCTTCTGCCTGGTATCAGAGGTGTTAATCAGGTAATCCCTGATTAGATTGTAAGAAAGAAAAGCAGTATGGCTGTGGCGCTCAATGACCCGGGTTGAGAACCACTGACTGATAAGACTCTTACCAGAGTGTCACTCAATGACCTGAAAGATATTACGGTGTTTCTGCTACGTTAATTCACCTGTTGCAGCTTTCCATGCCTGAATGGCCTGTGCATAATGTTGGCTAATTTATCAGTATTTGCCAACAGTCATCCTGTCACTTAAACAGCATTGTCACAGCACAACACTGAAATAGGCAGCCCGTTCTCATTCCCAGGGCGTCAAATATCGACGCTTTGTCACAGCCGTTGGCGTTAGATACCGATGCACAAGGCGCCCTTGAGCGTCGGTATGAGACTCACCAGTCTTTCCATTAACTACTGTACAATGTAAACCCATCCACGTAAATATTAAGCGCTCAGGGAAAGTGTGCCGGGAGTGTGGTGACGTAGCTTTAATAATGAAAAGACACACACCAGGCGGGCGGGAGGGGAGGTGGATGGGTCCAACAAACACAAGGCTTTCATCCAGGAGACCGCTGTTCGTGTCCCATGTGTCATGTTGTAATCAGCTATTCGTTCATGTCTCGTGTTCACAATGTTCAGTGTCATTTTCAGTGTACAAATATAGTAGTTTTAAGCCCAACCGTGTAGTTTTGTGTTAAACCTAAATATAGTGTTTTTATATCCTGAACCTAAGCAAGTGTTTTTGTTTACTTCACAACATTAAGCATATGTTTATTGCGACTGAAAAGGGTGACGCAGAGGGGTCTGACAAAGCATTGCGTTGAAATAGGGAGTTTCAACTGGGCCCAGTGTTGGTTCTGGCAAATGAACAAATGTCTTTATGAGCTGACCAGATGTGGGAGTTTAATTTACATAACAAAAACTGCGATGGATTGTGTACTTATGTCTCAACTTTCCCACAGAATATCAGCAAATAATGCAAAGTTAGTGATAAACACATCAAGAAGAAGCCTATGTCTTCAAGTATGAGAGAACATGACAGATGGGGCGACACATTTGGCCAAGTTTTTCTGGAGTTGGCTACAGAGGAATATTAGTTTGACCGCGAGGAAGCTGCAGAAGAGCCGAGAGTAAGACAAAGGAGAATACTCAGAAGATAATCAGCAGGAGTGTCTCGCATTAGGATCAACAGAAACTCCTTTTACTCCATGTCCACCATGATTTGCCACACCCAAACGCATGACTGTCAGGAAAAACCTTCTCTGTGCTTTCTTCAGTAAACAGTGAATGTTTTTTTATGTTGGTAATTGCTGTGCAACACCTAATGAGATAAAATGGTCAGTTATAAGCGGTGCTCAGAAGAAGACAAATACAAGGAAGATGCCAGCCAGTTGAAGCATAGATTGAGAGTTGATAAAAGATCTTTTACTGATGCATACCTTAGTGTAGGTAGTACCAAATGGTTGCTCCTCTTGAGACCTGCATGTTGCAATACTAGGGAAAGAAGCTTGCCTGATAGTTTCTGTGTGTTCGATCCAATCTGTTGGCAAAAGATTCTCCTTTACTCATGAAGAGAGTTGTGACTGTGGAGGTGGATGAGACACTACACCAACTGGATGGGCAGTTTTGGAGCATCAATAGCAGATACTAGAATAAAATGTTTGCTAGTTTAAATGAATGAAAGAAGCATAAAGCAGCATGGCATCAGTTCTCCCTCAGTTTATTGCTTTTTCATTATTTGTTGAGTTGTGTGCAACCTTTGCTATGCACATTTATTTTAAATTGAACATCTTTACACTGGAAATAAGTAGGAATATTACAGTGCTACTACAGGAATTATTTTAAATAGGCGTCTTTATAAGGGTGTTGTGAGAGTAAAATAGTAGAACTGAGGATAGCAGGTGTAGCACTGAGCTTTCAGGCTTTGACAGAAGGATAGCTGTCCTTGCAGTAGAGGCAAGGTCATTCTGCTGTTTACAGTGTAAGCTGGGACGGAGAATGGTGTAACCCTGAAGGTGTGATGATAAGGTTGTTATGAGAATGGAGCTGCAGGTGGAAGCAACTTGTGCTCCCACCTCCCACGAAACCTTTTGTGTAATAGCTGGTAGCAGTTCCATCTTGACCACTTGCAAATGGAACAATCTGCTGGTGATTTAAACATTGATTGACGTTAAAATGGAGAAAGAGGACTTTTACTTTGAACTACAGTGGGCCGCCATTCTTTATCTATGGCATTTTCTTGAATTTCTTTTTGGTATATGTACTTGTGAATCCTGATAGTGATTGTGTTTTGTCTGTGTGTCACTTGCCAATAAGAGGTCATTGCTTTGTTAAACTAGAATGTATAACTCAGATACCGGTTGCTAGGTGCTTTTATATAGTTTAAAGCTTCACTTTTACCTAAGATGACCTTGTATGTTTTATTATTTATTATGAATTACATCAGCAGTTGCTGTTTCTTAATCTTTTGCACAATAATCCAACAAATCTAATTGATTTGGTAAAAGTGGGGCGAGACGATAGGCGTGACGACTTCTGTTTTCAGTGAGATATGATTTTTTTTTTCTCCTTTTTCTGGTTCCCACATTAGGTATAGCGTTGCGTCCCCTCTCATCTGCTAAAACCCTCTTTAATTTTTTGGCTGGACCACAGAGGGCCAGCCCTACAAACGCAAAAGTCTGTCACTGAGTGAGTGAGTGATTGAGTGATGAAGTTACACGATTGGTCGGCCGAGTGTTGGAGTTTCCTCATTGGCCGTTGCGTCCGGTTCACGAAACTTGGACCTTAGTTCTAAAGTGAAACGAGATTCAGCAGTGGCATAGCCTATTTCTCGCTTAAAATGTTTTCAGAAGTAGATTTTGGTGGATTGTTTAGACAGAATAACAGAAAGTTTACAAGCAGGCCACCATGTTTCCTGTTTGAAATGGCAAGCAGAAAACCAGGGACCAAGCACAGTCATTCCACGATAGGATACGTCACCACTTGAATGGCCAGTTGAGCGGAGCAGCGCGTCCTCTTGTGTCCTTGCTGGACCTTAGTGGACATGTCCCGCTGGATTTATAATTATAGACATGACCACTGACTGTTTGTATAACAATTTAGCTACAAATTCAGACTGAACGCACACGGTCCACACATATATACTCGGTTTTAACTGAGTCTTGTTTACACTGATTTTTACACAAGGAGCTTTAGGTGGAGAGTTGATGGGCATCCTGGTGGCTTTGGGGTTAAGGCGACATGATACTCATATGAACTTGTTCTTTTCCAGCATAACCCGACCGTGAGGCGCAACATCCCCTGTTCGCGTCTGGCCATGGAGCTTTGTTGCTTAATTTAGGAAAAGCTTCTCATACCAGAGGGGTTGCTAACTAGTGCCAATTGGAAAATCTAGTGGAACTGTGGCATTCACACCAAGCCTCACTGGGCCAGACACTGTAGTTTAGCTTCAGCAGATCCAGTGTAGACTAGAGGCCGGGTCAAGCCGCCGAGTATCTGCTCTTTGCATAGGTGAGCGTGCAGGTCACCTGCAGGGCCTGGTGATAGGTCAAAACATAATTTAACAAGAATACTGGTCTTCCTTAGGAACGTTCACTCACCTTTTGGCATATTTTACTGTGTATCGATAACTGACAATTTAGCTCTATAAAGATGAATTGCATATCTTCAACCCGTGGAGTTTGTGAAATTAGTATTGGCACTTACTAGCAGTTTGCAATAGTCATGAAGTTTTTAAGGTGTCTAATCGATTGTGCTACGGCTGGCTCCACCCATGAATGCTGCAGATTAATGCTTATTTATCCCAATGTCTGTTTTGTTTAGCCCAAGCACAAAACACAGCCATGTCCAAAAATGATATGTGAATAAGCCTATATTTTAAGTAGAGGAGTTTGTGAGCATGTTTTCAGAATTATCACTTAATTCGCCTTTGGTGGCTCTCCAAGTCTTTAAAACTTGGAATAGCATCATGGTGACAAGACATATGGTGAAAAGATATTAAGATAATACATATTTTAATTCTGTGGCATCTTATTACTACGTCCACTAGAAAAATATTACAGTGGAAACCTCTTATTCTGTCTGTCCGGGTCAAATTGATCACTATAAACGGATGATGATTTTTCTTTATTTCTCATGCAGAATACCATCTAATTGGCAAAGTATCATGGGAGTAAAGTAAAACAATATAGAATTACTGTAGTTTTAAAAACGTTTTATGAAAAAGACCCAAAATGAACACTGTAAGCGGACTACTTGATTACTATAAGCAAATTATTTAAACAGCATTTCTATAGGAATGATTTTTGACCCAAGCTTATGTGTGTCAATAGTGCTCCTATTGTTTTCTGAAACATAATTGATAAACTTAAAACCCACACTTCAACACATAGAGAATATCATAGGATAGTTGAAGACTTCCAGTTGTATCTTGTAGATTTTAATTGTATGTTATTTCCTTGAATTAGATCAAATTGACACAAAATCACATGTTAAATCCTAGAGGATGGCACATTTTTCAAATTGAATAGCATAAATGTCATCATAGTTTTTCCTCTTTCTCCTACTCCTTCATGTCCCTTCCAATACTTTCCATAGCAAGTCCAGAACTGTAATCACAGCTCCTTTAACAAGGTGGCACTGTTGCTCAGCTACTGAGATATTCACAAACCCTGAAAGGGTGATGGGAAGGCTGGGCTTCTCCCCCCTCCTACCACGAGACAACCGTGAATGCAGCAGGGCAAGCAGTCGTGGTGGATGCAATCTATTGGCTTCTCAGTGCTGCCGCTAAAGTCACAACCCTGACTGTAGCCTGCACTGCCTCTGCCAGTGTATTTCTGTAGCTGCTGCTGCTGCTGTTGCTCTCCCTCCCCCTTGAATGGTGTGGGCAGAGTGGGATGGAAGACTGCATTGGAAACCTTTTCATGGAAATGGTCTTTGCTGTTGGTATTGCTGTAGCACCATTCTGGTGACAACAACATGCCGTTAAAATGGAAAAGCGGTTCTCCTGTCAGCTGGAAATTCCCAGTGCCAGTTCTTAAGACATCCAGGTCCTCACCCCTTTCGCCTGCCTACATGTGAGTAAGAGCTAAATAGCATTCTCATTATGCCACTGTGCTAATGTATGTGGAGATGGATTTGTTTGTTTCTCAGTTTTTGATTTAGATTTTTTTTTTGTAAATATATTGTGATACCATTATTTTTTTTGTTGCAGCCCTAATTAGGCTGAATGCATTTGAGCCTCGTAGTGTGTCAGGAGGTTTGCCTTGTCCAGCATGCATTTTATGGTTCGTTGGCAGAATGCTTTGCTCTCGGGTAGAAGGACTCAATTTGCCGCTAGTCTGGACATGGCAAGCGCCACATCCCCGACTCTTGCCCTCTCCCTGTGGCTATGGTTATTTGGGAACAGGGACTCAGCAGCTTGGGAGGAGCCTGCCTTTGTCAGGATGTCTGGCGTGCCCTGGTTTAGAAGCTATTGTCATCTGCTACTGTTCAGGAGGGGGGGAAGGGTAGGATGGAAGTGCCTCTCGCCATCCTCTCCCTTTATCCCTTTTCCTGAGCCCTGCTGTAATGGACAAGTGTCTTGTTTGACTTTTGTAACATGGCTTTGGCCTACAGAGAGTGAGAACCAAAATCTTGAACACAGTTTTCTTGGCAAGCTAGGCTAGCTGATAGTTTAAGGTAATTTCATAGGCTTACTTGGATGGATTTTTTACAAAATTGGATTCATGCAGTCTCCAGTTATCATGCAGCTTTACTGATGAGCTTAAGAGCTTAATGTTGCTAGTTTATTTTAAACATTACTGGATCATAGCAAGAGAAATCTCTGCTCCCACCTCAGTGAAACAGGTGATATCTGCAACATGGCTAATACTAAAGGTACTAAATATGTACATTTGCCATATGGCCCTCACTCTACCTTCCAAGGTAACCTAAAGGAAGTCCTGACTAAATCGTGTCACTTTGTAAGCTCTTTACAACATTACATGATGAATGCTTCACTATTGGTACTATTGATTTTGTAATTTTGGTTTTAATCTTTATCTAACCAATGTAGTTTAGCTGGAACACCCTGATACACACACACACACACACATTCACACCTGGAAGCTGTCCAGTACGACATCGAGCAGCTCCACAGGAGCAGTTGGGGGTTGATTGCCTTGCTCAAGGGCACCTTAGTGGTCGTAGGAATTGAGGGGCAAGCACTGTTTTTTCACTTCCCCACCCACACTTATCCAGACAGTCTGTAGATCACACAAGCAGCCTTCCAGTTATTCACTGCTAACACTGTATCAAAGGGTCTTTTAGTTTTTAGTACATAACTTAGTGGAACAGTGGGCTGAAATTTCTATGTAAATCTCCATCTTGCCCATGGACATTTGAAAAATTCCAGTCTGCAGATATTTTGACTGTGCGCCTCATTGTTGGTGATTTGTTTGGGTTCTTGGTGTTTAATAAATCTCCTTCAAAATAAAGCAGCACGAGGTAACACCATAGATGACGGACCATAGAAGCAAAAAATGTATTTCTTACTGATGAATAGTTTTGATTGTCATGGACCTTTTGGAGATATGTTTTTTTTCTGTAGTTCTAGCTGTTTATCACTTATGTAAATACCCTGTAGTAGCAACACAGGAACTGTTGCATACTTGTTATATAATTTTGAATTTCTATATTTAGTCATAGACCTGCCATGTGTTGTACATTTCGTTGCGGTGTAGTCAATAATATTACATCTCTTGGATATTTAATCTTGATAGATCATCTGTTTTCTCTCAGTGGCAGTTTGTTTTAAAACTATACCTTTTTTTTTTTTAAATAAATGACGCTGTGTCAATGCAGTAAAAGCGACTTAACTGCTGTATGTTATCCGAGAGAGCTGGTGTCTCTTGCTACAGCATCAATCAAGACTGAGTCAGAGACTACATGCATCGTCATTATTTACTTTATTTTCAACACCTGACATTGTACAAAAGCAAGATCTCAACACCAGCATGTCTTTTGAAAAGCTAAGACAACTCTCCCAAGGATGAGAGTGGCTGCGGACGACGCTTGCGTGTCTTCATGTGTGAAGCATATTCAAGCCTTGAGGCTCCACCTTACTCTGCCCAGTGTGGCTCTGCCCCACCAGACCACTTTCTATTTTGAAACGTGTATAATATAAGCTGCGTTTTTAGGCAGGCTGATATTAGGTCCCCCAATTATAGGTTACTCTGTGGTCAGGGAGAAGTCACTCTTTATAGACCCTTTGAGTGGTGGTGCCTCTGTCCGTTTGGCTTTCGAGACATTTTTAACTTGGTATGCTGCTCGGGTAATCTTTGTGTGTATATATATCCAAAGCAGCAGAATGATGGAGGACACAGGAGGGGAGAGTTTTTGGATTATCTGACGTACACGATGTAGCCTATAAAGAATTAAGATTTGTTTTCACAATGTGCTTGTCTGTTTTGAAACCGCCCTAATCTATATATAGACCGGTGAGCTGCCTGCGGTGCAGATGTCATGCTAGCAACGAATGGTTAAGGTTCACTGCCAGTACGGCCCATGAAACAATCATTCCGCTCGGTAAAACGTCATTGGGTTTTTATCTTTCATTTCACAAAAAAAGTCCTTGAAATGAATGGCAGCCCTCATTTTACAGCGCTTCAGTACTAAGCACTTAATATGTGTGACTGCTGTCTTAAGTGATCACCTCTTGGAGGCGTCATGGTGAGCCAGCAACCTCAACTGCGGCAAAGCCTGTTCGATTCCAGTCAGAGACCTTTAGCGCATGTCATAGCCCTTTCTCTCCCTCCCCATGTTCCCTGTCGCTCTTTGTCAACAATCGCATTAAGGCAAAATGGGAGAACATAAATCCTTCAAAGAAAATCTAGAAATGGAATCACACATTGCACATTTTGACCTTCATATTTTGCTTCAGCACATTAGAGTCTAAAAGTGATTTATCTGCTGCTGTCCTTCGGTTGCACTGATTTATGTATATTTAGTTTGAAAGAAAAAATACAACCTTCTCTAAACATGCTGGCAGGCTGCTCCTAAAATAGCTTAACTCAAAGCCACCTAGTCGGTAGAAATATTTCTAGTGTGAAGAAGACGGTGTGACCAGATTAAATTCCATACAGATTGTACAGCTATATGTAAAATAAAAGCTTTGAAAGTCTGTTTAAGAGATATTTGTAGATGTGTCTGTCATCCTTCTGCTGCTGCTGAGTCCCCTGTGCTACTGCCATGAGATGATTTTTGTCGTCTCTGATATAAATGGCCCATTAGTTTACCTTCTTCTAAACCTACTTCATTACCAACCTGCATTAATTTGATCGATCAATTCATCCATTCTAAAATAATAGGAACAAAGTCGATTTGACAGCTGACATCAAACTGAATGAGAGCTGGCTTTGGTGCTGGAGGATTTTCATTGACTTTGACTTTGAACATCATCCGACAAGAAAGACATTTTTTATGTTTAAAAATACATAAAACAGTGGAGATGTACTCGAGGGTCTCACCAGATATATCAGAATGTGATTTATGTATTAGGGTAATTGGACTCGGTCAGGGATTATATGCCAGCAGAGATGTTAAAACTACAATGCTGCTCTTAGCCAACATACTGTATGATTGTACTCTAAAGCTACAGAGCTAGATATTCACACATTAGCATATAGATAACGGCACATTCTTACAGAAGTAGCACACATTATTTCAATACATATTTGAATATACAGGATATGTGTCTTTCGGTATTATTGTCAGAACCTATTGGTTACTTGTGTCTTCTACTTACATGTGTTGTCTTAATCAGCTGGTGTGCCACATCAGCTAAAAAGTCACTATACTGAAACAGCCTGCTCTTAAATGAAGTCATTATTATATGATTATATGATAAAATCTGCTCTCTAAATGCCTGGCTAGATAGTCACTGATCTCAGTGATGTGAAACAAGATATTATAATTTTCATAAAGTCCCCTCCTTCCTGAGTGCAACACCTGCCAGTGTTTTTTTTTTGTGTCACAAATGCACTCTGTTGCTAGAAAAAACTTTAGAGCACGGTGGTGGCGCTTTTAATTTACTTTGCCGTTCTTGTCAAGTTCTTGCTGACTTGTGGCCATTTTGTACAAAATGCAAGAGCCACACTGGGATCATTTATTTTCATTGAAAGGCCAGAGGGGAGGCACAGCCAGGCAGTCTGGCTGGCAGAGCATCAAGTGAGTTCAGTCAGGTGAGACTGTCATGTCTGTGCTCATCACAAACACACACACACACACACACACACACACACACACACACACACACACACACACACACAGACACACACACTTGCCTACTCAAAGCTGGACTGTGATGAAGTGGGCAGAGTTTCACCACACGGTTGACCAGTCAGTGGATGCCGTTATATCTGACAAAAAATGAAACCTAATGCATAGGAGAAACTTGATTAATAATCTTACTGCGTGCCTATGTAAACAAAACACAGAAAAGCTCGGATTACAACACACACAGAGGGAGAGCGACTTCATTCACTGCTCAGGTAGACATTATTCCTCTATATCTTTACGTAGCAAGTTGTTTGCTGCTATATTAATGCTCTAAATATCAAATTTAGCACCTTTTTAAAGACTGGATTGGAAAAAACAATCTGCGGACAGTCTACAGCAGAGGTTCCCAAAACTCCTATCAAATCCGGAGTATCAGCGGGTTGGATCAGAGCTGCCATACTCTTTGCCAGTTCCATCTTTTTACACTTCATTTACACTTGCTTTGCTTTTTCATCGAGGTGTAAGGTTTCTTCCACTCATTCCCGCTGAAGCTCCTTCTCCGGTATCTTTTGCTCTGCTTAGATAGTTGCATATTGTGAATTCAGGGTTTGTAATTGGCCCACACACAATGGAAGGTGCACCACACCGGGACGGTCAGGGGAATTAAAAATATATAAGAAGTTCAATATTGCTGACCTGTATGATTGTGGAAGGATCTGCAATTAATCGTGCATCCCTGTTTAGATAGTGACAGATTAAGCCCCTTTGTATGCAAAGCTATGCCTCTCTACTTATTAGAGTCCAGGCAACATTATGCTGACACCACTAATTCCCTATTGCTTTGACACATCTACGGCCTTTTTGTCTAGTCTTTGGTTTCAGTCCTCGGATTCACATCCTCTGCTTAGCCTATGCTGAATAATTCCACATATCTGCAGTGGCTGTATAGTTCAGCGTATTTTGTAGCTATTCCAAAAACAAAAAAGAAGTAAAGCAAGCTTTCTTCACAAATTGGTCTTATTTTGGCTGTAGTTGTCCTTTTTTGGTTTACACATGCTCAGCTGGGTCTGTTCCCTCATACAGCATCTTTCAGGTTGATTAATCATTCGGTACATGTTGACAGATCGTCTGCTCCACCCACACGCAAACACGTTATGAAGCTTGTTTGGCTTAACCACTTGTGGTGCAGCTTGAAATTGTGTTTTTGAAATGTAAAATTAGGTGCTCATAAATTCCCCCAGCCTGTTTTTGATGCAAAAACCTTGACCTTAAAGTGCTCTTTGATTATTAAGTGTAATTACTGACTCATTATGGCGTACAGGCTGCTAAGATTATTAGCAAGATTGGAGCAATTATCTGGAGAGCGTGGATAGTTTTTCCTGGACAGAGTGAGCTGCAAATACTTTGGAAATAACGGTGGAGTTAATGCTTAACATAATGCAACAACATAATCACAGACACACAGATCTGTCAGCAGATACTTTGTGACACCCTGGGGGTTGTTTTCACATGTTGTGTTTACCGTTTCGCAGATTTTCATTGCACTTTTACTGAAGCTCACCAAGACACTCGTCTCAAATACTGGAGCTCCTGTTTTTACTCTACTTAAAATAACCAACCAGTTCAATTAAAGCTGGCCTTTTCCATGCTAATCTATTTTTAAATCAGAATTCCATATGTGATTTCCAACATTTTAAAAGAGTCTGTGAATAGTACATTCATTGCAACCATCCATTCAGTCGGTTAAGCCAGAGTATTAATTAGGGAAGTGCCAATTTCCACCATGATGGGCAGAGCAAACAACATTTGTCAGACACATGGAACACAGATGTTTGAAACAGTCCGGTAAGTGATCGCTTCCTTTTTACTGGAACTCTATTAATGGATGAAAAAGATAAATGGAGTAGATCATGGCTCATTTTAATAAATGGCTGTATTAATTTATTATGATGAACATTTTCATATTGCAATCCATCCACCAGACCTACTGTCGTTTTTAGATGCACCAAAGGTCTGTTTGATGGAATAGAAAACTGTATGAGAGAAGAATTTTAAGGCCGCGCAACTACCTCCTTTTCTCTGCCCTACCGCTCCTCGTTGTGTGGTGGTGGTGGTGGTGGTGGTGGAGAGGAAAGGGAAAGGAGAGCTGCACCCGATTCTCTGAAATGTTGAGAGAATTTCTATTTTTTTCCTCTCGGTTGTTAATTTTTCAGTTGAGCTAAGAGGGAAAAAAAAGGTGTTGCTGCTGCCGAAAAGGTGGAGAAGCAACTGCGGAATTTAATTTGTATGATAGAACCCATTGAATAATCATGTGGCTAGTCTCTTCTCGCTGTACGTGTGAGTGTGACATCCACACACAACCTCTGCCGTATTAGAAATCCGGGTGACACTGTACTGTACATTTGCAAATAGGGCATCAGTTTGAGCCCCAGCACTGTCGTTGGTGCTGCAGTGTCGCTGCTATAGTAATTTCTGAGGCTGTGGTCTTGTGGTGCCTTCAAATGAAACTCGCGAGCTTGTATTTACAACACGGGAAGTTGAGTACCCAATATACGCTCAAGTGGTTAATTCATGAGAACACCGCTGCTTAGAAACGGCAATATTAACGTTACTGACGGCGTCTAGAAGCCACAGAGGCTAACAATTTGGGAACTAGCAAGTGGGTAACATAATGCAGAAAATGCAAAGGCATAATGACAGAGGAAAAAGATGAGGCTGTTGGGAATATCAACATTTGCTACTACAACTAAAATTGCAATATATTCACTTATTATGCACCGAAAAATGAACTTCTATCGCCATTTCTGACAACGTCAACAAACACGTCACAACTCGTGAAGATTTCACAAATTTACTTACGAGGTCGTGAAATCGACAAGACCCCCTCTTGTCATATTCGTTCATATGGACTCTTCTTGTGAACACGGTAAACACGACCCCATATGAAGGCACCATTTGTCATTTGTTGCATTATATTTGTAGGGGACCATTGTATCGGATTGTTTTATATTATATAGGGGGTTTTATTTTCTGCTTTTCTTAAAACAGTACTACTGCGTCATAAGAAGCTGTTCAACATGTTGTTTTATTGCACTGCTGTGCTTATTGATTGAGAGGTCTCTTTAGTTTAGTTGTCTGACTGTCATCGCTCTGTTTGCTAGGACTCCACTCACATCACTTCAGAGGGTTTCCATGCAACTTGTCACCTTTTCTCATGCCTTTCTTCTCTCTGTGTGAGTGGTTCAGATTCAGCTGCTTGAGTGTTCAGCCAGACCGTAGGAGTCTTGAGATCTTTTCGTCAATGAGGCAGCGATATCCTTTAATATGAAATATTTCTTGCTGCTCTGCCAATTCCACTGCATTGTCCTTTTTTGCTCTCAGGCTCTTCCTGTGTGCCCGTTAAAACAATATGTTACATTAGTCCATGGTAGCTGTAAGCAACTAAAACTTTTAAATGTCCGTGTAATGCAGTTTGTACGCAAAAATTGTCCAACAATAATGGGCTGCAATCAATTTTTCATTAGCAGTGCATGCATTTTATATGGGATTTCTGGCTTTTTTTGGGGGGGAGGTTGTTCTTCCTGTCTCCACGTGAATAAGCAGTCCTTTTGAAGCAGGGTCCAGGAACTGACTCAAACTAGACTTCCCTCACATTTAGTATAGCTTGCTAGCTTTTAACCAATGATGCATCACAGTACTGTAAATGCATTGCTGCAGACGGTGATCCTGTCAGAAAAGATGAGTTATGTGTAAGATAGACTTTGAAAAACTGTGAACCTATCCTTAAACATGGTTGTAAAATGATTTTCCACCATGCAAGTTCTTAGATATTTTGCTCCAGAACCATGACGTTGGTCTTTCAGACGTTCAGAACCTGAAATAGATGAGATTAATGGCGTTTCTATCAATGCATGTCTAAGCATGACGAGGCAGCAAAGCTATACTTATTCATCTTTTAAGACCCTTCCACTGTCATCTCAGGGGGAAAAAGCCTAGTTGACTTCAGCTTGCTGAACTGTCACTGGTGGAAGGATGTTTTTAAGCTTTTCACTGACATGAAAGGACTGGATAGACGGCCACCCTTGTTTCTCCATTACTTCCTTTTTTTTTTTTTCAATCCTCCAATTTCCTCCTCCGCTTCTTAATATTTCCTCCGACCCTCTCTTTCTCCCAGCCCTGCACAGAATCTAAATAGGTGAAAATAAAACGGCTTTGCTGCTCATGCAACGTGTCACTGACCTGAAAATAGCATAGCGTTCCTGTTATTCCTCCTTTCCGTTGTAGTTCATGTATTTTCCGGTGCTTGTTGTGAGAAGAGAAAGCGGTAAAATGGAGGAGGCTGTGAGAGCAAAATGGCCTAAAGTGTAAACTTGAGAAATTGCTGCACTCTGAACTAATCACAGGTTTTGCTTTTTTCCATGTATCTGCCAGAATTTGTTCAAGTTATAACCTTAAAACCAAGCTTTCTTCTGTACCATAATACCAAGTGATGGTTCTTCTCTAATTTAGTTGGTACCATGAATGTGCCAAGTATTAATCTAAGATATAATGTACACGCATAAGATCAAGGTTTTTTTTTTTCTTCATTAAACCCAAAGATAAAGGGATTTTATCTTCATCATATATCATTTTAATTCCCCCTAATTTAATTGAAAGCTTCTGACACAACGGTATCCTCCCTAAGAGATAAGCAGTATGTATCATATTGCATCGCCAACGTTTGATGTTTTATATTCAATTCATCCTCATTTTGTTAAAAGTGTGAACAGTGTACTGCGATATACTGCTGAGAGACCACATTGATGTTCCAAACTCTTGTGTATAAAGTAATAATTTAGAAACTTAAACATAACACACATCTCTGTTGTGACAGCATCACAGTTTCTATTGAATTAAACAGTGACATTTAATCATTAAACTCACAAAAGTAAGTATTAAATAGTTTATTATGTTAGAACAAAATTGTTTTTATCAATTTATCTGAAGGTTCAACTTCTTCAGTCATTTTTATAAGTAATTATTTTTAAAGAGTGATACAGATAGACTTTAAATAAACCCATACTTGGCATCAGCAATAGGCATTTTGACAGGCTAATTGTGAAATATTCTCTGATGTTTTAATAGATGATTTTTTGCATTGGTCAGTGCTGAGCTGTAGTAATGCTTTAGTCATGATTATTTTCAAACACGCCACAGCTGCAGCTAGAGACTCGGTCTCCGGGTTCTCTCTGGTGTCTTTGGGAAGAGCAGAACTTTTATGTGGGATGCTGTAGCTGTTGTCTTCTTTGTTTCGTTCCGGCAGCCACCAACACTCCTTTGTGGTTTGGACAACCCACTCTCTCCTCGCTGCCTGTCCGACTTACCACCTGACGGGGTAAATGTGCCAGTACATTGCCTGTGCTCTGTGTCAGTGTGATTGTCACCACTGTTGCGTTTTGTGGTGGTGTTCACAAATTCTTACTAGACGTGGTCCATGATCATCTCCTTGTAAAATGTAGCTTATTACCGATCCCATCCTCTCATCGTCATTTTAAAATCAAGATTTGTATACAGTAGAACTTAAGCATGTGTAGCTTTGATCATAGTTGTTTCCTTATATCTCTCGTGGTAGCAGAAATCTCAGTGTTTTTGTGCTTTTCTGTTGTTGATGTGTCCTCATTGGTCTTCCTACCTGTTCCTCAGTTCTTGTACTGCATGTGAAAGGAATGAAAAGTAGACTCCACCTGACCTTCTCTTAATGTTTATCCATCATATACCCCATTTAATGTCTTTGGCCTAATCGTTAAAGTCTTGAAAAGAGACTGTGGTTGACTGTTAGTCGGCTGAAGTCTTAGCGGTGTGCTCAAGTGCAAAGATGTGAGGCGACGTGAGGTGACACAGAACGTTTGATCAGTCAGCCTTTGTCGTCTTCGAGGTCGGCTCGGGGTATCGGAGCCCTAAAGTGAAGTTTCTTTGACAAGAAAAGAGAAGGAAAGTTTTCATCCCCACAGTTCCTTAGATAAAGTGTCCCAGTGTAACTTTTTCCTCTCAATTACTTTTCTAATCAGATCATGCAGCCAAAGCAGTGTTGACAGGTCTATAGTTTAGCAATTAACAAATGTTTCTCATCCCCAAGTGACCTCAGACAGTTATGACTCACAACTTTGCAAATAAATATCGTTGTTTTTTCATACTGCATATCGAGAACAATTCCCTGCATCCTCATTCAGTCTGTAAAGTTAATCAATCACTGTGCAATAGTTCATTTAAAGATCATTATTAAAAGCAGGAGTGTCATAATAATATGAACATTAAAGGACATTTCCATTCTCTGTTCTTAAACAAAGCAGACTAAAGCTCCTACATACCTTATATGCTTATATTTATAAGCATATAAGGTAATGCTTTATAAGTCCTAATATGGAAATGCCAATTAAAGATTTGTTTAACTAAGTCATATAAATCATTAACCTGGTGCAGATTATTGATTCAGCCATTAGTGGATTTATTCTGTCTGTCTAGGTGTGTCCTGATGCAATGACTATATTTAACATCAAATCTCCTCAATCTATTTTTAAATTGTATTCAAAGAAAAAGGGATCTTGCACACTTCTCTTTCTCAGTATCGCATTTATTAATAGCATTTTGATCTGTCAGAATCTTCAATTAATAACAAATTACTGTTTCTAATCAGATGTGTCATGGTGTGCTACATATAACAGAATAGACAGGCAGAGCAGTCTTTATGTAACAGATGTACGAACCATTGCACCTGATTACTTGTAATAATAGACCTGCATTGAAAGGCTCAGTGTACATCTGTTACATAAAGACTGCTCTACCTTTCTATTACAGATGTACATAACATTATATATGTGATTACTCTTAAAGTAGAGTCGCATTGAAAGGTTAGCAGTTCAGTCTGATACAGTAAGTGTCATTTTTATGGGAGCTTCTCATCATCGAGGGCATTCTTTAGTTCTTTATTGTTGGCATGTATGTCTTCCTGCACCTGAAACAAATATTAAATGTGTCCTATTTTAGTGTCACCATCATTAGGACTGAGGAAGAAAGAGATGATTGTTCTCAGTTGAAGTGAAATACGTTTTGCATATCAGATTGTCAGCCTAAATCCGTCGCATTAACAAACAAATGAATTTCAAACATTTTTCCAAACTTTCTTCTAGCATCTAAAAAGCTATGTTTTATTTATGTTGAATAACGTCCTCTCAAAGCACAGGGGACTTTTACTTACAAATGATAAAACCACTCTAACCACAAAAAAAAAAAAAACTCAAGTGTTCATCCACACAAGGACTTTAGAATTGCTTCATTACATAAATAGTCCACCCAAAAACCATTAGTCTTCTACATCTGACAAGCACTGCCTGCTCATGGGCCTGTTTGAAGACACACATTTACTGTTATGCTGAGCCAGACATTTTTGTAAAAGAATATTTTATCAAAACCAGGCCAATCTACATCTGAAAATGAGCGGCTTTTAAGTCTCACATGCCACATTTGGTGACTATTCAGTTATCTCTTCATATTGCACGGAGAATAGATGTAATATTTTAAGCTCAGTTTTCATTCAGTTTGTGACACGCAGATCTTTTGTGGGCCACTGTGTTGTGTAGCCCGTCTGTCTGTGCGTCACCTCTTACTACAAACTGAGCAGGTTAAAGTGATAGTTTGGGGGTTGTATGAGGTTCTTATCCATAGTCAGTGTATAACCTGCAGTAGATGACGGTCGGCAAGCCCCCAGTTTGGAGAAACAGACAGCAGTACCGACACTGGAGCAAAGCAATACAGTGCTGTGGACGGGGACGACAGAAAAGCATATTTTAGCCACACAAAGAAAGGCTCACCTAAAAAAATCTATATCCATTTAAGTGGACACTACATTTACAATATTTTCACCGCTTTATCTTTCCGTCAGACAGCCCTTTATTCTCCTTTACGATGGGGAACTGAAAGTGAAACTTATCTATGCTCTCTCCAAAGCCAGCAGGCTCAGATGACAAAAAACGTTCACTTTCAGTTCAGTTTGCTGTTAGAAAATATTCTAAATATAGCGTATACTTAAACGGATATAACATTTTTTAGGTGAGCCTTTCTCTTAGGTGTCTAAGAATACGTTTTTCTGCCGTCCCCGTCCACAGCACTGTATTGCTTTGCTCTGGTGTCGGTACTCTTGCCTGTTTCTCCAAACTGGGGGCACGCTGACTGTCATCTATTCTAAGTAATGCACCTACTATGGATAAGTACCTCATACAACCCCACTTCAAAACACCTAAACTATCCCTTTAAGGCACTTTTCTTTTTTTCTTTACGCAAACCACCCCTGTTATCAGTCACAAGTCCTCAAGCTCAAGTTCCTTTTAGTGCTACATTAATATCTCCATCTTACTTAAAAAATACCGACCTGCCTCAACTCAACTACTCCTTCTTTTATAGAAATATTTGTTTAACAAATACTATTCTTATCACCAAGGCCAGCAGTTTTTATGCCTCCACGCCGGCGAGAGGTTTGTGAGTTGTCCGTCCTTCGCGTTCTTGTGATATCTCAAGAGCTCATTGAGGGAATTTCTTCAAATTTGGCACAAACATCCACTGCGTCTCAAGGATGAACTGATTAGAATGCGGTGATCAAAGGTCAAAGGTCACACTGACTTCACAAAACATGTTTTTGACCATAACTCAAGAATTGATATGCTAATTATGAAAATTTCACACAAATGTTAAACAGGATGAAATGATAAAGTGATGACATTTTGGACACAGATGTGTGTTTTTTATAGCGTCAGCAATTTTTTAAAATGACGTTCACAGTTGCTTGGCATCAAAGTCAAAGCAGAACAATCAACATTGTTTGCTTATGATATAACCTTTAGAGACAGTCACGCTGTTTGATAGCAGATGACAAATGCTTGACTGATTTTGTTGATCCACAGACTGTTATGATTGTCTTTAACCAAATGAGCTTCATTCTCTATTGTTAGTTTGTCAGCGCAAAATGTACCCGTGTCCCAAGAGTATTCTCCTCGGGGCTCTGAGTCATTTGCTCTCCACGTTCACTCTCTCTGTGGAGCAGTTAAGGACTTCACGTTACATTTTAGTCAGACTGCCCTGGAGCACAGGAATATCATACGAATTGGACTATACAGAGGAGAAATGCTAATATATCACGTTCTCACAGAGCAGAATTTTTTCCTTTAGTAAAAAGGCTGTTAAAGACAGTTCTGTTTATAGTGACGAATCCCTGCATTATAAATCAATTACACATTTTGAAACCAAACTTTCTTTAACTTCAATCATCATTAGCGGTGTTTTGCCTTCTAAGTTGTTGTTTTTCTGATTGCTGAAAACTGAGAAAGAATGTTTTGTGTATTTTAGTCACAGCTTTTCTGAAAACTAATGATCTTTTCAATGCTCTGCAGCCCATTTCAGAATAGTTTCATTTCATTTCATGTCCTCATTTAACTCAGAGAGATGATACATCACATAGCCGTTTGGTTTATTGAAGGAGCAAGCTTCCACACCCATCGGTGTCCTGCTTTAGTCAAAACACTGAGAACCGCTTCATGTAAAGAGACGGCATTATGGTCTGTTTATCAATAAGCCTCCACAATTATTTTAGTTTTAATGCACTGTGAAAATATCCATTTTGCTTTCACCTTCTTACTTATTTTTGCAAATACGTTGGTGTAATGATATTTTTGGCGTTTGTCTTGGTGCCTAAATCCTTGCTGGTGGTTTTAAAGGCCACAATGTTCATTATCACCTGCAATACAGACGAGTTGGAGCAAAGCTGGTCCTGGGTATGGTGCAAGAGGAAAGGTCATTTAAATTGTAATGGCTCATGCCAATGTTATGACAATATACCTATTACATTTATGAGATACATCTTATGTTTAAAGTTGACATTTAGGCCTGAGGGTGTCTCTAGATGGAAGCTGATGGACAATGGTTCATCATCTAAGGAGCATGAATGTGTTCATTTCTTCTTTTTTTTTTAAATTGCTTTTTAGAATTTTATATTTATTGTATACAAGTGGTAAAATGGCTGCATTTAAATACCGCTTTGTACCATATCTTGGTGTTGAATGGACGGACTGACCGACCATCCCAACCCCCCGCTGGCGGTGTACAATCTATCTGTACATCTGAGGAATTCAGTTGGATCCAAGTGGCTCTAAATAAAACGTTACTCTCAGGATTTCACAACACATCTTTATGGTTTTAGAAGTTAAAGTTTGTGTATTTATACACTATCAGCTTAGACTTTGTTTGCATTCACATGCATATTGGCACAACGTAACTGTTGATATAAAGCACTTACTGTAGTTTTGTGCCTTGGGTATGTCACATTTTAAAACCTACATATCATGATCATTTTGCTGGAGAACAATGTTTTGCAGCTACTGTTATCTAATCCATCCCGAGCTCCTGTTTCCAAGATAATACAGATATCTCAGGGAATTGCTAACACTCGTAGCATATCCTATTTAAAACCAGTGAATGTCCTTCGTAGAGCGGGAGTTCAGTTTCTCACCCAAAGGCACTTTGGGAATTATGGAGCATGCCTTGTTCACTAGCTGCTCCAGGCTTGCAGATCTGCAACTTTTAGGTGAACATTTGTCTAACAATTAGGCTACCACCACCCAATATGTCCTTAAGTAGTGTCACTTTGAAAACTTCTCTGTCCTACTTTCCATAAGCTAAAATTAGATGGAAACACACGTTTTGCTACCCCTTTTTGAAGTTAAAACTTGTCTCCTTTTTCCCCTAATAGATCCCTCGTGGAGGACGACGACGCTCACATGAAAGTTGCTCTGGGCTATGGTGATATGGGCATCTCTGCTCACCTTCAGGCATCAAAGACTGGAAACACTCGATTCTTCACAAGCAACACACACAGCTCAGTGGTTCTTCAGGTGAGAGTTCGGACACGTAGCGACAACGTCTCATGAAGTTCTGAATGTCAAGTCAAATATCATGGTCTAATGTTTCCACTTTTCCTTATTGTTCCTTCAGAGCTCCTACGAGCAGTGTAGGCTATATAGCACAGTCCATGGCATTGTACCGATTGCAGGCTGGTGAGGCGGTGATTCAGATTTCTTACCACCACTTTTGAAATGAGATAAATCCCTATCCCAGTTAATCTACGCCTACCACAAGACTACAAACTGGTTGATTTGCAAAATACGTTTAAGAGCTCACGGCATGAATTACAGGATACAATTTAATAGCTTAGCCAATATCCCAATGATTAACCAAAGGCATTTGGGATTTGGTTTCTGTGTAATTTGATATGAAGAGTGAGCACAACAAGAATATTATGAAACACTGCTGATCGAGAATTTAACAGAAAATAATTCTTTTAATTTCTTTTGATTTTAAATTCTGGAAGTGACCTACTTTCTCCCTAAAATATGTGTATTTGCAGCAGTCATTTAACAGTTAAAGCACAAAGCATCATATTGATAAAGAACACAAACTTGTGTATCTTTTAATGTTAACCATGCTCATAAAAAGCTTCCTCCCATGTAGCAGAGAACTGAACAATCTATCAAAATTACACCATAAAGGAGAAGCAGAAATTGAAAAAGTTGATAATCGATTAAAAATTGTGCATTCTGTAATATATATAAAATAGATGGGAAAATCAGCATCATGAATTATTCAGGAAAAAATTCTTTAAAGGAAGTTATGGATTTCATCTTGCATAGCAACATGCTGTATTACAGAGTTTCAAATCTGCACTCGGTGGTTGCTTCAGCATGTCACCAATTTGCATAAAGTTGAGTTCAACATCAAGTTGTTGTAGACGGTGCTGGTTTACTGCTGTCACAGCAATGGCTGCCCTTCGTCACCGGCTCTCTGTTGAAAATGAACGGCTGTTGTGTTGGCTGCTTTTGTTGCACATTAATCTCTTGGTGTCAGAGCACAGTAAGAGAATGATAATGATCTTTCTGGGCCATCTGATCTTACGCCCTGTAGCCACAATTAGTTAGCACACTCACTTAGTCTCAGTGAGCTGGTGCATTTGAAGCACCCCACCGACAACTCATTATTATAGTAGTTTATTGAGTTGTTGTAATATGCTAAATGTATGTCTTCTTGCTTGGATGCTATTAGTGCTACCTGTTATGACAGGCTCGTAAGCTATGCTAAATAATGGGATGGAGATGAAGGATGTGTTTAACTTAACAATTTTTCATTTAATGCAAAAGAGGTGGTAGTCAGTAAAATCAGGTTTGCAGATAAGTGAGTATGTTTGAGGAAAGAAACCTCAGACCCCATGTGTGGACGGTAGACAGCCTCAGGTACGCAGCAGCACCAGCCAAGCGATTAAACAGTGGATGCAAAATATGACTCTCCAAAGGCTACATCATGTAGATTAACAGCGCAGCCTTTCAAGTCACTAATAACCTCACTGATTAAAGGATAAGGATGGGATTATTTGTTTTAAATATCAACAATTTCCCTGAAGAGACTAATAAAGCAGTGAATTGATCTGTCTGATGTACTGCAGCTAATGACATTGAACTGTTTGCCAGGGTCATTTGACTAGTTCTAAAGGAAAATGGCGATTGTATCGGCCGCTGAATTGAGACACAGTCTGTATAAAAGAGATAGCCGGCTCGGCGGGACTACATGCACGCACATAGATGTCGACGCTGTTGTGTTACACGTCACTCCGGCACGAGTGAGTCTCGGTGTGTCCGTGACTCGCCGCAAGTTGGTACAGTCCCTACGTCCCCAATGTGTTGCAATGCCTACAAGGGGATAATATACTGTAGCTCCAAACGTATGATTCTGAACCAGTTGCGTGCAAGACAGTCAAGAAAACAAGCAGGCCACAATCAGCCAGTCGCCTAAAGTAGACTAGAGGGACGTCACATGCCATTTCGGGTACATGAGCTCACACCTGACATGCCGTGGTCCACTTTTCTGGAATAAAACCACTGCATAGTCCAGGTACCCCAAGCTTGGCTCAGTAACAATCATCCCTCACCTTTCTCCTCTTCTCTTAGGGATTTGACCAGCTGAGGATAGAGGGTTTACTATGTGACGTCACACTGGTGGCTGGGGACGGCGATGAAGCTTTCCCTGTACACCGCGCCATGATGGCCTCTTCCTCCGACTATTTCAAAGCCATGTTCACAGGTGAGTCTGAACCAGAACATCTGCTCAATAGGGGGGTTAGCCATTTTACCGGTACCAGTTCCGCTGATTTCTGTGGCTCCTTGTTGCTATGGCGCATGCATTGGATTGCTTTATATCTTCTTCGCTCCTGCACTGTATCCTCCGGTGAAGCATTTTTTATTCATGAACATTTGCATGCTTTAACACAGTCGCAGTGCTGCCACTGTCATTTTGCCTCCTGAGGAATTACTCAAATTGACCTTGTGCCCACATCCCTCTGGTATAGTGTGTATATTCATAACAGTTTCCATGTTGTATAGCCAACCTGCTCATTGTTATGCATTCATGTTCATGGTCCTTTGTACTAAGTGATTATAAATGTGACTTAATAGCTTGTCTCATCTCTTCGGCGCACTGAGTGTAGAGAACTTTGAGTACATTTAAATATATACTGTACAGTGCATGATGGGTATTTTCAGGAATAGCAGACAAACTGACGTATCTAAACATGAGGTGCATTTTTACAAAAAAACATTGTATGCAAAAAGGTAATTAAACTGAAAACTTGATTAGTAATTTTGCACCCTTGTGATTTGCATTCCATTGTAAATAATGAGCAATGAAAGGGAATTTTAGTTTCAGAACAGTCGGCAGAGTTACTTTGGATCTCATATTGTGACAGTAGTGGAAGTAACTTTGGAGATTTGGCATTTAAAGTATATGATAAAGATGAAGAATATCTGCAAGATCATTTCTGCAATGAGAACAGAAGCAGAGCTTGTTAAAGTAGTGAGTAAGGGGAAACTGTACTTAGTGTGCGATAGCTCATTAGTGATAAGGGAGCTGTGTGAGCACAGATGCTGAGCAATGGGATTCTCCCTAAGACCTTCAATCCTTTCTCTGAACATAAGTCCTTTGACACTGAAAACATTTCGTTGTCATTTACACGCATTGGCATATGCATCTAAATGAAACAATGCGTTCTTTTCAGCTTAATTTATTTTTGCTTAGTCATACAAGCTTTATTCTTCAAGTTCTTTAAAAAAAATCCAATAGATGCGGCTGCTCTCAGACCCGTCAGTCAAATAAGATTAAGTATGAGCATCTTCTTTTTCTTATCCTCCACCCTCTCCCGGTGCAGGTGGAATGAAAGAACAGGATTTAATGTGCATCAAGCTTCACGGAGTTAACCGAATAGGCCTGAAGAAGATCATTGACTTTATCTACACGGCCAAGTTGTCACTCAACATGGAGAATCTGCAAGACACACTGGAGGCGGCCAGCTTCTTACAAATCCTTCCTGTGCTGGACTTCTGCAAGGTTTTTCTTATATCTGGGGTAAGGACGCAGACGCACAAGCCACAACAGCACATTACTGCACAGAACACAGCTTTCCTCTAGTGTTGGCCTGTCTAAACATGTTGAACGTGTTGTCATTGGCTGAAAGAACTTGATATTAGGACTTAATATTAATATTAAGGATTAATATTTTGGATTTAAACTGCTCTGGAAGTCCTGTGGGAGTGTCTTTTTAGAGCACTTATTTAACTAACTTGATCATTCTGCTTGGTGAGAATGGCACCAGGTAACATAAAAGCAGTTAAACATGCTCTAATAGAAAATAGCAGCAGTCAGTATGTATAAACATTTCATTTTGATATATATAGAAAATATGATATTCTGTGTTACAGGTGTAGACTCTATGTTAAATCACTGATATATTCATTCTGTCTAAGGAAGCGAGTTTCTCTGTACAAGTCGGGAAGATGCAGTCATTCATATCCTGAGATGTTTTGTCAGTCTTAGTTGCGGCCATCCAAGATTCTGATTTATCTCCCTGCAGGTTTCTCTTGACAACTGTGTCGAGGTGGGGCGCATCGCCAACACGTATAACCTCACAGAGGTGGACAAATATGTCAACAACTTCATCCTGAAGAACTTCCCCTCACTGCTGGGCACGGGAGAGTTTGTTAAGCTGCCATTTGACCGGTTGGCTTTTGTACTGTCCAGCAACAGCTTGAAACACTGCACTGAGTTGGACCTGTTCAAGGCTGCTTGCCGCTGGTTACGCTACGAAGACAGTCGTATGGACTTTGCCCCAAAGCTCATGAAAAACATCCGCTTTCCCCTCATGAACCCGCAGGAACTCATCAATCACGTGCAGACAGTGGACTTTATGCGCACGGACAACACCTGTGTCAACCTTCTCCTGGAGGCTAGCAACTACCAAATGATGCCCTACATGCAGCCAGTTATGCAGTCAGAACGGACAGCCATCCGCTCAGACAGTGCCCACCTGGTCACCCTGGGTGGTGTTCTGCGCCAGCAGCTAGTTGTGAGTAAGGAGCTGCGTCTTTTCGATGAGAAGGCTCATGAGTGGAAGGCGCTGGCACCCATGGATGCACCCCGCTACCAACACGGCATCGCAGTCATCGGCAACTTTCTCTACGTGGTGGGTGGCCAAAGCAACTACGACACCAAAGGCAAGACAGCAGTGGACACCGTGTTTCGGTACGACCCGCGCTACAACAAGTGGATGCAGGTGGCATGCCTTAATGAGAAGCGTACCTTCTTCCACCTCAGTGCACTCAAGGGACACCTCTACGCTGTCGGTGGAAGGAACGCTGCCGGGGAGCTCGGTGAGTTTATTTCCCTGCTTGTTTGTTTTATCTGTCCTTGTAAGCAACAACAGAGGCCTTTTAATTAATGTTGTATGAGATTATACACTTAAATGTCAAGGAGCAGTAGGAGAAAGTGTGCAGTTTAATAATGCTGCAAGCATACTGACACTGGTAATCAAGTGTTGTGCCGACACATCATTTGCTGTTTCAACATGTGGCGTTCATAATCTCTGTGTAATTTAATACAATTTAGAGGATGTGCACATTATCATGAACACCTTTACAATCTACTGTAATCCAATACAGCATTTCAACTACGGCTGTATCAAATAGTTTGAAGCTACATTCATAACGTTGATATGCAAATTATTATTATTATTATTATTATTATTATTATTATTATTAATAATGACTTGCAGAAACATTGAGTGCAGTAGTCCACCATTTCTCTCTCTCTCGCTCTCGCTCTCTCTCTCTCTCTGCAGAGCCAGTCCTCGTTTCAGTGTCTCAGTCCAAAAGTCAAAACTGATTAAAAAAATTGATTTAATCATTTCCAAAATTCACAGCATGTTTTTATCTAATGAAATATTCTGCTTCAATCCATATTTGTTGGCATTTAGCCTTTCAAAAACAACAATTTCACTACAGTCAAAAACTGGCCTCTAACAGCACCATAAATTAAATTTATACAACCACAATAACACAAAATCATCATTTTTTAAGGGTGATAACGTCATAAAATATGACGACAGACGTTCAAAACTGCATTCAAAAACCACAGTAGAAGCTTTGAATGTAAAAAAGGCCTACAGCTCCTCTAATTTCAACACATGCACAATCCTTCGTAACATTTAATGTTCAATTTCAGTCGTTACTGTGCCAGAGAAGTGTCATAATTTGAGCCTGTAGTTTGTTGTTTTGGGTTTCATTATATTATATTGTAAGTTTTTTAACACTTCCACTTATAATATAGTACAATTCAATACAACAAAGCCACGGCCCACACACCCTTAAAGCTTGGTTTATGCTAGCCATAGTGAAGCTGACGCGAGGTGCACGCACTGCGCTTTTCATTTCAACATGGACGCCTTCGAGGGAAGACTGGCCAAGCAGGTTTGCCTGTACATACATTTCTACAACTGTAGATGTCACATGACATTACATTCTTGGAAAGGAATAGGCAACACATTGTGGAAAGAAGAGGCTTTTTACCGTTTTTACCTTTTTAAGCTGTGAAAGAATATGAGAGATCGTTTTGTAAAAACTAAAAGAAAATACGGTCTCATGGAAAGAGTGGCGCCCCGAGGGGAAGCACCGAGAGACAGAATATGATTTTGACTTGGAGGTAACCGACAGTAATAATTACAGTACACAAATGAAATGTTTGGCGGTACGTACGTCGGTGTTTAGTGTTTACTGCTGTTGCCAGACAACCTACTTTCATTTCCGGTGCCACTCGTTGACCTCTTGTTTATCCACAGAGTATTTTACTGAATAATAATTCATAATAATGAACACTTTACTGATACAATCTCAACGAATATGTAGGATTGAAGTGAGATAAACCGTACTGGCAGACAGGATTAAGTGAAAAGTTGTCAGTGATTTATAAAGGGGTCGTGTCAAATCATCTTTAGTCAGAAATCTGATGCTTTTCATAGTTAAAACATAATTTTTTGACATTTGGACTCCCAACTCACCGTCCTAGCTGAAGCATTTCAACGAAGTGATGTATTTATATCTGTTCATTGTAGTTCGGTTGCTGCGTAACCAATCTGGAATCTCAGCAGCCGTAACTGTGGACCACAGAGAGGTGCCACCCAATACTTAAATTCAGCTCTGTAACTGCAGCGGAGAGAGGGAGAGGCCACTGTGTGAGCACTCTTCTCTTCTCTGGGTTATAATTAGACCAAAGAACACGGCCCCGGTTCACTGCCTGTCTACACAACTGCCTTTTTCTGCTTTACGTTCCACTGCCCTTTCACTGCGTGTGGTTTAGCCTTGATGTTTTCCTGGAGGTGCCCCGCCCCTGCATTATATGTGGTTACTCTGGGTTGGTCATACGGGCGTGGCTTTATTGTTAATGTCTGAAATGCCCAGATTATAAAAGAAAAGCTTAGCAACGTCGAGACTATGATATCTTTAGATATGGGGTGGGGTAGTTAATATATACTTGTCAGACAAATCACTCTGTTTTACCCTGTTAGAAGACCTGTTATAGGTCTTTTAAAAAGGTAATTACAACATTGTTTACCTTAGTCACACCATTGATAGAAAAAATGTCACATGATCATTTGACATCTATTCAATAATTGTTGATAATAATTGACAAACACAGCACAGATCATTTACAGTAACTTTCGATCCCATTAGGGGGTCCCGACCCCACATGTTGGGAACCACTACTCTAGGTCAGAGAAGTATGCTGCATAGTGATTATTACCAGATGTCACCAGCTACCACGGCTTGACCCCCGCAGTGTCCTATTTTGGTGAACAGCTTGCAGGAAGAGAAAATCATGCTAATTAGGAATGTGACCTTTTCAGCTGATCGTAGGAAAATCTGACAGCAGAGCAAAGAAGCCATTTTTCAATTTAAATGAGCCTCTGTAGGTAAATCAGCAACATTAATTTATCATTTGTTTATTAAAAGATCTTTAATAACGACACATTCCTTCTTGAGTCCGACGAAGTATTGTCTCCTAATATGTCTGTTCTACCTCCACTGAGCGGCTGCAAGATGCTGTGCACTGCTCAAGGTCACTTTGATGATAGTTGTTGAGCAAGCAGAGCAAGGTATTCGCTCATTTTCCCCGCTGAGATTTCCCCAGGTGGCTCACACTGCTTTGTGGTCCTGAGCTTACTGCTTTTATTTTGGAACCAGAATATTTTTTAATCATTTTTTTCAAGTCATTGAATTTAACCAAAGCCTTTAAAAGGTGTTTTTTTATCCTTGGTGTTCAGCTGAGACCGCTTCTTGTCTTTGACCACCGTTAATCAGTTCACTAACTACAACTAAGATATTTTTTGACATGTCATGTGAGGAAATTTTCCCTCCGGTTAATAAACATGTGACAACACCTTTTTACACATTTTACAAGAAAAGATGACGCTCAATATGTGTAGCGTGCTTACTTTGATCTCTAACGTCGGGTGGCTGTGTGTCTGGCCTCTCCGGTCCAGCTTTCGCTGCAGGGCCGCAGGGCTCTACTTGGCGGGACTGCGCCGCACACCGGCTGTGACCGCTCCGTCCTCCTCGCGGCAATTGCCTCATTAACGTTGTGTTTCCCTCATAGCATTGGGTTTCAATCTGAAATATTGCCAAATGGGTGCGTTTTCTTTTCGCTACGACACCAAATCCCCCGCCATCTCTCGGTCTGTCAACTCTCTCTCGTCCCACGTGTGTGAAATATGACACCTGCTACTCTGAGCTGAGACTCCTTAAGATGCATTCGCATTCAGATTGTAGCGTCCGTCATCCGACTATCTATTCATAACATGCCACTGATATGCTTAAATTAACTAAATGGGTTTCATTTCTGTAAAAAAGAGAGAAAATCACAGTGGGGGCGGTGGGTATGTAATGTAATCGGTGTGTGCCCGATCACCACGTAACACCGACTACCACGACAAGCCTAATCGCCACCACCGTTTTCAAAAATACAGTAACTCTTTATCCTGTTATATGCAGATGAGACTTTCCTCAGCTGGGAAGATAAGAAGAAGATAATATGAAATTATATATGGCCCATGGTGCTGTGGTAAAATGTACACTAAAAAGTGCAAAGCACACACTCTTGTTATAATCTTATATTATAACACTTCATCGAAGAAGCTTACATCTCCGAGGTGAAGATCCCTTGATGCCTAGGTCTTCATCACTCCTGCTGGTTGTCCGACTTGTTCTGCGCCCAATCACACAATGAGCCCACAAGTTGATGGACCTTGGTTGCTTGTTAAGGGGTCGCTCACCTATGAACATCACTCACGGATCCCAGCGTCCCTATTCCGGTTTCTCACAGATTTTGTAGAACCATCCTCAGAGGCCTTAAGATAAAGGATCTTACAATCTCCCCGTTTCCTGTGCAGCCAGTGCATTCAGTGCTGGTGGGGTTGTAGGGATGTGTACTGTGTATTTAAATCCGTGTTTTAGCTCCCACGCTGAGACCCCTCCAAGGCCTCATTTGCTGCTGTTTGTCCTCCTTAGTTGTGTCTTGACCTACTTTCTACTAATACGTTCTTCTCTTCCCCGTCTTTTTCCTCAAGCTACTGTGGAGTGCTACAACCCGAGGACAAATGAATGGACATATGTTGCCAAAATGAATGAACCACATTACGGCCACGCTGGGACGGTGTATGGTGGTTATATGTATATTTCAGGTAAGTAAGTTTAATAAAGAGGCATATGTAATGTTGTGTGAGTGTGTTTAGATTTCATGTCTTGAAGTCATAATTAGAATGAATTTCAGTACATTGTGATTTCAAATTAGTTTTTTTTTTTTCCCCCCATGAGGCAAACGGCTGATTACAATTCATAACATGCAAATCTAATCTGTGGTTCCCTCATCTAATACATGTCATCCAAACTCGACTGCATGTACAGTCTCATGCATTGCCATGAGTCATCAAGAGAGCGCTGTGTGTGTGCGTTCTGTACATGTTCAAACTAGATTAAGTCTGTGATTGACACATGCATTAGAGGGCTGCAGGGGGAGTAGGGTCACAACAGTAAAACGCGTCAGTAATAAGATTTCTGACCTTGTGCTACGTATTTGTATCTTTTTGAACATCACATAAAAAGATTCTTTCACACCTGCAGACTTTTACAAATCCTCCCTCACTCACTTGATTCATCTATGCCGAGCACGCAGGCGAAGTTAGTTAAAGTCTGCGAGGGTTCGGTGCTCAGGGCAGAGGGTCGACACTGAGATTGCTCATTTAGGTGTCACCTCAAATACTCGCTCGCTTCCTCGGGATTGAAAACAGATCCTGCGTTATGGAGATGAGCCCTAGTTTCTCAGTGTGACTAATCCAGAGTGGTGCTACAAAGGAAGGGGATGGGAGGGGCAGAAGGGAAAAATTGGGAAGGATGGAGCAAAGTAAGAGGACTGAAGCCTGTGTAGGAGGCGTAACACAGAAGAGCCTGTGTTAATCCCTCCTGGCCGTGGGTACCGGCATCGCTCTACAACACATGAACGTAAACAAGGTTCATAAACATCACTGGAGATTTCCAGCTGGATTTGTTTTCTATATGTTTTTTAGCAAAATAGAGGAAGGAAATAAAAAGGAAAAGCATCCATACCCTGAATGTCAGTTACATGAACACACTCCACCAAAGGAACAAACATCAGCTGCTTGAGTAGGGAAGCAATTACAAGTAACACAATTTCCACCATTGCGTTCATGAGTCTATGAACTATTTAAAGAGGTTGTATAGCGTATTGATATCGGGCATAGACTTCTACAGCCTTGGTGAATTAACATACATTAACATCTTTGCACTAGTCACATGCTGTACTTGCCAGCTGGGAGGCAAATGAAAATAAAATATTGAAAACCTTGTTAGCCGCAGTATTAAGCTTACATTGTAAGGTGCTGACCAGCATACAGGCCGTTTTATTAGATATGCCCCCTGATTTTGATTACTGTTCACACAACCAGTAAATTTAATTTCATAATCCACAGATCTCATTATTCCTGCAAATCTGTGTCAATATTCTGTAGTTGTATACACAACACATTACCGACCATATTAGCTCCAGTCATCTTTTTATTTATTTTTCAGTTCCACATAGTAAATCCCACAACTGCTCATGCTTCTTAAGAAATGTAGTTTGCATAATACATTAAAGTGCTGCGAGGGTTGGTACTGTGTGCACGCATGTGAAAAAAGTTTTCCAATTTGGTTTCATATTAACTAACTCTTAACTTACTGGTAACAGGCCATAAACTAATAACTAGCTTCATATATGATGACTGTCCTTGTTTATATAAACAAAAGCCAAACTTTAATAACATTTTTAATTAGTATTTCATGTGGGATGCAAAAGAACTGGGGCATATTTGGGACCACACGATTTGGCAAGCCTAATATTACCATGGAGCGAGGATGAAAGGCACATTTTCGAGTGAAATGATGAATAACGTAATGGTCACAGACTGAGCTAATCTGCTGCTAACCAGCTGTTTTTCAATCCTTTTTTTGCCCCAGGCTGTACTCTGCAGTACATAACATTTATTGCTCGCCCTTTTTGATATTCTAATGGATTCCTTTTGTGTTGGTTTCATGTCTCAGTGATGTGCTCAATAGCAATGACACAATGTCATGCTCTGCACCTGCAGCAGCTAATACTACATATGGGGGTGAAGTGAATATTTGCGCGTTACAGGATAAAGCTGGTGAAGTGGTTTTGCGACTACAGCTGTGGGTTATGACACAAAAAAGAAACATGCGTATCAGCTCATATAAAAACTGTCTGTAATGGATGGTAGTGTTTTTTTAATGCAAAAGGCACAGAGCATTACCCATTAGAGGAGTTTTGTTGCACCGAGGGCCCACTGTAGCGCCCACAGTCTCGGGGGGGGTTACAGTCTTGCTGTGCAAGGTGACCCATGCTGAAGTGCAGTTCTGTGTCTGTCTGTCACAGCGGATCAGGTCACATTCTCCGGCTGTGCTGCTGCGCTGTCTGAAGGTATTCTGTCAGCTGGATGAACCTGACAAATGCACTCAGCCCACAGACCATCACGGCTCAAGTGGTGCGGCAGAGTTCAGACACGAGTACTGAACCAGCACAGAGCCACGCTGCCTCTGGTTCTCTGTTTTACCTGAGAGATTAATTATATTTATATTATTTCATACTGATATCGATATTTGAGGGTCCCTTAGATTTAATGTTTTTATAATTGTGACCAAGATGCATATTGAGAGAGATGTTTTACAGTTGAAAAACTTGTCTTTGCTCTCTGCTGGACAAATTATGTATGTATTAACTCAAACCTACTTTGGCATTTGTTATGCAATTTCTTGTTTCTTATCGGCCAACATATCCACAGATACCGATATGTATCTAGAGTAAGCTAATATCGGATCTGGCTGATATATCCGCGTGGCTTCATTAGACAAGCTCTAGTACGTAACGGATAATGTACAGCGAGCCGGGCATTGTTGTGAAAGAATCCCTGACAGAGCGATGCTGGGTCTCTCATCGCCCTGAAGGGGATTCTTTCACAACAATGACCGGCTAGCTGTACATTATCCCGCTTATTACACGGCTGCTTACTGAAGAAATCAATATTTTGACACAAAAACGGTCCGCCAGATTCCGATATCAGAGCTGCACCCATAGCAACGGTCTGGTATACATAGCAACGGTCAGTTATAAAAAAATTACAGAACGCAGAACACTGTTATTGACAATCAGAATCGAGTATTCAACACAGCCGTGTAATAATAATAATATTTAAACATTGCATGTCAGCTGAGAAAGAAGTCATGTTTTGTTATTGTGATATTATATATACATTTTTTTTTTTTTTAAATGTGCCATTATCATCATCATAGTATGTGACTAGCTTTTGTCAGATCTTTGGTGCAGAAGATACAAGCTAATAATGTGACTGGTGTGTGAGCTGCTCCTGCAGTCATTAGCCAGTTGTCTTTGTAAACAAGATGAACGATCTTAAGGGACCTTTTTTTTGCCCTTAATTGTGCTGCAGGACGTACACTGTGTAAGCTTCATATATAAAAGGTTTAGGTCTTTGCTAGAGATTGTTAACTTTAGGTTTAAAGTTACAAATGATTTGCAGAGATGATTTCATTAGCGCTGGGGGTGATGCACAAGCTGGGTAAGGGCTGTCTCAGATGCTGACTTGGTGTGGAAACTAAGCTCATTAGGCATTTTAATGTACTGTATTTGAAAGAAAGCTGGTTTGTTGTGGTCGTTGTTTGATTTTTAGTTGAAACGGCCTCATAACAGTTGTTCATAATTGGATTATTTTATGCAGAAAAGGGTGGTGATCTGTAATGTCTACAAGCTTTTCCCTCCACTTGAACCTTTTTGAAATACTGTAGAATTGACATAATTGCAGCTCTGCAAATAATGTTGGGATTGGTTTAGACTGTGTCTGAAATCACACCTCATTTACTATGTACAGTAGTCTGCTATATTTACTCTATTGAAAGGTCCAAATTGTCTCCATGGCATGTACACTATCAGTTCTGCTAACAGTCCCACAATGCAGGGTTTTGAATTTTATGGGTGTAAAAACTACCGTTGTGGGACTGAGTAATGTCCCACAATGACGATGAAGTGAAATTTAAATTTGCTACTCACTATAGAGAGTAAATGTGTGTCTGTTTATAAAGGAAGTAGTGAATGAGTGAACGAGGGAATGATTTTAAACACGGCAGAAATCTGTTTGATTGTAATATCTCATATTCCAGCCTCTAAAAGAATAATTCACCCCCAAAATTACCAATTTATATGTCAATACTCACCCCGGGGTACCTTGAATTCTTGAAAGCACATTGTTTTTCTTGCATGTCTCCATGGTGAATGAAGAAATCTTGATGAATTGAAATAAATAGTGCCACATTTAACAGCTGGTAAACTAGGTAACACTTCATTTTACAGGTCCGCAAATTTCATGGTAATTAGGTGATGATTAGCAAATAACCTTTTTGAAATTTCTTTGGAATTACCCCAATATTTACCTCAAAATTAATCAAAAATGACTTTATTATAAACATTATTTAATAACTATATGCTGAAATAGCATATAATGGTTAAAATAAGGCCCTTAGGCTTGAGAAGCGGCTGTGCGCTGCTCTTCATTGGAGGTGGAAAACTAATAGAAGACACTTCTGATTGTGCGACTTATTGTCAACACAAATGTAACCTGGTAGCTAATGTCATGGTTCAGGGATTTTTTAAAGAAGTTATTTGCTAATAAATTAAATGTATTATTATATGTATTAAATATTGGGAAATAGCAGAATATAATTATTAAATAATGTTTAGAATAAAGTAATTTTCGAGAAATTGAGGTAAATATTGGGCTAATTTGGCAGTAATTCCAAAGAAATTTCAAATAGGTTACTTGCTAATTATCACCTAATTACCATGAAATTTGCGGACCTGTAAAATGAAGTGTTACCAAAACTATATCAAAACATCCGTTTACAAACTCTGACACAACTCGTACAGTATAATCCAAGTCTCGTTTATCAAGTCGTATGATCACTACTTCCCAAACACATGCATCTTTGCGCATAAAGAACGACTCGTGCGGATGAGTAATGAGATAAGTATTAGAGTTTATAAACGGATGTTTTTGATATAGTCTGTTGTTAAATGCGGCCCCCATTTACAATATTTCAATTCATCAAGACTTTTCTCCGTTTTTGGATTTCACCGTGGAGGCATGCGAAAGAAACAAATGTTTCTTCAAGCATTCAAAGTAACACAAGGTGACTAACAGATATACAAATGATCATCTTGGGGGTGAAGTATGCCTTTTTAAAAGCCTGTGAATTGAACACTATGATTTCAACATTGTGGTTACTGTTAGTGGAGAAACGTGGATGGGGACCGTAACTGAAAAATGAAGAGGAACCCAAGAGTTACATTCATAATCCATACAGAGTTTACTGTATGTTAATGTCGATCCATAAGTTCCCAGCCATCCTACAGAAACAGCGATCCTGTAGCTCGTCTTGAACGATGAGCATCCTTGAGGGATTTGACTGTACATTTTGTGTTTTTTCAGAAACAAGCACAGATCGTTATTAGGTGTAATTTATACCAGAGCTCAAGTCTCTGGACACTCTTTATCATTATGGGTTATTTTTGGAAAATGCTGAGTCTCCTTTTTCCTGCCTCACCTCTGTGTCTATCCTCCATCCTCGCTTTGGGTGTGCCGGCACTGATTCAACCGAGCGGGTCGCTGATTTTACAAGGGGACTGTACGTCTGTTTTATATCTACAGTACGTGGCTGAACATGGAAATGCTTTTATACTTCTGTAGCAGATATTACAAACAATAACCCAGTCTGGAAGGGGCAAAAGCTTTTGGCCTGTCTCGCTTTGATAGGCTCTATTTAGCTAAACCTCGTCCGCTCTGTGTCCCACTAATGCCACTAATTAGACATTAGGATAGCGGGATGCTGATCAGATATCATTGTATCAGGGAAAGGCCAAAGCCCTTGAACTAAATCAGAATAGCAGCAGGGCCTCTTGAGACGAATTATAAGGACCTTACGTCGGCTCCAGCACTGTCAGGATTTTAATAGTAGCCCTGCCCCGTGGACTGCTTGGATAAAGAGAATGGATAGTCGGGCTATCTTTGGGTTTGATCAGTTAAGGAGGTGCAGCATCACAGATCTGAGTCATGGCAGCCGAATAGACAGCTTAGGCCTCAACAATAAACCGAGCACACGATCACTGGGCAGCAGCAAAAGAGGGATTCTGCCTCTATTCGGCATGCTCTGCAAATCTTCTCCGCATTTGCTCCTAGTCACTCTGCCTAAGGGGGGGAGGGGTGGGCTGGCTTCTACCCAAATGCATGCTGGGATTGTGTTCCTCTTTATTTTAAGCCTTCCCTGTAGACATGTCCTGTTTTTTTTTCTCCCCACTTTCCCTCAGCTTTTTGTGTCCTGCCGTCTACAGTCTGTTTGTGCGTTTGTGCATGAGCGTTTTGTAACGGTGTTCCTCTTTGTACCGAGCGCTCATCATCAGCATGATTTTGCGCTGTAGAAAAGAATATTGATGTCACTCTTGTTTGCGAAATTGCAGCTCACCCTGTGTGTTGGTTGTTGAGTTTGCGTCAAGGTTTGAGAGATGGGGATCGAGGAAGGGTGCGACCTGATTTTCGTTTTTCATAATGTTATGGAAAGAAATGCTCCAGTGTTGTGGCTGGTGCTCCACATGGCCTACATAAATACATGTAGGTTGACACGGGTGAATGAGTCACAGATCGGTCTGATTGACAGGTCTACGGGTCTAAGCTGTTTCTACTCCCTCATATGATCACTGTGGAGGCTAATTTGTGCTTTTTTTTTCTTCCTGCAGGGGGAATCACTCACGACACTTTTCAGAAGGAGCTGATGTGCTTTGACCCAGATGCAGATAAATGGACTCAGAAAGCGCCCATGACGACAGTGCGCGGCCTCCACTGCATGTGCACAGTGGGCGACCGCCTTTACGTGATCGGGGGCAATCACTTCCGGGGCACCAGCGACTACGACGACGTGCTGAGCTGCGAATACTACTCCCCCGCCCTCGACTTGTGGACACCTATCGCCGCCATGTTGCGAGGCCAGAGCGACGTGGGCGTGGCCGTGTTTGAGAATAAGATCTATGTGGTGGGCGGCTACTCGTGGAACAATCGCTGCATGGTGGAAATAGTACAGAAGTACGACCCCGAGAAAGACGAATGGCACAAAGTGTTTGACTTACCCGAGTCGCTGGGCGGGATCCGAGCCTGCACACTCACAGTTTTCCCCCCCGAGGACCACTCGGGCTCGCCCTCCAGAGAGTCGCCCCTCTCAGCCCCTTGATGAGTAAAGGGGGGGAGCCCTGTTTCGCTCATACCCCCGTAACCCCTCGCCCACCCTGCCCCTTCAACAAACACTCCTTATAGACATTGTTTGCACTTCCTCTTCGGACTACATCTGTACTGCATCCCCAAGTATCCCCAAGTCCACCTCCCCTAAAGCTGTGCAGAAACCCTTCCCTAAGTGATTAAACCTACGTACCGATACGGTTTGGCAACCTAATTACATGTTAATGTTGCATACTCGGTATACTTTGGCAGGAAATACCTTGACTTGAAAAGTGACTTTGCAAATCAACTTTTCTACCTGATGTCTACAAAGTTTTCTTATGTCTCGTTTCTTTAGGCGTTCTACCTTGAGATGTTGACTACCGCACTGACTCTCTCTTCTAGTCTATGCCAGGTTAGATGCAGGGGACTCCAGAAAGCAGAAGCGTAGGGACGAATGAGCTCCAAAACACAGCCGGTTTTTAACTCAGGGGTTGGCCCAGGCCCCCATCTACGTTGCTCTCTTACAGTTTCAGTTCTTTCCTGCTATTGCTATGAAACTGTTAACAAAATGGTGTTTTCTAAATTTAATAAACATGATTTTGAAAGTAATTAAAATGTTGTTGTCATTACTGACTGCAGCAGACTCGGGCCAATCCTCAAAAGCGTAAGTTTTGTTTGATGGATAGTTTATATATATTAACTGTTCAGTATTTATAGACACTGTAGGCGGCTGTTATTGATGATTTGTGTGAAGCCGTCGAACTCTGGTACAAGATGTGTAGCCTTTATAACTTATATTTCATTGTGCAACTTTGTGTTGTATAGACGAATCCGGGGAAAATAAAGGAAGTAACCATTACTGCGGGGGCATCTCCCTTTAATATGCCCCCATTTGAATGCCAGCTGTCCTAAGAAGGGTACAATTTACTACTTTTACCTTTACTTTGTATGTAACGTTACTTTTGACAACGATGTCTCGGAGTTCAGGAAGAACCTGAGCAGTTCTCAGCTGCCTAACGTTAGCCTGACATGGTGAAACAAGTAACGTCAGCCAAGTTAACACTGCTTAGCTAGTGTAGCTAACGTTAGTGGGCTAAAGGCCCTGGGGGCTAAGTTACTACGAGCAACCATGGATGCTTTCGGCTGAAAGTCACCAGTTAACACGGTTAGCAGACAGTAGAGTCACTTGGACTTGCCGCCGCAGTAACACACAAAGCGGTCACCGGATTCGTCTATTCGACAAATAAATTAACCTTGTGACCTTTAGTCAGCTGTGATAGAGAAGTTAACTTCCTCTAAATCTGTTTTGTAAATTTGACTGTAATGAATGAGCTGCAGAGGTGACGTAGAAGATAAGTCGACCTGTTTGTAGGAAGTTTGCTTGTTATTAAGAGATTAGACGGCAGGGTTATAAAACCCAAGTAGCCTTCAGCACTTTTCAATCTCTACATGTGGTTAAACATCGGCCTCCTCAGTGGTCAGAGGCTCGGTCCGTGTGCTCAAGTCAGCTACAGAAAACTGTTAAAGCACAGAAGTGCCTGCCCGTGACGTAAACGGTCTGCAGCTGACCAGTATCAACTGGAAACTGGCACTTCCGCCGCTGTAGCCTCTCCTCCTGGCATCAAGACAGACGGTAATGTCGCGCACAATCTGCCCACCTGCTCCTGGCCGATTAAAGCCCTAATAGCAGCATATGGTGTCCGAGACGTCTGCTTCATGCTGTGAGCGGGAACAAAAGATTTGTGTAATCATCAGGTGAGTTTGCTCTGGAGCTTTAAATCCTCATTATGCTCTCATTATATCCCATTAATGAGACGCTGCAGTGGTGCCTCTGATTTCAAGTTGTGATGGCTGTTTCTGTGTTGTTCATAGCAACTACATCTCAGCTCATAGCAGCTTGTTTTGCATGACTTCAATTTATGACCTGGACATTTTGTTTTGGTGCCTTTCAATGATTCACTTTTGAAACTTTTTCTTTTGTCGTCTCATGCAGTCGTCGTCTATCCTTTTTTTACGGCGAGACCTGTTTTTATTTTTGGTTATTTGTGATGCGTTGTTTTGAGAAGGACTATGTTAATACCTTTTCAAAAAGCTCTATTTTGTGCAGCAGCTTATTGTTAAGTCCTTTTGATGAAACGGTTTGCATCATTTAAAAATAGGCCGTTTGTAATCCTTTAATGGAAAGTCACTGAATGAACAGATGAGCTAAAATGTAACAGGCTCAGCTGCTGGCAGAGGCATACATGACAGAAGACAGTAAAGTGGTCGAAATTTAGTGTTCACCTTTCCCTGGACTATCTCACTGAAAATAAATCACACACTGTTGACCATCTAGCCTCTGTATCAGCCGGACCTGGAGGCATTAGTAAGAGTCAAAAGAGAAGATGGAGTGATGCTGTAGATAAATCACCACAACAGTGCCCCTCCCTGGAAAAGTAGGATGACGAGGCGATACAGCTCCAGTTAGGCTGGCAAAGGACTGACATTATGTTGCCTGCATCAATTTAAAGTGCTCTGAATTTGTCTTACTAAGATGCATTATTAGTGTGTAATGAAAAGTGTACTGTTTGAGGTGTTATAAATGGTGAGATAAGGTTAACATACTGTTTATACTATTGCATTTATCGCTTTAATATCTCTGGATGTATTAGGCCATTGTAGGCAGAGTAGCAAATCAATGCAGGACGGCTTTATGGGAATATTGGATTTTTCACCATACAGCGGTACAGTATGTACGGCTATCGGTTGGTCTGTTGGTCTACTGCTTTAGACCAGACCTGTGAAATTTATAGTCCCCATAGGATGAATCCCAATGACTTCGCTGATCCCCTGACTTATCCTCTAGCGCCACCATTTTTGTTTTTTTATTGCCAACTATTGGATTTTTTTTGTCATGAATTGTGGTCATGACATTCATGGTCCCCAGAGGATGAATTGCAAAGACTTTGACCTTTCGTCTAGAGCCATCGTGAGGTCAAAATGTGTTGTCTATTCAATACATTTTTAATGACCTGCTAAAATAATCGCATCAACTTCAGCTGTACTTCAAATGTTACCATGCTAAACTAAGATGCCGAACGTGTAAACATTATACCTGATGTAAGCATTTAGCTCAAAGCACCATTGTGCCAAAGTCAAACCTCACAGAGCTGCTAGCGTGGCTGTGTAGACTCTTGTCCTATTATATGATTTTGCATCAGTGTGATGAAACTGACTTCATTAAAACATGACTATATCCCGTCGTATATTTATATTGTATACCGTGATGGAGGATTTTATCCATGCTCCCCACCCCTCTGCCTCAGTGTGAGCATTGTTCCAGCAGTCAAACCAGACAGGCTGCAGTCTGAGTTTTACAATAGCACTCAGCTGTTCTCACCCACATTTAAAAGCATTAATTGATTTTTAAATGGATTTGAAAGAAGACATTCAGTTACGAGCACTGACACTTTAATGAATCTCTTTCGACTCTGACTGTGCAGAGAGCACTTTGAGGACACACAAAAAATCCACCTCAGCAAATCCACAATCCCTGTAGCGTTGCAGCACATGATGTTCCAGATCCAGGGTGTAATTCCTGCCACATGATTGCATTGTTTTTCTCGGTGTTTATGCCAGCCAATGTCAATATAACGCAGAGGTTTGTGTGTCCTGAAGACTGAGGGCTTGGATTTTTAATGAACAATGTGTCCTCGGTGCTAAAGCAAAGAGAACTGGAGCAAGAAATTACAAGTGTTCACCACTCCTCCCCCTTCTCCTCCTCCTCCTCCTCCCCTCTGCTTCACTACCTGTGTTTCTCAGCGGATTTCACCATCACTAGAGGCACGTTCGCTTGATTCATGGAGCAGATAAAAGAGGTGCGTGTGGATTACGGCCTGACTCTTGACATATGAACACAGCACACGTTTGCGACTTGGTGTGTCTCCAGACGGCTCCTCCTCTCATCTCATCCCAGCCTGAAAATGACCTAGATTCTGCAGGCTGCTGGGTGTGTTTACATACACAGCACACTGATGACATTGTCAGTCCGACAGCATCGCTCTCAGCTGCGAAGGAGAGGGGATGCTCTTACAGTAACCAAAGCTCCAATCCACCTCCTATCATGATGAAACTCTCTGCAGAGCTACAGATCCCTGCTGTCCTCTGACTGCATGCATGATGGTGTTAATGGTTATTGATCCTTCTGGCTGGCAGACATCCAAGATATCCTGATGTTACTCCTGCTAGATATATTTATTTTTGCATTGAATCACAAGCTGCCCTCCGTTATTAGACTCCCCAAAGGTTTCAGGTCTCAGAGAAGGTTTACATCTCTCTCTACTGTCTCTCTCGCTCTCATCATGAATATTCAGAAAAGGTCAAGTCCTTGCTCTCCTCTCGAGCTCTCTATCCCCCTGTGACTGTGTCCTGCATAATCTGTCCCTGATTCATCTCTTGTTCCAGCGCTTGTTCCTGCCCCAGCTGTAGTGAGGTTTTTTTTTTTATTATAGCAGAGACGGGAGGGGTAATTGGGATTTGTTTTGTTCAACATCTGGCCATGCATCAGTCCTAGATTCTAGTTTATGCCTCAGCTGTATCTCTAAAGGTATCCTGTGTGCGTGTATCCTCATACAGATTGGACAGAAAACTCATTATTTCCCCAGTTGAATCTGTTATCCTGCACCTGGCCTAAATACAGGACAGGATGTGCTAAACTACCTCTTTGTATCTTATATATAAAACTCCCAATTCACAGTTATCGTATTGTTGCATTGATGCCAATGAAGAAAGACTGGTGTTCCATGTTTTTGGACTTTTGTTCACATGTTCTCCCTCTTTTTCATGCAAGTTTCCTCCCGTAGTTCAAAGTGGATGTGAGACCTGTGATTGACTGGCAGCCTGTCCAAAGTGTCTCCTTATACCTTCATCCCAATGCATGCTGGGATATGCTCCAGTGCCCCCTTGACAGGGAAAAGGAGAAAAGCAGGTAAAGAATATAAATGGGAGAGGAGGTGCAGACAGAACGATGCAGTTCGCACACTGAGAGCTTTTAACTGTGAGATTCTCCTCAGAGGCAACAAAGAACATGTTATTTTATAAAGTGCATGAAGAGCCGCTTACTCCGGACCGGCTGAGAAGAGCGGGGAGCTGGAACAATGCAGCCTCTCTGGGAAAACTGCTTAACCTCACAGGGTTAAATACAGCTACCGGCTCCATGTCCCTGCAGGTTTCCTACACTCTTAAAGATTCAGCTGACGGCACCTGAGCAGGAAGCCTTTTATAAGCTTAATCAAAACAATGCAATGGTCACACAGAGAATGCATACATGCCGATTCTAAATATGTATGCATATTTTTCTTTCCTATGCAGCCAGCTAGTTCATCAAGATAATATTATGCAGGAAAATAAGCCTAAAGAAGTGGAGAAAATGTGTGTTTTTTTTCCTGTTACAAAGATACATGTTGTGATACATCTTCTTTCAACATGTACTGTCAAGTGTTATAATGTTCTCCACTGTAATAATGAAATGTTCTCCATCTGTTAGGACCTGAGTACATGCAGGTTTCTGCAGGCAGGCCCCTGCTTGAAAATGACATGCCCCAAAATGAATAGAGTGTATCTGCAACTACAATGTCTATTTGATTCTTCTTGGTATCATAATAAAGGTTACACTTGTGAGATTACTGCACTGTAAGCATCAATATATATGTTACTGGGTATATGTAAATGAAGATGGAACACAGCATAAATGTAATTTCTGCCAAACCAAACTGTACACGTTTAGAGTGAATATCCCTTTGAAATGATGCGGTTGCAGCCCAAAACCTCTAGCAAACCATATCACAACATCTGAACATTACATGTGCACAGACTAATGCTAATAAAGTGAAGCAGAGCAAAGTTGGAGAGGTTTTAGGTACCGTCCTTTGCCATTTGAAATTTTCTCAGGTAACTGTAAAACTAATTTAATTTCATGTCACTATAGGTATAACTGTCAAAGAAAACCATAACTCATTGGTCTATGTGGACATTTCAGGCCTGTATTGAAGACTAATGCATTAGGGATGAGTGCAGAACCACGATTCATCCACCAGATGGAGACAAAGACCGTGTTTACACATTGGAAGGCTGAGGATAGGCTGTTCAATGCTGGAGGAAGGCAGGCAGGCAAACGCTCCTCCGTGCCATGCAAATGAATACAGACGGCTGGAATCGACTCAAAGATGATCCAGAGACATCGGAGTAGCCATTAGCAGCGTTGATACGCCCTCGAACACAACGTTTTGATCTAAAAACAGCAGAGGTAAGATATGATTTATGGTTATGGCTGTATAAAGTGAAGTTTATTTTTTTCTCTTCTTCAGCTGCTGGATCGGTGAGTTTTGGTCGTAGAGTGATAAGACCTTATACCGTTAGAATCTGTGGAGTCTCAGCTTTCATAATAATAATTATTTCTGCGGGTAGCATGAAGTAGCAAAATCGCTAGTACCATTATGCGTGCATGAGCTTTTAGCCGAGCTTCTTCCCGTTATGTGAGTATGCAGGATGATAAACCCTCATTATTTTACTAGGCCTGCAAATCTCCACAGAGATCTTTAATTATTGCACATTGAATAACGGTCATGGCCTACTGCAAAACAAATTGAAAAATATTTTCTTTTAACAAAAATTAATTCAAGAATTTTCTTCTTCTGTTTTCTAAATTAATGAAATTAATTTAATTTTATGACTGGAGTGGATTTTTCTAGTTCGACTGAAAAAGGATGATGAATTTTAATCTGGTATACTGGCCATGGCAAACATCTCCGTGCCCTTTAACATGAGTGTTTTATGCATCCAGATCTATTCTCTAGACACCAGCATACTGAAGTGGATTTTTTTTTTTTGTTCTCTGACGAAAAGGAAAATGTCATGATTCCTGGCCTGTGAAGGCATGTGACGGTTGAAAGAGCAGGCGTGTGAGTGTGTGTTTGTTTGTATGTGTGTGTGACAGTGCTGATGCCAAAGTGATTGATAACTCTCCTCTCCGAGCTAGAGCTCAGTTTCAACCTCCTCAACTCCGTCCTGTATAATGCCAGGTTGCCATGGTTACCCCTTGCTCTTCATACAAGGAAATGGGGAGAAAAAAAAAAAAAGGAAAGATCTTCTCCTCCTCTCCTTTATGAAACGCTCTCGCTGAGCCATCCTGGGGGGTTGAGAGGAGAACGCTGACCTGCCTGTCGAGCAGCGGATGATGCATTTTGGGGGAAAAGAAACAGTGATGGAAAGCAAACATTTAGCTGCTTCTTCAAACACACTTAGGCATACTCACCCCTGCGATGTGGAAATGTGGCTGAGCTGATTACCGCTGCAAACTCATTTTCATCCTTATTAGAGCAACTAATTTCCATTTCCTCTACATTATCACTGAGTGCATGCCACGGGTGGCTTTGAACAGTGCTCTTTGCGATAATGACCTCTAGTGGTTCCTGTGGAAACACATAAAAGTATCTCTGACTCACACTGAACCTGTTCTGAAAGATGTCTGGATGATGAAAGATGTCACACTCTTGGGGTTTTTTTCGACGGCGACGGTGCCAAAAGAAGAAACCGTAATCTAACACACGCCTTGTTGCATTTACATAAATCCCGATCATCCTTCCAGTGACATCAGAGTTACACTTTGAGACAGAAGTTAATCTTTTTATTTACAGAGTCTCGGTTTGAGCCAAGACAGACAGACACAGTCTGAGACATAACAGGAGTAAACAGGATGAGACGCCTGCAGGGTTGGAGGGGATCAGTTTCTACAACCACCCACTTAGACCCAGAGTTTCCTGTGATGGAGGCCACAACATGGCCCAGAGTCCCCTCTGTAAAAAGATGTTTATTTAACTCGGAACGACACCTCGCTGGTTTAGCAAAGACTTCTTTGATTGACATCCTTTCATTTGCTTTGCTTTTTTTAATTCATTATACTGTCTACAAAAAGCTTAGAAAACCAAAGAAGTGGAAACCTTTCTGCATTTGAATAAAAACCAGTATGCATTCAGGACTGTCTAGATCTAATAATGGGCGCTGATGGATGCCTGACCCACTTTGCAGATTTTATGCCCTGTAAAAGCTGACCCCAGCGTGCACAGAACGCAGCCATTAGTGCCCCTGCTGGTGGATTACTAATAATAAAAACTAACATTCATTTTCCCAGCAGCAAATGCAAATTAATTTTTCACGAATAATTAATTGCATGCAGATGAATGGTTGTTTGGAATAGGTACCAGTATAATGTTGTCCAGTTGATGAGATGAACAGAATATTACAGCCTACAATTACATTTCATTGCAGTAAAGCCTCTTTAAGCCGCAGCTGCAAGCTGCTGCCATGAAAATACACTCTGGAAATGAAACTCCTTTTTTAATGTAACTGCATATACGATACTGCGGTAGACAAAATAACACTTTATGAAAAATAGTTTAATTTAGCAAAAGCTGCTACAGAAGAGGGTCAAATTAGGTCGCAAATTAGCATTTTTTAACTCACTTTATCCATCAAATTACTGAAGGTTATTCTCAGCTACAACAGTATCTCTGTTATCTCAGTTTTTCTGTTCATGCTGTTGTGATTTCTAATAACAATGATTTCTATTGTTAGATTAAAAATAAACAAAACAGTACATACTTGATTATTTTAATTTATACCACTTTCCACTTCACTGAGTGGAATTTTACAGCAATAAACTTCAGATTCAGATTTTGCACATCTGCCTTATTATTTAATTATCTTGTAGAATATGAGTCTTTGTTATAAATTACCCAAACGATATAAAATAATTATAATTACCTCCATGTCCGCTAGCTACAATGTCAAAATGCTGCTTCCATGTTAAATTAATAATATAAAACACTGACAGGGGCGACTATATACACATAATGAGTACTTTTTCTTATGATACTTTAAGTACATTTTGCTGAATGTTTTGGCATCATTGGGCATAAATTCCATAATAAACTTTCAGCATATTGTAATTCAAGTGTTCTTAGAGACTTCTGCTCCTCCTCATGGCTCTGTTTTCAGGCTTTAGAAAATATAGCCTGTGACGGGAGATGTTGGCCAATCACAGGTCATTTCAGAGAGAGAGAGCGTTCCTATTGGCTGTGCTCCAGCTTGTGGGTGGTGCTTGGTATTTCCTCAACTGATCTCAACATGGCTGCCGGGTCACAAGCCTTCTCATTTCACAGCTAAACAGTACACTACAAGATGTTTCTGAAAACATTTGAGGAGAGAAATAGGCATTACAGTAACAGAATATTGATTCATATTTGATCAGCGCTGCCTAGTTTGACCATTTGATCCGAGCACCGGAGGGCACCGGAGGGCACCGGAGGACACAGAGGCACATGATTGTTTTCAGATTACCTGTCTCATGCACTACTGTCAGGATATAGCAACCGTTTTATAAAAATAACTTTTTCTTAATCATATTTGCTCCATTTCTACCCGCTGCAGCTCTAAAGGTAAAGGATCTAAATACTTCTCTTACCTCGAATGACTGAATGAAGATCTGTTTGTTTCATGTTGCACTGAAACCTGCTGAGTCTAATATGATTATATTTCTTTTGTATTAATGTCCTTTTCTGCCCTTTAGTGCAGTCAGGCCTCTTCTCTGAGGGTTGAATGTGACCAGCAGAGGGCAATAAGGTGACTTTTCCTCTCCAAGCCTGAGGGCAGTCAACAGAGGCCTTTAAAAGGTAGGCTACCTTTGACACTGATAAAAGCCCTGGATTAGTTAATGTCCCTTAAAAATGTCTAGTGTGCTTCGTGGCTTACGTAAAAATGTTTTATTTGGTAGAGCTAATGAGGTGAATCACTTGTATCAGCATCCTGACTTAATGCAACACCTGCGGGGAAAATCCAAAACTTCATGAATACGCACACAAACATGTCGGGCAGCCGGACGTAGACTACACAAATACTCATTCTTACACAAACACACTCTATCGTCACTGTTAATCACACATTTACAGTAACAGAGGTGGCAGGTAGATACCAACACCCAAGTATTTTCTTGTGAAATAAATCCCGCAACCGGAATTCAACTGATTCGCTGTTTCATATGTGACCTCCTGTAACATGAGTCACCGGGTTTACTGAATGAGACAGCAGTGATTCAACATGACTCCGTGCTGGACAAAACGCTCGGCCTTGCTGATGACCTTGTTGCAAAATTCGCCTGCAGTTACAAAAAAAGCAGAGTCATATCTGAGATTCATCATTTTATCTGTTGCTGTATCTGCTTTGTCTTTCGCTTTGTGATGTTGAAAATGAGAAACAGTTCACAAGAGCAGACACATTACTTCTCCTACGCACATTCTGCACATCCTGCACATCACATCTGTGCTTCTTCCAGATGATCCTCCACTTTCTAACAGCGGAGGCACCCCGCCTGCCTGAGGAGGAGGGTGGTGTGTTTATAGTCATTAGCTCACATTTTATGAGTAGAAATGTAACTAATACATTCATCTTCAAACAAATGTTACCAAAAAACAATCGTAAATGTCAATGATATTCTTACTAAGAACAGCTCCAGTGTATGAAAGCAACGGAGGGCAAATAGTGACACTACATCACTCCTGAGCTCTTAATGTTGAAAATCAAATACCATTGAATTTATAGCATTGAAATATTTAACCTTAAACAGAGTAACTTCAGTGTGAGCCCTAAATCTTGATTTAAATTTGATTGGTGAAATTCAGAGATAAAAATTCAAGATTAAACATTTGCCGCCTCACAGCGAGAGGATCGTTGGTTCAAATCCGGCTTGGGTAGTTTGCATGTTCTCCCCCGTCTCAGCATGGGTTTTCTCTGGGTACTCCGGTTTCCTCCCACAGTCCAAAGACATGCAGGATCATTGTTGACTCTAAATGTCCCGTAGGTGTGAATGTGAGCGTGAATGGTTGTCGGTCTCTGTGTCAGCCCTGTGATAGTCTGGCGACCTGCCCAGGGCGTACCCCGCCATCGCCAAATGATCCTGAACAGGATAAGTGGTTACAGATAATGGATGGATAGATTCAAGCTAGCCAGGATAAAGAATCCAACATCAGGTCATGTTTCAAGTGCAGATGAGAGACTGGAAACCCACACACTTGAATTTTCTCTATTTTGAACTTGAAAATCATCCTCTTGAAATTTCAAAGAGGACGATTCAAACCACATAAATAAAGATGGATAAATATGTCAATGTTATACATTTAGTGTGATTTAAATGTAATTGTTTAGTAGTAGATCAGTTTTACAATCTGGTCTATAAAATTCCAATTATTACGGCAGTTTTTTGCTTCCATACAGGTAGATTATGAGGAAGAGAAAGCGATGCAGTTTACAAACCAAATCTAATTTTCTTTTCACTTATAATGCAGATTTTATGTCTTATATTGAGGTTTTACTATTCTGGGCTCTGCATTCTTATAACCAAAGAGCTCAGAAGCGTTTACACTCCAAGGGCAGCTGCAGAGACAAAGTATGAATGGATACCAGTTTGCACATCGAGAACTTTTGAACTCTGCGTAATAAGTAAATTATGATTCTTTCATGAACATTCAAAAGCATTCCACATTTCTAAAAAAAATAGTTTATTTAAAAAAAGGCAAACCACATTCCTTTTGAAATAAGGTACATAAGTACATGTTGTTCTGGTACCATCAGCAGAACAGCTCTGCTCTGATTGTAGTTCCTGTCAAACTTGCATGGGGTTTAAGTACATTACATGTCGTCAAAAACAGGCTGAAATTGTATGTCCATGTTTTTACATTTCGTCTCATACTGGCCCATTCATGTCAAGATTTCCCTCCCAGTTCGAGAGCGACTGCACCCGGGCTGAATATGTGTCATGAAAGCAACATCTTGAGGCCATTTCAGCGACCGAAACGAACAATCTGTTATGTCTCCAAATTACAGATGTTAGATGACTTCCATGCAGCTCTGTGCGATGTAAGTTGTGCAGTGCAGCTGGAATGAGAAAGACGCCAGGAGCGGTGGAACAACTCAGTGGCAGCAGCAGCAGGAGCAAAAAGGAATTATAACATGGCTGCGAGACATGCAGATGGAGGCTTGAACATGAGATAAACTGGGGGGGGATTTAAATATTGGACTTTCTTCTCTTTTTCATCATGGCAAAAAAAAAAGAAGCCTAAAGCTTCTCTCCAGTTCACTGCTGGATGACTGGAAGTCTCAGCTGGAATGAGACAAGCCTCGCAAAATCCATATCCGCTGAAAAGGCCATTGTATGACAGCTGGAAAAACCAGCACTGAGCTCTCATCCAGTATACGCTGACACAACTTCCGAAGATGGGACAAATGGAAAAAACACACCCATCCCAAGGCTTTTAAATAACCCTTAACATACTGTTCATACACAATAGTTTCAGTTTGTTTCTCTAAACTTGTATCAGTTTAAGGAAACTCTTAACATGTACAAGATCTACGGCAACAAACCAAATGATGTTCATAAATACAGCACATTCACTCTCAGCCCTTAAAACCATAAATCACTCTGTAATTAAATACATAAATCTCTCACAAAGAGTTTCAAAGAAAATATAACATCACCATTCTTTCTACACAGTATGTTCTGACGTGTGCTTCCTGATTAAATTATTCTAGCATGACCACAAATAATATAAAAATATTCAAACTCATTTAAACCTCAGTCAACAATCAGCTGTTGACTCTGGTATAAATCTATTGTTATTTTCATTGCATGTTCCAATGTTGAGTTTAAAATATGCTTTTACTTATTAAGCTAAATAAACTCATTTGATTACTAGACAAATGCACTGACGCAAAGCTGAAAACAAGCCGAGCTCATGAAAGCTGATATTTTGGAGATACATGGTTTTCACAGGACTATGACGGCTGCTGTTAGACAACAGTTTTTTGAGGAATGAACCAACATCTCAAATTCCCTGAAATCAAGGAAAGAATAAATACTTAAATTACCGTACTGGTGGTTTTGCATGTTTTATCCCATTAACTATAATGATCTAAATGAGCAGCTGTAAACAGGGACCACATCCTGAGCGCCGGCACCAAACAGCTCATTTTTGAAATGCAAAAAATTCACATTATCTTTCTTGCAAAATGTGTCTTTGTCTCCTGGGATTCATTTCCAGAAAACATAATAATAAGTGCAATATTTTTCCGCAGCTGGTTTTCAAATCATGGATGTGGGGACTTCCTTTTACAGCCCACCAAGGGGTTCTCAAAAATGACAAACATTACCAGTCAGATATTCATGTGAGATGACGAACCTTGTTTCTTTCCGCATTTTCAAGTATCCTCTCTGTGCATAAAACCTCAGACATTATAATGTACTCACAGTTAATTAACTGCGATGGCGCTTGGAGTCTCGTGGGACGGAGTCTTGCTCTGTTTTCTGCTCACTGTGTCTCAGCTGTGTTGTGCATAGAGATGCTGGCCTCCTGTTTCCTTTGCCTCCTGTGCCTCCAGAGCAGTACGGCCAGCAAGAGGAGCAACAGGAAGCCCAGAGCTCCCCCGATGAGTCCTGCTTTCAGAGGCAGGCTGCTGTCCCCGGGCTGGTACATCAAACAGGACCCCTTGCTGTTTCCAGCATCATTCACTGCAACCACGCAAACCTCTGCGATGTGCTCCACGTCTCCCACTCCGCCACTCCTCCGGTTCTTCCCAAACGTCTGCCTATCTTCCCCCCCTACTGTCACAGCATAAGCTGTGACGTATGAATGAGGTGCACACCACTGAAGAACGACCTCTGACCCGTTCCAGGACACTGACTTCAGGAGGGGAGCCTCTGGAACCACGTTGTGTAAAGTGAACCCTGGACACAAGCAGCCGGTTGAGGCTGCTAGTTCAGCACAGGTGGTCTGAGTCTCGAGACAGGGGTCGTAGACGCACCGATCAGGAGTCCTCCCATGTGGAGACACTCTGTTGTGTGGAGTAAGGGTGACTGGGTCACCATATTGAGTGTAATCGTCTGAGGAAAGCAAAAAGGCCTCGATCGCAAACCCAGGTGGGGTCAGAGGTCCCGTGGGATTCCTCCCTGCAGCTTGTGATGTCGTAGGCAGGGGAGAGTAACCTCTGATGAGAAGCAAGCAAACGATCACCAGGGGAAAAGCGAGGTCCCTGCTGGCAGCCATCGTGCTCTCTGGGAAATCATAGAAAAGTAAATTCCATCAGTTAGTTGGAAAAAACCTGCTTTTTTTGTATAGGAATGAAAAGTATCAGCCCCTTGGGTTTCCAGCAAAATGTACATTCAGAGAGTTTCTGTTTTTTCGTGCATGAAAGAGCCTGAATGAGGACATACAGTTACTTCTCCGCTGATGCTGTTACTTTTAGAGATTATATGACTGCACAGGGAATGAAACAAATGGCTTAAATGTGATAGTGTCTGTATGGAAAATAAAGAAAACCTCCCTAACAAACTGTTTTCTCAAAACCAGAGCACCCTGCTTTTACTCTTGAGTAAGCAAATGACAAAACTGTGGACACTTCATTAGTTGAAATGTATCATTCTGTGGCATGTTTGTCAGTGATTTAAGGCCTTTGTATACAGAGTTGCTAGAAATAATCCTCATTTGTTAAACTTTGGAGGTACTTCACACTAATCTGGCATTCCAGGCGGTATTGCACAACAGGTCCAAATGCCTACACACACCCAAGACTCAGCGCAGCCCTCTCTGCTGGATCCAGTTACAGGAAAGCTGCCTGTTGAGATTTCCACAAGAATCCACCCAAACATACATGAAATATGCTCCGTGGTGGACGTGCATAGAGAGATAACAATGAAGCCCATTCAAAAATCTCCTCAAATAAGTCAAGCATTGAAAACAGAGCAGGAGCCACCGTTGAATACTAATTTACTCTGTGCTCTTTTTTGCCATGGCTGAACTCTCCTCGACTGTGTTAAGAGTGAAAATATGTCCAATATTAAGAGATAAGAACTTACCTGTTGTTTGCAAAAGTTTGTAATCTTTATCAAAATGTGAGTGAGCTCCTCTCTCCTCGTCTTCCCTCCACTTGCTCCCTCTCTTGCTCTCTCCTCCTTTATACGTTTTCCTTCTCCCCAACAATCACCTCCTTCTTTCCACCCTCCCACAATCCCCCCTTATTCCCGACCTCTTCTGCACCAGCTCCCCCTCCCTCCTCGCTAAATGGTTTAGTAATGGGAGTGACTGTTAGTGGTATTACTATAGTCTGCTATTAGTTACATCACTGCTACCTAATGTTCTGGTGACTTGAACCACCATTCCGGTCACATTCCTCGGTGATGTGCAGGTTTTTCAGAGCGTGTCTCACTTGTTAATGAGCTCTTGTTTTCCTTTTAGGGCTGAGGGAAATTGAATGGGATTGGGAAATCTCTGCGTCAGGGTTTTGATTCATTGGAAATGTATCATCCCTGACATATGCCAGTGGCTCCAGACAGCATATCCTATCTTCTCAATCACATAACCTCTCACCTAAATAAAGTGTATGACTCCGAACGCTCCAGCAAGGGTTGTGCAGCTGTTGACCAAAAGGCCGGAAATAAACCTGACTAGACCTGTTCTGGGAATGATTTGTAATGATTGCCATGCTGGTGCTTTTCTTAAGAAAAGTCACAACGTCACAACGAGAAATACTCCACTCAACGCTTCTAGGAAAGAGAAGAACTGAACAAGATGTTCTGATGACGTGACATGTGGGAAAGCAACTTTATGCTACAGCTGTGACCTTAAATCAAACTGTACACTGACATCTCCGCTCTGACTTTGAGATTAGACTGCAGAAAAAGTAGCCAGCTCGTACTGTCCCATACCAGAAGTTCAGTCAGCTCTGACTGAGAAACAACACCTTTATCAACCGTATGTGTCGTATTCCTGCTACAGTATCCAAATTATTGTTCCTCTCCTTCATGTAATTCTGCGACATGTTGACAGGTATAACATCACGAATAATTCCCCAAAATAGACGACTGATTACTTTTATTTCTTACATCATTATTGTATATTTTCTTCCTGTCTTGTATGAGATGATGTCTGTGGGTAGGTGAATGTGTTTTGGTTCTGAGTACATACAGTACAGGGACGAGTGTGGGTGTGTACGTGTGAAGGAGATGCATATATTTGCATGTAGGAATGTGGGTTTGTTTATGTATTGTGCAATACGGGTTTTGTTTGTGTATTATATCCGAGTTTAATACTGAAAAACATGCAATGCTTTATTTCATGATGTTTATGGTAAAGCGAGTCTGTAGAGTTCATAGGAACATAGATGGTGTGACAGGCAATACGAGCGAGTCGCTGAGTAAGACATATTTCTGTTTTGACTCTGGAAGAGACACTAAGTCAAGCAGATGGTAACTGTTAGACGGTTTGTTACATAATCCCACAATGCACTGTCCCTCTTTGCCACGGACCACGTCACTTTTCCCCCAACCCCTGTGTGGCTGGGATGGGTCTGCTTTCCTCATCAGAAACGGGTGCGTTTATGGCTAATATTATTTTGTATATATTAAATGGAATCACCCCAAATGAATACATGGTGCTGTCATAGTTAGATTGGCAGAATAAATAGCATTTATTTATAGTTAACATGCACAGTAAGATATGATCATGGCAATTCATTGGCTCAATAATGCAAATTTCACAATTTAATGGGCCAGTAAATCATTAATTGACATTTTTACAGGAAAACAACAACACAAAGTGCCAGCTTTGTCCCACAGACTCCCTGAATGAGGCAAGTGTGATCCATAAAACTAGAATTAACTAGATTTTTCTTTACTTAGTTCACTTTTTAAAAAACAAAATGTTATTTCATCTGTAAAAGATTCCAGCTGCTGATGAACAGATGCAGGAATGAGACTCTGCAACACACTTTTTCAATTATGAATAATGCAGCCAGTATTCAGTGGACTGCATTGCCTAATGATTCACATCATCTCTCTGAACAAACAACAATAACTTAAATCAAACATGTTAAAGTGCTCCGTATTTTCATGTTTGTATGGAGTCATTCCGATGGGAGATGTTTAATGTAGGGCTTGACTCACTATCAGTCACTATTAAAGCAGTCTACAGTGCCTCCTAGAGCCTGAAATTATGAGAGGCAGCACTGTGCATATATGAATATGGGTGTATCAAGCAAACAGCCAGACTAGCTCTGTGTCTTTTCAGTTACACAACTGGGTGTGGTGACGGTAATTAGTTGTCATTTTGGATTACACTGTGACATTGGGCGGTTCATCTGCAAAGCATCAGAAAGTTCATGATAGCCTACGTTTGGCCAGTTTCACAGCATCCTGTAATCACAGGACCTTGTGGAGTAAATCAGAGTTTGTTTAACCCTCCGAGAGGTCGATGACCTGCGGGGGACTTTACATTTTGAACCCTGGAAGTATAATTTTAGATTGAAAAGAGAAAAACTCCCCAAATGGCTGCAGCACTGCCCTAAAGTTTGGACCACATTTCACCCTGAGAAATAACTTGCAGGCTGATAAATCGGATGCATATTAAACATGCACACTAACTCAACTAAGAAAAAAGAACAAATTAATACATGGAGTCAAGCTTGAATAAAAGACACAAGTGACTATCACGACTTCTGATTTTATTAATTTATTTGAATGTATTTTATTGAAATATTAATTATCGTAACACCGAGTAATTTTTTATTTTTATTAAGTCATTTCTAAAATGTTTCATTCATTCCTGTTTTTATTGCCGAATTATATATCAACCTCTTGAACCCTGTAGCGTCTGACTCAGGCCCCTGCTCAGAAATGATGTATCTAAAATTAATAATAGATAATAATTATAATACATTTATTTATTTAGCACTTCTCAAAACAGATGTTACAAATTGCTTCACAAGACAATAAAAGCAGATAAATAAAGTAATAAAAAAAAGTAGTAAAATAAATATGGTAACTGCTAAAACAGAACATCACAGAACATAATAATACATGCTCTGTACAGATGCTTTACCACATTGATAGAGTCTGCAACTACAAGGTCTATTTGAATAATCTTGGTGGTATCATAATAAAGGTAACACTTGTGGGATTTCTGCAAAGATGTAAACATCAGTATATATGTTACTGGGTTCATGTAAATGAAGATGAACACAGAATAAAGGAAAGTTTTAATTTCCATCTTACAAAACTGTACATTTTTGAAATGAATATCCTTTTGGAATGAGGCAGTTGCAGCCCAAAGCCTCTCGCAAACCATCTCACAACATCTGAACATTACCTGTGCACAGACTGATCAAGACTAGATTAATACCCCCCAGGTGGGCACTGAAGCTCATAAACATGTAAACCACCTGCTCCATGCCCATTTGGCCATTAGCCAATCTATACAGGGCATTGCTGCTGGCTCACCAATCACCACTTCCTCATCCATCTCACCAACTAAACAATCAATAGTGAGACCTTTTCTTTTTTTTTGGAAACAACTTTTATTTCATTCTGATTGAAGAAGTGTTGTGACATTAAAAAAAGCATTTTTTCTCTCTCATGGAGGGCCCTTTTGTATGACAGAGTATTAGGGCCACATTAAGGGAAAAAAATCTGAGATTTTATCACGAGAACAAAGTCATAACTTTACGAGAAAAAAAGTCTTAATATTACGAGAATAAAGTCGTAACTTTGCGAGAAAAAAAGTAGTTTAATTGTTTTATTATTCAAAAGATTAATGAATTTACAAACAGTAAGGCAAAAATCATTACAATAACAAAGTTTTCATCCTCAAAACTGAGCAGATACCACAATAGACATAAATATATATATATTTTTTAAATCTTATTTATTTCTGAACCATCATTCCCTGTGTAGATATGTTAATATACCTTATTTTGTCTAGGGAGTGGCCTGTGTTGAATATCTGTGAATAATATTATTTTTCTTAAATAAAAATATTATTAAAAAAACAATAGACATAAAACATGACATAAAAAGAAAAAAATAATAAATAATTAATTAATTAAAAAAAAGCATGACATAAATAAAACAAAGTAAAAAAAAAAATAAAAAAGGTGCTATTATAATGAAACTCAACTCTAAGTTAAGTGCCAGAAATCAAAATATGCGAAAGATCTCTATCTATTTCTTGAAAATGATCAGACCCTATAACTAACCATCGCTTAAGCCTACCTCCTCAGTCATCTGGGGGAAACTGATCGGACTGAATATCAGAAGAATCATTTAAAGGGACTGTTTGTAACTTCTTACATGTATAAATCACCCGGGTCGGTGTCACCATACAAACAACTATTTAACATGTGCACACATGAAAGATGAGATTGAATAATATTTAAAGGAGATTAGACTTGGTCATTTGAAAAGTGTATGTGAATGTGGGGTTTACAAAGCAAATTCTATTATTTATGAGACAATGCAAAAAAAAAAAAAAAAACTTGTTAACATGCAAGATTTAGTAGAAACAAAAAAATGGCTAGGTATACAAAAGGTGATTTAAAAAAAAAAAAAGGAAAACTATGGTTTCTATAAGTAATGCTCTGCTGAAGCTAATAAAACTCCCTTCAAGTCAACACCCAGGGTTCACTGAACACGTGCACACACAGAGCTTCTTTGTTGACGTCATCTCTGTGCTACAGTACTTGACATCATCTCTGTGAGACAGGCCTCAGCGCACAGTATCCTGCAGGCTGCAGATGAGATGAGGTGAGTCGCTGCTGAAGATATCAAACTCTCTGAGCAAGAACACACAGCCTTTAATATCTCCTTTAAACCCACGCAGCACGTGTCTCCTCCAGAGTGCTGGTGCATGCTGCAGAGAGAGTTTGACTGACTGCTGCTGTTAGTTATAAACAAGCTATCAGGCTAATGGTAGCTGGCTGCAGTTAGGCCTGCAGAGAGAGAGTCGCATCACATCACAGCTACTCTAACATCATGACTTCCAGGAGGACAGGCTATGCTGGCAGCATGGATCCATCTCCTTCAAACAGTGGAAACCGCAAACAGAGCATCATCAACATCCCAGAGAGGACAGTGGAGTCCTGCTATGAGAGGAAACCAGACAAGGCTGCTTATGGAGCTCTGCAGGGCAACATGACAGTCACATCTCTGAAGTCACGCCTCGCTCCAACCATCCAGACTGCCATGTCTGCAGCTGTGGACACCCTGCTGGGAGAAGTGGTGCTGGTCCTCAATGAGACCCAACAGGAGCTGCTGCACAAGGAGCAGGAGAATGAGAGACTCAAAGTGCGCCTGGAGGTGTCAGAGAGGGAGCTGAAGACCTTACAGGAGTGTCTGTGCAGTGCTCAGAAGCTCATAGACCAGCTCCAGATCTCCTACACAGGCCCTCAGTCTATCAGTCAGTCTGTCTTTGCTCCATCTCTGTCTTCCATGGCTTCAATGTCTTCAGGTTTGGACCGGGACCACCAGAACGCCAGGAATGTGAACGGAGCCGGCGTGGACTTGGGTGGTCTGGGTGGCTCTGTGGATGATTCGCTTCACGGGTTCGAGCCCAGAGATGACTACAAGATGTGCCAGCTGTCAATCCAACCAGATGGTTCTGTGACCAACCACGCTCTGGACTCCTTCGCTTCCAACACGTCTCACATGTGCTCCGATTCCAGCAGACCAGGTAGATATACAATGTGGACTGTGTGTGTTATAGGTATGTCACGGAACCAGAAATCTAGTAGTCGATACCAATGCCAGGGAATTTACACGAGTCTTGATACCAAATTCGATACCACGGTAAAAACAAAACGGTGCTGTTACGGCATTCCTCTTCTTCCTTCATTTCACGGCAGATGAGAACACTTGTAAGCGTATACTGCCCCCATTAGATTCAGAAGAATCGCATCTCCGGTACCTCCTCCGGTACCAAATGACGAAAATGAGTACTGTCACATTTTTTTAATTTCGGTACCGAGTTGGTAAATTCGGTTCTCGTGACTTCCCTAGTCACGGTACCAGAAATCTAGTAGTCGACACCAATACCAGAGAATTTCCACGCTTCTCGTTACCAAATTCGATACCACGGTAAAAACAAAACGACAACAACAGTAAATCCCATGTGATTCAACACGTACTCTTTTATTAAAAACATTTGAACATTACAAAAAACAGAGGCATGTAGCCTTTAAGTCCATCCATCCATCTTCAACCGCTTATCCGGGGTCGGGTCGTGGGGGCAACAGCTCCAGCAGGGGACCCCAAACTTCCCTTTCCCGGGCCACATTAACCAGCTCTGACTGATCCCGAGGCGTTCCCAGGCCAGTGTGGAGATAATCTCTCTACCTAGTCCTCGGTCTTCCCCGTGGCCTCCTCCCAGCTGGTCGTGCCTGGAACACCTCCCTAGAGAGGCGCCCAGGGGGGCATCCTCACGAGATGCCCGAACCACCTCTGCTGGCTCCTTTCAACGCAAAGGAACAGCGGCTCTACTCCGAGTCCCTCACAGATGACTGAGCATCTCACCCTATCTCTAAGGGAGACGCAGCCACCCTCCTGAGAAAACCCATTTCAGCCGCTTGTACTCGCGATCTAGTTCTTTCGGTCATCACCCAGCCCTCATGACCAAAGGTGAGAGTAGGAACAAAGATTGACCGGTAGATCGAGAGCTTTGCCTTCCGGCTCAGCTCTCTTTTCGTCACAACAGTGCGGTAAAGCGAATGTAATACCGCCCCTGCTCTCCAATTCTCCGGCCAATCTCACGTTCCATTGTCCCCTCACTCGCGAACAAAACCTCGAGGAAATGTAGCCTTTAAGTAATAAATAAAATTAATTGATCCATTTTGTTCATTATGGCGTATCAGCGGCATGCTATCAATTGATAGTTAGACGACGGATGCTACATACTGACCGTGAAAGCATCTGGTCCATCAGCTTGGACTAGTAGGAGCAGAAGGCAGAGGATTTGTTGTCGAAGTGAAAAGCAAACGCACCTATTTGGCAATATTCCACATTTAATCCCAAAGCCAAAGGGAACCATAACGTTAATGAGGTAATCACCGCGAGGCAGATGGAGCCGTCACAGCCAGTGTGCACAGAGCAGCGACGCCAGGTAGACACCAGCAGCGGAGTCCCGCAGCAAAAGCGCTACCAGAGAGGCCAGATACACTGCCACCCGACAGAAGATCGGAGTCAGAGCTCTGCACATATTGACAGTAATCTTTCTTGTAAAATGTCCGGCGTAATCGGTGACACCGGTGATGACACAAGTTTATTAAAAAAAAAAAAAATTAAAATTTTCCTCACTGTCACATCACTACCAATGACCATCACAGGCATCGTACAGTACCTTCGGTAATGTAGAAAAAGAGTACCGTCACTTTTTTAGAATTTTGGCCTCGACTTGGTACCGAAGTATCGGTTGTGACATCCCTACTGTGTTATACTTTACATTCTGGGTTTCCTTTGATTGTGACTCTGTGGCTGTGTGTTGGAGCAAATTAATCAATAACTCACTTTTAAATGGACATATGGATACATATTTGTGTTTTGTTATAGTAATGCTTCTACGGTAACCATCTGCATGTTTTGATTTGTCTTTAGATGAGAGGCAGTCTCAGGGACCAGGTGGAGCATCCAGGTTTGAGATTAAAGAGGAGCAGGGATCAGGCTCTGGTCAGCCCGGCAGGAAGGAGCCTGGATTGCGTAATGACAACAGAGTCGGGGATGGCGACCTTGGCTATGTTCAAGTTGGAGGAGAGGGAGTTTCCCAGCGTTCCTTTACTCACCCCTTGCGTCACCAAAGACCTGTGCGAGAATGCGGCGATGCCTTGCAGCAGGGCGGGCTTGATGGACAGAAACAGTTGGCTAGGACTGCTGGAGCCGGGAGAGTAGACAGTGTTTCACCGGGCAGGGCAGAGGACTCGGCAGGACCTTCGGCCTCTGACACAGTAGTGGACCCCGCTGCAGATCGGCCTCATCACTGCTTGGAGTGCGGAAAGACCTTCCGTCTGATCTCCAGCCTGAAGAAGCACATCCGCATCCACACCGGGGAGAAGCCCTACCCGTGTGGAGTCTGTGGCCGTCGCTTCCGCGAGTCAGGCGCGCTCAAAACCCACCTGCGCATACACACCGGGGAGAAGCCATACTCTTGCTCCGAGTGTGGAAACTGCTTTCGCCACTTGGACGGTTTGCGCAAGCACAGGCGCACGCACACTGGAGAGAAACCCTACGTGTGTGCCATCTGTGGGAAACGCCTTAGCCGCCTGCAGCACCTCAAACACCACCAGCTCATCCACACCGGAGAGAGGCCGTGCTGCTGCCCCTTCTGCAACCGCAGCTTCAAAGAGCCCGCAGCGCTGCGGAAACACATCCGTACGCACCGGGAGGAAGGCGGTCACATGGGGATTACTGCCAGTGAGGACACGGACCCAGACGCCATGGACGACATTAACAACCTCCACCCAGCAGCTCCGTCACCTCAGATGAGGTTTGGGGAGTGGGGAGCTGAGGAGGATGACAGCTCGGTGGTGGACTGTGTGTAGGGCATGATTAAAGGAGTAACTGTTGGTATTCTCACCACGAAACATACTCCGGGTTAAAAACATGGAATAAAGTGTTATAGTAGTTTGAAAACATGATGGATAAGGTCATCTCTGTTCCATGCTGTTGAGGAATGAGGCTTCATATAACCCTAGCCTTGGAGCTTTGTTTATATTTTGCATCTTAGATGTAAAACTAAAACATCCACTGTACATTCTGCAACTATTTTTTCCAGACATTCATCAAGCAGCAGCAGTAGCGTACAGGTTGTTCTTGGCACAGGGAGTTGCGGGCTTGCTAACTTCCTGGCAATAAATTGGGAAATTGATGGCTGAAGTGGACAAGAGCTGATTCCTCACTTTAAAAATATAAGTGCCTTGAACACTCCCTCAACCATCAACTGAGTCACTGCTGCTGCTGTTCAGACATAGCTCCCACCTGGATGTTAGTCAATATAATTTTGTTACGTTATGACTGATCTGAGTTTTTTATAGTTTCACACATTAGAGAGATTGGATTTGCTGGTAGATTATCTTCAGTTACTAATTAGCAATGCTTTTGCCAACATACTGAGCTGCTCAAATAAGGCCTGCGCAATTATTAATCAAAATTTTATTGAAATTGCAATATGTCCTACAGCAATTTTTAAATTGCAAGAGGCTCAGTATTTGTTAGAGGCGAAATGTATGTCGAAATACCATTTTTAAATTAAATATTGTGGTGCTGCAGAGATGTCCTGGCGTTCACATCATATTCCACAGACTTATGAAAACATATTTGTTTGCTAGATCCCTGCAAAAATCACACCATAATCAATTGAAATTGCAATATCAATCAAAATTAAGCGAAATTAGATATTTTTTCAAAATTGTTCAGCCCTAGCTCAAATAGATGGAAATGGATCCACAGGGCTGGTTCATGCTTCATGTGAGGACAGACATGCAGGAGTACAGACCATGTGCATTATGTAGCTAGGCATTATTGACTAAACCAAATATTGCAGTATTTTTGTTTTACTTTTTTAATCTTGATTAAGTGATAATATTTGAGTGCGGGTGCCTTTTACACAGAATTTGTTAATTCAATTAAATGGTCAGTCAGTCAGGTTAATATTGTGGATGACCATAGTCCATAGTATGGGCATCTTCATTTCACTCAGCTGGAACAGCCAATCAAACGGTTTCAAAAATCCCAGACAATATCTGCCTCCTATTATGATATCAATGTTAAACTGACTCCCGGCTCTACCTCGGTATACACCCTCGCTGTGCTGCTGGTCTTATTTGTTCTGCTAAGCCTGGATGGAGGTATTATAGCACTGTAACGTTGTTGATGGTGCATAATAGGGCAGTCATAGACTAAATTATTCATCTGTTTACTTATAGCCATCTGGTTTCCTCCCCTAATAGATACAGTTGAGAAAAAATATTTGTTTCCAATAATTGTCCTGCTACAAGTGGATGCAGTTGCATTGGAAAAATCTGGTGCTTATGAGGGACCAAAGCACATTTGTGAATATAAATCATTTTAATGCTACAGATGTCACCACCATTTTCAAGTAATAATTAATGACTGCAAAAATACCATTCCTAGTGGAGTCATCAAATTTAAGAGGGGAGCGTGGCTTTGCAGTCAACCCCCAAACGGCTACATTTACACCGTCGTGTGTGTCTTCATGAAGCATGAACTAGTTTCACTCTTCAGTCGACCGTGTGCCATTCTGAAGCCCTGCTCGGCTCTACTCTCTTATCTCTTCCTGTCTCTCTGCAGAGCTCTCATCGGTTACACAATCGTAAAGCTGAAGTTATTTGTGTCAAGAATATCTAAGTTTGAAGATGAATTTATCTGTTCAGTCGTTTGAAGAGGGCTCAGTCAGTTGGCATCAGCATGCACCCAGATCAACAGCTTAAACATTACTTTACTGTTTCTTGATTTGATAATCATCTCTCTCTTATAGACCATATCTTAGCATTCCGTTTTTTGTTCAAGCTGCTACTGTTTGTCTAGAAAGTTTTTCCTTTTCTGGACTTGTATTATTGTAACCAACCAGTCCCCAGCAATTACCAGCGGACAGATTTTGGTGCTTGCATGTGCATATCTGTTCCTCCGCTGGCATCGATTGCCTCCCGGCTGTTTCTGTACATAAGAATGTAGTTTTAGCCATTTTATCTGGATTAATGAGGGTTAACATTTGTGGAAAAGTTAATGTGCAACAACGACTTTTTAAAAAAAACAAAAACGTAACGTGCTTTGAAAACATCAGTATGCGGACATGCAATGTAATTACATATAACCTTATTAAAAATTCTTCCTGATGTTCTTCCTGATGTGACACGACTGATGCATCAGGGTTAACAGCAGAGCATTAATCTTCTCAGCCTCTTGAGCTATACTGTAGGTCTCTGGTGTCATTTATACTACTATACCGATCTCCATGTAACTATTCTATGTACATTTACAAGTGTTTTTAAAGGCACTCAAAATGTTAAATATCTGTTACTGTATACCCCAAATACAATTTGCCAAGGTAGTCTTGACCCCTGATAATCATATTTATTGTTTTTTGTATTACATACAGAGGGGGCCTTTGCATGTAGGTTTAAACCGAAAAGGCATTCTTCCTTAAAAAGTCAGTGTTAAATGTAAAATCATGAAAATTTTTTATGCATCTGTGTTCAACATATATTCCCCCACATCACATTCATCATGTTACCTGCTGTAAAAGTTACTATATTAAAGGGCCTTGTTTATACTTCTGTGGTTGTTTTTCCATATATGAAATTAAGAAGAGGTTCCTTTTTTAATTATAATCGCAGTAAAACTATTAACAGGATTGACAATGCGACGAGTAGTTGAAAGCTAAAGCCACGCATACATCCTAATTTTAGATCATCCCCGTCTGTTTATCCCAGCGCTATCACTTCAGTTTCATTCAGTTCCTTTCATTGTATCATGACAGGAAAAAACGCATTATCCCTGGAGGAGAGTTTTCACTCTGACTGAAACGTTGCCAAGCAGTTTGTGTAGGTGCTGTTGACACGCCCAAGCACTGGTCTCAAATAACACCTCTTACTCTCCTCCCGATGCTGAGTAATCACAGCTATGTTCATACACACAAACTGCTATTTGAGGTGGCTTTCGGTATGATTACAGGAAACTGTAGTTGAACTTTTTGTTGTTGTTGTTTCTGTTTTTTTGTAAATGCACCCTTTCCGGTGTTGTTTTGACAAATCTATTGTGATTGTTACAATGCTTGTGTAATGTATAGTGAATGATATTTTCTAATCTTATACAAGACTGTTGTAATGGTTCGTATTGCTGTGATGTCTTTGTTAGTGTTTCAGTGTTAAAGGCCTAGACACACCAACCCGACATCAAAGAACTAGCAGCGACAAAGGCCGACTGTTGAGTCGCCTCGCGTCGCCTTTGTCTTGGCCAAAAAGTTGCACTCAAACACACCGCAAAAACTACAGCCGACGGCCGACTACCAAGTACACCCTGCGCCTGCGTGACATGAAATAACTCTCCATACCGGTAGGTAATGGTAGTCTGTATTCGGCATTCAAAAAAGGAAACCGGAATGCGGATATACAAGCCGTTATGATATGTACATGAAACAAAGCGGCGTTTTCTGACCATTTTCACACCACTCTCACTCACCACTTAGCTTCATTCCAGACGGTCATGTCATTGTGAAAATATCCGTGTGTTGGAATGATCAGATGAGATGAAGATGAAAAATGTGAAGAGTCTTCTGTGTGTGGTTTTCTCACTTCTGTTTCTCTTCTTGCACTAAAGCTGAACAGCCATTCAGAGTGATGTCTCTCACTGACGCGCGCCGCCACCGATTCAACACGCTGAATCGGTTAAAAAGCCTCTAACACAGATAGACTAGAGCCAAAAAAAACAGGGTGACAGACACTCTCCGACGAGCCCAAACTGGCGGACGGTCGACCGTTGGTTTGGTGTGTCAAGGCCTTAACGGGTATTGCAGGAATATATCCAAAGCTGCTTAATTACATGTTGATAATGTGATTGGAATAAGACAAACCAGCGTTTGTTAAACTGACCTACATTTGGTTGATCTAAAAATGACATGCCCACGTATGGATTTTACTCTTTTCACAGAAACTGAATGAAGTTAACCTGAAGACACTCTTGGGAGGATGCAAACGTGTTCCTACAAAACAGACCACAAATGGGAGTCAGGAGGACATCAAGTTGAAGCAAGTGCTGCAGACGGCACACAAAGACGATATTTCCCTGAATGCAGCGGTGGAAGGTCACACAGTGCAGAGCTTGTGAAAGAACAACACTGTGAAGCACCCCTGTGGTTGGTGAGAGAAAGGTGCATCTAAACAAGTCACAACAGCTATTTTAATGATAGAGAGAGAAAGGGAAAGGATGATTATGATGTACTTATACTGACAGCAGTTACTTTGCAGATTAAGATTTAAAAAATACTGGTGCATACAAAATACTTTATGTTAAAGATAATCCATTATATAATACTATAACACTAACGGGGGCCGTTTGCTGCATAGTGAGTACTTTTATTTTTACTTTTGACAGAAGAACATTTTGCTGATCATACTTATGCACTTGTAATCAAGTAAGTTTTACTCGTATTGGAGTATTTTTACATTGTGGTATTGGTACTTTTGTGTATGTAAAGAATCTAAATACTTCCAGTGCCATCCTCAGATAGACCTCTCTCTGTTAACAGATGGTTTTATCTTCAGGATGTGTAATAACGGCTGTTTATTTCTGTTTGTCGTTATTGTCTGCTACAATGATTGACTCTATACGGTTTCAGGTTTCAGAAGGGAAGTAATTATATTGTACTAATAATAATACTCCGGCATGGTTTATGTGTGACCTACAATGTATTTGCAGTGTGTGTGTGTTTCTTGGCAGCCGATGATGCAGTGATGGCGAGCAGCAGCAGCAGCAGCAGCAGAGAGAAATGTGAGAGCGGCCTGTGAACTCTCTGTAGGCCCATGCAGTCATTTCCTCAGCGACGGAAGGTAAACACTCACTTTCTGGAGGAAGTGACTCAACTCTCTCTTTTCTCCCTCCTCCCCTTCTCTTTGTCTCTTTCTCACTTTCACCCCTCGCCCATGTGACCCCAAACACTGGCTGAACCCCCGGGATCCTTACAGCGGTGTAGCTTCACATTTTAAATTGTTGTGTGTGGATGATCAGCAGGCTGACTTTTCCCAGGCTTAAGAGTCGCAGTTTAACATTTGACTGCAATGACGAGAGGTGTTCGGCTCAGTGGATTATTTTACTTAATTTCATTACAGTACTCTTAGTGAGTGGGGTTATGTGAGCAATGCTCACTTTTGCCTTGTTTACTACTCTTACTACTTTTAGTCTACATGCAGAAGGACGTTTTGCACTCCATTATATTGTTCTGATGTTTGTAGTTACTAACCACACACAGGTGATGCATTGATGGAGTTTAAACCAACCAACTGTATTGAAGGAGTATTAAAGGAACAATGTATCGCATTTCAAGGATCTATTAGCAGAAATGGAATATAATATTAATAACTATGTTTTCATTAGGGTTTAATGACCTGAAACTAAGAATCATTGTGTTTCCGTTAGTTTAGAATGAGTCCTTCATATCTACATAGGGAGCAAAACCGTGGTACCGCCAGCCGCCGTCTGACATCCGGTGAGGATGACCTCTGAGCGAGGTGAGCGGCGTTACCACAGTTTTCCACTCGACGGCTCACGTTACCGCAGTTTTGGAAAGGGAGGAGTGAGCAGAGGGGTACTCAGTTGGTTGCAATCTGCAACAACACCACTAGATGTCACCAAGTCCTACACACTGTACCTTTAAGCATCACTTATAATAATAAAACATGTATTTGGTGGTACATGACCATTTTTCCAGAACTAAAGCTTATAATTTTGATTTGTATGCAAGTTTTATTGCTTATAACTTTTAGTTAGTGAAAATTTAGAGCAGAACTTTAGGCTTAAATTTTTCTATTGTTATTTGGGCAACACAAATCATTTTTCTACAGGTTGCATGTTAGTGTGATATTTGCGACGTGTGATATCAGATAAACTGACCTGTGAAACTCATCTCAACATGTAGCACACATCTGTAAAGCTGTAGTGCAGATGTCACATATTTTTCTCTCTGAGGGAATAAGCTAAATGTTGAAGACAAAAAACAGATGTCCCCCCTCGCATCCCTACAGGTGGAGTACCTCCTGATGCAGTACTGACCTCAGCACGACCCCGATGACCCACATCAGGAGAAAGACGACACTTTTTGACTATTTATGAAGACTTTATTGATGTGATATAGTAACTGAAGGATGGGTATCAGATATGATCAGATATTTTCTAGTAAGAAATAAGATAATGCACCAAAGCCATGCAGATTTATCAGTGTCCATCTAAGTCACATGCTCATTTTAACCAAACACAGGTGTAGCCTATACAGCAGTATATTACATGTCAGTATTTTTTTGATTCTCAGAGTGACACGCACAGCTGTGCAGCTATGATTTGCAGAGAGGAGGGTAGAGGAGAGGAGAGGAGAGGAGAGGAGAAGAGAGGAGACTAGAGGAGGGGAGACTAGAGGAGAGGAGAGGAGAGGAGAGGAGAGGAGAGGAGACGAGAGGAGAGGAGAGGAGGGGAGACTAGACGAGAGGAGAGGAGACTAGAGGAGGGGAGACTAGAGGAGAGGAGACGAGAGGAGAGGAGAGGAGGGGAGACTAGACGAGAGGAGAGGAGACTAGAGGAGAGGAGAGGAGACTAGAGGAGAGGAGAGGAGAGGAGAGGAGAGGAGACTAGAGGAGAGGAGACTAGAGGAGAGGAGAGGAGAGGAGACTAGAGGAGAGGAGAGGAGAGGAGACTAGAGGAGACTACAGGAGAGGAGAGGAGAGGAGAGGAGACTAGAGGAGAGGAGTCTAGAGGAGAGGAGACTAGAGGAGAGGAGAGGAGAGGAGAGGAGAGGAGAGGAGGGGAGACTAGAGGAAAGGAAAGAGGAGAGGACACTAGAGGAGAGGAGAGGAGAGGAGAGGAAAGGAAAGGAAAGGAGAGGGTGTTAGGAGAAATAACCAACAAGGAAACCACTTTCAGCTTTGCTCTGCACCGCCTGGTTGGCCCTCAGCCAGTTTTTCTCCAGAGAGGGTTGGCTCACCACTTCTCCTCTCCTCCCTCTTCTTTCCTCCCACATTACGCACTCTCTCTCTCTCTCTCTCTCTCTCTCTCTCTCTCTCCAACTCTCCAACTCTCCCAAAGCAAACTGGAAGAAGGAGAAGAAGGAAGAGCGACTAAAAGGGCAACTTTTTATGGAAACAACAGGACAACCAGGAACTTCTTGAAGATGTCAAACGCGTCTGTTTTCCAGACGGATCTTCTGGGTACAAAAGGGAAGTGATTTTTTTTCTTTCCCTCTTGGAGAAAACAGGAGGAGGATTTTTTTTCCAACGTCAAAACATCTTTGGTTCAACAAAGCAGTCTTTTTTCTGGAGCTGGATCTGATAGTGATTTAATGTCCTCGGGTCTCCAGTGAAGGATGCCAGGATGCCCACTCTGATCTCCCATCTGCTCGTCATCTGGCTGAGCGTGCACAGCAGGCTGGTGTGCTGCACGGAGCGCTCCTCCACTCGGGAGCGCTTCAAGGTGGTCATCGCTCCGCTCATCTGCAAGAGGATCTGCCTGAAGGGCCAGTGTCAGGATACCTGCGAGCAGGGCAACAACACCACGCTGATCGCGGAGAACGGACAGGCTGCAGACACGCTCATCGGACAGGGCTTCAGGGTCGGTGAGTGGAAGCAACAATGATGGTTTTATGCAAAAATGCACCATTTATTATGGATGTAGATATCATATTTTAGGAAAAAAGTCAAGATAATTCTCTACAAACATCCCTGTAACAATGCTGTTTATCTACCAACCAGGGGATCTAATGAGGATTAACTAATAGTGCTGCTCTGACCTCTGGGGTCATGCTTTCTCCTCCTCTGGAGAGCTTTTTTATGGATGTAAATATCATATTTTAGGAAAACAGTCAAGATCATTCTCCAACATCACTTCAGGCATTATTCTGGGAAAATAACTACAGAAGTGCCAATTACTAGCCTGAAACTCTATAAAATGCTTCTCCCAGTATGTAATGTTATTAGCCACAAGGCAGTGGTGGGAAAAATATATTAAAATAAACTACTTGATTAAGTTAAACTAACTCCATTACAAGGAAAAGTCCTGCATTCAAATTCTTACTTAAGTAAAACTACAGCAGTGTTCGTAGAAAAATGTACTCCAGTATCAAAAGCCTCATCAGGACCCACGATGCAGATGCAGATTGACCCCTGACTGCTTCAGTAGAAGAAAATATCAATACACATTAGTATTCTGTCTTTCGGAGGTTGTGGCAGGCTCAGTTTTAAAGCTAGAGTGAAGCTACTGGCATCATATGAAACTAGAAAACCTGAGGAATCTATTGGTACCAAACATGCCATACTTAATAAGTTACGCTTTATAAGTGTGTCCATTTTCAAAGGGGTCCCTTGACCTCTGACCTCAATATATGTGATTGAAAATAGATTCAATATGGGTACCCACGAGTCTCCACTTTACAGACATGCCCACTTTATGATAGTCACATGCAGTTTTTGGGCAAAAAACATGCAGTTTTTTTGCATGCAGTACAAATGTGTTATTTGCATATATTCTAAAATGGTGTATTTGAATATATTTGTGCATACTGGGGTCCCTAAACAGACTTAGAATTGCATAAATTGGGTATCGCTGTAAAGCTGAGACTCTTGTGGATCCAATGAGTTCAACTGTATTCATGTGTGATGATGTTAGTCCCCATAGTAGCCGTTTCACATTTACTCAGATTTTATACATATGGTGGTGTCTATATACTATGACAGTTTTTCTGACATTAGATTTGAGAAAAAACACGAAATATCACAATATATTGAATCGTTACCCCTGTATCATGATACGTATCATATCGCCAGATTCTTGCCAATACACAGCCCAACCTTTCAGTGTGTTTCAGTATTGAATTGATGATAAAGTGAAGCTGTCCAACACCTTAATAGGTACTTAAATCTGTAATAATGCAACATATTTCATGATCTTACCATATGTTTTATATATAAAATTTGTAACAGCTGTCAGATCAATCAAGAGTAGTTGAGTAAAAAGTACAAAGTTTACCTCCTTAGTGTAGTGGAGTGAAGTAAAAAGTCTTCTAAAATATAAATACTGTATTGTAAAATGGTACTTGAGTACAGTACAACTGATTAATTCAGGCCTTTATTCCCTTTTAAAAGCCCTATCTTCTTTAAAGCCTACATCAATTCAACACCAGCTACTCATATCCACCATGAATACATGTCATTAAGATTCATGTCAAGTGGGTAGAAACTCTGCTCCGCAAATAAATAGGTGGCTAAGATGAGGTGAGCTGGGTTTACCCTCCACTGCTTGGCTGGAAAATGTTCCCGTATTGCGCTTTAATTACTGGGGCATGGCTCATTACATAGCATATAAATGTACTCTTAAGATCTATACACCCCCACACACACCCCACACACACCCTGACTCCAGTGTCTGGTTGGCATGAGTGGAGCCTTTCTGCGCTGTATCAGATCAGCTGTGGTGAGACGTGGAGCCTTGCAGTCTACGTCAGTCTCGGGCCCAGAACTGGGTTTCACTGCTCTCCTCTTTTCTCTCACTCGCTCGGAGGTAGAGGATAAGATGATAATCATGGAAAATGACACGTTGATTGATCATTTGAGTTATTAAGTTGTGATTAAAGAAGGAGCTTTAACTTCTCAGCGACATATCTGTAGTGGACAGTGGTGTAATTTCTCTCTTAGTATCGGCAGATTAATATCCCTTTTTCACTAAAATTGATATAAACCTCATAGTCTAAAATACAGCTGTACGTCAGAGCCAGCACACTGTGATGCATCAGCTTCATATTTCTGCAAGAAATACAGCATAACAAACTGAAACACTCCTCAAAAGTCATCCGTCTAACTTCAAAAGCCTTGTTATTTTCTCCTAAATCCTTAATTTGTCCAGAGTTTACCACCTGCTCTGGATGCTTACACACGTTCGACGCAGTACTGAATGAAAAATGGCATAATGATGAAAGCCAATAATGAAATTAGTGAGAATAAACCATCAGCAAGTTATTGTTGCAGGGTAGTGGTGCTTCATACGCACAGTTTTGCAGTACAGAGAGGTTGCAGTTGGTCATACAGATGTAGCTTCTCCAGATGTTTTCATTGCCCATGTGGAAGTAAGCAGGCTGTATTTAATCGAGGTCAAGTGAATCCTACTTGACAGTATTGTTCCTCCTCGACACCATGCAGTGCTGTAGAGTCAGAGTTGGCTCAGATGGCCACCAGTCCTCCCTCTTCTCCCCCGATTTTCTTTGTGGTGCGTCACCTTTTGGAGCTTCAGTGTCAAATAATTCAAGAGAGACATTTTTAGATTCCTGGGATACCTCCATGCTGCTTCACATTTGGTCTGGATAGTGAAGCTCTACAGTCACCTGTCTCCTGGGTTTCACAGGCAAAAAAAAGATCTAAATAAATGTACGATTTTTTTGCGGCAAGGGGATAGAGGGTTCAGCTCGGAGAGGAGATGTGTTTCAGTGTGCGGGCTGGAATGTGTGTGCGGACAAGTGGAAATTTCTCTCTCCCGTGTTAAAACGGCCATGGCTGTAGCAGCAACAATATGAAGACTTTTCCATATTTGAGCTGTTGCAGGCTGATGTCAGCACAGCGAGGCCCAATCTGAGGAAACCCTTTCCTCAAAAGAAATGTAGTTCCTGTCAGTTTCAGTAAGTGCGCTTCTGTATGTTCAAGGATATTTTCACTATCAGTAATGTCTGAATTTGGCTGGAATTGCTGGACAGGCAGGACGCGGACCAAGAAACAGTCAGGTTTTAGTAATGATCTGGGATTTCTGCCAACAGATGAATCATTTTTATGGCCATTACCTTGAAAGTAATAGAGAGAGAAAGTTCATTGGGTAGGTTGACGTGATAAAGTGACTGAAAGCCCGGGGTACGAAACTGGGGACATTGGTGTTATATGGTATGAATCTGCTCCAAAAACATGTATTTTAAATCCTAACAGCATTTTACAGTATCAGAAATAAATGCAACCCTAAATTTAAAGGGTAACTTTGGTATTTTTAAAATTTTTTAGTTTTTTTAATTTATTTTTTGCCACTGACAGACAGATTGTTATTATAAATGTCTGACATCATTATGGAAAGGACCCTACAGAGAAATAAAAGCTTTTCCTATCTTTTGCTTGATCCGCTCTGTTTATTATTGTGTCCAAATCCCACTCGAGGAGAAGCGTTGTGAAATCTGAATATCCGTATACCCTGGCTCAAATAAATACGGACTACCATTGGAATTCAAAGACCTCATCCACATTGTCGAAATCATCTAAATATTTCAGCCGTGACATTGAAAATATTTTAGATAACACTAAGCTACGCTTTCTGTACTCTCAACACAACAAGCTGTACCACTATTCCACCGTTGTCTTTCGGCAACACGCCACCTCGCCAGATTTCAGAACGACACTTCTCCTTGAGGGATAATCTTTCCATAATGTCAGACACTTAAAATAATAATCTGAGCCTGTCATGGCAAAAAGGAGCAGAATAAATGACGGTGCCAGCTTGCCCCAATAGCACCATATTGCAGCCATCTACATCACTCTCCTTTAATACTGGACCAAAGTCAGAAATTGTTGTCCTTATCAGTCAGTTAGACACAAAAACATGGTAAAAATAGGGTCCTGGTTGAAAAAATACCCAAGTTACCCTTTAAGTTGGATTAATGATTTTCCAGGGTTATACAGCTGTAGAGCAAAGTGGAGTACATGTCAGTGTTGGCAGAGGTTTGTGCTTCCAAGCAGTTGTTTTGACATTGTTCACTTTTTCTGACGAGCTGTCCAAAAAACCCAAATCATTCTTTTTACAGTGATATGAAACAGAGAAAAGCAAGCAAATCTCAGATTTAATGTTTGATATTTTTAGCCATGCTAGCCACGTGGCTCTGCGGATGGCAGTCTGTAGGTCAGTTGGTCAGTCCACCTCTTTGGTCCAGACTGAAATATCTCAACAACTATTGGATTGATTGTTATGATGTTTAGTACAGACAATCATGCTACCCAGAGGATGGATCTTAATGACTTTGGTCATCTGACTTTTCATCTTGAGGTTGTGGTTTTGAGCAAAATACCTCTGTAACTATTGGATGGATTGCCATGATACAGACATTTATGTCCCCCTCATGATGAATTATGTGACATTTCTGCTGAAAACAGCTGCCCGAGAGCAATGAGAGGCACCCTAAACAGCACATTTACGAGCCAAAAAAACACGCTGTACATGAGGACAAATCCCCTAAATGACAGGCAGCACTTTTGTTCTTATTCAAGAGATCATACACACAGACAGTCAGAGATGATAGAAGATCTGTTCTGGTTAAGTACGTAGCAGTTAGACTTAGCACTGGTCCATTTAAGTGTACATCATAGCACAATATGTGATTATTTTACACATGTTCTCTGAGCTCTAGTATACACTGCAATCTATGAACTTTCTCATTAACAAGTCAACACTTGCTCAACATATTTAATACGCATAACATCACTGCAATGAAGGTAAAATATACCAGATATGTTCTGCTGATATGTTTCCAGGGAATCCATATGCCATTAATAGATTTACATTTCACTGTGCGCCTCCTCAAACGGATGAAAGCACGGAAACTTGAAAGCCTCCCAGCCATGTTGGCAGGCGGAGAAAAGATGGCGTTTACGGCCTGATATGCTTTTTTCTTGTATGTAAGTCATCATCGGGCTCTGTGGGGGCGCAGGCACCATTATTGTTTATGTCAGGAATAAAAGAATGAGCGTGTCTCGAGGCATGTGAGAATGGTTGCAAGTTCCATTTTATAAATCACAAAAGTTTAAAAACCTTGAATGAACCTTGGCACGTCCTCTTCCATGTCTTTATGGAACCTGAATCTGTTTACCGGCAGATGGAGACTGTCTTTGTAATTATCTCCATGTGTTTGGCTGACAAAATGTCCAACGGCCGACTTGTTTTTGTTATTTTTTATCCTCAGCGTTTGAAAGCTTGGTGCAAATTGCAGGATAGGGTGAAATAGGGAAAGTTTCTTTTTGTTGCTCCTTGGAGAGAGTGGGTGTTTTAGTTTATGTGCGTCTGTCTCACACTTGAGAAAGGAAGAGTTATACTATAAAGATATATAAAGATATCCTTTCAAAATAAAGTGTCTACATAAAAAAATCAGCGTTTATACATCGACTGACACAGACTGTTCTAGCTGTTCTATTATTTGCCTTTACCCATTTAGTCATTATATCCACATTACTGATTGTTTATCAAAAGTCTCTCATCGATGGCCAACCCTACAATATCATTGCAATATCCATATCGAGGTATTTGTTAAAAAAGATCATGATATTGGACTTTCTCCATATTGCCGAGTCCTATTTCTAGGCCTTTTTTCAGACAAGAATTAGTCAAATTTTGTTCTTGCCGTTGCTAGCGCAGAGGCATCCCATCTATCAGCCTTACTGACAGTAACTGCTCGGCCCCCAGACAGCCCTCTTGTCTCTCTTCTGCATCTCAGCACCATCTCCTCTTCATCGGGGCTCCAGACGTCCAGGCGACTCTAGATTCTAATCTTTTATTCTGGAGTGACTAAAAGCACGGGGCCCCATGTAGCACAGGAAGTGGTCTTATCATATCCCGGTCTGGGCTTGTCTCCCCTAAAATGGGCATCATGAGAAGTGGATATGGCTATTTCAGGATTTCCCATGTGGTTCTCTATTTAGAGTAAAGTGACAGTAGTAGCCCTGTGGTTTGTTTTGGTTTTCCCTCTGGCATGGGTCAGAGGTCCATGGGAGCCTGAAAGCGAAGACAAGTCAGTCAAATACAGTAGACAGAGCCGGTTTCTGCTTTCTCTCTATTTAGGAGGTTGAGTTTATTTTACCTTCCAAAGCCCTCTGCTCTTCCCCACACACTCTTCTTTCTCTCGTGCCAGACTTTGGAGAAGGCGGTCTAACACGGGCGACCAAAAACCTACAGCACTCCGTATTTATGCCACAGGTTGGACTGAACTCAGAGGCGAAGCTGGGCACGGCTCCCGTACTCACACCCTCGCAAACACAAACACACACGTATGTGTGGGAGGCTCATGCACATTCATATAATCATTATGAAAGCTTCTTCCTTTTGATGATATGCGCATTTATAATGTGTATTTGCAAGTTGATCATCACCTCTTTACAAGGGTGTGTTTTAATATTTCTGGATGCACATTCTGTCACCTCTCCCTGTCTATTTATGCATGTTGGGGAAATAACACAGGGTTATTTGTGGTTTGCCCTTCTCATTAACCTTTTACCACTGTTTCACAACACTATCGCTATGTAGACAGACTGTAAAGGCTATGAAAGGTTGTATGAACATGTAAAATGCTGTATGTATTAATAGATTAGCCTAATCTTTTTGGTCATTTTCAAAAAGAACACCTTGTCGTAAAAATAATCCAGGTACTATTCACAGGAGAGTCAACAAGTGAAATCTTAAATACATGGTGTCTCCCTACTTCGAAGCAGTCTGACAGCCCGACAGCGTGATAGATATATGAAAACTTGTTGTTAAAAGGGTTAAATCCACAGTCACTTCTGTCAGGACTGCGTCACAACACTCATTTAGAGAGAAAATCCACATGATCTGAGCAGGGGTTTCCCGTGAAATAAGACTCCTCTACGGCATCACTTTCCATAAAAGAAACAATTCTGCATCGCAGCAAATGAAGTTATGAAAACAAAGCAGCAATTAGATGTTTTTTCTAACGTCACAAGGGAACAGTGTGTATATTTGCATGTGTGTGTGTGTTTGGTGCTTGAGAGCAGTGTACTGAACCCAGCTCAAACAAACAGCCTTCTTTGCCATCTTTAACACTCTCCTCCCATTTGCTTAGCGAGGGGGAGAAACGGAGCAGTTATTTAAAGCCGCGCGAAGGAATGCGAGCGCTAGGGACTGCACCCACACCGTTCAGGACCCTGTAGCTGTAGCGATTAGCCAGGGTAAACAGAATAACACGGCCTCTGCCAGCGCAGCGCTGCCTGCCGCCATGGCCTGAGACTGTGCAGCCTACAGACGTTACCTGCCACGCGCTCAAGTGCTGAATGCTGAGTGTCCTGAGGGCAGGTATCTGACATAATCTCCACAGAGCAAAGTCAGCACTCCTTCCTCTACCTGCCTGCCCTCCGGCCCCTATAGCCGAGGCTTTTAGGCAGTCATTATATGACATCATCCCTATCTGTGCCAAGATCCTGCCTGACTCTCTGGCTCTCTTTCCACAAACATTTCTGCCAAAGGGGAGTGACAGGGCAACGCTGGACTCGTGCCCACCCAAGAGCCGTGGAAACCACACCGCATATTTCCATGACATGCGAAAATCCCATTGTGCAAAGCAGAGTTTCATTTAGATAATAAGATAAACTTCCTTACGATCGAATCTTCCCGACGTTGGCTGCTCATCGTCCAGTTTCTGTTGTTTTAAGCGAGGTAATGAATGCCTTCGGTGACAGTGGCGGACACTGGCAAAGGGCAGCACCATTGTTTGGATAGCCGAGGCCGAGGCCGCTCAGAGTTTCTGGGGGTTGAAGGAGCACAGAGAGTTCTGCAGGGGAAGGAGGAATGCGTACGCAGGTTTGTGTTTTCAAAAGGCAGTGATTATGTCATTTACTCCCAACGTCTGGCTCAGCTGCAGGACTCTGACCCACATCATGCGTCGCTTTCTCTCCCTCGGTGTGGTATGTGGTCTCACAGTGCCAGTCGATGGTAGGCGTATTTGGGGATGCGGTTTCCTGCTTTGGAGCTGATGGTGAAGGGAAGCACGTCACATGATGATAGCCGTTCTCTTTTTAAACTGCGTATGCCGTTTATTGGACCCAGTGTTGTTTAGTCACGGTTCTCTCAGGTCATTAAAGATGGCGTTGGATAGTAGTAATATACTATATTGAGGACTACTCATGGAAATACTTCTTAAACCTGTTAGTGTGAAACGTAAAGTACCAGAAAATACCAGAAAGTGTAAAGAGAAACTTTTGATAATGACATTTAATCATATGTGTGTAACATGGAAGGGTCACTCATAGTGCCGAACCCACTGAGAATGAACACCCGGCACTGTAGCTCTATGCCGCTTTTAGCGCGAGATGCACCGATACAGATATCTGGGCTTTGGTTATCAGCTGATACGAGTACCGATCCGATAACAAGTGTTTAATCAATAAGCTGTATGCCTCACTGTGTGGAAGTGACTGGGATCATTCTTGTATGTGTAAGAGAACATCAGGCTTGACTTAAACATTGATTTAATAACTTTGTAAAACAAAATGTAACAAAATAAATAATTTTTTTTATTTTATTTATACAAATTGAATTTTTTATCTATTATTAAAATAACAAATAGTACACCAGTAACTTTTTAAAAAAAAATCTTCAAAATTAACTGAATTTTAGTTTATTAGTAAAGTAATAAATCGTTCACCAGCAACTTGGTAAATATTCTTCGAAATTAACAGAATTTTAATTTATTATTGAAATTATAAATCGTACACCAGTAAATTGGTAAAAAGTCTCCAAAATTAACAGATTTTTTTTAATTATTAAAATAAGAAATTGTACACCAGCAACTTGGTAAAAAATCTTCAAAATTAACAGGAATTACAATTCAAGTGTAAACCTTTTTAATGCAACAAAAAATTGGTCAAAATTTAAATTCCAGTATATAATGTATATAATATATAAACAGAATACAATTGGATAGATCGGATCCATCGTCAGTGATACCCGATCCAGCTATCTCAGTCAGTATCGGCCCGACGTCCGATCCCGTATCGGTGCATCCCTACTTTTAGCTGCTTGTTTTGGTTTTCCAGGCTGGACATTGACTGTATGGTTGAGCCTCACTGCCCTTGTACCCAATAATAATATCACACCATAGGTAGCCAGTTTCAGCAAATAAGCTCAGAAGAGTTGGGTTTATGTTAAATGCCCAGCAAAAAGGGCAGCGGGTCAACAAATAGCTGCTGAAGAAAGTTGAGCTACGAGCCAACGGATGCAGATATTGTTGATGAAAACCGTACAAAAGCTGTGGGAATGTTGGACTTACGGGCCAAAAACTAGAGGCCCACAACAGATTTATATTAGCCATAACAGTTTGACAAGCTGGTAGTATATCAGGGCTGTGTTGGAGTCCTCAACTGTTAAAAAGATTACTTGAAGCAAGCACTTTAAAAGAATAGTTTGACATTTTGGAAAATACGCTTATTTGCTTTCATGCCGAGAGTTATGTGAGAAGATCGATACTGTTCTCCTATCTGGCAATGGTTAGCTTAGTATAACATAAAGACTGGAAACAGTTAGTCTCAGTCTGAAGGTAGGGAAATCCCCCCCGCCAGCAACTCTAAAGCTCACTAATTAACGCAATATATTTTGTCTTTTTGATCTGTATATACAACATATAACACGTCGAGGTTTTATGGGGGATTATGTGTCGGACTTCTTTTCTTCCTGGAGTCTCTGCTGGTTGCCTGGCGCCCTCTCGGTGACGACAAGATGATGATAAGGACTAATTATGTGCTGACAGATCCAATAAAAAGTTGCAAGAGAGATAGATGTTTTGAGTAAATATGTTCATATCAAAACAGATTTGTTTCTACATTTAATTACAGTTGTGAGAGTTTCCTTTGTTGAAGCTGCAGTGTGAGTTGTAGTGTTAAGTATTAAGTGTCAGGGCCAGTCGATGGTAGGCGTATTTGGGGATGCGGTTTCCTGCTTTGGAGCTGATGGCGAAGGGAAGCACGCCATGTGATGATAGCCGTTCTCTTTTTAAACTGGGTATACCGTTTATTGGACCCAATGTTGTTTAGTCACCGTTCTCTCAAGTCATTAAAGATGGCTTTGGATAGTAGTAATATACTATATCGAGGAATACTCATGGAACTACTTTTTAAACCCGGCACAGTGCGTCATAGTGCCATTATAAGAAAACTCCACCAGTGGAAACACGACTCATTATGGTATCGCCATGCGTACTTCTGTAGTAGTTGACAATGACTATGAAAATTACCGCATGTCGACCAACAAATGTTGTGGCATCCATTTTTAAATCTCAGTGGGTTGATTTGGACTGTCTGGAACTGAATCATAGTGTAAGTGACTCAGCGAGCATCATCACGGATTTTGGGTCTGATTCCGTCAGACTGGTTTAAACTGCTTTTTTGTGATTCCACCAGAATATCACAGATCGGCCAACATCTGTATGGCAAGAGATGATGTCGGCAGTAGCTTTCAGCTCAGTGAGCTGGGGAGCTTTTTGAACTGTGGTTTGTAGGGCTGTAATTTATTGTTTTTGTGCCGGGAGGGTGCGGCTGCGGCTGAAAGGACGCCGTGGAGGGAGGGGGTCTGAAGATGCGTCATCTCCAGACAGACGGGAGTGAGTGGGTGGGTGGTCACAGGGCACTCGGAGGGCAACATTTTCTTTCAATCTTTCGTTCGTTTGTTCTTTTAATTTCTTTCTTTTGTGTCTTACAGACATATTTATGCCTGTACAAAGACATTTTTCTTTTCAGCTTGCAAGACAAAAAAGGGCAGACTACTATAATTTTCCCACTACCAGTTATTACCTGTAATTTGGTAAAACTATGAAAAATGTGTCTGAGTCTGACTTAACATGTTTTCATGGACATACATGGTGTCTTTTTGTCTACTAGGCTTGCTTACTTAGCAGTTGAGGAATGCACAGTATGTTTTTCTTTAAGGAAAAAAAGTGTCTGGGAATAATCCCACTCTAACGTCACCTACTTTTTTATTCTCTGGATTTTACATCTTTTATTTTATTCCCTCACTTTCCCAGATATATGATATACAATATATGACGAAGATATCTTCCCTCTGCCGTCTCATGCTGTGAGCAGATCTGTCTTTCTCCTCATGGAGTGAATCATTACATTATGAAGAGGGAGCTCTCACTCGTATGTCACATGAAACACTCTGACGAGAAGAAGCTCGAAGACAAAGACTTTTTTTCCCCCATTTCTTTTTTGTCTTGTTTTTCACCTCAGTTCGCTCTTCTGGCTGGAGCGAGTGCTGCATGGGAAAATTATACGCTTCCTGACTGTCTTGGAACGCACCTGAAAGCCGGCGTTCAATATTAAATTAGGTTTCAGAGCTTTGACAGCGAAGGATAAAGTCAACTTTGAATGTTCTCTTAGCTGGCTGAATCCATATATGGTAAATACATTTAATGGCAGCATAGTGTGTCTTCATTCACGTTGTTAATTACAGTTATTGAGTTACTACTTTGTGCAGATCTAGATTCCACAAAAGATGAGTCATCTTTGATCCTGGATTGTTGTTAAGTTCCTCCATTTTCTTTGACGTTGGGCCCACCATCAGCCTCTTCATGCCTCACATTCATTTAGACTACCAAAAGACTTTGATTTTTAATAACACGCCACCTCTAGTCTGAGGAATGTGTTAGATCCATAAAGACAAAGGCGTGGTACTAAACAGAGGGCGGCTGCCTCTGAGACGCTAAGCTAACTGGCTAGGAGAGTCAATGAGCGATCATAAATCCTGCTAATGAACTCCGAGGCGATGATTTAAAGGGAAAATCCGCTGGAAAGTAAAATCCGTGTTATGATCTCAACTTTAAAGCGTTTTTGCTCTTTTCAGTATGTAATGTGGTGCAGTCACCCAACCACAGCGGCGCTCCAGGAGACGGTACTCCCTCCACTTAATAGCTCTCACACACGGGCCAACACACCCATTCACATATAAGATCTGCAGAAGACATTAGCCAGTGCATCGCCAGAATCACGGCTTATATGAAGGAGACAGATGTGAAGGAGAACAGCCACTGTATATTATTATAACATAGAAATGATTCAGCCCTCCTGGAGCTCTGAAGACAAACAGACATGAGACAGCTCATTTAAACACAATCCAATAATCAGCATAATATAGGCATGAAGTGCCGTTGTAATGCCACCTGTTGTTGGGAGCCTTAGTTTGATTGGGAAAAAATAAAGGGGAGTTCAGGTACTATGTTTCTCTTTGCTGTATTATAATGGCTCTGCGTGCAGATTGCTAGTTAGCAACAAGTAACATGTGAAGAAGAACATGATGAAGGAAATACAAAAGAAACCCAGGAATACAACAAAGAAAACTAGCTTACCAGGACATATTTGATATTTTATAATCCAATTTTGGGTTTATAATCAAATTTGAGACTTTATAAATGATGTTACAGTTACAATGTGTAGTTTAGTTAGAGCTACAGAAGTATACAGTATTTCCCAATACTGATCCCAAAGACATACAGTATTTCACTGTTGCACACAAATTGCACACTGAGACAAAAATGTCCCTCCAATAACAAATTCCCCCAAAACTGAACTACCCTAGAGGGTTCAACGTTAATGTTTTGGGCAAAAGAATGGGCAGAAATCTACTTGCTTGAAGTAAATTCTCACATACCCCTGTACAAATTGTTTTATTTATTAGCGGTTATCAAATAACAACAAAGACCACAAAGTTAGTTGTCATGATTAATCCTTATTAAAGGCAGGGTTGACGATATTCTCCAGTATCCACTATTTGTTATATTGGTTGAAATGGTCTTTACAACCCGACAGCGATCCATTACTTATGAGCTCTGGAAAAGGACCGGAAAAGGGGGTGGGTTTAGACGGAGCTCCTGAGGCGATGCTACTTTCAAATTATGCCAGCTTTCCAACATCTTTGACCCTACCTTTAAGTAATTGAATCTGGAGTTTCGCCCACATCCTCTTAATGACACCCAACTAAACTCCTGTTTTCAGGATAATTGAAAAACTTCAGCTCATAAATTTTGTCTTTACCCGCCGCCCTTTTCTTGCGAGTGCCCGATCTGTACTGCGCATGTGCAACTCTCAACAGAGACGAGAGGGAAGCGAGATAGTTCACTCCTTAGTTACTTCCATCATCAGCTCAGGAAAACAACCATGTGTTCATATAGGGCAAGTGAGTTGCTAGATTTACTAGCCTGACGTGGCGTTTTACTTGCCCCGGGGAAGAGGGTAAGCCTTATTGCCGAGCTCTGTCCTTCATATCAAGACCACATAAATATGCCATTCACGTATGCAGTGAAGTGCACGCTCTTCTTTGTTGCGTGTTTCCTGTTTGCGTCGACACATGAAATGGATAAAACAGTCAGTGTTTGACGGTGAAACTGACCAGACACAGAAATAACAGCCATGAGCCTCACGTCAAATAAAGATGATTAAAGTGCGTTCCACGTAAGCTGTGCAGATTTTAAAATTGTGGAAAAAGAGAGCAAGTATATCAGATCCTGAGTCGGTATCTGACAGGATTGTAGAAAGAGGTGTGCTGTCAGCTGCAGCTGTGTATTGTACTTTGCACTGTGTGTTGCGTGTCATCACACTGGGTTCATTTCCCAGACTCCACCCATGAAATATTAGCCAAAATCTGGAATATGATTCCCCTCCTTTCCTTTGACTTAGTGTGGCGTTGACCCTGACTGTGCCGGTCTCATTCAGACACCTTCCCAGCCAGACGGGGCCCCAGCCCAGACTTTCCCTACGCTACGTCGTCTCTCCAGTCTCTGTGGGTTTAGATTGTGTAATCACGTTTGGAAAGTAGGGCCTTTTCCTGACTTTCTGTGTCTGCAATCCTAATTTTCAACCCCCGCATCTTTCCCAGTTTCCTCTCATTCTAAATCCAGTACTGAGAAGAAATCTGAGCCGTGGAAACTGGAGCTTTTGAGTTTTAAGTTTTCTGTCTTCTACAGTCTTCACCTTCTTTTTTTCCTGCCATGCCTGAGCCTTCCAGCTCGATTCAGCATGTTGCTGCCTGCGCTCAGTCCCATAAGACCACCGTCACATGGTGTTAGGTAGTGGAAGGCTGCTTCTGAAGTATCCATCTTGCTTCAGATTTAAACATTTTAGTCGGGTGTTTCATCGAGGTCCTTTAATTTTTCTGCCAGACTTTCACTACGTGAGGATGTCCCTGCTGTGTTTAAAGTGATCTAGTCCCCCAATTACGCCACGGCCCAGACTCCCTGGCAGTCCACATCTAATTACTTCCATGTGTGCACACTTGGCTCGGCAGCAGAAAGAGGCCTCTACTCTTCTCTCCTCTTCTCTCCTCTCCTCTCCTCTCCTCTCCTCTCCTCTTCTCTCCTCTCCTCTCCTCTCCTCTCCTCTCCTCTCCTCTCCTCTCTTCTCCTCTCCTCTCCTCGTCTCTTCTCTCTCCTCTCAGGATGAGATTGTGTGGCTCTGAAAAGTGTTCAAGCTCAAATGGGACAGTTTTGGCAGCTCCAAATGGCAACAAGTAGCAACTGTTTGAAAAAGATGTACTTGCTTTTGTTTACTGGCCAGGTTGGTCTGTGATGCATTATTTTATTTGGAAAAGAAGCCATACTAAGTTTTCCTCTGTTTACAAGACATTTTTGTCTTTTGTTGCTAAATCGTAATGTACTGAGAAATGCCCGACACTTGTTGCAGTAGAGAAGTGGTTGGTACTAATGTTGGTTGTTGGTAGTAACACTCGCTGTCGTGGTTATATTTGAAGAAACAGCAATGGAAGCAGAAGTGGTTGTTCAATGCATATGAACCAAATGTTGTTGGTGTTAACCTCAGCCCCGGATTAAAATGAGTGATGATATAGAGTTGATATGAGAGAGAGGATGGACTTAAAGAAAGGCTGTAACCCTGTAAGGTCTCGTCAAGGAGGAAGAAGAATGATGCTGTGCACTAAAAGACAACAATATGATGTTGAGCATGTATACTGTGTGTGTTTGACATGATTGGATCGGATCTGTAATTGCTGGGAAAACATGGTGAAAGAGATTTGATATTGCAGTTAGTAGATAAATGTTTTGACTGTAACCATAGTAAAAGACGGAGTAATGGGGAGTAAACTGATTGGACAATTAGGAAAACTAAAGGGCTGAGCATTGAATTGGAATGTGACCGTAACACAGTATCAAGTACGGAGGTTGACATCAGTCTTTGTTTTGTTTGTCTTCTTTTATCAGATATAGGGGCTGTGACTCATTATTAATTAATCTGCCTAAAACCCTGCAAAAACACAAAGATTGAACCACTCAATTTTTGGCATTTTGCTTAAAGGAATAGTTTGACATTTTGGGAAATACTCATTTTTGCTTTCTGGCTTTCTAGAGTTAGATGAGAAATTTGATACCAGTCTCTTATCTGTCACTTACACATTAAGCTAAACAAGAGAAGAAGAAGAGGAGAAGACTGGAAACAGCCTGGCTCTGTCAAATTGTTAAATCCACCTACCAGCACCTCTAAAGCTCACTACGTCATAGGGCCGTCCCCAAATTAAAAAGTTATTTTTATAAAACAGTCGCAATATCCTGACAGTAGTGCATGAAACGGGTAATCTGAAAAAAAAAAATCATGTGCCTATGTGTCCTCCGGTGTCCTCCGGTGTCCTCCGGTAATCCTGATGGCATCAGCAAGATTTCACAGACCGGAGGAAGAGTGGGAGAGTCAGAGCTGAGCTGGAGTCTGCCGTCCAGCTTCTGTCTATGAGAGCCGGCTGTCAATCACTCGTGAACTCCGACCAAACGGTCAAACTAGGCAGCGCTGATCAAATATTGGCACAGCCAATAGGAACGCTCTCTCTCTCTGAAATGACCTGTGATTGGTCAAAGTCTCCCGTCACAGGATAGATTTTTTGAAGCCTGAAAACAGATTCATGAGGAGGTGCAGAAGTCTAGTTTTCTCTCAGAACACTTGAATTACAATATGCTGAGAGGTTATTGTGACATTTTTGCCCAATGACGCCAAAAAACTGTTGCCTACTGAAGCTTTAGGTACTTAGTTTGTTTTAAGATGTTCATTTTGCTGCTTTGATTGACAAATATGCTTATACATGTATGTACTTAAACATGCATTCAAAGTAAGGTATGGAAACATATTGTTGGGAGTGATACTCTGGGATATTGACTTAGGTGTCGTTACCATACCAGCCCTAGCATGTGTAAGGAGTGCTGAGATGAGGCGGCTGTCCTCACTGAACTTTCACTATTACTTCATTAGCGGTCATAGCCGTCCTAAAGCAGCATTGTTTGGTTTCAGTTTTCTCTCAGGTCTCTCCCTGGATTCATTACTTCTTTGCAGTTTTCCCCAGCGTCCTGCTCTCTCTCTCTCTCTCTCTCTCTCTCTCTCTCTCTTTCCTCTGATTGTTCTATAGTGGGAATTTCAAAAACAACTGGACTTAACATAAACACAATGGGAGACCCAATAAAAACCGCAGTGAAGACTGTATAAGCCATGAATCTCTCTCCAGCCAGCGGCTTTCCCATACATTTCAAGATCTTTCCCATATGTCAGAATAAAGCTGTTGAGCAGATCAATGACTTTACCTGCTTTCCTTTCTGCTGCTGACTGGCTGCGGGGACCCGTTAGTCCGTCAAGCTGATGTGACTTTTACAGTGGTGCAGCTCAAAGTGAATATTTTACGTGGCCTTGCTCATGCAACAAACTTTTCAGTCTGTCTGCCATATTCCTGTGATGTAACACTAAATCATCAGTCTGTTACTGAGGTGAATGGATCCAAAATGACCAATTCTAGTCTGATGTGACTCATGAATGACCCTTTTTGTTTTATAACTTATAATCTGCTTATGTTGCTCATTTGGGTAAGCTTTTCCTCGTCCTCTCATCTGACGTGATTCATAGCTATGAACTGTTGACCCTCTGGCCGTCTCAGTATGACAACTCTCTCCCCCTGTCCGTCTGTCTGTCTGTCTGTCTCTCTCTGCAGTTGTGTGTCCCTTGACGTGCATGAATGGAGGAGTATGCAGCTCGAGGAAGCACTGCCTGTGCCAGCCTGGCTTCACCGGTCGACTCTGCCAGTTTCCACTCCACCAGACGCAGCAAGCTCAGGCAGCGCGAGGCAACAAGCAGCCTGTCTACCCCTTATCTACGAAGCCAGACATCCAGAAGCTAGTGGAGCAATTAAGCATAGGGCGTACTCAGTTGACGCAAACACACTCTGTTTTCACCCTACCCATGTCACACTCATCTGAAGGTATCTACCATTCTCTACAGTTAACGCCAGAGCTTTTGATTGATGGGGGAAATATGTATTTGTGATGTCCCTTCCTTTTCTCTATTTTCAGTGCAGTTTAATGTACGTGTTCACCACACGCCAGACACCTCTGTAGTCATTCAACCCATCGACCAATCAGACATCAAGCCTCCTCACAAGACAGGGCCGCGCCCGCTCCCCTCCAGACACAAACCAAAGGGCCGCTGCTTCCAGGAGACCACACCCAAACAAGCTGTGAGTTTAGACGCAACCCTGAAAGCCTTTTTGTTTTGTGATTTCCACTCATAACATTTCTCTCTCTCCCATCTCGCTTTAGTGCAACAGCACCCCGCTTCCTGTTCTGACCAATCAGGAGGATTGCTGCGGCAGCGTGGGGAACTCATGGGGACAGAACAAATGTTATCAGTGCCCCAAACTACCGAGTGAGTTACAGAAATCTCTTCTGCTTTGAATTTTCATCTTGGTTGTGTCCGAAATGCCATACTAACATGCTATTTTGTACGCTAAAACAGTATGTGAGATTTTTTAGTTTATCCGAATAGGGCTGTTGCAGTGAAGGGATTTCCCTGCGGTGATAATGGTTGGCTTAACAGCCATATTATTGCCTTTTCTTTTTGAAATTACTTAATTTATCCTGATTTTTGTGCTATATAAATAAGCTTTATTGTTAGGCTATTGTTAGGTATATTGTTGCTTTTTAAATGACAAAGATGACAGATTTAAAACTAATGAAATACTTGTTTATTGTTAAATGCAGAACACAAAAGGGCAACGAGGCGCAGCATTTTTTTTTTTTTATATGTCAGCACATGGTGGAGTACTCGCTCTGGATGGAGAGAGGACGAACCCGCTGGTTTATGTGTATTCATTTCTCTTCCGTTGTTGTTGTTGTTGTTCAGCACTTGCAGCCTACATGTTGGATGTGGCGGTTGTTCTTTGTGGTATTTTCCCCGCCCTTTCCTTTTACGACTGGGTAAAAAAGTGACAGTGGCGAGCACTGCATTTTACCCAAAGTTGAACATTTTCAACTCTTGGCGACCAGAAATAAACACCAAATGTGCAGCGCTCAGCGCAGAATAGACGCTCAGCGCCTCATCACGCTACTGCCGTTTGTAGCATTGTGTGAATACGCAACGTTCTCATTGTAAAGAATCCAAAAAAGAAAAAACTTGAACATAGCGGTTGCGGCTATTGCTTGCCATACCTTGCGGTTGGCTTGCCAATATTGCAATTATTGCGACAGCCCTATATCCGAAACCTTACTATGAAACCAATAATATGCAAATTGCATTCTATTTCTAGTGAAATTTTACAGTATGCAACGCTGGACACTACACCGGCATTAATATCCCACAATGCAATGTGGTAGTGACGACAACGGTCATAAGCTCTGTAACATCAATAATGCTTCAATATAAGTGTATGCATAACATCACTTTGTTAGGTGTAATATACTTTTTAAGTTAGTTCAGACTTTATGATTCTCACAAATCATCGTTTTGGTCACATGAGGTTGGTACTGGTTACCATGGTTACGCATCTCCAACCGGCAAGGAGGCTCTCAGGAAGTGACGACGTAAATTACTGCTCAATGCATCCAAAAAGAGACATACTGCTGTTTATTCAAACAAAAGTATGTTGAACGATAGTACACATATTGGGAATGTAGTGCATAGTATGCAAAGCCCTTTCAAGCTGCTCTGATTCACTTTTTCCAGCTTTGTAGATGCCATCCACTGTTTGTTTACCCGTATCTACTTTTTTACTCTTTTAGTTTATAGTTTTCTTAAAGTACTCCTTGTTAGATTTTTATCCGATCCACATCTTGTGTGTTCCTGGTGAATAAATGATTGTTTATTGAGCCAAAAATGTCAAGCATTCCCTGCAATTTATCCCTTCCACGTTATGAAATTATGGCCCTGGATTAAAACAATCACTTCATATACCTCTATAAAAATGTGTGTACATTAGAGAGTTAGTGGCGAAGGGGAGGGAGTGTGTGAACGGCCAGGAAGGAGAAAAAACGGATGAAATTACGGGAATCACACACAGACAGTGAGACAGAAACGGAGAATGTGGAAAATCACCCTCTACTTAAGCATGTTCCTATGGGCCTGCCCAGCGCAGGACTGTCATCACATAGCAGGAGATTGAATTTCAAGAAAATCTTGGCTGCTCACGTTTTTCCACTCCTCTATTATTCCGTCTCTCAGTTGTGACTCAGACAATGCGGCCTTTGACAAAACCTGATACTGTACGTCTGGTTAGTCTTTAGATGACTGGATCCCTGCCCGGAGTGCTGTCTGTTTTGTTACATTCATCTCCATTTATAAGCTCCTCGTTTGTTTTTATGAAAATGGCAAAAGTGAGCTGTGATCTTTCCCCTCTTTTCATTGTGCTTCCAAAATGTTTGTGTGAGTGCAGTCTCCCCGCAGCTCTCTAATAAACCCGCCTTACATGTTTTTACTCCCTCATGGAAAAGAAGAACATTCTTCCGTGTTAGACGTTCATTTAGGGCAATAATAAGAACAAGAATAATGATGAAAAACGTCATCAAAGGCCTCATAAAATCTGCCATAAGAAAAGAACAAGAAAGAAGAAAAGAAAATCCTCATTTGTCCGATCATAAAATGTTAAAAGGGGGTAGTTTGATATTTTGGGAAACACGCTTATTCGCTTTCTGGGAGGAGGAGAGTTAGATGAGATCATTGATACCACGCTCGTATATCAATGTTCTCATCTAACTCGCCGCCAGCAAGTGAATAAGTGTACTTCTCAAGATGTCAAACTTTTGCTTGTCAAAGTTGGTTACAGTAGCTTCTACACTGTAACAGCGTCACTGCCAAAAAATGGAACTGCCTCTAATCTGATCACGTGCAATGAAGCTTAGTTGTTGTTTTTATGTTTTTAGACTAATATTAATACACATATTAAAGGAATAGTTTGACATATAGGGATATTATTTACTTGCCGTAATCCGAAACGTTGTTGTTTTAACACTTCCGTTCGCGTACAGATTAAAGAAAGGAGATGCAGCCTGTTAAAGGTGCCATTGCATTTACTTCACAACAAGTTGTTGCCAGGCACTTACCGTCAATCTCAGCCATTTATCCATTTTTGCCACACTAACTGACGACCCAGATAGAGATACCACGTGATACCAACGTCGTTATATTATTGGCTCACAAGCCTTGTTAGAAGTGGGAACCAAACTTCAGATATCTTCCACAGAGATACACAAAACATTCATTTTGGACCCACAAGAATTTTTAAAGTGATTAATTCACTATCTATAAAAGCCATACTTTTATTCATCACCTTTCTAAAGGCCACAAACATTCATACTTTCGGACAGTCTTTCCTCGAAGGCGTTCACGGTGATACAGTCGGTTGTTACCCATGAACAGTGACAAGAAGTTGTGTGAAGAATTTAAACAAAGTGCTTGAGAGAAAACACCACATGGTCGCTTAAAGATAAGCTAAACATCCTGTAAAGTTTCCTGACATTGTTAAACCTTTAATGTTTCCATATATTGTAGAAGTTGGTGTTGTCACTTTGTACAGGCTGAAATTATATTTCTAGTCTCCTTATTCTACAGCTATTGTTAAAAATATATATTTTATTTATAACTTTTTCCAAAAAACAGCATCTAGTTGTGAACTGTGTTTGGTACTTGAACATTATTTGGTATCATTCCTTTAATGAGTTTTTGACTATAAAACCGGTCCAGGACTTTTTGTTGTTGAATGGGAGTATGGCTGGAAGAGAAGTGCCACTACTGTCCTGCTCTATAGCCAACCATGATGGGGTTGTGTCTTTAAGCTCTTAAGGGTATGTGTCTTACCAGGAAACAAGGGCTCTGGCATTGGCGGACCTGTAATAGTGTTGGAACCCAGGTAGAGCCAGCCCTCCTAAGTCTTTAGGTTTGTAGGACTGCAGCTATTTTTAAAGTAAATTATTGGGTAGAGCTTTTCACAGTTTTATTTTGGTTTGTATCATCCACCGAGAAGTGCCCTTCTCACACTATTTCACTCACGCTTTTCTCACCTCTCCCTCTGTGCTTTGCCCTCCCTCAGATGCATCAGTCAAGCATACCATTGTGGAAGACTACGGCTCTACCTGTCCACACGGCTATAAAAGATTCAACAGCACTCACTGTCAAGGTAACATAGGCAGGACGTAGCTTATAACAAGCACAGAGCTCAGCTTGGGAGTTGTTTCAGTTACTTATTAAAGCTACAGTTCCCACGTGATGAACAGATATCATCCTTTACAGTATATCAAAATAACCTCTTCATTTTCACACACCACCCCCCTCGACTTTGAAGATATCAACGAGTGCTCCATGCAGGGCGTCTGTCAGAACGGGGACTGTCTGAACACGCTGGGCAGCTTCAAATGTTCCTGCAAGGCCGGTTTGGTGTTGGACAGGAATCGATGTGTTGGTGAGTGAGAGGTCGCTCCGGGTTTTCTCTCCTCTCCTCTCCTCTCTGCCTTTCACTGAATACGTTTGATTCCATGTTTGGATTCCCAAATGAAATCTTGTCGTCTCCTCTCTGTCAGAGTCTCCAGCTGAGCAGGCCCAGTGCTTCCTGATGGCGTCCGAGGTCAGAGGCTGCGAGCACGCGCTGCCCACCAGCCTCACCCAGGAGATGTGCTGCTGCACGGTGGGCAAAGCATGGGGCCGCCACTGTGAAAGATGTCCTCAGGAGGGCACAGGTGAGTGGACGGAGACGGACAGGAGCTGTTACGGGCTGAGAAAATGTCCCGATTATTTTCAATAAAAAGAAGCGGGACATTATCTGTCCATCTTAAACACATTTTATGAACACAATTACTTATGACTGAAGTAATTGTGTGTTACTGCATGCATTTATGTATTAGTGTTGATTTTCTGGTACTTACTGCTTTGAAATGTAAAGTTAATATTAGTCTCATCCATGTATGGCTTAATGTTCATTAAGAATTTATCAGAATACTCATTAAGTTTGATATATTTTGGTGATTATTATACCGCCGCGACAACGTAGTGGGGGGGATATAGCGCTCTGCGTGTCTGTCCTTTGGTCCGTCCGTTTGCATGTCACACTTTCGTTTCCGGAGCAGAACTCGGAAACTACTTCACTTAGGAACTTCAAATTTGGTATGATGGTTGACAGTGTGGTCTAGTTGTGCCTTTTGGGGGTTAGAAGTCCAGGATGCCCAACATTTTTGACATTTTGGCCAAAAAATTTGATTTCTTTTGACTTCAATTTCATTTCCGGAGTGGAAATCGTTCCATTAGTTCCAAAAGGGCAAAACCTTTGGCCCAACTTTGGCAGGGGTCAAGCAGTGAGCGGGGGTATGTGAGCCATGCTCACTTTTGCCTTGTTCCAGTAAGTCAGCTTAAGTTCTCGTTAATGCTCATGAGAAGATTTTTTGGCTCTTCTTCTCTGACACTCTATCTAACTTGGAAACTGGAGATATTAATGTAAGGAGCGTAACAAATCTTGCATCTTATTATGTTACTTCTGTTGTGTGATGTGTTTCTACTTGTTTCTGTATTTCATTTATAGTCAGTGTGCACTGGTACGGAGCAATAGATCTTGTTCCAGCCCCCAGAACACTTACTTACATACTTAAAGGACTAATATATAATATATTTACTGTAATAAATCATCAAATGACCATGATATGTCATCAGAGATTAAAGAAACATGCTGAATTGAAATACTGGCTTCTCCGACAATGATGCTACAGCCAGTATATTCTCCTTTTGGCCGGTGTGATCCCGTCCAAGGCCCATTCAGACACCCCGTTGCCACATATGAAACAAATTGCCACGCTAAAACACAGTCTTCTGCAACCATGGAAGCAAGCAAACAAACTGACAAACTCGGCACATCTCTCTGTGGTCCGAGTGCAGCTGGTTATCAAGGCAGCCAGTATTTGAGACACACAGCCGTTGAAGTGATTCTGACTACCGCTGGCCAGAGGCTAACACTGTCTAGAAGGTAACCATCAAATTGCGAAATTGCACTGCTATCAGTCACGCTGGAGAAGCGGACTAGCCACGGCTCCATTGTTTTGAATTTGGGCCGCTGTTACCCATTTTAAACACTAACTGCCAGTGCTACATATTGCTCTTTTAATATCTATGTTTGTCATCATTTCCACTGTCACACATTTTAGTAACATAATGGAAGGGGTTGGATGTCGTACATATTGTTTTATACCATTTATGTCGTGTTAGATTCCAGGAAGTAATCAGTGCTGCTTGCAAATTTCAAAAGAGCGATTCAGCAAAAAGCTGGTATTGCTTCAGACTGGCTGCATGAAAAAAAAAGTGAAATAAAGTTAACAGTAAAATCCTCTCCTCTCTCCGTGCGGTGCTCAGTGGCCTTCAATAAGATCTGCCCTGCTGGGAAAGGATACTTTCTCCAAAATATAAGAGAGACCCTGGCCTTCCCTCCCATCATCTTCCCCCGCAATCCAGCAAAGGAGGGTGAGTCCTTGAACACTGTTCACACAAACATTTCCAACATTTCTACTTTCAGTCGTAACACCCCTCTATCTCTTTCCCTTTCAGAACCAAAGCGGCCGGTAAGACATTGATTCTTTTTTTAATCATTTATTCATTTTAATTTTTGCTGTTGTGAAATGCGACCGTCTCTTTCGATCAGGAGAGGCCTCCAGCGACGGTGACTGCTGTGCAGCAGTCTCCCACCAGCACCAGCAGTCCTCGTGTGCCTGGTAAACTCACCTCTAACCCCAGATTCATACTCCATTACTCCAGTGATAGAACATGTTGAAACTCAGGAGAAAATGTATTTGCTACTGGTGCTTAATGTACTGCTGCTGTCGCAACGAGAGGAAGGTTTCTGCAACGACGACTAGCGTCGATAAATGTCCCCCATGTGATGTGAAGACATCGGGACTAAAGTTCAACATGTCATATTTCCTCCTAAAGTCTGTCCACTTCATCTCTCCTCTGTTGGATCCACAGTTGTTAAGCCCACCCCTCCAAAAATCGTCAGAATGACCCCAGGCAATGACCCCTTCGAAACACAGACTAAAGTCTTGCGTGAGTTCCCTGCAAACCGACTCAGACACCTGTTCTGCTTCAACCTTCTAGAGAGTCACTTCTGTAAAGGCTGGTTCATGCTTCATGCGCCTCAAAACTGGAAAACCCAGCTCTCCACATTCCCCAATAAGAGAAGATATTGTGGTGAGCTTTGGGTCCATCACTCACTAATGACATGTTGACTTTCTCCATGGAATAAACCTAATTTATGACGGCATGCAGAAGAGTTATTTAGCCCCTGAGGCAATCTCTGTTGATAGAAATAAATAGTCCAATTTAACACTGAACCAAATCCAGCATGCTCCTTTAATGACGGTTTTGGACACTTTGCATGTCGTGTGTGTTCAACCATGAAGCATGAACCAGCCTTGAGGCTATGTTCACACACTTCGTGTTTTATGGAAGCAAGTGTTGCCATAACTGCGTTTTGTGCTGGTATTAAAAAGCAGGTTATGTGAGACACTTAAGTTCCATAAAAAGAAAAAAAAAGTCAGTCCTAAAGGAGTGTTGGATATCTTCGGGCTGTTGGATATCTACTTCTAATTCTGGTCTGTGAAACCTTTTCTTGTGTTTTCATTTGTGACTTTTAGAAAACCAACACAGTCTTTCTGACTGACACCCGTCACTGGCTTTGATATGAAAAAGCCAGTGACGGGTTAAAAACCTGAATAGTGTGAGCATGGCCAAAGATAGAGGGATTTACGTATGACATGGGTGTTAGCAGCTTTATATATATATATATACAGTATATATACTAGGGCTGTCAATTGATTAAAAATATTTAATCACGATTAATCGCATGATTGTCTGTAGTTAATCACACATTTCTTTCTGTTCAAAATGTACCTAAAGGGGAGATTTGTCAAGTATTTAATACTATTATTAACATGGGAGTGGACAAATATGCTGCTTTATGCAAATGTATATATATATTTATTAGGGCTGTCAATCGATTAAGATATTAAATCGCGATTAATCGCATGATTGTCTGTAGTTAATCGTGATTATATGCTTGCTTTATGCAAATGTATGTATATATTTGTTATTGGAAATCAATTAACAACACAAAACAATGACAGATATTGTCCAGAAACCCTCACAGGTACTGCATTCAACATAAAATATATGCTCAAATCATAACATGGCAAAATGCAGCCCAACAGGCAACAACAGCTGTCAGTGTGTTAGTGTGCTGACTTGACTATGACTTGCCCCCAAACTACATGTGATTATCATAAAGTGGGCATGTCTGTAAAGGGAAGACTCGTGGGTACCCATAGAACCCATTTACATTCACATATCTGGAGGTCAGAGGTCAAGGGACCCCTTTGAAAAATGGTCATGCCAGTTTTTCCTTGCCAAAATTTAGCGTAAGTTTGGAGTGTTCTTTAGCCTCCTTTCTGACAAGCTAGTATGACATGATTGGTACCAATGAATTCCTTAGGTTTTCTAGTTTCATGTGACATCTTCTCTCTAGCTTTAAAACTGAGCCCGCTACAACCTAAAAAGTTGCGTTAATGCATTAAAGGAATTAGGAGCTTTGAAACAAGTTTGCGTTAATGCGTTATTATCGTGTTAAATTTGACAGCCCTATTATATATTAAACAATAATAATAATATATATATACACACACATATATATATGTATCTATATACATATGCATGTATATGTATATGATGCCTGTGTTCCCTCCTTGAAGCAGAGACAGATGAATGCAGGCTAAGCAGGAACATTTGTGGTCACGGAGAGTGTGAGAACAGCCTGAACGGCCACATCTGTCACTGTCACCCTGGCTACCATATCAACCCGCATAGGAACATCTGTGAGGGTAAGAGACAATGGTAGAGACAGCGGCTAGAGGAGGTGGTGACGGATAGCGCCGAGAAATTTCTCCTGAATTTTCTTATGCATGGGTGTCCCCTGGCAGACTCACAGATAGATATACAATTGATAGGAACCTGATTGTGTGTGATGTTAAAGCTTTTAATTTAGATTTTAATTCAACTGTGTTAATGTTTAGCTTTAGTAAAGGGGCCCTCCACTGAGTATGACTCAAAAATAGTTGTATAATGTCTTTTGTGGCTCTGAAGGGAGATTTTCAAAGTTTGAGAAAATCTTTCGCCTTGGGCTCAGAGACTAGGTGGTGTGGATGGTTTAAAAGATGTTGGCATTTAGTCCGGGTGGGTACAAATGAAAGATGCAATTGAGTAACATCAAGGGAAATGTAGCCTCCAGCATTATAAGAGCTTGGCCTGTACTAGGGACTGAAAGTCAGGATAAGATGCCATCTGCTACTTTGATTTTGATGGATTTTAGCTGGAGTACCTCTTTAAGAAACACAAATGTAATTTAAAGCAGGGCTCGACAGTCAGGGTTGCCAGGTTGCCATTGTCAAGCATTTTGAGAAAACAAATTCTTGGCCTTTGGTTGCCATCAGTGGCAACCACTTTAACATATTAAAAAGTACGGACAACAAACAGCCAAACTTGCACCTCGAAGTATATTTTTAGTATTTGTTGCATTAGTGATATTTAAATATTGCTGTTACAGTCAGAACAGAAAAACAGACAACGCTGCACATAACAACGCTGCATATAACAACGCTGCACATAACAACGCAGCAATGCTGCACGTGGGTTGGTGCGTTTACTCGGCGCTCAGAGGCATCTGTTTCAGAGACAATGGTTGAGCAAATTAAGTTGTTTGACCGTGGGGTGAACAGTTTGACTAACCCGTCAACATCACAAAGGGGTGTGCAAATTGCTTTAACTGAAAAAGAACCAGATGAACCTGAACAAAAAAAAACAAAGAGGAGGCAAAGTACGGAAAATTATACTACAAAGCATGTACAAAATAAACATGACAAGTGTACATGTCACATTTTCATTAATGAAAATTGTGAGGAAAACTTTGTTTCGCTCCACGGTGAACAAAGAATCAAAATGTAGAAATGTAGAAAAGTCCTGATGGATTGAAGTAAATGGAGGCCAGGTTCAACAACAGCAAAACTATATCAAAACATCCGTTTACAAACTCACACAACTCGTGCAATTTAATCCAAGTCTAATGCATCTTTGCTAAAACCCTTATTATTTAAAACACCGCCGCATAAACAGTCTCATGCTTGCGCAGGCACGCTACTTGGCCATGCGAGTTCAGATGGGTCCAAATGGGTTTATTAAGTAAAATGGGAAAGTAGATAAGCCCTAAAATATATTTCAGCTAAAACTGTGAACCTAGTTTCTCCGATAATAATAATAATGTCCCTGCATTTAAAAATCCCTACGAGACAGTTTTGTTCTTCTTAGAGTGAAATAAACGGATTTGTAAGGTTAGCTGTGTGGTTTTTGTCATGCATGTGAATGGATCTGGTAGTAAGAGGTAGAAGTAGTTGATCTAACACATTGACACATACATATCACTTAAAGATGGATGTTAGGACAGGTGGTGAAAAACAGAGCACTGTGTCTCCTGAGCTCTATGACCCTCTAGTGTCTGTCTGTATTATTCAACACTGTCATGTGTCATCATTGTGCTTCTCTCCTGTTGTCCAGATGATAATGAATGTGACTCAGATCCGTGCGGCCACGGTAGAGGCCTTTGCGTCAACATAGAGGGAGGTTACAAATGCCTCTGCCGTCAGGGCTATAAACACATGGTGCAGAATGGGAGACTCAAGTGCGTAGGTAAGTTAGGTTGAGTGATTTCCATGTTAAAATGTTTTTTCTATAAATTATCAGATCCTGCATTGGCTCCGTCCTCTCTGTTTTTGCAGACGTGAACGAGTGCTCTAAGCAGGACATCTGTGGTGTCGGAGGCCAGTGTGTGAACCTGCCCGGTTCTTATAAATGTGAATGTCACAGCGGCTTTAGGAGCAAATCACACCGTCACCCAGCCTGTGAAGGTACAAAGATGCTGATTATAAAGACAGTATGGATATTAGTGTGCAGGCTCTCCACTCACAAAACACTTATTATGTGTGTGTCACGATAACACGCCTGTGTCTGTGCTCTGTATTTCTGAATACTTCTTCAAATCACCGGTATATGACACGTCTTCTCCCTTATTCCAGACGTAAATGAGTGTTTGAACCCTGACACGTGTCCCAATGAGCAATGTGAGAACACACCGGGCTCATATGAGTGTGTTTCTTGCTTGCCTGGTCACGAGGCCCGCACAGGCACCTGCTATGGTGAGTGCAACCCTGCCATACAGCAACATTATTAACTTATTTGTGATACCCCTTTCTGTCTGTGCGTTTTTGTGAGACACTGCCAAATTGAGGGCCTTATTATCATGCTAAAAGTCAAGGAATTCTGGCTGGTAATGTGAAAAATATTGATCTCTGTGAAAATGGACAACATTGATCACAATGAGCAACAATTCACCTACATTCACTCAGCAGCATAGAGACATAAAGAAGCCAAATATACGCGTAAGTACAGAGCAGGATAATTCAGTCTGCTTATCAGTAATGGGCATGACTTGAGCCAATTGTGTGCTGGGCATTGTTACAGGGAAACATCTTAGATCAAGGATCGACACGGTAGCTTAACTAAGGGCACACTAGCAAAAAATGTGCAAGTGAGTTTTTTGGAAATTCTGAAGTGCCCTCTCATCTGCATGCCAAATTACCACTTTCACAGACACTGGCAGTTGCACGGCCAGTTATTTATGGCATAGACATATATACATAGATACCGCTTTGGACGCTTCAGCCCGTTGCAGCGATATGTCAACGTGGGCGCCATATTGGACCTGGCAAGACTGGCTTGTAACCCTATACAAGTGAACAGGGGAGCTGCTGTTTCTCTGGATAAAAAGCACTATAACGTCTACATTTCTCAACCGATTTCAACCTGTCGTTATTATATTCAAGGGTTTATGATCTACGAGGAGTAAGAAGATAAAGTGTTGTCGATATACAAACATGTTATGATATCACTGTAATTGAGCTTCTTTTCATGCCTCCTACATCTTTCATTAGACATTAATGAGTGTCAGAAGCCTGGCGTCTGTCCTAACGGCCGCTGTGAGAACCTCCCTGGTACGTACCGCTGCCTGTGCAACGAGGGCTTCCTCCCTTCTTCAGACAGCAAAGTTTGCAGCGGTGAGTAAGGCTTACATAACGTCGACATTGACATTTCCCAGACTAAGTTGCTTATAATGCAGTTGAGTGACTTAAAGGAATAATTCACCAACAAAATGACTATTTGTATTTCAACAACTAACCCAGTGTTACCTTGAATTCTTGAAGAAAATGTTGTTATACAAATGGTGATTTTGTGGGTGAACTATCCCTTAATGGCCGTTTGGTGCTGAAGCTGTAATGAAGAACTCTTAATCATTAAAGATGTTGGGTTTCCCTTGTTTTTTCCTTCTTCCAAACAGACATTGATGAGTGTGAGGACGTCAGGCTGTGTGCTTATGGCCACTGCATCAATACAGAAGGCTCCTTCAAGTGCCAGTGCTACCCGGGATACCAGCGCACGCAGGAAGGAAGCCACTGTGAAGGCATGAATCAGTCAACAAACATGCAATAATTTAATCACCTGAAACTCATGTTATTGTCACTTGACAGCTAATCAGCACTGGATTGTGATAATAAAGTGTGACCGAGTTCAGATTGTTTTTTTGACCGCTCCATTAATCCAGCTCACCACATGCTTCACATTCCAAACACTGTTTTTGTTTCCTTCCCTTCAGATATCAACGAGTGTGAGAGGCCATCAAACTGTCAGCGGGGCCGCTGTATCAACAGTATGGGCTCATACCACTGTGAGTGCCAGAAGGGCTACTCACTGGTCGGAGGCAGGAGGTGCCAAGGTCAGTCTCTTGAAATCTATATGGTCAGATGTTTATTAGAAAACAGGATGCTGTCTGAACTAATTAGTAACTCATATGCAGGAGATGGGAAACTAAATTGCTGTGTAAATCTTTGTTTTAATTACAATATCTTTATTTTTTATCTTTAAAGCGGCAGTAGGCAGAATGTTTTTGGCATCATTGGGCAAAAATAACCTTTCAGTGTTTTCTTACTTTCCTCTGAAAAAAATTAAAGCTGTTTAAGAACAAAATCTATTTGTTTGCGACTCAGATGGTGTTTGGATCAAAAACAAATACTCGTGTGATTTCCCCTTTCAGACATAGATGAATGTGCCGCAGACAGAAGTCTCTGCAAGCCCTTCGGCTCCTGCGAGAACATACCGGGCTCCTATGTGTGTGCCTGCAATCACGGCTTCGTCCTCTCAGAGGACAAACACAGCTGTGAGGGTAAGCCTGCTCTGATTCCTTCTGCTTTACTGTAGACCCACATTTATCCCGGAGCTTAAACCAGGCCTGAACATTTGATCCCTGCCTCTCCCAAACCCAAATCTGCTCAGTTCAAACCAATCTGAGGGCCTAGAAGCCAAACAATTATAATTATTGGCCATATTAGACCAAATCCTATGTTCTTTATGAACCAAGTCACAAACTAAACTCTAATTAAAAGAAAGGAACAGCTTGGCGAGCCCATCAGCTCTGGACTGTTTCCTAACACTCACCACGTTTTCTCTTGCAGCCGTTCGGGTGATGACGGATGAGAAGAAGGAATGCTACTTGAACCTCGATGACACCGTGTTCTGCGACAGCGTCCTGGCCACTAACGTAACCAAGCAGGAGTGCTGCTGCTCCATCGGAGTGGGATGGGGAGATCACTGTGAGATCTATCCCTGTCCTGTCTCCCAGTCAGGTACATTTACAATACAGTGCTCTGTGCATAATGCAAGTAAACTCACATTCAGCTGAGTGATTGGTGGGTTTGTAGCTCAGCGTGTTGAGCATGTTACTAACAAGGGTTTAGACAATAATGACTGTAGTTCATTATACGTAAAAGCGTCCACCAAATGGTGAACTTTATGTCATTCTGTATCTATTGCTGTTTATTAAACTCTGCCTGGTCTTCTCCACCCAGCCGAGTTCCACTTCCTGTGTCCAAACGGCCAAGGCCTCTACTATGATGAAGGACTCCTGTACAGCCTGCCGGTCTACCATGGTAGATATTATACAACTTGGGTCACAATATTCACACACACCAGGGCTAAATATGGAAACAGTAATAGCAGCGCTTAAGTTTGAATTTACACATTTACAAAGGTACAAATTTACAGAGGTAGATGTTAAAGACAGATGTTTAAAGAAAAATCTTTGTTTATTATAATTTGTAATAATGCATTTACGCCGAAATTCTTTGTTAAAATAAAAAAAATACAGCCTGAGTTAAATACCTTCTTACTTGTCCAAATAAGTTCCTCGTGAAATTGGTAAACCGTTCTCATTACATGAAACAACTTTATGGGAAGACCGGCAGTCTATTCCTGAGACTTTTTCTTCCTTGTCTGCAGATATCGACGAGTGCTCTTTGTTTGCTGATGAAATCTGCAAGAAGGGTCGCTGTGAGAACACGCAGCCGGGCTACGAGTGCTACTGTCAACAGGGCTTCTACTACGATGGCAACCTTCTCGAGTGCATTGGTGAGTGCTTAGATACAATGGCACATAAAGAAACCCTTTGTTTTGTAGATACTTTGTACTAACAGATGAATGTTGCTTTTTACGGTTTGCATGTACTCCGTCAGATGTGAATGAATGCCACGATGAGTCTCTGTGCACTAACGGGCGCTGCGTCAACACCGAAGGGGCCTTCTACTGCAACTGTAACCGGCCCTGGACTCCAGACAACAACAAGAAGAAGTGTGTGATAGCAACAGTGGCTGGTGAGTAAAAGCGTATCATCTCCCAGTGACCCTGGCAGCTTATTCTGCATTTATCTAGCTGTCTTGAGCTTTGAGTTTTTTTTTCTACAGATGTGAATGAGTGCGAGGACCCAGCCAACTGTAAGAACGGCCACTGTGTGGACACTCCAGGGTCGTACTACTGCATCTGTTCTCCGCCTTGGACCCTGGCCACCGACCGGAACAGTTGTGTGACTCCTGAGGAGCAGGCTGGTGAGTGCAGACCCTGTGTAGTGGGGGGGAGTTATGAAGAGCAACAAGGCAGTGATGGGCAACAGCAGTTTATTCTGGAAAAAGCAAAAAGTTGTGTTGGCTGTCTGTGCTTGTGGGAGGTAGTGTATGTGAGACGAAACTGATATCCATGCCAAGTTGAACAAAGAAGGAGAAGGAATCATCTGCTAACCTTTTTGTAGCTGTCGTTGTACTAAACAGAGGCGACGTCAGGCTTTCTTGTGTTTTCATCACATTTTAAGTGGCTGAAGAATGTTTTTGAGATCTTACTTCATCACTTTGAGTCTGTAATTGTTGTAATTGTTAAGGGGGCACATTACAGAGGAACAACCATGAAAGTACATACAGTACAGTGATGGCAGGATGATGATAGAAGAAGTATTATAGAGCCATCCTGAGCTAAACAACACACAAACTGAAAAAAAAACTCTCAGGTAAACCAATTAAGAACATACATTTTAAATCAAAGGTCTGTGTTAAAGATAGCAAACAGACAAATAAACATATAAGATATATATTCATACATATGTCCAATTACATTTTGTACATGTGATGGTAAAAGTAGTTGCATTTAGATTGTAGACTATCACGTGATGTTTTGTTATCACAGCTGTAATAAACATATAGAAGTGCCCCAGTGTAGCTCCAGCTTTATTAAGGCTTACATCTACTATAGCCTAATGCAACAAGTGAGTAGTTGCCTTTGTAATCGATGCCTGAACCGCTGTTGCATCTGTCGCAAACATTAAGAAAATACATTTAATTTGTCGACTAGAAATCTACATTTACATCTACAAATGACCCCTGGATGTCTGAAGTGGCCAGTTTGTTCCAAATTCCATATCAGTGGTTTTGTGATGTTTGCTGGTCAAAAAAGGAGTAGTTATTGTTCCATAAAAGATGAAGCCGATGCTCTTGTGTTGTATTGATGAAGAGATACTGAGTTGCATCGGATACCAGACAGCCCAGGTTGACCCAGTCATTGAGGTTTTCTGATACCATCTGGTGAAGAATCCCGTCTTAAACATGGAGTTAACTTATTCCTCCTCATGGCCAGAAGTTGGGGGCATGCACTTAAACTGCCCCCCCCCCCGTTTACAGAAGGCAAGGCTGCAGCCACCATCCTTACAGAGGCAAATGAATTCAGATGGCCATGCCATGATGACCATGTTGCCAGAGGTATTTTGTATGAAGTGTTTTCTGCAAATGTGGTGAACATTTGTTCCCTTCACACTCAGAAGAGGAGACGTGTTTGCATTCTTGCTATTAGGTCAAACATGTGGGCTCTGGGCTCCAACAGGTGTGCACCTGGAAAGCCTCCTTTTTGTTATTATTCAGACATGACTGAAATGGAAGAGATGCAAACATAGAAAAGCTGTCGCATCGGACCTGTTAGTCCAGAATAGTGTTACTGAATAGTTCTTGAGAATACGAAGTACGAGTGGCTTTGGTCTTCCTGTTACCACTACAACCACGACATGAATACATGACTAGAAAACGGATGGGTGTATGGACACTGATGAGCTTAAAACCAACTTACTTGCCATTATCCTGTTAATTCTAGGAAGCAAACCCAGTCTAATCAATTGTTTCAAATTGGCAAGTTTTAGGGACTAGGGAATGGATGTGAATATGGTTTGTCCTGTAATTGGCTGGATTTAGAAAAGTTGGACTTATAAAAGACTGCAGACTTCTTAGCAGATGAAAGATTCCTCAGTTGAAGTGTTGCCTGAACCAAGCTTCCTGTTTTAACCTGCAGCCTTTTTGCAGATATGGCGGTGTGGTTGCATGTCTACTAGAGACCCACTGCAGTGTGTGCATGACCGAAAGCTCATTTTGTTATAAGCAGAACCTTGCATGCAACATTTATGGTAGAAACGTAAACAGAAAAGAAAAATTGACCTACAGGGGGGTGGACACAATAACAGTACCAACTGTACATGGTTATGCAAACCAATACAATATCACTGCAATGAATGCTGCAGCTTAAAATGTTTGTTTTTTTGTTGAGATTGAGTTGATTCAACGACTCTGCGACTTGTTAAAGATGAAAGTTGAATCAACAAGTCTCAGGAAAAACTGAACGTTGTGCAGAAAAGGTAACACTTCATTTTACAGGTCCGCAAATTTCATGGTAATTAGGTGATAATTAGTAAGTAACCTATTTGAAATTTCGAATAGGTTACTTACTAATTATCACCTAATTACCATGAAATTTGTGGACATGTTAAAGGAAGTGTTGCTGCAGAAAACTTCACAAAGGGGAGTATTTATTGCAGGATTATTGTACCGAATTTCATGATGTAGCACAACTTTTCATTCATTATTGTGTCCACCACCCTACAGAATAAGAGCTGGCCCCAAGCAGATGTTCATACTGTAACCAGTGTCTGTGGTGCCCTTTGCAGATGTGAATGAGTGCCAGGACCCCTCGTACTGTAAGAATGGGAGGTGTGAGAACACGCCCGGCTCCTTTCACTGTTTTTGCGACCCTCCCCTCACCTTCAGTGCAGCGCTGAAGCAGTGCGTCTACGACGGTGGGTAAAATGCAGCGTCGGCTCACCTGAGCATGACTGAGTTTTGGCTTACCTCGATATCTGCCGCTCATGTTGCTCTTTGTAATTCCTCCCAAAGTTGTGTCCCATCTGGCCTTTACTGGCTTTATGTTTCCCCTCTTACCAACTTTTACAGAGACAGTTTGCACTCTTTGGAGGGATACCACTTTGTGTAGTTATTAAAATCACATACTGAATGTTCGCATTTTATACACACAAAGCAGTATCTGAGCATGTCCAGTGTGAGAGAACAAGAGATTACTTTTAGGATTTCTGCATGTCTATTTTTTCCAAAAACAATTTGTGTTATCACTGTTAAAGATGATAAAATTTGTTCTGGTAGAGAAAACACAGCATTTGAAAACTGCTCATTTAGTGGGGAATGGCCTGAGTTCACTTAGTGATTATTTTGCCTGCAAGATATGTGACTCACTTTAATGTTTTCATTTTTACAGAGTAGTGAATGTCTTTAATATGGCTGGTTTAACATCTGTAATTAACCCTGCAGCAGGACTGTTTAAGTGTGACGCATTGTAACCAGCAGACCAAAAAAATTACATTGAACACTATTATGCTCTATCGTCACAATTACAGAAGACAAAGGAAGCATACTGAACCACAAGCAAGGAGCTGTAACAATAAGCTGTTTGCCTAATGAGAGGAAACTGTCAGCATATCTTCATCACTTAACCACGCAGCCATTTATCTTACACTCAGTGCTAGTGTTCATTTTTTTTCGGTGTCATTTGTAGATAGGACATTGAATTTTTTATTATGTTTGGGAACATTAACATTAGTCTGTAGATTTGAATAGCTGTAAGTGTGACTAATTAATTTAATCTATTAACGCGTATTAGCGTCCTTGTGCCATGAGCAGATCTCCATACTGTAAAAACAATATATAGTGGGTTTAGGCTTTTCTTCTGCAGCATCTATTACTTACAGGGGACATAAGCTGTATGGCATAGCTACTGTAGGTTATACAGGTAACCACTATACTATGGGGCGGGCTAATTTCTGCACTTTGGCACGACTTTTGACCTCTGTTACCCCCAACCCTAATGAGCATGTACAGAGAATAAATGGACGAGTACATATTGTGCACTTACTTCACTCTGATTTATAAATATGTTCCACTGAAGCACATTCAAGTTGCTCTCATAATGCATGTAACATTTATTGAGATATTCTAACATCTGACCAACATCCATCATCTTTAAGAACCTTTCAGCCAAATAATGCAGATGTTTTAAGGCTTTATTATGGCGTTACACATGCTGAATACACCTGGGATGACATTTAATCCTTAAAGTTACACATTTACCTACATTATAATTGTCTTCCACTGACTTGCAGAACACTGTTTTACTTAAAACCCTGATATTAATCTTAGAGCTCAGAGACTGGCTGAATGTGGCTTCTTGTGCTTAAACTATGTAAATCTGATACTGCCTGAATTCTTACATTTTACCTTTAATTGTTAACCTACAGTTAACATGTCATGTTATTTTTTTTATCCTCCTTTTTTACCCAGATCGCACTGCAGCCCACAAGGACGTGTGTTTCCTGCAGGTCGACGAGGGCTTGATCTGCAGCGAGCCCAGGAACGGCATGGTGGTGACCTACTCGGAATGCTGCTGTCACTACGGTCGTGGCTGGGGGCCCGAGTGTAACACTTGTCCCCGCAGAAACTCAGGTGAGCAAACTGAAATTCTGCCCCGGCCGCTCAGCTTCAACTGTCGACCTCTCTTTTTCTTTTGAGCTAAAAAGACTTTATTTATTCCTCGTGTTCAGAGATGTTCAGTCGTCTGTGTGAGATGCATCTGGAGACCGAGTCTGATGGGGAGCAGGATTTCCTGGCAGCTTTCGCCCACTACAACCCAGGTAAAACTACACATCACACCGTCTTTGTCAATATACGGTCATATATGTCAGACACTCGTGTATTTGTCCACAACCTACCCTTATTTTCTTCCCACATTTCCCCTGCCTGTTTGTCTGTAAAAGGTGACAGCTCAGAGGAGGATTCGGACGAATGCAGCTGTGCAAATGGCCGCTGTGTCCGCTCCTACCTGGGCACCATGTGTGAATGTAACACAGGCTTTAGGCTGGACCACTCCCGCACCCGCTGTATAGGTTTGCACTTGCTAGTCTTACAAAAATATTTCAAAAAAGTACTTTTTTGTCATTCATTTCTTATTGCATTTTAAGGAATATACAGTAGCAAATGGAGGAATTTCTATTTGACACTGTTGATTGATGATTTATCTCCTTTAATATTGATAAGTGTTTTTTTATTTTTTACAGACATCGATGAGTGTGCAGAACCAGGAGCTCGCGTCAGTCCATGCAAGAACGCTCGCTGTGTGAACACCGCCGGCTCGTACAAGTGCTATTGCAAAAAACGGCTTTGTGGCCACACGCAGGCCAAACACATGCGTCCGACGCAGAACTCGGTAACCTCCGTGTGTCACTCCGTTTATCCCTATCTACAGTATGCAATAAACACACAAGCTCATGCTGCACACACACACTTACTGTCTCACAGTACGAACGTGGGACCGTGTGTTGGCAGTGAACCTCCCCAGGAGCCAAAATCACAGCAGTAGCTAATAAGAAATGTACAAAACATTGTCATTGTCAGCTCCTCTTTCACTCCTCATTGCACATTTAATTCAAGAAATAATCAATACAGAAAAGGAATAAGTTTATTTGTCAAACATTTTTTTGTAATTATAGTTTTTAAACTTTTTTTTTTGTTAATTTTAAATTGTGCTTCTTTTGTATTTTTTTTTTCATTGATCTCTCTGTTGCATTGATCTCTCATTGTTAAAGGAGCAGTGTGTAGGATTTAGTGGCATCTAGTGGTGAGGTTGCAACCAACTGAATACCCTTCAGCTCACTCCTCCCTTTCCAAGCGTGTTGGAGAACTACTGTGGCCTTCAGGTAATGTAAAAACACAAAAGGCTCTCTCTAGAGTCAGTGTTTGGTTTGTCCGTTCTGGGCTACTGTAGAAACACGGCGGACTCCGTGAAGAGGACCCTGTCCCCATGTAGATATAAACGGCTCATTCTAAGCTAGCAAAAATACAACGATTCTTAGTTTCAGGTGATTGTACACAAATGAAAACATAGTTATGAATATTATATTCCATTTCTGCTAATAGATCTCCCGAATCCTACACACTGTTCCTTTAATTTGAATCTCAGATCTCACGCCACCTCTCGTTTTAATACAGAAATGTGTTTCAAAGATCCATCTGGTATTCCTCTTGTTTACTTCAGCCCATTCAATATTTGCATACTACAGGAATACCATAAGAACTTTTACATGTTACGGTATTCCCCCTTTACATTCCCATTTAGGTCCACATTCTTTCATGTTTAATTCTAAATTGACGTCATCTGATATTGTATTTTCTAACCACACATCGTTGATTTTGTGTTGTTGTACAGTTTGTCCGATGGATCAACAGCTTCTGTAAGAATGGTCCCTGTCCTCCCCCCTGTTTATTTGTTGATGTAAAATATGAGAAACCTGAAGTTTTTGTATAATTTGACATGTGCACCTAAGTGACTTTAAGCTAGAAAAAGAAAGGTCAAGCACTTAGCAATGAAAATAGTGGGAATATTTGCTAAACGTAGCTTATTCCGGAAAACCAAGAAAGTTTGACGTTTGTTGTCATGAGTGCTGCATCAAAGTATTTAGAAAACCAAAGACGCTGTTGAGATAAATTTGATTAAAAAAAGAAGATGCCAACCAGTGTGTTGTGTTTGGACCTGCTATGTTTGGTTCACTCATGAAAACAGAGCAGACGGACACATTCAGAGTTCACATGTAGTCAGTTTGAGTAGTATGGGGGAACTGCTCTGTGGATGATTCAGTGTTGCCTCTCAAGCACGCCTAGAAAGCAAATAAACACAGCACATTGCAGGGTTTCCATAGGTCTTCCATTAGCTTCGCTTCTTTACTCTTTTTACTTTTACTGTTACTTCAATGTACAAATCTGTTACATTCATAAACTGAAATAATTTAACACATTTTGGTTGTTAGCATGCTGTCTTGATAGGACATTTTGTATTACTGAAAGTGTTATTTTTCTCCTTTACAGACATCCTACAGCATTGCACTGGTTATTTGAATCAGGTATTTTGCAGCATAAAGACGCATTTTGTTTTTATTTTAGTGTGGGTGTAGGTCAACTTTAAACAAAATACTAATAGAGTGCTGAATATGGGAGAGTAGCTCACAAAGTCCACAGATGACATCAGCTACCTGACGAACAGCACCATCTTGTGGCCTCATTGTGTTACTATAACTACCTTCCAGAAACCTCCGGGAACACAAGCTGGTGTTCAGCTGTACTATGAAACCCAGTTTTACCAGATATTTCACACAAGACCGATTTGGTTGGAGTCACAGAGTTTGGTGGTGGTGGTGGTGGTGTTCACTTAGCTGGTGATATTAATGCCAACAAGGCCAACTGGGTCTTTGTATCTGGTCCTGTCTGTGTTAGGTCACCGAGGCAGGCCCAGATGCTGTTCATCCATGAACCCTCTTTAAGGACTATAGGTGAGTGTCCACACAGTGACACCCATGATGAGCTAAGTTCATAAGATACTGCATTTTTATACAACACGTCAAGTGTTTCCCACCAGTGGAGAATGAATTTGTGGCGGGTGACCCCCTGCACAGGGAGGGTCATGTGCTGCTGAAGCATTGCAATCACACTCAAAATGTCTCTAACTTCCAATTAGAAATAATAAAATACATTTTATAGATAGGAGATACTGTAATATGGTGACATTATATGATGACCCAACTCTTTGGCTCTTTTGCATCCTAAATCACAATGTATTTATCATTGTTGCTATGAAATAGCATAACCACGAATTCACAGATATCAACCTGATTTCACACATTTCCGCCTACACTTCAGTGGAAAATAGACAGTAGTTTTGACTTATATTTGTAAGCTGATTGTCATGTGCTGTGATGTGAAGCCAAACAGTACAAATGAGGTGAGTAAGAATCGTCTACATGTAACTCATCCAGAGGGCAACCTCCGGGTCTGAGAAGTGAAGCCAATGTAGAAGTGCCTTAAACTTGCATTCTTTCTAATAGCCAGCAGGGGGTGACCCCTCTGGTTGCAAAAAGAAGCCTGATTGCATAGAAGTCTATGAGAAAATGACCCTACTTCTCACTTGATTTATTACATCAGTAAATGTTGTAAACATGAGTTTATGGTCTCAATCTCTAGTTTCAAGTCTTCTTCAATACAGCATGATGTTCATTTAGTAAATTATGGTCCCATTTAGAGTCAAATAGACCATAAAGCAGGGGATGCTTTAGGGCATGGCTACCTTGTGATTGACAGATTGCTACCACAGTGGTGTCCGGTCTGGGCGTCTGATTCACTTAGCAACACTTATTTCTTCAGCACCGTCTTTGGATGACCGCAGGACCTGAAATGAAAAGACAAAGAAGACCCAGAAGAACCCGAGGATGCAAACCGAGATGAAGCCCTGTTTAACAAATGGTAACTTGAAAAAGTAAAATGTCTCCATATATACTTTATGTTTACAAATATACTTTTTACATATTGAAACTTATTAACTATGCAAAAATATGCTTCCACACATGATGAAAAAGCTCTCCACTTTTATTTGTAAGGTTTTATACCACTCAGTTTTGACAAAATAAGTAGATTCCTCCACAACAGTGTTTCCCAAACGTTTTCACATCAGACACTCAAGCACAAAAAAAACCCCAATTAATTATGGCCCCATTTCAGCAATTAATGTGATAATTACACTCGAGTTCGACAGGTTAAAATGTCTCACATCCAAGTGATTGTAACATAATTTTCCTTGATTGACTCAAACAACTTAAAAAGCCATCCCTTATTTCTATGCAAATTGATGACTCAAAAACAATTTAGTGTCTTTATCATGAATTAAAAGACCGTTATGCACACATTACTACAAAACAAAACAAATGTCCCCTTCCATCGGTCTTCTTTCTCCAGTTCCTAATTATATCATTTAATACAGTTTGAATTTAAAGTAGTTATTTCATCAGCAAGTCATCCCTAAACTAGGCTGTAAAAAGGGGAGTAAAAAGATGAGACTTCACTCCTGCTGAGACGGTCCATGAGTCACAACACCACCAAGGCATCTATCTGTGTCTCCCTGAGCTGGGACTTGTTCATTGATCTGGATCTTTTATTTTTGACCTTATTTCTTTGTGGTCAAAGAGAGATAGCTTGTTCTTCACTCAATCTTGGATGATTTTGTAGTTATATATTATATTTATGGAGTCAACATCACACCTAATGTGTGATTTAATTGTGATTCGTTCATGCAGCTTTCTGAGTGAAAAAATGATTACTGATGTCCACAATGATCTCAGAAGATGTTGTACAGCTAATACAGTGACAATACACAAATGCACAGTGTCTCCCTTATTAAACCTCAGTGAGTTCTATTCTGTAGGTTTTTTCAAGACTAGAAAAATAAAACAAACCCTTCTAACAGCCTGTTTTTGCAGCCCGTTGGAGCGTATACTGAGATTAGTGGTAAACTGTCAATGAGGAGGGTGCAGATTGTTTGCAGCGAGCCTGTTCATATTAGGTTTGAGCACAGACCATTTATCAAGTGCACACAAACCTGCTGCACTCGATTACCTTGTCTTCTAGTGGTGTCACACAATCTGTCCCACAGTGTGTGATTTTAACTTAATTGTTATAGGTTTTCTTGCTTTAAATTGACGTTTTCTAACAAACATTTAACCAAATCAATAGCCATAGTGTGACCTCTTCAATATATTCTTTCCCACACATTTAATCTTGCATGTCAAAAACAGATATTACCAATTTTCTTAAAAATGGGGCAAAAATGATCCACGAGATGTTCCACTAGAGGGAGCTGCTTGTACATCTGTGCAGTACTGAATGTGCCTCCCATCAATCTAACTGGGTTTACACCATCAGCAGCAGCATGTCTGCACTGTAGTGTAGTCAGCTCTGGTTGCAAGATGATAAGGCTTATATTTCTGAGGTGGTGAGATACAGTAAATCTAATGGATAAGGTATCAATATACAAAAACCCCACTGTCCCTGCAAGACAGTAAATGCGCAATTTGTGCAAATTTTTCTTTATTTCAACACACAGTAGGTGTTTTATTTATTTATAGAAAAATAAATGCCTTTTGGAATGAATCTGTTTTTACAGATTGAATGTACACTGGCTGAAGTTCCTTCAAGAGCCATAATGGATTGATGAATTGTTCAGGACAATAACTTTTACAACATGTTTAATGTTTTAATTATTTCCAGACATGTACAGACAAATCTATATGGCCATAGTATACACAATATACTATAATAATATACACAGTTTTCATGAAGTCAGTAAGCATTATCACCACACTGTGTTCACTCACTGTGATGTGCAGATCGCAAAAAAGATTCATTTTATGAGCTCCAATACAATTAAAATTGAGGTATTTTTCATTTCTGCCTATATTTTCATCCAAATGGGTCTGAAAGCTTCCACAATCTGGTTTTGGTCTGACATAATGAACGTAATAGTTTCAAGAAGCAGTTTGAATCTAACATTATGAGAGGTGCATTCCCCTTTGCCGTGTTTAGGAGACACTGTAGATGTGTTGTGGATGGGCTGCCACACCTGTTGTGTTTTCTGATTATTCTCCACCTGGAAATGCTCTCAAGCAACATGTGAGTGAAACCATGACGTTATCATGTGATTCATGTTAATGGCTCGTCTGCTGATCTGCACGCCAAGAAAATGGGTGTAATAACTCACCAAGCTGTCTGTGTCCCTATAGAGATGGTATATACTCATCCTGTGAGCTCAGTGAGTCACGTTGCACCATATTGGCACCACAGCTCCTCACTGCCCTGGTTTCATTCTGTCGAATTATTATATAATTTTAAACTGGAACAGCAGGGTGACCTCCAGCAACTAGTTTAGGGAGAGAGAGAGATAAGAAAAGGGATGGGAGAGAGAGAGGGGGGAACAGAAATAGCACAGGTGTCCTTGGGAGATGACTCAAAAGAGTGGTCGGGGGATATAAATATCCTTTAGTAGGTCGCACTGACCGAACTATAACCCACTAGGTACCGGTGGCTGTTGACTGCAGCTGTGAAACTTTCTTCTTTGTTGGTCAAATACAGCTTAGGTTGACTTTGGAAGTTTGGGGACAAACGTGACATAACGTAACATAGCAAGATGAGGATGGCATCTTGTAATGACTTGCAAATTTCTACATCTAAGGATTGTATTGAGTCAGAATAGTCGAGTTTGTATGGTCGCTGCATCTTTAAAGTTCGTCAACCTGTCGCTTCAGATCAGTTCAGTCATCAACATCTCTGCCATTGCAATGGTTGATTTATACAAAGTGTGGAAGGAAAAGAGGGGAGCTATTTAATTCAGAAAACAGAGGGAATTCTTTCGCTTTTCTCCATTCAACAGGTCCCCTCCATTTGTCTTTGTGCTTTTTGTGCATTTAAAGACTTATCAAAGTGTCACAAACAGTTTGAACTATAACATTTCTGTGAGACAAATGAGGAGTGAAGCTCATCTGCGATATCAAAGAAAGATTTCCACGCTGGCCAAATTTGGAAGAGGACTTGCTATCAGAGCATCAGAGGTGTTGCTAATAATAAGGAAACAAACCCAGCAGGGCAGCCTTATAGGGAGGGAGCACATCTGCTAAAATAAAGTAGCATGTAAAGATGAATTATGCTCTTGGGAAAAAGGGTACCGGTCTAAAGTAATCTACCCAGTGTTAATCAGTAAACTTTATGGGGCTACAACTGTAGAAGCTACAGGAGTTGATTGTGAATTGTGCTTCTTTCAGCTTGTGTCTGTCGCTGCCTCAGACACTTTATTTAAGGTCAGCGCAGAGACCCCCTCCACTAACCCGAGATTGGAGTCATGCGATTCAGATTTAAGGCTGGGTATATCAGTCACATTGTGTTGGGTGGGGGGGGAGGTCGGGATAATAGAGATCATGTCCACCCGGCTGTGAAGCTATACAGTCACACCAACTTTAGCCCCCCAACTCAGTGCACACACTAATGATGACCCCACCCCGCCGGGTCCCGTCTATAGTGAGCAGACAGAGAGGGGGTTTAGCTCAAACTGCTGCAATCTGCAGAAAGCACTGTGCTGGACACACTCTGGCAGCCAGTGGCAGCCTTATATCCTTGCACTCAGCTCTTTCCCTTTGTCATGGTGGATTGTGGATGAGCTCTCTGCTGGGGTGTGGGTCTGTGAGCAGGGGTGGGGTCTGGGGCCGGGGGCGTAAACAGGTTGTGTGTGTGTGCGCGCTAGCACACATACCCACAGCTCAAATGAGTAATTTTTGGAGCCCTGCAGGGCTTTTTTTTTTTAGCCTTAAACACTACTGTACACATCTGGACAGAGAGCCTGATGTGTGTTTACACTGTACCCTTCAGGAAGTAAAATGTAAATCCACCTGAACTTGAGTTTTTCCAATTTTAAAAAGGAGAGGTTGTACCAGACCGACATAAATCAATGTAAAGTCTTTTCAAGAGTATAGGTTTTTAATTCGTTTTGCTCAGATGATGTTGTTTTTTTTGTTTTCCATTAGATAAATAAGATAAACAAAATGTCAGATGTGAATTAAAATCAGTCTCACTGAATAGTAATTGAGGTAAATATTAGATTAAAATATGTAAAAAGTAATTCTATCAGAATGTATCCTGAACTGACCCTGAACTGATTGAATGTAGGAGAATAGCCTTGTTACATACTCTAATTGCATATGACAGTAAAAATGAGTCAACAACAAAATCCAAAAACTTCAGTTAAAATCATGTAAAAATATTATTTAACCTTAAAGGTAGGGTCGACGATGTTGGAAAGCTAGCATAATTTGAAAGTAGCATCGCCTCAGGAGATCCGTCTGAACCGACCCCCTCCCCTCGGGGCTCCTTCCAAGGCAACACCCATCACACACATGCACGAGCACCGCCGCATTGTAACTACTTCACAGACACAGAGCGGAGAGAGGACCTCAACTCAACACCACTACCTCATGACAAGTAATCGCGGCAGTGCTACTTTTGGCTGAGTTTTCTCTTCCATTCTCCGGTAAACGTGTGGCGGCGACCCGCTTTGAGTTCAGGCTGGTGCACGCCAAGGGTAGAGTACGGGCAGGGAGGCAGGGAGGCATCTGATTGGTTCTTTCTAAGCGGACCTCGAGGCAGTGAGTGGTAGACATTTTTACAGGATTACAGCAGCTATAGATGACGGCTCTTTTCCGGTCCTTCTTCAGAGCTCATCAGTAATGGATCGCTGTCAGGGTGTAAAGACCATTTCAACCAATATAACAAATAGTGTAGACTGGAGAACATCGTCAACCCTGCCTTTAACTTAACCAGTGTTGTTTCTCTAAAAGCATTTCTCCCTTTTTAGGGATGCCCAGGTCACAGTTTCACACATTCACATGCCCACAACAACCACAATCTGATCTGTTGGCCACTGAGTAGCACTGCTGGAGCAGTTGGCGGTTAATGGCCTCGCTCAACAGCCCCACATCAGAGACATGGCCTCATTTTATTTTCGTTATCAAGCTTTTCTTTCATAAGTCTAGCTGATACGGCTTAAAATGTAAGACAACAGTATTCTCTTTGAGGTACAAGGTCCCCTTTCAAACCGTCCCTCACCTTAGTTCAGCCATCCATCAACCCCGCTGAAATAAGTCTGTTGAGTCAGGTGCTTAGTGCAATACACATTTTTGAGCAGTGACAAATTTGCTCAAATGTGTTGATAGTGCAAATCAATAGCATGCCATTGATGCTATAGCTGCTATAGTCGGAAATTTCCTGCCCACTCTGAAAGCTTCAACTACAATAATACTCTCACAGCAAAAAATGCAAAACACTAGAACCACACTAACACAGCAGAGCTTTTTCATTACCACTAACTGCTCATAATGAGTAGCATGCTATTTTCTAAACTGCTCAGCCCTGCCGACGAGACCCATCATCCCATAAAGCCCTCGCCACCACCACTTTGTTGGTTCAGCACCACCCATGCTCACAGATACACACCCTATAGAGAGAGAGAGACAGACACAGTGCAGACAGAGGACGCAAAGACACAGATATAGGCTAATTTAGGTGTTGGGAGTTTGGGTGCCTGTCTTCAGACCACCAGCATGAATGAGTCCCTCTCTGGATCTTTTCTAACTCAACTGCAATAACCATCAAATCACTGCTCACATTTACTATGCCGTGCAACAGAGAAAAGCTCCTGGTCCCTGGCATGAGGACCTTCCAGGGCGGCTTTATGAATAACCCAGATCTTGGTGACTTGCTCGATGTCACACACCAACCAGGTGCTGCATAGTGTCTCAGGAATAATTTAGTGCAACGGCAGTTCTCAGAGATAAAATGCTAAAACAAATGGAGGGAAAACCTGAAAAAAAGACATCAAGATTGTGGTGTTTTTGATTTCTAGAAATAATTTGTGACTCAATGTGTGAGTGCTGATATGGGTGAGATCTTTGAATGGATCCCGATAAAGTAATCCTGTAGTATGGCTATAGTAGGATATATGTATTTGTATAAACTACTAGGGACAATTACTGTTTTTAATGACATTAATGAGTTGAATCCAAGGAGGAGACACCATATATACTGTATATATTAGGGCTATCAACCCCTTTGAAAATGGCCATGATAATTTTTCCTGGACAAAATGTAGCTTAAGTTTGGGGCGTTATTTAGCCTCCTTTGCGACAAGCTAGTATGACATGGTTGGTATCAGTGGATTCCTTAGGTTTTCTAGTTTCATATGATGTCAGTATCTTATTATATATATATTCTATTTTTAATATATCCTGTATCCACCAGTTACAAAGGAGATAGAGAATTTGAAGCTGAGGACCAGTGATGGGCTGCAACCCCATGTGGATTGAAGGTGATGCATTCAATGTTAATCTGAATTTTTTCCATGCTTGCATTTTGTGGCATTTCCTCATTAAATTCATTGACTGTTTGCAAGCAAAAAAAACGGTCAGTGTGTCAGTGTGCTGACTTGACTGTGATTTGCCCAAAACTGCATGTGATTATCATAAAGTGGGCATGTCTGTAAAGGGGAGACTCGTGGGTACCCATAGAATCCATTTTCATTCACATATCTGGAGGTCAGAGGTCAAGGGACCCCTTTGAAAATGGCCATGACAGTTTTCCCTTGCCAAAAATGTAGCGTACGTTGGGGGTGTTATTTAGCCTGTCAAGCTAGTATGACATGATTGGTACCAATGGATTCCCTCGGGTTTTGTAGTTTCATGTGACACCAGTCTCTTCCCTCTAGCTTTAAAACTGAGCCTGTTACAACATAAAAAGTTGTGGTCAGAGGTCAAGGGACCCCTTTGAAAATGGCCATGACAGTTTTTCCTGGACAAAATTTAGCTTGAGTTTGGGGCATTATTTAGCCTCCTTTGCGACGAGCTAGTATGACATGGTTGGTACCAATGGATTCCTTAGGTTTTTTAGTTTCATATGATGTCAGTATTGTGTTAACTTTGACAGCCTTATATATATATATTCCCTTTTTAATATATACTGTATCCACCAGTTACAAAGGAGATGCTCAAATGGTCTGCAAACCCCATGTGGATGGAAGGTGATGCATTCAAAGTAAATCCGAATTTTTGCCATGATTTCATTGTGTAGCATTTCCTCATCAAATTCAATGACTGTTTGCAAGCAAAAAAAGGCTTGTCTTGAGATACAAAACTGTGAATGTGAACATTTCAGTTTTAGCACCAGGGACAGCACCAGATATAGAGAGAGCAGGAGCAGCAGAGCATCTTCTCTTCTCAGCAGTTATTGTTGAGAATATACTGAAAAAAACATGTGACTGTGAAGGGTCAGCACCCACCCACACACCAACACACCCACCTCCACCACCCCCCTACGCACACCCCTACCTACCTACCACCACCACCACCACCACGTCCACTGTTGTCTTTCTTCTCCCTGTTGAACGGGAGTCCAGGCAGCAGGCAGTGGGAGTGAGTGAGGTTAACGGACGGACCTTTCTCTGGATGCTCGGCGGCTGCGGTGGGGGGGAAGAAGAAGAAGAAGAAGAAGAAGAAGCTGCTGCGGATATCCGTCTCATTACCTGCCTCTGAAACCTTGAACACGGGCTCTTCTCGTCGTTTTTCTTCTTCCCCCGCTTGTGTGTGAAAGCGAAATATAAACGCCTGGTTTCGTAACGCGGTGCACCTCCGCTAGTAGCAGCAGCGGAGGAAAAAAGAGCCGTTTTTTCTCCTCGAGGATGCGGATTTAACGGTTATCTGCGTTACCTGGGAGATTTAACCGTTAGAATTTGAACGTTACCTGGGAAATTAAACCGTTAGAATTTGAATTTAGTGGCTCGTGGGCGGTTGCTAAGGGAGATACTGTTCATGTCTGGTGAGATATCACACACGGTGACTCGGTAGTTATATTAATATATCTACAGCCTCTGTAACAGAAGACTAAATAAGTGGTAAGTTATCTTTTTATTTATATTTATCACCACCACCTCCACCATCACCACCATCACCACCAGTTAGCTAATAACAAAGCTAGAGAGAGATAGGAGAGGAGAGTCTGTGGTGATATTCAGGTGCTAGCCACTGCTACTAGCATCCAAAAGCCAACAGATAACGTTATTTGTATGGCAGCTAATGCCATTTTTTTGAAAACTCTGAAAGAGATGCTACTTCAAATAAACTCATAAATAATTCTGGTTTGTTAGCTGCCTGATTGAGAAGTGTATCATGGTCGTTATTGGGGGAACCATCCCTCTGCATGTCTGTCTCTCTCTTGCCTTTGTTTGAACTGATGTCAGCCACATTTTATCTGCGTGTCTTCTGTCTCTGTCTAACCAGCCAGCCAGCCAGCCAGCCTGTGGATCTTTTCATTCAACATCTGCTTATTAAACCAACCAAGCTTGGTTAACCTGCCCGTTAACCAGGTTATCATTGCATTGATTAATATGTTGGTATATAGTGCTGGCATCTTGTTTAAGCTGCAGCTTTTCGACATAGTGGGCTGTGTGGCTATGTTATGATAGGACTGAGATTTATACTGCGTGCCTGGCCTAGACTGTGAGTCATAGCAAGGGATGCATCAGGTAAAAGTATGTCCTACAAGCAAAAGATCATTGAAAACAAAGGCCAGTGAACACAGTCAATCAGGCGTTTTGAGAGGATAACTCCTAATTTACAGATATAGAGATCTGACATCTGCTGGCTACCACGTGTAGAAGAAGCATGTTTCATGGCCCAGAGAAATCAGCCCATTGATAAAATGGGAAAAGAAAAGAAAAACACATGAGGGACTGGCGTGCATAGTAATTCAGTTAAAAAGCATCATAATGGATGATTAAAATTAGATTTTTTTTTGTCTACAATAGATGGCAGGTATCACCCATCATTATTGGTGATGAAGGGTTATATTTTAAGATTATTCTCTGATGATTTTTCTGAAATCTATAGGAGAAATCAGAAAAAGAGCTGAAACACTGTTAATGCATTTTGAGAGAATAAACTCCTAATTTTGCAGCTATTGAGATCTGACATTTGCCGGTTATTACGTGTAGAGAACCATGTTTTATGGCCCAGAGACATCAGCCCATTGATAAATAAATGTTATTGTGACAGAAAAGAAAAAAACACATGGGCGATGGGCGTGCATAGTAATTCAATTAAAAAGCATCATTATTGATGAACCATTTGTGTTTTTAGTTTTTTTGTCTACAATAGATGACTGGCCTAGACTGTGAGTCATAGCAAGGGATGCATCAGGTAAAAGTATGTCCTACAAGCAGAAGATCATTGAAAAACAAAGGCCAGTGAACACGTTGTTTTGAAAAGTGCAAGTCTATCAGTCATTTTGAGAGGATAGCTCCTAATTTTGCAGATATTGAGATCTGACATCTGCTGGCTACCACGTGTGGAAGCATGTTTCATGACCCAGAGACATCAGTCCAGTTTTTTTTTGGCTACAATAGATGGTATCACCCATGATTAAGAGTAGTTATTGGTGATGAAGGGTTATATTCTAGGATGGTCAATTATATTTTGATGGTTTTCTGAAATCTGTAGGAGCTGGAACACTGTTGGAAAATCCTGTACAGTAGTTAAGGGGTATAACATTGGCTATGGCCAAGTGGGAAAGCCCCTCTTACATGCAAAGGGTTGACCAACTTGTATCAGTGATGGCATACTCTTCTTGGCTGTAACACCTGATAGTGGGCCAGGGAATGGTTAGATGTTTTTTCAAGGACACTTTTGGTTAATTAAAAAGCATCATTATTGATTGATTTGAATTGTTTTTGTCTACAATAGATGACAGGTGTCACCCATGATTAAGAGTAGTTATTAGTGATGAAGGGTTATATTCTAGGATGGTCAATTCTTATTTGATGGTTTTCTGAAATCTATAGAAGAAATAAGAAAAAGACAGCTGAAACACTGTTGGAAAATACTGTATAGTAGTTAAGGGGTAGAGGGATAACATTGGCTATGACCAAGTGGGAAAGCCCCTCTTACATGCAAAGGGTTGACCAACTTGCATCAGTAAAAAACATCTTCTTGGCTATAACACCTAATAGTGGGCCAGGGAATGGTTAGATGTTTTTCAAGGACACTTTTGGTAAGAGCTTTTGTTGTTTTGTGGAACTAAACCCAATGGCCTCTCCATTACAGGATGGCCATTATTCTCCTATGTCAGTGGTTCCCAATACAACACACATCAGGTTTTCAGCCCACTTTATATTCAGTGACTGATTTACACATTGATTGCAAACTGAATGCAATAAATTGCAGTTGTCTAGAAGGTGGGATCGAAAGCTAGGGGTTCATTCTGTTATGTTGATAATGCCTCCTCATTCTCCCCCTATACCTCCTCCATTCCTGTTTGGCCAAGAAAGTGGTTTATGTGGAAGACTAGATTTGACAGAATTATATCAATACATTTTTAAATATAGATATATGTATAACTTTGACATCTAAATAAGCAATTAAAACAATTACCCAATCATGTTAGCAATTAGGTACGATTGTTTTCTGTTTACCCATGTCTATTGCTTCCCTTTATTTCTTTCTATACATTCTTAGTGACTCCTGTTTAGCAATTTCCCACTTGGAATCTTTTTATTTCGTACTAGGGTTTGCGGAATGGCTCTTTTTCATTCATTTTATTATTTAGCAGCAAGATATCACCACTGTGATAAGAACTATCACCTTGGATTTTAGCTACGATATTCTGCAGCTTGTATGTTTTCTTTTTCTGAGGGGGGTTGTATTAAAGCCAAAAGGTAATTCCAAAAATGTATAATATTACTAATATTATTAGACGAGCTTGAGTAAAAAAAATAGTAGATGCCAATTTATTTTGGACAGATTGAATTTTTCAAATATATCACAAATCAGCCATTTTTAATTGCTGTATAGAACACATGTAGGCTATGTAAACTTTAAATTCTAGTAATTAAAAGAGCTAATGTATCTGGTTACTCTAAAGACAGCCAATAAAGGATTCATTCATTGAATAGATATGTTAGATTTACACAAAATTCCCCACAGAGTAGCCGGGCCTGGTTTCATTAAGTTTGGAATGGTACCACCAGAGGGCGACATGATGACTTTCCCCCTCCTGTTCACCTTGTTGTAATGGTGCTCATGGAGCGTTGCCTGTAGGCAGCATTAGGGGTACAGTTAAAGCAGGCCACAAACAGTACGTTTAATAATTTATGACGTCCCTTAGGAGCTGTGGCTGAAATCTAGCCGCAGAGGCCTGCTGTGATATGACTAAACACCAAATGGGGAGATTACAAGGAAAATAACATTGTGTAATTGTGCATGAAAACAAACAGTGTGCTTGGAATAATTTATCAACAATTGTGCAGTTCTTATGTCTCTTTCATGGCTTACCCAGACATCAGCCATGAGGAGCCTTCCTTCAGATTTTTATGGACAATCTGCCAAACACACATGGGACTGAATCTTCCTGTGAGGAGTAATACAAATACATTTGATTGTATTTGATAAACTTGCAGATTTATCAGATATATATCCAAATTAGAAGCTCATGGCGCCATCCATGGAACTGAGTCTTGTTGTTGTTGTTGATGTTAATTATACACGCTGGTCGATTCGAATACTTCATCAGTACTTCAATCAGAACACATATTTATGAGTTTAAAAAGTGTCTTTTCATATTTATGGAGTTACTCATACTCACTTACTGCAGGATGTGTGTTTCTGTGATTGAAGTTCTCTCTGTTATATAATTAGGAAATGCTTATTGATCCAGTTAGCACTGCATAGTATTTCCAGGAAGAACATATACCGAAACAAACTAGATAAATGCACCAACATCCTTTTTTATCAGACTGTATAGTGTGTTTGTTGATAATTCTTGCCTCCTAGTCAGATCATACCTTGTTATTGTGTTCATGGCCACAGGTTGAGATGATAGACGGATGAGATACGGCTGTTAGGTGGCTGGCTAGATGAACAGCATTCAACAATGGAATGGGGCTGTGAATGTGGGCCCCCCATAGTGCTGATTCTCAAAATCCCTCTTGAACAAGCTTTTTTTTTTAGTTCCTGCTATTCACACTTTCATTGTGCTGCAGTGAACCATATCACTAACCCAGCGTACGCCTTGTGTAAATAAATAGTGCTGCTTTCTGATGTGCAGTTCTTCATTTAACATTTCGTTTTGTGGAGTACAGTGCAAAGTTGATATTGGCAGTTATTTTCCGCATTTATTTATCCAGTCTTTCACACCGGTTGTGTCCGATGTAAACCCCCTGAAAGCGATACTGTTGTCATGTGTGCCCTGTGTTGTGAGGCCAGAGTGACATTGATGAGGACTTGAGGTTGAATTGCTTGTTTTTTTTATCTGCTGCCATAAAATGAACAATTGAAGAGGCACTTGGCTCTCCATCCTTAACTGTGTGAGAGCTACCGTTGAACAGAAAATAGACACAGCTTTGGAAAAAGAAAATGCATATAATAAAAAAAGGTTAATAGGTTTTACTATTCTGTAAAAACAAGTTGGATCAATTCAGATAGGTTTGTCAAGATAAGACTAATAAAATTGGCCTTCTGGAGACACATCTAAGGTTTTTTTCAGTCACTAGACCATACCAGTTTATTTTCAGAATTTTAAAAAGTAGGTCATCAGCATGAATATCTTTAAAACAGAGCGAGGCAGTACAGTATGTAGATCATCAAAATAACCCCCATAAAAACAAATTTTGTACAATATAAGATTTATTTTATTTTAAAACCAACTGAGGCCAAATAAACTGTCCTGAACAACTATGTCATCTGCTTAAATATGCATTTAGTTTTTTAGATAGCTGTATCATTAATATAAATGGCAAATTATCTTGCATCTATAATTTAACAGCAGCCAATGAGTAAAGTAGATCAAAAGTTATTTTAGGGCTTTTAATAGCATTTACATTCCATAGAAAAACATAGTTGGCATGCAGTTTTTTGCTCATACTACAGGCTACACATGCATACTCGTGTCCAGCTTTCCATGATAATTATTATAACTGTAGTGCACTGGTTGGAATCACAAACACAGCTAAATGCTCAATAGTTCAGGGAGAGGGCAGTCCTCTCATCTCCTCTATTTTTACTAATGGCAAAAAAGTAGAGGGGGACAAAGAATAAGGGCATTACAGGGGCACAACATGGCAGCAGCCAGGAGCTGGACATAGCCACACGGCCATCTGGGAGGCATGCTTGGTTTTTCAAATTGTATTTACAGTATGGCACCTCATGTACTATTACAGCTATTGACGATATGCTCCTAATAAATAAATCCACCTTTTTTTAAGGATTAGGTCATTGGATGGACTTTGTTTTACATTCAGTGCCTCTTGCGTGGGCAGATTTTTCATGCAGAGGCAGAAATTCTGAACAGTTGTTGCACACACCCCCTCATGAATCTGAAAGATGAATATCTCACTGCCAATTCAATATGGAGCGATGCCAATCAATTCTAACATTTCTGATTTTGACCTAGGCCAGCTTACCTTATCTTTACACGACCACTATAGACAACATCTGGCTGGTGATTTGAATTACGCCTCAGACCTTTAATGCATGCTATCCTCCAGTCTAATCCCAATGTTTCCTGTTTTAGTCTACTGTTAAACTGGCAACCAAATGAACATATTTTATCAAATTGTTGAAGTAGTCATTGAGTGGACATTGATAAACTGTATGAAACTCCAGCAGACAGGCAAGGTAAAGCTAAAAGAACATAAAACTCTTGCATATTGCACCTTTTTTTAAGGTCTAGCGAAAGAAAAGAAAAACGAAACCAAAAATATAAAGCACCTCGGATGCAAAGGTTAAAAACATCCCACACATGCACAGACTGTTGCTGTTGGGGCGTTAGGATTTGTAGAGAACAACAGATGGTTTGAGTGAGCCATTCGATCAAACCTGCATCAGCATCACTGCACACAGTAGCGGACCTGTAGGCATGCTGACAGTGCTTCCGCTTGCTCTTGGTCTTGTGTGTTTTAAAATGGCAAGAATCAATCCGCGGTGGATTAGCCTGATCTGCATGAATATTTCATTCACTGATGTTTTTAATTTGGATTTCTGGCAGCCTGGATATTGATGCTGCCACTGTGACTTCCAGCCAAATGTACTTCAAAGCGCAGGCCAAGCTCGGGACTCATTCAGCCACAGGAGCAGCAGCCACAATAACTTTTGCCTTGCTTTGTCCAAGCTGTGGCAGATCTGAAGCTAAATGGGATATAAAGTATTGCTATTATAAATAGGCTAATGCTTTGGGTGGGACAGAATTTGCCACAGTGGGAAAGAGGTTATGAAGATGTATCTGGTGTATTATCCAGACTTCCCTGTTAAGCAATGTTACACCTCTTTAAACTTATGAGGTGCATATTATTTGTATCAGTGGGATTCTTCAGGAAATACATTTGAGAGCCTCTCATTGACAAAGACAAGCAAGTGCAGCTTGGATATGAGGTGTAGGACGGTCATTGTTTACAAATCAGACACTCCTTCCTTGTCCATGGAGTTGCTAAAGGATATAGTAGTACCTCAGTCTGATGTCGTGAAGTCCTTCTTTCCTCATCCCTCGACTAATAAGAAAGTTGTAAATGTTAATAGATTTTGATTAGAACTCTTGAAGTGAAAGGAACTGTCTTTCTGACAAAAGAATAAAGTTGCCAGAAATGCTGTATTCTACTGATTGTATTGAAATCCGGTGTAATTTGACATATATTATGTACCATTGTGCTTTATACAGAGCTGGTACCCAAAACCGAAGTAACATGTCTATGTCCATGTGTGGAGGGTATGCTGGCAGCTTGAGTGTTTGATGAATGTGATGCTACAGGTCAACAAAGGACCTCTGCGGTCCTATTCAGCGGGGCATTCAGGCCAGGATCAGCAGCCTGCGGAGGGGCCTCTGATGCATATGTGCCTCTGGCTGCCTCATCTCTGCAAACAGGAAAGGCATGAAACGGCTGGCCTCAACTCTCTGCTGACTCCTCCATTGTATGGGGCCAGTTTGGCGGAGCAGGCTTTGTGCGATAAATTTGGGGATCTGCCTCCCCCACCCTCCAGGCTCGTCGGAGTATGACAGGCAGGCAACACAGAGGTGCCACCTCAGTTTAAATTCATTAAAATTTGTTTATTTGAAGCTCTTGGCTGCTTTACAGTCATTTACAGTAGAATATTTAAAACTTAATAGTTGTGTATTTTGTGTATCATATGTGGCTTTTGGTAGGGGTTGTATGGCGAGGCTGATGGCTCCTTTGTTTGGCATTACAGGGTGTGGTTGTGTGTGTGTGTGTGTCTACCCTATTCCCCTGGTGCACGGTGGCAGTGTGGCTGGCTAATGTGCACAGGCCTAATTCCCTGCAGGCGACTGATTGTGGGCTCTATTTCTCTTTTCCTCTCTCGCTGATTAACGGGTGCAGTGACAAACAGACCAGCTGGGCGAATGGAAGCATCTCTGGGAGGGGAGGAGGAGGAGGAGGAGGGTTGGCGGAGAGAAGAGAGTGGTGGCGCTGCTGCCTATCACGCCGCTGCTGGCTCTGCCCTGCTTTCTTCACCGGTGTCACTCTGCTGAGAGCGATAGTCTGATGCGCGTCTGCCCAGTCAGAAGCTGGGGTTTTCGCCTTGAGGCATTCCTCGATGGCCCACTTTCGCTCTTCCCTTTTTCAGAAGCACTTTTCTTCTGAACAGTCACACTTATGGTACATGTCCCGCTCTCCTATTTTGAGTTTAGAGAAAGAGTGCTGTCATGTTTGAAAAGGCTAGATCCATGTAAGCCAATGACGGCTACGTGACAGACCTAAATCTTTCATTACATTAATGTGTGTCTTTTGTCACCATTTGTGGATTAGACCTTAAGGGGATTTTCTTTCATAGAACCCCTTTATGCCCCCCCCTTTTGTGCCACATCTGTCTGACTGCCTGGCTGTCTTTTTTTTTTTCCTGATATGAGCTGTATTGTTTGAGGTTGCATTGCAGTAGCTTTGGGGCTAACATCTGATGTCTCTAGAAGATTTGTGTATGGAAGAAATTTGACTCCAAAGGCTCCTTCTATGCCCTTTTAGCTTTGCAGAGCAGGGTTACAGTTTAGAAGTTATTTTCTGCCTCTGATTTGGTTTCTCTCTGGGAGGCAATTGTACGTCACTCAGGCTAGCATGATTGTAGGTGTTGAACCGACCCGTTTTGTGTGCTGAATACTGATACACACATGCTGAGTGGGTGCATTTGTGTGCGTGTGGCTTTTAGAAGCACTGTGGGTGTGTGTGTGTGTGTGTGTGTGTGTGTGTGTGTGTGTGTGTGTGTGTGTGTGTGTGTGAGGTTGTTGTTGTTGGTGGTGGCGCTGTTGGGGGTGTAATAGGTCAGCTCAGCTTGCATGTGTGGTTTCTTGCCTGTTGTGTGTAGGAGGATGAGTACAGTAGCTTGTATCATAGTAGGTCAGGGGATTGTTTGTCTGATCCATTGAGGGGTGATTAGTGCAGACACTGAGCCGAGCCTCCTCCTACCGACAATAAGGGGAGGGTTGCCCTCGATTTACTACTGCCAGACTCTTGTGACCTCACCGGTCCTGCCCCCCGTCCAACCCCCACCTTGGTCCACTCCCACAGACAGATTGTCATGGACTTCATTGCTGTCGGGCCAATCCTGGATGGTGTGCCCTGTTTGTGGCTCTTGCTTTCCTGCCGTGACGTTTTGGTTATTTAAGCTGCACGGAAATCTTTGTCAGCCGCACCACACCACAATCAGCCGCATGGTGTTGGTCTGCCTGTGCTTTTATTTATTTCTTTTTTATTAATTCGCCCCATAATTTGTCACAGTGACGTTGAGGGTGAAAAAGGTGAGGGTGGTCAAAATTGATTTTTGCAGACTGACTGTGATTATTGTTTTTTGAAAATATTCAACATATAAATGAGGGACACAAGAATAAACACACTGACTACACACACACTCTCAGGGGGGTCAATGCATTAGCCAAGTCCTGGGGTGCCAGTGAGTGGGGAGTTGACAGGTCGGGGGGCAGTGTGGAGGCGTTGTTCTGCCTTCTTGTCTAATCCCTGCATTTAGTTTCTATTCCCAGCCACTTCTTAATCTGCCACTAATAGGATTTGCCAAGCTTTTGTTTTATTTTTTTTTATAGCTAGAATGTGTGTGTCTTGTTTGACTTGTCTTAACAATAGTAAGGTGTGTACTGTAGGGTTGGGGTGATGGAGAATGCCATGACGTCTGATGATTAGAATAAAAAAAGACAACAGAGAAATTTGATACCAAGGTCTATAGATGTAAAATCTATAGAGTGGTACATTTATTTCTATGTGAAAGACAATTTTAATGTATTTTATTACATAGCGTATTAATGTTCAAGTAGCTGTTGTATTGCATAGCAGAGTAAGATATGTTTGACTTCAATAAAATCTCAGCCTCTCTGGTTGATAAAATCATATTTGAAAACAAAGCCCAATGTGTCCTGGTGGTCTCTAAATTGCATACCACTTAATTTGCAGCCTCCCTGGTTCGCTTGTGGCTATGAACCTTTGTTGCATCTCGTCCCCCTCTTTCTCACTTGTTCCTTGTCTGCATCTATACTGTAAACTAGCCAATAAATGCAAAATTGCAAAAAGATAATCATTAAAAAACAAATGACACAATAAAGCCAAATAATGTGGCTGAGTCACACATTAGTGGCCCCTATGCTATCGATAACTACTATGACTGAACTCTCCCTTCTTGCAGTTTTAAGACAGAATAGCTAACAGTGCTACAAATGGATTTAGGCTTTTTAAATCTGCACCCCCTCATTCCCCCTCTTTGAAACTAGGCTCAACAATGCTAATGACTGTCCATTATGTGTGTTTTTTTTTGCATTTAATGATGCAATGAATATATATTGGCCTAACTTAGCTGAACACTGGCAGTGTATTGATAGGTATCGGTTCTGGCAGCTGTCTGCTATCGATCTCCAGGTTTGATTTAGAGGATGCATTGGTTTTCATGACATGATTAGTCCAAGAATGGTCCTTGCAGACACATTACTGACGGCCTTACATTCAAACAGATAAATCATTGTCATCAGCCGTTATCGTGTTTTTCAATCACACCTCAAGGAAAAGAACAGAGCCTCATTAATGTGCGATGTACTGTATAGCCGGCCCACTTATTTATCTCCTCTAGAGCACCGCCTCATTTGTTGCCTAGAATCTCTTCCTTCCAGCTTCTCACTGTAGTACAACGTAATCTAACCTAGACTAAACTAAACTCATCATGACAGACGTGATGGAGAGAGTTTATATGATCAAAATGTGAGGACTACAGTTTCTGTGCATTAAATGAATGAATGAATTGAACCTTGAACCAAAGGACAGGGTTAGCAGTCCTCAGTCAGCCACAGCTACTAGACACAACAAAAGATAAACTAACCAGCATTAGCAAACTGACTGCTCAACCTTGTCTATTAATCTGTTCAATGCTCTTAAACAAATGGCCCCAGTAAGTTAATGGATGTCTCTGGTGGGGGGTTTAATCTTAATGTAAACCCCCCAATGGGTGTCAGTGCATAATACTAAGGACAGGATCTGTCTGGTCATGTGCAGTCAGTGTTGTATGTTTTATTAAACAATGGGGTGAAATCGTTAAGAAACATTATTATTGATAGACCATGTTTGAGGTGTGATGTATAGGAAATCTATTCAGACTTGGTATATTTAAATATATGTAAATAAAAATATCTGATTTACTTCCCGGCTGCTGTCAGCTGAACTATTGGGTTAACATCCCTTTATCTGTGTGAAGCTGAGGATCCATCAATATTACCACGCTTTTAATGAAGACAAGAATATGATGTTATGAGGATATGATGTTTTTGACATAATAGTTTATACGGAATTTTATGTAGAAGCAGTTTGTGGCAGCCAGTTGGGTATGTACCTGCATATTAGTGATGTGTGAGTGTCTTGTGCAGACAAGAACTTGTGCTGCACTTCATCTCAATAATTGTCACCACACCATTAAAATGAATAAAGAGGACACGACGCATTTGCTTCTGGCTCAAGTTAAAATCTGTCAGCAAAATACAGAGACTCATCCAGTTGGAGGAAAGGCGGGTGGGGCTGACCTCCTTTTTCATGAAGTATTGATTGTTGCCATATGAGGGTACCCTTGTTGTTATAACTGGATGCTGAGTTAGTACAAACAGCAGGATAAGGAGGGATGTTGCATGGCTAGCAGTGAGTGCAAGGACGGGGTCGGACCGAGAATATAAAGTGTTTTATTCTGAGGGGTTTCGACCACTAGTAGGGCTATTAAGCAAGGTTTTGATGAGCAGGTCCCCATACTATTGTATTCTACCAGTATGTGCACAAGGATGCACTTGCACAAGCAGTACAGGGAACCAAAGCACAACTGGATGATACATTGACATAATATTGATTTTTGTGACATAAGATGGGTATTGTTTGGAGATTTTGATTATTGTAATGTTGTGAAACAGTTTTCTTCCTCTTGTGACTCCCTACTAGTTAGAGAACAGGCATTTCCAAGCTTATTTGACTCTCAAGCTAAGTCAAATAACCAATGAATGTCACTTTCTGTTAAGTTATCATATCCATATTTCTAACGCTATCAAGCAAACTTTGTTCAGTGGAACTATCTTCTGAAATCATCAACAGGCGTCCTTGAATATTGCTGCATTAATACAATACATATCGATATATTATTCAGGCATTTATGTGTGTGTGTAGCTTATATAGGTTTTGCGGATGTGCAAGTCAAGATCTTATCAGTGCAGATTGAGATTGTTTCTGCCTTTTACACTCAGTTGCCCTGGCATACAGTTATATTCAATTATTGGTTGTCTAACTGAACAACTTCATGACAGTTGCTGAACTTATCGCAAAGTTTTTTATCTCCTTAAACACTGGCAGTTGGACTGTCTAAGCTGCTATTTGCATATGACTGTCCTTTGAGCACATAAAACCTGAGTGCAGCTGCAAGGCTGTACGGAGAGTGTGGGTGATGTGTGTTAGAGCACATCATCTGGCCTTCGATGAAATAGATTCTCAGTTCCCAAACATTAGCTCGCAAACATTTCAAGGTCAGTCTTGTGAAGCACTGACTTTGGATGCTTTTGTGTCTCCGTGTCTGAATTGTAGGTTGAATGTGTTTTCCTCCAGCCTGGACACCATGAGCACCATCTCGCCGACGGACTTTGACAGCTTGGAGATCCAGCAGCAGTACAATGACATCAACAACCGCTGGGACCTGGCAGCAGAGACTGACTGGGATAATGAGAACAGTTCAGCACGCCTCTTCGAGCGCTCACGCATCAAGGCTCTTGCAGGTACGCTACACTTCAGGCCCCACCAATGTCGAAGTGTGCACAGTGTCGACATGCACCTATGTGTACTGTAGATGTGCGATGATGAGTAGTGAGTCCATCAGGTGGTGGTCACAGCCCATCCTGCAAATGTTACTAGAAATCTTTGAATATTGAGGTTATTTTACCGTTTTGGTAATAATATAATAGCATGTGTAGCAGTCTCCACCGCAAAGTTACAGTAAGCTGCAAAATGAAATGAGCAAAAGTAATTTATTATCAAACCATTAGCTATGACTGATGGACAAATTGCTCTGCGGGCTCCATTTAATCGTTCTGAGCTGAATATTATGATGTGAATGTTATTATGACAATTCAGTCAAAAGACTTAACAAGTAAACTATCAAATGTAAGTCTAAGAAACATTCAGCAAAATTGAGTAATTATTTTGGACTCCATCAAACAAATTATTATTACTGTTAGAGCATACTGATTGAAATCCTGCTGTATTTCATATAAAATCATCAGAGTGTTACATTTAAAGATGATGACATTGCATAGTTTTTAGAGAGCGTGATTGGAAATATATTTTACTTAATTTTGGAAATCTTTAAAATTGTGCCGTAAAAAAGTGCTGAAACATACAAAACGTGGGGTTAAGTTAATCAGCGCTTTAAATATAATCAGTAAAACTTAGTATTTGTACATTTCCACCTGCATTTTACCATCTCAACAAGAAATGTATTAAACAGTAGATTCAGCTGTTTGGTAATGCCAAAAGCTTTCAGCTGTATAGTGGCTCTGTTAAAAAGGCATTCTTACTTTATCTGTTTCACTCAGACTGACACACTCTTGTGGCAAGGCAAAAAAAACAACAGTATCATGAGTGGGCATTCGTAGGGATGACTAACTCTAGCAGGCACTCTATAGATGGACAGGTAGAAACTTGCTAGCCTAGCAGCATTAAGGCTAGAAACACAATACATAAAATAACATGATTGTGTTCACCCTAAATGTGACATTTAGAGACAAAATCACAGACTAATAGTAATTTGCACAGATCTAATGAGGCTCTGTAGACTGAGGACTTTATTATTTTCTGTCCCAAAAGACACAATTCTCTCTTTATAGGGCGAGACAGAAATACTTCCAAAAGGAGGACAAAGCCAGGCAGCTGTATATTCAATTCAACACAGAGCAATAAGCGGTGATGGAATGAGGTGTTGAGACGAGACTTTAGGGCAACTGTAGGTGTGGTGAAAGTCCTCCATCAATATAGCAGCCATCTAAAATGTTCATAATGTGGACGCCCAGCTTGAAACCAGGACAGTCCCGCACAAACCGGGACGTCTGGTCACCGTACTTTATTCCCCACCTTACTCGCCTGCCCTTGAGAGAAATTGTGCAAATGCGTATCTGTTGGGCAGCCTATCCTGCTGGAGGCTCAAACTAATGTGACCCAGGTGAAAATCCTGATGGCTCTATTAGTTGTTGTAGTACATCCAGTCTGCATGCATGTTTATTTAACTACCCTGTACTTTCCTGGTTTCACAGTCGACAGATAAAATCTCTATTGTTAATAGTCAAAACAAGTTGCAGTGTCATGGAGAACCCAGCAGAGGGGAGCAACAGGCAGACACACACACACACACACACACACACACACATGCAGCAAAATCCCCATGCTCTGATGATTTTAGCACTGCTGTAGTCAAATTATTTCTGAAAGATACACCTCATTTCACTTACAAATGCAACTTAACTCATTTCCTCACGCCAACAGGAAACACACTTTGGGTGTTGTCTGTAATGTGTTGCCTGTTTTGTATACACATTGTACTGTATGTAAAGATATTTGATGATGTATCTTGCTGCCATATAATTATGGAAAGCAACAGAGGGCTGTAATACTACTTGTGTGAGTGTGTCTTCCCACGTGAATACCTGTGACACCATCTCCGTTCTTACAAGTGTGGGCTTGATGTGCACATTCTTTGACATGCTGTAGCAGCTTTCCCCCCCCCCCTAGGCATAGCTCCTGCCCACCTTTTACAGCTTATCCCTTGTCGTCAAGACCTTCAGCATTCTGTGAGCTGCTCCTTTCTTACGCTTCTTTCTCTCACGGTCTCTCTTAGTTCAACTTTCTCTGCTTTTTCATCTATGTAATATTCTTGCCTCATTTCCTGGTTCACGCCTCGTACACCCTTCCAGTCTGTTGGATTAATTTTACTTGCGGTGTGACAGCAGCGGCTGCCACTTGTTTCACAGTAGAGAGCTTCCCCTGTGTTAAGATAATTGTAATTTGTATAAATAACCACTTATCTGCTCTCCTACACTGTGTGGGTAGCAAGGCGAGCGGTGCAAATTTGCCTTCCGTTTTAAAGCGACGCCCAGCTTCACACTCAAACAGTTACAGGTATTTACTTGTGGAAGCTTCTACAGTAGGAAAGAGCAAGGCTTTTGCACTTTGAAAAGCATCCATATGCCTTTAATTGACACCACAGTATGTTACCGGTATTCTTCATAATATATCCACATCGTTATCATAGATATGATAGATATACACAGACCATGCCTATATTTGATGTGTATATAATGAACTAAGAAACAACACAGAAGCATGAATAATAGAATATCATATTCACTGTCTCACATTTGGCAACGTTTGGGAGATATTTGGACTAAGACTTGAGTGATTGTGGGACTCTCATGAGAAATCAACCCTACTTGCTCCGGGGGGATTCCCGTTCAGATCAGATATTTACTGCCAGCGTTTGGAGTATGGTCCAGGCTCATGCCCTCCCCCGGGTCCCTCGAAGGGCTTGTGCTGTAGGATGGATAAAATTTACGTGCTCAGCAATAACTCTCTCCTTTCTCCCTCAGGTGGTGCTTACTCCCCCGCAGCTTTTATCTTTCCCTCTTTCTCATCTGTGTTCATTCACCACACCAGACCATCATTAATTATCATTAATTCCAGTTCGCTCTATTCAGGAGTTTCTCCCACATCTCCCTTTTGGCAGACTTTCTCACTGTTTGTTTTCACATTTCACAAGATTCAGAAAATATATGTTCACCCTATCCAGTGTGTTTATTTATCAGTATATCTATATGACTGATGAGTTGTATAGGGAGGAAACTGCCTTAACATAATATGTTGAGATGCCAGACGCACAAACCTGCCATCACATCTGCCTCTCATGTTAATTGGGATTGTGATGTTTGATATACGCCCAATGGGATCTTAAATGGCCATTACCAGTTTACCAGGTCCCTGTTCTTCATTCCTCGCTGCATGTGACCACTGCGTAGCCTCTGTTCCTCAGAAGGAAGTGTGTTCTCCTCGGATCTCATTAGTCCAGTCCCCCCTCCATAAACACCCGGTCGCAGAAGGCCCGGAGCATTTGGTCCTCTAATGAGACCCGTCCAGATGCCCCCTGCTCATCAGGACGAGCACAGATAAAAAAAAAAAAACAAACAACCAGACCTTTTTACCACTGACCCCTGACCAGACCAAAAGCCATCCAGTCATAAGAAAGGTTGTGACCTTAGTCCTCACTGTGTTTACAGTCTTTACAGGTATTTAGTACATCTGTAACTTTTACTGTTTGCAGCTGCAAAAAAAAGAGTAAACCTTCTATTCAATAAGTTATTCAACTTTCAAAATATATTTATGATTTTCTCTTAATGCATTGTCTCTGCTGACAATATTCTTGGTGTGTATTACACTGATTTAAATAAATACTGCTTTATTATTGGTGTTGCATTATCGAGCACAGCCACAAAAGTTAAATGTACATTTACTTGTCCGAGAAGCTGAAATATGCGCTAAAAGGCTGTAATTACTGTTGCTATATGATGTTCCTTTGTTGAGTGAGGAAGGAAAATGATTGTTTTGTAACTTTCAAATCCCTGAGCAACTTAAAATACAAGTCCTTTTTCCTCCGGTGTTTGCATGTAAACAATCACTTGATTTGGCAGTGGAAAAAAAATTAAATATTTATAGAAAGCCAGCAAGAAACATTGTTTCTTTAACAAGTTGCGCCATACATCATTTTTATATTTGTCCCTGATCTAGTAAGACATAAATGTGCTAATGCATTGTAGTTCTATAATTATTTTCGACAGGTAATGACTCACTTCCACACCCACGCCTGCCTAACCATCTGCCTGACAAACAGACGCACAAGTTCATCATTTCAAATCTTGTTCAGGCAGGAAAGACCTTGTTGTGTTGCTGAGGCTCAACAACTTCCTTCCTGTCTTAGCGCCTCAGCGTACGGCAGACCCAGTGAACAGAAAAAGGGAGATCAAATCTCGTCTTAGAGAGTGGTAGAAATAAGACCCACACAGCGAGACTACAGGATAAGCGGATGCAATCTGATGGGGACTTTCATGATGCACCTTCTTGGCAGGCCACACCCCGGTGCTCCCTGGAATTAAGGTGGAGTTGAATAATCCGCCTCAAGCTACACTGAGAAAAGAACTCTAATGGTTTAGTCCACCTCTACGCCTCCTCCCTCCCCTCATCCTTCCACTGTATTCTTCCTTTGTGCTCCTCCCTCAAACACACCTTATGCAAATGACACAATTTTCAGACGGCACAGCAGGCTTTGTTTACACTGCAATCCGACCGCAGCCGGTTAGCCTGCTCTGCTCTGCTCTGCTCTGCTCTGCTGAGCTCTGCTCCAGCAAACGCGTGTTCAGAGTTTGGAGGGAAGGAATAGCCAGCCTTGAACCACAAAGGGAGTGCAACCAAAAAGTTTTTACTTTGCTCAGGGGCCGCAAGTGTGGTGAAATTCTTCACAGGAGGAGGTGAAACAGGAGAACATTTTGTTCTTCAGTTTTGTTTGAAATGATTCTTTGAAAAAAGCCTCCACTGTTGCACTGCTGTATTTTCATTGGACAAGGTGGGACATACAGTAGAAGAAAAGAACAGGCGGCAACTTTTTCAAACTTTGCCTTACTGAGGCAACAGCTTTGAGGGAATCTAGAAGAGGAGGACAAACCAAGGAGTTTTGGATATACAAAACTTTTATCTTCTTGTCTGGAAAACCCCTCCAAAGGATTTGATACATTTTTAGTGGGAAAGGTTGCCTCTGCTGTGCTATGCAGGAGACCTCCCATTCATTCTGTATCTGAGGAATATTTAGGAGAGAGATCCAGAAAGAAAGGCCATGGAGTTGGACCGCAGGGACAGAGAGCCCTGCTTGTCCCCAGCAGCATTTGTTAATCAGGTGCAATACTCTAACATCCTGGAAGGAAGGTTTAAACAGCTGCAAGGTAAGAGTCATACTGACCTGTCGATATGGTTGAAAGGGAAACTCCACTCCATTTGGGAATTAACGTACCTTTTATCCAACGGTTTGTTTCGGTTAGCTAAGCCAATATATTTGAATATACAGTTGTTTTATTGACAGCTAAGGTTAGAGCCTCAAGATATTTGGTGTGTGGCATATAGAAATCATTGTTGATCTTAAAAAGTGATTGATAAGATTGTCCTAGAGTGAAAAGTATTACTCTTTAACATATATCCTGTTGTTTGTTGAATTGGACTATTTCGCTAGTGCTATAATAGTGGTACTCCTACAGCAGGTGCTCAGAGTTGTAAATGAGTCTCTAGCAATAACTCAACATTTTTCTGGCATGAGTGATTACCTGTGAGAGGTTGAAGAGACTCCTCTCTCTCAATTCGGCACTATTTTAGTGCTTTGTGGAGAGAATCTAACAGAGCCTATAGACACACACTAGGCTTCAGCTCAGCTCTAAAGCAGGCAGTCTGGCACCTGATCACTGGGCCACCTGTCCGTCCTTATCTTATTACAATGCACGGCTCTGTCTCTGGATAAAGCCTGTGAGGTCCAGCTAACAGAAATCACAGAGGGCCAGTAGTTGTGTGATGTAGTAACTGAAGTGCTCCTCTCTGTTTCTTACCTAACATCTGTAAATACTTGTGTTAAATGGAAGTAAAAATGGTTTAGAAAAAAACAAACTCCTGTGTGAAGGTTTTTGTTTGATCACCATGTGTACCTGTTAGAGTTCCTGTATTACCATGTGGCCTGTTCCTGTGAGCTTTAGACCCCTTAGTCACAGGCTGCTAGATAAAGTGTTTGCAGTAGCTGAGTGTGCACGGGCAGTAGGCAAGTAGTAGTGTATGAAACTCAGTCAGTGGTGTGCATGAAGATCACAGTGTTTTGCTAGTTTCCGGTCCCTCCCTGGTTACTGTCTGGAGTGGAGAGCTGTCTTAGAGTTTCCCTCTCTGCATGTTTGACATTCTTGTTGTGGACCAACTATATCTCACCTCCAATATTAAGCAATATCTTCAGTGCCACTGAGGAAGAGGTTGGCCTGCTGAAAGAACATGTATATATGTATATGTCTGTGAAGTGATGACTGAATAAACCGCCACACTGACAACGCCTATGCTCTTGAGTTGAGATAAGACCCAGATCAGAGATACTATCTTTTACTTCAATGAATATATAACAACATTCAACACTCAACTGTACAACCTCACGCACAGAGATGCTAAGGGTACATACCTACACGTCTTTTTTCAACTTGTCAGGCAGGAAAACCTTTAACTCATTGCGTCATTTTGGGGGTCAGAGATCAGTCACCAAATTTACGCTGACAGGATTTATTCACACTTCCCTACAACAAGAATATTGAGAAATGAGGTTCAGTCAAAACGGAAACTCTATTTATGAATATATGGATAGGGGAATTAAGATGGCAGATCGAAACTCTATTTATGAATATATGGACAGGGGTATTAAGATGACAGATCTAAACTCTATTTATGAATATATGGATAGGGGAATTAAGATGACAGTGTGATACACATTATGTTCTTTATTGGCCATCTCTGTGCATGGATCTTTTTCTGGAGTTTGCTGTAAATATACTCACATGAACATACTCAGACACACAGACCCATTTTGGCAACACCCACTTGTATTTCCAGTTTGACTACCCTTGAGGCTCATTCTTTGGGTCACTCCCTCCCTTCCTCCCTGTGTTAAACCGTGATGTGTAGAAGATGTGCTCATACATACTGTAGTTTGGTGCCACAAAAAGGAAAACCAAATTGAAGCATTCAAAAAAATTGTTTAGTATACATACAACCCATTTGTCACCTTCTTACATGCAGTTTGTGCAAGGTCAGTGGTTCCCAACGTTTCTTACCATACAATTGATTTCCATGTGAAGATTTTAACAAATCTTAAAGAGGGACTTATATATTAAATATTTAGAAAAAACCCACATCTTTGTCATTTTTAGTGGTTGGAAATTGGTTAAGGACAGATTTTCAGGACCTTCTTTTCAGGACACATCTAGCATTATCTGACTCGGTGGTGAATGATAAGTAACTAAATAACTACGGCCAAGGGAGACGGGATTAATGGAACACTGGGCCACATGGTTAAATTAAAGTGAGAGGAAAAACCTTCATCTCTGTGCCATGGAACAGACTTTATTGACAGATGGAGGGACAGTTGCTGTTTTTTTTTAATAGCCTTTTGTATTTTTGACCCACCCTCACATTAAACTTTAACCCATAAAATAATTCATGACCAATTAAGAGAATATACAGTTTATGTCAAACCCTGGCATTTACTAGTAGCCCAAATCACACTATGCACATTATATCATGCAATCTTACAGTGCCCCATTTGTGTAAAATGCAATAGAGGGATGTGAAAGTTCATATTGCCTAATAGTTCTGGTTATTGATTTTGGCACCAAGATAAGAATAAATTGTCAGTCTGGTTTGATGTCCCGGTTCATAGATAAAGACCGTGTGTTACGTTAGACTGCAGGGTCACTGTCCTGGCTACCTGCACCCTCTGAGTCAACCGCTGTGGACTTATGTTTGGACTGTCACTCTGCAGGCATTAGCAGTATGGCTTCATGCAAATACAAAGTGCTTTGACACAAACAGACATTTTTTTTATGCCCTCAAGGCTTTTAAAACACACTCACAAACACAGAAAAGGTGAAAAGATGAAAAGATGTCCAAAGTCTGTAGCTCAGATGTTTTTTGTCCTGAGTTGACTGATTTCACACAAGTGTCTGGTTGTGTTCTGTCAGTCTACCTCTACAGACTTTTTTTTATCCCTTTCTGACATTTTGGTCTGCAAGGTCAAATCACAACAAAGAAGTGACCAAGGCTTGTTTCTCTCTCTCTCTCTCTCTCTCTGTAAATGCTTAGCTGTCTACATCCGAAGCATTTTAGTTCTTATACTTTATTTAAGAATATGAACTGATACGGAAAGAGATCTATGTCGAGTTTTGGGTCAAGTTTCAAGTGGCACACCATGAATTGAATGTTGTAACTTAATATTTCTAACACTCCTAGTGAAAGCTCTAGTGGCCTCCAGCTGTAACTCAGAGTCACATTACCTTGGTGAGGGTTCACCACACATACACACACAAAATGCCCTTTTTGTTTGTACAGTTTAACCAATATTGACAGATTCCTACTTGGTAGGGTAACAAGAGAGTGTTGTTTTGGAGGCTTTAGGAAAATGATTGTCTTATTGACATTTCACATCCTTTTTGTGCCCAGATGTTATGGCTGAGAGGTGCCCGTTTCTGTCTCTTTTCTCATGGGATTGGCCTTGGCCGGTCCCCTCCTCCCCTATCTTCCCGATTATCAGCCGCAGCTGCAGATGGCACAAAGAGGCATGACCTGAAGAGCATGTTCACTGCCTTCACTGCTTTCTCCTTCTTTATCTTATTCGCCCTGCCAGTTTTTGTCACTGTGAAAACAAACCTGTTAGAGTTAGGCAAAACTCATTGTCTCTCTATACCGCAAACTGTTAAAAGTGTAAAAATAACTTGTGCAACATGTGGCAAGGCGACAGTTTTACCACAGCCCTACTTTCAAAGTCTTAAGCAAAGGAAGGGCAGTTCTGCTTTTATAGAGAGAGAAATGTCAAATCATGTGCATCTGTACGTGCCCTTTTTCTCACTTTGTTTTGCACACACACATTACGTGTTCACAGTCTGATTTGGATATCATAAAAAATGAGTGATGATATCCAGGGATGCCTACGTAAACTCTGTAGACATGTAACGTCTGTAGGGTAGATTTTCAATTCCCTACAGAAATATATAAAGCAAGAGTGAAATAATATTTGCACTCTATGATTTGATCCAACAGTGGCAGGTATATACAGTACATCATTCTGTAGCTATGATTTTTAGCTAAGTTGTTGCAGACTTCCTAATACGGTTTTATATAACTGAAGCAACTATTGACTTTGAGGGTGTTGGAAGTAAATATTGTAACCTTTATTTAAAACGTATACACAAACATTACAAACACCAACCCCTCCTACAACTCCTCTAAGATGGTTTCGTTGTTTGCATTGCTCATGGCGTCCATTTAGTATCGCACACCACAGCCATAGATGGCTCTTAGCTCAAACCACCCACTGGTGTCAATAAACAATGGAACCACTAACCACAAAACCTACAAGCTGCTTTTGACTATTTGAGTTTTTTTTTTTTTTTTATCTCACTGCTGTATGTGATAAATGCTTCACAAAGACAAATAACAGACTAAAATTCAAGATGTCAAGGACATCCTCTAATGAGTGCCTTTGGTCTACTCTGTAATCTCAGACAGCAGAACAGTTTGAAGCTGTGGATTCTCGAGCCTTTGTTTTCAGCTACAGAGTCGGAAGAATTTATGGAACTGTCTGATTGCAGCATTACACACAACTAATGCATGTGTCCTCTGTAGACATAAATCTTCCACATTTGGACTTTTCCAGATATGTAATGTCTCTGTTTCAGGAGGATTATACATATTTGTGTGTTTTGTATTCTTATTCTCTATTTTTGGCTCCCTTGACCAAGTGAATTTCCTTTAATTAAAGGTAAACTTGCATTTAGGGTTTTAAGTTCTGAATAATAAAAACAACTTTTCATCCGTTTTAAAACGGTTTCATGTTTCCATTTTCAACAGCGTTCGTTTTTATGTCAGATCTTGCAACTAATGCAGCAAAGAATGTGAGATGCCTTATCTTCTTAAGATATAGGATGGAGAGATACTAGTTTCTGCCTTCATCCAGATTTACCTGTTCACAACACAAGCAACATTTAGTAGTACAACAATCTGAGTCTGCTATAGTTGCAATTTAGAATATTTTTCATGTTTTTTTATGTATTGTAAGATATGTGATATAAGATGATATAAGTAAGAGCAGAGCAGAGCTGAAAGCGAGAAAAGATTCAGACTCACACTGACGAGTGCCTATCTCTGTACCCTTTGGCACAAAACCATAATCTTGTCTGTGTGGGAATGTCCAAGAGAAGGTCATTAAAGCAGATTAAAGCAGACCGAATGATGGAAGCAGTTTGCTCATTCTTTCTGAGAACGGGGTGACCAGAGGCATTCATTACGCAAGCTCAGGGTGGGAGAGGGACAGCATGTCAAGAGTTTATGAAGTCAAGGGCATTTCAACCCAGTTAGAAAGGGAACCAGGAATGGCTAGGGAGGAAGGCATGACCTGGGGCAGGACATAAAACAAGATGAAATTGTTAGCAGCACTTAATGATTACCAACCTGTGCATGCATTTTCTATAGTTCCTCTGAAAGCCTCTTGCATATTTGGGAGAGAGGAAATAATCACAAGACGGCAGTCCAGCGTGTTTGACAGGGATTATGGTCAGGGAAATGAAAAGTGGACAAAATCTGCAGTGTGCATTTGTTGCTATTGTGTGAAGTGCTTACTATGGTAAGCTATTTATGGATGGAGTCACTCCTTGTCCTCTGTGCTGAAGTGACGCCACTGGGAGCCAAAGTGCAGTGTCATGCAACACAGCGAAGGGATGCAGGGTTCATTGAGAAGACAGTGAGCAACATAGGAAAGCTTCAATAGGGCGACTCAGCCTATTTCTGTCTCTGTGATGGACACACAGACGTTTTCATCAGTGTCGGGCCGTGGTCAGTGGGTAAGGAGCAGTGCTGACATCTTGTAGTGGGCCAGTTTCTGCTGTGTCTACAGCAACACACAGCACACATTTCTGTCAATGAGGTGGTCTTAAATGGAAAGGCAAACGAAGCTTCAGTCGAATTTGAACACTGCAAACACTGAACATCAAGGACAAAATCTTCAATTAGTGAGTTGAGAGCTGATTAAGCGATTAAATGACTCTATGTTGAGTCCTGGCTTCAATCCAACTTCTGGCAGTTGAAATATTTTGAACGTTTTGTGTATTTGTGCAGTATGAAGAGGCTAGATAGGTCATCAATGATCATGTGCTATGCATATTGGCAGCCAGAAAAAAAGTGACCTGACAAACATGGATTGGCATCTTATCGGCCTTGTCTTAAGTGTGTGCCAGCAGGACACCTTCCACTCAAACAAGATTGTGCCTCAGTGACGTTGCACACTGTCTGACATGTAATAAATCAGTCTGTGTGGTGATTAATAAAAAGTGAAACAGTTGCATTTTTGACGGTACAGTGTTTGAGTATTTGCAGATTTTAAATTTGTACCCAAGGGCGCCCCAGTAACTTACCAGGTAGAGTGTGCGCCCCATGTACCAAGGCTGAGTCCTTACTGCAGCAGCCTGGGGTTCAAATCTGACCCACGGCCCTTTTGCTACATGTCATCCCCTCTCTCTGGCAAAAAAGCCAAAAAAAGAATCTTAAAAAAAACCCAACTAAATAAGTACCCATCAAAACAACAAATGCGTTTTTCTAAAACTCCTGACAATATGTCATGTTATTTTATAGGTCTATCAAGTAATTCAAATAAATCTTTTTGAAGAAATCACTGGCTAATATGGCAGACAATAAATAAAAAACAGCACAGACGCCATAGCCAGCCATAGGGGCTTTATTCCTGTGTATTTCATAGCATCAGTGATGTCTGTTTACTCATGAATTGATTTGACCTTTGATGCAACAGTGACCACTTTCTTTAGAAAAGCGCGTTGAATGCTGGAAAATGGGAAATCATTAATTTCTCCGATCAGTTACCACTTCAAACAATGCAGCACATGTCCAGGTAACCATAAATGACTTGCTAAACACCAAATATTAAACCATGAACTCATTACAAGGGTACAGCTGATACAGACTCAGTGTTTGACTTAAACTGCACGTACATGTATGCTGTTCTGATGTATAGATGTAATATTGTTTTCCTTTATAGATATGCGTGAGCCTTCGCCTAGCGATTCATTGTTAGTGTCGTATCTGTCTCTCCATTTTATCACCAAATATGATCCTACAGTAGCCTCTATGAAGCCACACAGACAGGATTAAGTCTGGCAGCGTATGTGCTCAGATTACCTGCAGATAACCATCGTTGTCAACGGTGCAAAAGTTTGTTTGGGGGTCAAATAGGAAAGCAACAGCAAGCTCAACCTTCAAAGGTAGACTCTACTCCCCTGCCTCGACGTATACTTAAAGCTTACTACGGGAGACAAACATGTTCAAAGTGACTGGACATGCCTAAATATGCTTTTGAAACATCCAATGATGCCTCTAACTACTAGTTCTGATCTGCCATTAGTAAACAATGGAGATAAACATAGCATAGAAAATTTGAATCGCTTGTTTTTCTATCTTTCACACAAACAGGCTGAGGAAGGACAGGTAGAGCTCCAGGATAGTCAGGGGAGTTTTAAAACAGTTCTGAATGCTCACTTCTGTGAAATTTAAATAGGAATATATTTCATTCTAGTCCCAGAGGGCTTTTAAGGCACACACCTTTTTAAGTAATTTAGTGGTAGAGTCCAGTGTTAACATTTGAACATGTTTTTATTGTAGAAAAACATCTGTATTATGTATGCTTGCTTGCTAGGATTCCTATAATCTTCAGTGCAGTCAATATCTATTTTGTGCCAGGAATGTCAACATAAGTATAGAAGGTACTTTTTATTACACCTTGCTTGTCAAAAAAAGCTAAGATTATGCAAGGCATAGTAAGACTAACTAGTAATTACTAGGCTTGCTTCTACAGCTCATATTACCCGCTATTCTCTCTTGTCCTCTATTGTGTAATTGTGTATCAATGTTGGCAGGCTCTGCAGGCATTTTGCATGACGTGAGATATCTGACAACATACTAGTATAAAAGGCATAGTCTCGGTTTCTTTTCTCACCTTCAGCCACCTGGGTACAATCTGTTAAAAATAAGCAATCTTTCTGTTGCTGCACATTCTTACAGCTTAGTAAAAAACAATAAACCATTTAGATGTACAAACATTACAATTGACATATCCTCCCATGCACTAACAACACAATCCACAAATGTCACATTGTTAGAGAAAACAGCTGCCCCAGTTTCGCCCTTATCCGCTGTAGCCGCAGCTGATGACAAGTTTCTGTTTGCTTGCCATAATGAGCAAACACGTCAGACACTGATGTCTGTGTTTGTCTGTGTTGTGTTCTTGTTCAGTAGTCTTGTTATTAACCGTTATTACCAGCAGTGGTTGCAACATTTCGTCTTTACTGTAGGACCCCTGCCCACTGCCTCCTCCTCAGCGCTGGGTGCTGTCACAACATGACCAAGCGTCAGGAGGAATGTAGGCTCCTCCGCTGCACCTCACCTGCCACTGTAATCCACCTCTGCTGGCTCATTGAACAGCGTCAAATCGCTTAGTGGTCCTTTAATAATGCAATAATCTGTTGATGTGGTGCACGGGAGGGATGGGAAGAGAAACAAAGCAGGTTTAGCGAGAGTCGGTTCTTGAAAGTTCAAACGAGAACAGGATAAAATGGTAAAACCTCGAACAACCAGCACACTCTTTTACAGTGTGTAGAGGCCCAACCAACTAAAGCAGGGCTGTTTGACCAATAGCAACTGCTTCAGTGTGATGCCATAACACCCTTGTTTGTCTGATATCTTAGATAAACCAGGAAAAAGCACACATGAGCAGGAGACAAGAGGGCTGATAACTGGGATAGCAGAGAAAAACCTGTTTCTGCCACAGCTCTAGCAATGCTATAATCCCCTGCTTTGAATGAACATATCAACATTGTCTTTGCATTTTACATTCCTATAATGAAAATGATATATCTTTGCTGAATCTGGAGATTTGAAAACACAAGATTGTTGAGGGCTTTTTCATGAAACGTGTTGATTCACATGTGTGTGTACTTTTGCACCTATTAACTATAATCTCTTTGGGTTTATCTGCTATTGAACTCTTTGTCTGTAATGCATGTGCCCTCCCAATTGTTACCAACCAAGCCCTCGAGCAGGAAATGAGAGAGGTAGGGCAGGGTGAGACATCATCAGTAAATGATGCTTTACTTTTTGAACACAATTCTCATGCTTTCCTCTGCAGTCTTCTGTAAGATACAGACATTATAAGAATCAGTTATTTGAAATGTTTTAACTTGCTACTGTACTCTACAAGAATACACCCAAATAGGCTTTCTCTCTTTAATGCTCTCGCTCTCTTGTCCTACTGCTTCCTTGTGTCGTTCTGCTGCCCTCAGCTCTGGTGCGGAACATGGACAGCCAAACTTTTTACTGAATGATGAAATATATTCTGCTATCGTTTCTTCTATTGCTTGTCAGAGCACTTTGGCAGACGCTGCTGTCTGGAGAACAGCAACTGAAGCAAGGAAGGGCGAACCACCAAGTGCTTACTGAGTGCTCACTTAGTAGGATTACAACAAACAGTGATGTTTTTTTGACGGTGTGACAATCCCTGAGATTTTCATTTCAAGGCTGTGAGATGGCCACAAAACACACTGAAATGTGAGTCTCAATGGGGAGAACATGTGTGGCTTTTTGCGGCCGGTAGAAATTTGATGATGATGGAACATAAACAAACAATACGGACACCTGCTCATTAAATTATCACTGTACAAGGCCACTAGAATACCACAGCGTACTTTTTGATACCTAAATTACAGCGAGGTAAAATACAGAGGTCACAGCTGAAGGGGATTGACTATTTTAATCTTGTTAGCTGGGACAGTTTTTATTATTTGTTTAAGAAAATTAATAGAAGATTGCTTTCAATTTTGTTAAAGCACAATGAAACAAGAAGCTGTCTGTGTGTATTACTTCTTTCAAAAGAGAACCTCTCTAGTAAAGTATAAGTAGAGGGGAAGCACCTTCAGCTCACAACAAGTCAAGCGTTATGTCCCGGGGTATTACTCCACCCTAGAAAGCGTGTGTGAAATTTCAAAATCTTGTTCTTTTTTTAGCTGACAGTTGGTTGCGTGTTTTTTTTTGCACAACATGCTGGCTTTCGTCACCTCACATTGCTCACTCTTTTTGGAATGGCTTAGTATTAATTTATTAGTCAAACACAGTAATAACTCAGTAATCCTTGCTGAGCCACTAATAGCTTTCCTTTATCAACATTTGTGGGGATCTTAATGATTTTTTTTTTTTTTAATTCCACAAGAACTGTCATTAATGACCTTGTGATGTAATCTCATAGATCTCTTTTAATATGACTAGTCTATATTCAACTAGATTGACCTTCACAATCTGCCATTGTTACATAAACTGCCTAGATATTGGACCCTGCCTTTGGGTTGAAAGTCTCAGCTTTGAGTAGTGTTGCTTTTGAAAGTTTCTATAGTTAGTATTAGCGAGCCTTACCTTCTGCTCAAGTTTGTTTTGTGAAAAATCAGCTGCTTCAGAGAAATACAATGTACATTTTTTGATTAGATTCTTTCAAACAAACCATGCTGTCTGTGCTTTTACTTCACTAAAATAAGACCTTTGGCAACATTTGGTGACTTGTTGACGGGCTAATGTTAGTAGTAGCAACACCGTTACATAATAATGTAATGATGCTGAAGAAATTATTATTTGGTTTTATAACACGGCGTTGTTTAATACTCTATTCTGATTGGATAATCACGGCGCTCTGCAGGTCTGACATTTCTTTATAGCAGACCGTTGCTATGGCCGCAGCTCTGGACCGTTTTGTGTCAAGTTATTGATTTCTTAAGTAAGTAGCTGTGTAATAAGCGAGATAATGTACAGCTAGCGGGTAATTGTTGTGAAAGAAAGCCCGCGTCGGGGTGCGGCATCGCCCTGAAGGGGTGACCGGCTCGCTGTACATTATCCTTTACGAATTGAATGGGGAGAAGGAGCAAGGACAACACAGGAGAGTTGTCCAGGTACCTGACCCCTCAAGGTGACTTTCTGTCACATTAATTACATTTCTACCTTTTGTTGTTTCGATGCAACACGTGAAGCACACAAGACGTAGCTTTTGGGTTCATGTTGTTACATGTTGAAGTGTATCGTGAGAAGAATGTGTGGCCTATTGCACCATCAAAGTTGATTTTATCATATGGAGCTTTGTGCAGCGGAAACTTATACAATGCAGCTTTATTCAACATGTGGCTATTTATAGTTTGAATTGTTAAATGATGAATATGAAAATATGATGGCTTTGCTGTTTTGCATTGTTTTTAGAGAGCCATCCATCTTCACCACCATTATATCTCATTTCATGCTGCTGCAAGTAGGTTTTGTTTAACTCATTATTACAGAGCTGCTCCTCTGATCTATTTTCTGTCTGCTTCAGGGTTTTTTTCTCTGCAGGCTTGTGTTGGGTGCAGTGCATTAAGTACAATGCTAGAATCGTGTTTTCAAAAGGCAGGGAGACCTGTGTCCTAGAAATGAGGTCACCTTGTTAGGCAGCAGAGCAGGATTAGCTTCTTACTCCCCTGGTCCATATGTCTGAGCTGCTGTTACAGCTTAATTTATTGTGATTCTTTTTTTTTTAGTCCTGCTCCAGTAAAGAAAGCAAATGTCATTGTCTTTGTGTGTTTATTTTGTCACTTTTCTCTTCTAAATTCACATAATCAGAATAATTGGCAATAACACGTGGGTAGAGCCATCAGTAAACTTTGGTCTGAGGAGTGAAAACCTCTCACTAAGCTGTCAATACAGTGATCCTAGAGACTTAATGGCATAGCTTATCTGTGAAATGGACCGCTCAGGACAAGGGCTTAAGTCCTTATGATTTACTGTCACCTGTCTGCTCTCAGGAGTGAGCAAAGTTGTTGTTTGTTTAGAGCAAAATTGACTCCTTGTAAATATTTATTTCCCTTACAGTAATGATATATTGATGCCAGTGGCATCTCAGTCAGCGGAGTCAATTGTAATCTTGCCCCTCTCTCTCTCTCTATCTCTCTATCTCTCTCTGTTGTTTCCTTTGCAGATGAGCGTGAAGCAGTACAGAAGAAGACCTTCACCAAATGGGTAAACTCTCACTTAGGCCGAGTGACCTGTCGCATTGGTGACTTGTACACCGACCTGCGCGATGGCCGCATGCTCATCCGCCTTCTGGAAGTGCTCTCAGGAGAACAGCTGGTCAGTATCACACAGAAACCACCACTCTCTGTTCTAACCCTGACCCAGGCCCCAAGCATGACTTTCACTCTGCACCACAAGTCAGGAGGAAGGAGAAATCATGCGCTCCATTTCTTGTTTCATTTAGCGTGATTTACTTCTCCTCCTGCTTCTACTTGTTTTGCTTTTGTTTTTTTAATAACTGCCATCGTTTCCTCTTCATGTATGTTGTGATAACTTTTGTCCAATAATTTCAACGTAGGTCTTCTTTTCTTTTTCTTCTGCTCCCCACAGCCAAAGCCCACGAAGGGCCGCATGCGTATCCACTGCCTGGAGAACGTTGATAAAGCTCTGCAGTTTCTCAAGGAGCAAAAAGTGCATCTAGAAAACATGGGCTCACATGACATCGTGGATGGGAATCACCGTCTCACCCTGGGTCTCATCTGGACCATCATCCTTCGCTTCCAGGTAGAGTAGCTTCGTAGAGCTCTGCCCATTGGCCCTCTCACCGCAGCAACCACGTTGCTTAACCTCCTTCAAAGAACGAATTTGGCTTTGGGACATCAGGTCTCTGCATGTAGCCTAGCCCATCATCAGGCAAACTCGGTAAAAAAAATGGTAATAGAGGTTAATGCTGCGGTGTGATTTACAAGGTATTCATGCTATTTAGTCATGAACCTACTGTCATTACTTTTGAATTTTGAATTGGGTATAATGTACTAACATATTATAGATTATATTAATAACATTGCAGGGTCTAATTATGTAGGAATTGTGTAAAATGATGTCAGCGCACTCTTAACTACGTAAATGAATGCTCTGCTGACAGATCCAGGACATCAGTGTGGAGACGGAGGACAACAAGGAGAAGAAATCAGCTAAAGATGCGCTGCTGCTTTGGTGCCAAATGAAAACTGCTGGGTGAGGGAGGACTTAATCACACAGGATAAATACCGTTAATATGCTGAAGCTATATTTGACAATTTAAAGACTATTTGTGGTTTTGCTGAAGTGCTTATTGATGAATCGTGCTGTGCTGAGTTAATGATTAATGACGTCTGATCTGGCCTCTACAGATACCCCAATGTCAACATCCACAACTTCACTACCAGCTGGAGAGACGGTCTGGCGTTCAGTGCCATCGTGCACAAACACAGGTCATTGACTTCTTCCTGTACTTGTTTTTGTTACCTACTACAATACATCTGGCCCTTGTTAGGCATATCCTTGTATATAATTAAACAGGTATTCTCTTCAAAGTGTGGATTTCAGATAGTCATCCTACAAATAAAAAAGGTGTCCAATATCTTTACCCTCCCTTTTTATCTTTCTTTGCCTAATGAGAAGCACCTGTCGCAGTACCATCACACTTCTCAGGGGTGTTTTTATCCCCTTTTCTATTTAGGTCTCCTCCTACTCCTCCCATCCTTCATACAGTCTGCAGTATGGCTAAAAGGATGGAAATAAAATAGGGAGTAAGATGACCTAGATCACAGAAATAATAACCCACTTATTTTCTATGAAGAGCCGTGCTTGATAACTCACTTGCACACCCTGCTGTTCATTACAATGAATGCCTAAGGTGATACTTGATACACGAATGCAAACACTGCCATCATTGGGGTGACTGAACCATGGAATATTTATGTAAACCATGACTCTGCGTTTTACATGATCGGGCTCCTTTTCAAACTACAGAAGAGGCACCAGAGCAGGCAATTACAATATGCAAAGACTATTTTTCCCTTTCAGTTGTTAAAGTACCTGCAATGTAATGACATACGTTTCATGAATTAAGAACGTGCTGTGGAGTAAAAGGTGTCATGGCCATTGTACAATTCAAACCTCTGGACATGTTACTGAACCTCAATTAGAAAATATTCCCATATTTTGGGAATGCCAATTCATGTTTATTGGTCGTCAAAGTTTGAATGATAAATACAGAAGGCCTCCAATCCTATTTTACACCCCTCCAATGCCTAAGTAAGCTCAAAATGAAAACATGATTCAGGCAAGAATAAGCAATAATTGGCAGGAGCAGCTTTGCCTAATCCACAGATGAAAAGCCTGTTTGCATGCAGATGACTATACCTAAATCCAATGGATTATTTAATGCACCCTGGTCTGTAAACATAGACATGTATTTGAGTGGACTGCACAATGTTTTTTTCTCTCTACAACAAGAAGGTGATGCTATATGTCTACATGTCAGCCTGAGTGATATTGCCATTGCTCTGCAATCTGTTCTAAAACCGTAATTATTCCTTTGCAGACCCGACGTGATTGAGTTTGACAACCTGAAGAGGTCCAATGCTCACTACAATCTCCAGAACGCGTTCAATACGGCTGAGAATAAGCTGGGGCTTACCAAGCTTCTGGACCCAGAAGGTGAGTGGGTAAAACCGCCACAAAAATATGAAGCATCCCTGTCACAAGTCAGAGCTGACGGCCTGACACTGTCCACTAAGGCACTAACCTGGTGCCTGTTGTCCCTCCCCAAACAGACTGATGGCTGTTAGACTATTGGGGATTAGTGTAAATAATTGTAGCTTAGACAACACCACATCACATGTCAGCTACACTGGCGTCACAAAAAGCGTGTCCAGAGATAGTAACGGTTGGGAACCCGTTAAACTCCTCATTAAGGCTGTTTTGAAAGCCAAACTTAACTGTGTTGTTTATGCATGATGAAGTTAATGGTCAGTAGATTGAAAAAAAGGGGTTAATAGTTTATGTGCAAATGGATTATGTTGTCTTTTTTTCAGATGTTAATGTTGATCAGCCTGATGAGAAGTCCATCATTACCTATGTGGCGACCTACTACCATTACTTCTCCAAGATGAAAGCCCTGGCAGTGGAGGGCAAACGAATTGGCAAGGTTAGCTTTGTGTTTTTGTGTGTATACATTTATGCAAGTAAAACATGCGAGTGCATGTGAGTACATGCACATTGAGTGTTGCCTTGATTCACAGATCCCTCTCTGTTGCAGGTACTGGACTATGCTATTGAAGCTGATCAGCTGATAGAGAAGTATGAGACCCTTGCCTCAGAGCTGCTGCAGTGGATTGAGCAGACCATAGGGACGCTCAACGATCGGCAGCTAGCTAACTCACTGAATGCTGTGCAGAACCAACTCCAGGCTTTCAACTCCTACCGGACTGTGGAGAAGCCCCCCAAGTGAGTAACAAAAAGCTCAATGAATGACCCAATGCTTATTCTCTATTAGGATCCAAAGTGTGAAGCTGTACAGCACGTTATAACCGAGGTGGTGTCTGTCTCAACAGATTTACAGAGAAAGGAAACTTGGAGGTTCTCCTCTTTACTATCCAGAGCAAGATGAGAGCAAACAATCAGAAAGTCTACATTCCGAGAGAGGGCAAACTCATCTCTGACATCAATAAGGTATGTTTTGCTCAAGAAATGGTTTTCCATCCAGAAAGCCATGTTAAATAATGTGATGTAATCAGTATGTATGTACTCATGCATACGGTATCGGTATCCTAGTTGCAGGATTTCACCAACTTTCTGTGTTTTCATGTGGCAGGCGTGGGAGCGACTGGAAAAAGCAGAGCACGAACGAGAGCTGGCACTGAGGAACGAGCTGATTCGACAGGAGAAGCTGGAGATGCTTGCTGCACGTTTTGACCGCAAAGCAGCTATGCGGGAGACGTGGCTGAGTGAGAACCAGAGGCTAGTGTCTCAGGTAATAATAATCAACAAGGGACAAATGTGTGGCTACAGATGCCTTATAATTTCTGACTTGAAAACATTGAATAGTTTTACTGTGATAAGCTCACCTTCCTCTTTTGCTAGGACAACTTTGGAACTGACTTGGGAGCCGTGGAAGCTGCCACTCGTAAACACGAAGCAATTGAGACGGACATTGGGGCATATTGGGAGCGCGTGGCTGCTGTGGAGGCTGTCGCCAAAGAGCTGGAAGCAGAGAGGTACCATGATGTGCGCCGTGTAACTGCACGAAGGGATAATGTGCTCCGACTCTGGGAATACCTGAAGGAGCTTCTGGCTGCACGCAGAGAGCGTCTGAACTCCCATCGTGACCTACAGAGACTGTTTGAGGAGATGCGCTACATCATGGACTGGATGGCAGAGAACAAGGTACTGACCCACTCAAAACAACGCACGCTTACACCATTTTAACAGTGCTCACACTGTTTTAACTTCTGCTTTGCATTCCTACACTCAGTTGACTTTGTTTTTTAATCAACAAAAAGGAATTTCCTAATCCTCTCAATTAAGTTAGTTGTTGTTCACATATGTCCTCGGCAGCTTTAGTGTCTTGCGCTTATCAGAGGACCATTAACAGCAGTAATTAGCTTTTTATAGGCCTAGCCTGAGCTGTGTTGCCTGTCATTGTTGGCTTTACTGAGGTTGGCTGTGGTAGACTTCAGTCACTGGAGTCTTTTTCTCCTTTCGGGGGTAAATCTGCGTCTTAATTTTGGTGTTAATCATTAAACTTGTGAACATCTGTTAATTGCATATTTGTTTAAAAGGTAGCAGCAAGGAGGTTGCGTTTTCTTTACCTTGCTCAGTAGAGAGAGAGAGAGAGAGAGAGAGAGAGAGAGAGAGAGAGATTAATTTGATGGGGACAGCTGGGATGGAGATATACTGTATATGTCTGCATTTGTTCGTCTGGGGTGGAGTTGATTAGGCCATTAATCCATTTCTTCTGTAATTTTCAGTGGTTACTGGAATCATGCTGTTAACGTCTTGGTGATTCAGTCAACCATTACCACATAATTAGAATGCTTGTAAACAGTTTATTATCTGTTTTTTTTAATAGTGTTTGTAGCACAACGTCCTGTTGTCATTTAATGGTCTTATGCTCTAATGGCTCAGATTAGAGGAATTTTCACCGCTGTGGTTTGAGTAAGGCTCTGGCTCACCGTTTGTTCAGGTTAATGGTCTGAAGCTACAGCTTGTTGAAATTCTGTTGTCAGTTGTTATTATTTTTTTTTTGGTAATTTAAAATATCACCAAGTGCAAGGCATAGCTCATAAGAAAATGGTTATGTTTCAAAATTTGTAAATATCTATTCTGTTTAAATGTGGCCCACTCTTCTTCACATCCTTTTGGTGGACACAATACCCAACCTAGATTCAGACCTTGTGGGTGCTGTTGCAAACAGTTTTTCTTCTTTCTTTTTTTTAAAGATGAGTTAAGCAATATTCTACTGGACTGTGTTCTGTTTCAGGGTCGTCTGCAGTCTCCAGACAGTGGCAAACATTTGCATGATGTGTTAGATCTACTGCAGAAACACACTCTGGTAGAGGCTGACATTTCAGCTCAGGCAGAGAGGATCAAGGCAGTGCAGGGAGCTGCACAGCGCTTCACATCTTATGAACAGGGTGAGTTTTGAAACATGTTTTTACACATTCTCTGTACAGGTCATTCAGCTTTAGTCTCACCTATCTGTGCACAATATCTAAGTGCCGTGTATTCCTGCCTTTTCTAGCCTACAAACCGTGTGAGCCGGGACTGGTTAGTGAGAAGGTCGACCTGCTGGGTCAAGCCTACGATGATCTCGGTCAGCTTGTTGGGAAACGCAGAGTGCGCCTAGAGGACTCTCACCGCCTATGGCAGTTTCTGTGGGATGTGGGAGAGGAGGCAGCCTGGATCAGAGAGCAGGAGCAGATCCAGGCCAGTGGAGACTGTGGCCGTGACCTCACTTCTGCCCTTCACCTGCTCAGCAAACATGAGGCCTTCAGGGATGAGATGGCAGCCCGTTACGGCCCTCTGAGTAACAGCATCGCTGCCGGAGAAGTTTTGGTTGAGGAGGGACACTTTGGAGCCCCAGAGGTCACCGAGAGGATTCAAGACATCCGTGGACAGTGGACACATCTGGAGGAGGTGGGGGGTGATCACGATTCTTTGTGTTTGTATTTGTACAGTATAAAGGTATTCCAAATATTTGTCGTTTTTTTGTGTTTCTAATTTTCTTGTTCTCCCTGCTCCCCAGACAACTAAGCTCAGAGAGCAGAGCCTTAACGAAGCGGTGGCCCTGCACCAGTTCCAAACAGATGCCAATGACATGGAGGCATGGATCATGGAGGCACTCCGACAGGTATCCAGTCAGGAGGTGGGCCACGACGAGTTCTCCACCCAAACTCTCGCTCGCAAACAGAGGGAGATAGAGGAGGAGATCCAGAGTCACCGCCCCGGCATCGACTCCCTGCATGAGCAGGTCCAAGCACTGCCAGAGGCCTATGTACAGTACCCTCAGGTATGTCTGCTTTTGTTTTTCATACTTCTTCAGTGATGGCATGCTCTTCGTAGGACTAAATTATTGTTTATGGCTGACTGTAGGTGGATGGTCGCCTACCTGCTATTGAGCAGCGCTTTGAAGAACTGGAGTCTCTGTCAGTAGCTCGGCGCCAGGCTCTGGAAGGTGCCCTGGCCCTCTACCGCATGTTCAGTGAAGCTGGTGCCTGCCAGCTCTGGGTGGAGGAAAAGGAGCAGTGGTTACATGGTATGGAGATCCCTACCAAACTGGAGGACTTGGAGGTGGTGCAGCAGAGGTTAGTCTGGGCGTAAGGGAAGAATGTTAATACTGAAGATTTTATTTTTCTAAGAAACATGATGATGATTGAATTCTTATCCCTTGAAAAGATGTGAAATAATAAAAGAATCCATTCAAATAATTACTTTTGTGAAATCAAACATATGAGGTAGTTAGAAGATTAAAAATTGACTGACAAGTATACAAAATGTCATTGTTTCCTCTCACAAATAGTTTTATTATTTAATTTTTTTTTAGATTAGACTTTTCAGAATGAGTGCATTGATGCTGGTCTATTTTTTATGGCTGCAGATTTGAGACACTGGAACCTGAGATGAACAACCTGGGCACTCGTGTCACTGATGTGAACCAGGTGGCTGAGCAGCTGCTGAGCTCCGACAACTGTAGCAAAGACCAAATCCACCAGACACGAGACCAACTGCACAACAGGTCAGAGCTAACATCTGAGGCCTAGTAAAAAACCCACATCTTTACACCGAAATATATTTGTACTCAATGAGCGCTGTGGTTAGCATTTTTAGCCTAAATATTATATTTGGTTTGGTCTCTAGATGGAGGGAGTTCGAACAACTGGCTGGCCAAAAGAAAGTGGCCCTAGAGTCGGCCCTTAACATCCAGAACTACCACTTGGAGTGTAATGAGATTCAATCTTGGATGAAGGAAAAGACCAAAGTGATTGAATCCACCCAGAGCCTGGGCAATGACCTGGCTGGAGTGATGGCACTGCAACGCAAACTCACTGGCATGGAGAGGGACCTGGAGGCCATTCAGGTATGGAGAGGTCACATATTGCTCGACTTATTGGTGAGGGTTGGAAACAGAACAGACTGTGTAACAGATAATGTAAAAATCAGGTAAATAAATAGTGAGATTAATTTGGGCTTCATGTTGAGGTGTCTTGTTATTATATCTGCATTAATATAAGTGTCCATATGCTTGCAGGGCAAACTGGATGACCTGAGAAACGAGGCTGAAAAACTGGCCATGGAACATCCAGATCAGGCTGGAGAGATCCAAGGACACCTTGCAGAGATTCAAGAGGTGTGGGAGGAGTTGAACGCCACCATGAAGCGGCGCGAGGAGTCGTTGGGCGAAGCCAGCAAGCTGCAGGGCTTCCTCAGGGATCTGGATGACTTCCAGTCCTGGCTGTCCCGCACCCAGACAGCCGTGGCCTCAGAGGACATTCCCACCTCTCTGCCTGAGGCTGAGAGTTTGCTAACCCAGCACGAGAACATTAAGAATGAGGTGGATAACTACAAGGAGGACTATGAGAAGATGCGGGCGGTTGGTGAGGAGGTGACCCAAGGTCAGACGGATGCCCAGTACATGTTCTTGGCCCAGAGGCTCCAGGCACTGGACACTGGCTGGCATGAGCTGCGTCGCATGTGGGAGAACCGCCACAGTCTTTTGGCCCAAGCCTTTGACTTCCAGACTTTCTTGAGAGATGCAAAGCAGGCAGAGGCTTTCCTCAACAGCCAGGTGAGAAATACACTATGGAATGAAAGCCTTTGTCTGAGAGAAATGGCCTCACTGAAACAAAAAATCATGAATCAACGTACAGCCTATAGTCCAGCAGTCAGTGCGATATACCCCTTCGTGTACCTGAAATACAAGATATACTGCATGATTTAAGTGGATGATTCAGTCTTTAAGCAGAGCATGGGTTAAAGTAACTATGAGTTGGATAAAAATCGAATTCAAATTTCTCACCAGACCATCTGCCCTCTTGCCCCTCCCATTGTTCTCTACATGACTAATATGGGCTTTTTATAAGTATAATAAAAAACATTCTGCTCCCACAATGGTTTTAGTACAACATAAGTATGTTGTTCTGGTAATCAGAAATATGTTTACCCTCATGTTTTAAACTCAGTGTTTATCCTATATCAGTCTTTATTATGGTTGTTTGGGTGTTTGTGGTTTGTTTACATTGGTGCCCTGTTATGTTTTCTCTCAAATCAGAGCAACTGGAGGAGAGAAGTAAGCTGCTCTGTAAGTGGGCCATAGGCCTAGATCTGTATGGTGTAGGTCACTGTACTACAGTAGGACATACAAATTGAATTGAGAGGAAATTAGACTTCATTCATATGTAAAGAGGAACAACTTAATAGTATGGATTCAAAGACAGCTGCAGCAAAATTATATGTGTAGCTCGTTGTAGTTTGAATTTTTCAGTATAGCCCGAGTTTATTTAATCTCAATGCATCACTTACAGTAAGCAAACCGGCTGCTAAAAATCAAGAAAAATCATTGGAATTAGATAATTGCACGTCAGAAATGTTTTTTAAAAAATCCACATTCCTTTCCTCTCTGCGTAGGAGTACGTGCTGTCCCACACAGAGATGCCCACCAGTCTTCCGGGAGCCGAGGAAGCCATTAAGAAGCATGAGGATTTCCTCACCACCACTGAGGCCAGTGAGGAGAAGATAACTGGTGTGGTAGATGCTGGACGGCGCCTCATTAATGACAGTAATGCAAACTCTGATAAGATCCAGGAAAAAGTTGATTCCATCCAGGAAAGGTCAGAGCAAACCACTATTTATGTCAATTTTTCTTTTTAATTTGATGTTTGAAGAACAGAAGCTCATTTAGCTTTCTCCTTCATTTTCTCCAGGCATCTTAAGAATAGGGAGGCTGCAAATGAATTGCTGACGAAGCTTAAGGATAACCGCGAACTGCAGCACTTCCTCCAAGATGGACAGGAGGTAAAATTATTTTAAAAAATTAAATGAAATAGTAGCATAATGAATAAATAATTCTTAAGGGAGAAATATGTGAAAGTTGCCTAGTATTGTGAATAGAAATGGTTTATTTAATCATTAAAAACAAACTATAGAATTTGTGTTAATCACTTGTCTTTATAATATAGAAATAATGCCTATTTCATAATACTTTTGTCTTTTCTGTAGCTCACATTGTGGATCAACGAGAAGATGCTGACGGCACAGGACATGTCTTATGATGAGGCCAGAAATCTTCACAGCAAGTGGCAGAAACATCAGGCCTTCATGGCAGAGCTGGCCTCCAACAAAGACTGGCTAGACAAAATTGATAAGGTGTGGCCATTTTTCTATTAATTGTCATCAAATCTAATGTTGTTAAACGGTACCAGGACATCCATTCATCTGCCGGTTGATTCAAATTGAAATTCAAACTTGTCCACGCTTCCTGTCTCCAACAGGAGGGTCAGGCGCTGGTGGCTGAGAAGCCAGAGCTGAAACCTGTTGTTCAGCAGACCCTGGAGGACCTACAGCGTCAGTGGGAGGAGCTGGAGGGCACCACCCAGACCAAGGCCCAGTGCTTGTTCGATGCTAACCGGGCAGAGCTCTTTACACAGAACTGCTCTGCTCTGGATGTCTGGCTGAAAAACCTTGAGGGTCAGCTGCATAACGACGACTACGGCAAAGATTTGACTAGTGTCAACATCCTGCTCAAGAAGCACCAGGTAGACAACAATCTAGAAATACCGTTTATTTTATACAAAACATGTATCGAGAATCCTGAACTTGCTGAGCTGAGTGCATGTGGAGGAACTGGCCAAATCTCTGAAGTGGAGATTGACAAATGTCATATCTTCTTGTCTAACATCTTTGTGCTGTCCCTGTATAGATGGTGGAGAGCCAGATGGAGGTCAGAGAGAAGGAGGTGCAGTCCCTCCAGTCTCAGGCTCTGGCCCTGTCCCAGGAGGACGCTGGACTCACTGAAGTAGATGGTCAGCAAAGGCGCGTCACTGACAACTTCTCCAACCTTCAGGATCCTCTCCAACTGAGGAGACAGCGACTACTCGCCTCCAAAGAAGCACATCAATTCAACAGAGATCTGGAGGATGAAATTGTGAGTCAGATTACCTGACTGATTGCATAAATTAGATGTAGAAGTTTGGAGTAAGTAAGCATTTTTGTTGTGCCCTGTTTTGCCTGATGCTGATGTTTTATTCATTTTTCTCTCAGCTATGGGTGAAAGAGAGGATGCCCCTGGCGGCCTCCACAGACCATGGAAAAGACCTGCCCACCGTACAGCTGCTCAGCAAGAAAAACCAGGTACAGTGATAATAATTACTTTGTTTAAAATGTTGTAACGCAGGGTAATTAAAAGGAAGATAAACCTGACTTACACTCATTAGCATCTCTAAATCATTAAACACCTTCACTGAGTATACACCGAAGGCAAATGTGAGGCGCAGAAAATGCCAACCCACCTTCTCTGTGTCTGAATCAGACATTGCAGAAGGAGATCCAGGGCCATCAGCCTCGCATCGATGACATCCATAGACGAGGCCAGACCCAGAGCCAGGTAGATGGTGAGAGACAGTCTGTCCTAGAGGAGCGCCTCGTTGAGCTGCGGGACCTCTGGGACCAGCTGATAGACGAGACAGACAAGCGCCACGCCCGTCTAATAGAGGCAAACCGCGCCCAGCAGTTTTATGCTGATGCAGCAGAGGCTGAGGCCTGGATGGGAGAACAAGAGCTACACATGATGTCAGAGGAAAAAGCCAAGGTAAGACGAGACAAAATAAGACATGGAATTGCTCTTAGTGCCGCCCTTTCACAATCTACTGTCTCGAGAGATGTGATAATTTCCCATTTGTCTCCCCAGGATGAGCAAAGCGCACTAGTGATGGTCAAGAAGCACCAGACCCTGGAACAAGCTCTTGAAGACTATGCCCAAACCATTCACCAGCTAGCCAACAGCAGCCGCCTCATGGTCACCAGTGAACACCCAGAGAGGTGAGAGAGCACAAACAGAACTGAATGTTTAAAGTGTCAACTGTGACAGAAGCCTTCTTATTAACAAAGTTGTACACAAACTACCACTGATCTGTCTTGCTTTTTTTTTTTTTTTTTACACAGCGAGAGAATCACCTTACGGCAAGCCCAAGTAGACAAACTGTACGCAGGTTTGAAAGACCTCGCAGAGGAGCGTCGTGGGCGGCTTCAGGAGAGACTGCGGCTGACCCAGCTGAAGCGGGAGGTGGATGACCTGGAACAGTGGATTGCTGAGAGGGAGGTGGTTGCTGGCTCCCATGAACTAGGACAGGACTATGAACATGTCACAGTGAGTCTTTTTTTCTCTGTCACATACTTTGGAGACACTGAAGCTCAGGGAAATTTAGATGAATTAATTATGTTTCCCACATTTGCCCTGATTTTTACAGATGCTGAGGGACAAGTTCCGGGAGTTTGCTCGTGACACCAGCACCATCGGCCAAGAGCGTGTAGATGGTGTAAATGGGCTGGCAGATGACCTGATTGAGTCGGGTCATCCCGAGAACGCCAGTGTGGCTGAGTGGAAGGACGGGTTAAACGAGGCTTGGGCCGATCTGCTGGAGCTGATCGACACGCGCACACAAATGTTGGCAGCCTCCTATGAGTTGCACCGCTTCCATCAGGATGCAATGGAGGTGCTCGGACGTGTTAAGGAGAAGAGGGAAGGGTTGCCTTCTGACCTTGGCCGTGATCTTAACACCGTTCAGCATCTACACAGACAGCACAACACTTTCGAAAATGACATCCAGGCCCTCAGTGGACAGGTCTGTCAATAAAGAGATCTCTCGTGAGATTCCAAGAGAGCCGCGTGAATAGAAAACTGAATGTCCCCTCTTCCTCTTTGACCTCGTAGGTGAACCAGGTGCAAGATGATGCAGCACGGCTGCAGAAGGCTTACGCTGGGGAGAAAGCTGATGACATTAACAGGAGTGAACATGCTGTGACTTCTGCCTGGGAGGGCCTGCTTGAGGCTGGTCAGGCCCGCAGGCTCCTCCTGCTGGACACCGTGGAGAAGTTCCGCTTCTTCAACATGGTGCGAGACCTCATGCTCTGGATGGACGGCGTCAACCTGCAGATAGACGCACATGACAGCCCCAGGTGAATGTCATTTTATGCTTAATGCTCCAGTTACTGTAATGAATGCTGTTATAATCAGTGTGACAAGTATATTTTTAAATCTCCCCTCATTCTCCTTTCTGTTATCCCAGGGATGTGTCTTCAGCGGGGCTGGTCATTGCCAATCATCAGGACATCAAGTCAGAGATTGAGACTAGGGCAGACAGCTTTACTGCCTGTATTGAGATGGGAAACACTCTCATCAACAATAATCACTATGCATCTGATGAGGTATTGTGCAGTGGGTCACCTTCACTGTTATCTGCAGTCATATTAATGCCTATTTACAAGAAATTGCTCTGATTGATAGGGAACACACATCATGGCTCATTGTTGATTATTACTTAATGTCAGTCTTTTTTCTCGTTACTGAATGTTCTTTGATTCACAGATCCGAGAAAAACTTACTCAACTCCAGGAAAAGAGAGAGAGAATCAACAGAAACTGGCTAGACAAGATGGACCATTTACAAATTGGTATGCTTTACATGTGTTAGAGTCTGTATAAGATTCAATCTAATGGTGCCATGGAAAAAGAAATGACTGATACTTGTGGTTGCTACAGGGTAAAGGTAACAGATAAAATGCAAACAGGTGTGTCCAGTTTGAAGGTTATCATGGCAGCCATATTTTTTAACTTCGGTCAAGACTTGTGAGGTAAACGGCACAATGCTACAAGGTACACACTACACGGTTTTCTATAAGGCATGTGCACTTACCCCTATTTGGTTGGTGTTGATTGCACTATGACAACAGTCGAGCCAGGACTAACTTTTTGGTTTGTCTGCATCTGTTTTTATGTTGTGGCCCCCTTTGCCTGGACAACTCTCACTGCAACAACACAGTGGTCTTACTGAAATCAATGAAGCCTGTGTTTTTTTGCCATAGAGCTATTTGTTGGTCTGAAAGGCCCCTAATGTGTACTTGACTCAGTGCTAATAGTTTTTAGTGCTGTTTATACTGTATTTATCATTATTTGTTCACTCTCTGTCTCTCCCCCTACCTTATCTCAGTGCTGGAGGTGTTGCAGTTCGGACGCGATGCCTACGTTGCAGAGTCTTGGTTGGCGGGGCAAGAACCTCTGGTGCGAGCAGCAGAGCTGGGCTCGAATGTGGACGAGGTAGAAAGCCTAATTAAGCGCCATGAGGCCTTTGAGAAACTTGCTGCAGCCTGGGAAGACCGCTTTGTGCTGCTGGAGAAACTCACTACAGTAAGTAGAAATATGATGATCACATAGCAACATTTTCTGTGTATTTGAGAATGGTTTGTTTTGAATAGCCTGGTAGATACAGGATGTACAGGATGTCTGCCACTCATCAGTGAAAGTAGGCATTTATTTTCCCTCATTCATGTTAAATTTAGATAGCACTACTGACTTCCTATTTTTCAGCTTGAGGAGCATGAGATCCAGAGGAGGCGAGAGGAAGAAGAGAGAGCACGGCGACCCCCTACACCGCCCCCAGCAGTAGTGGCACAATCTGAGACAGAAAGTCAACTACATGATTCTGCAGCCAGGTAAACCAGAGGAGAGTTCTGGTAGAGCAGGATGATGTTGGTGTATCATCAGAAATTTTTATTAACATGCTTTCCCTCGCTCTCAAACCAGAACCAGTCTGGACCAGACTACGCTCAATCAGTCGGTGTCAGTGAATGGAGTTCACAGCGACAATGACACATCGCAGGTGAGTGTTTTTTTTTTTGTCGATCCAAAATGCTTTGAGTGTTACAGGGTTTGTCATGTCATACTACATGATGTAACTGTATGTGAGTGTCTGTCCTTGTCTCTGTCTGTTCTACTCTGATCAGCAGTGTTGTTTCAATACATGTTTCCTTGTCATATAATGACATTAATTGCCATTATCCAGTTGAGAGAAACATCTTTATTTTTTTCACCAGAGAGTGGCCATTAAGTGTAACTTGTGAAATGTTAAAATACCTAAACAATGTGGAGCAATATTGTATAATAGGGATAAGCAGCAAAGTTTTGCTGATCAGTATTGTTGATGATACTCAACAAATAAGTTTGTAGTGTGGAAGCTCTTTTTGGTAACACTTAATTTTACAGGCCCGCTAATTCCATGGTTATTAGGTGATAATTAGCAAGTAACCTATTTGAAATTTCTTTGGAATTACTGCCAAATTACCTCAATATTTACCTCAAAATGTATCGAAAATTACTTTATTATAAACAGCTATTTCCCAATAGCTGATCATTTATTTAGTATGTTTAATAATATAATAATACATTTAATTTATTAGCAAATAACCTCTTTGAAATTCTTTAAAAAACTCCCTGAAACATGACATTAGTTATCAGGTTACATTTGTGTTGCCAATAAGTCACACAATGGTGAGATTTGTGCCTGATCAGAAGTGTCTTCTATTAGTTTTGGTTTTCCACCTCCGATGAAGAGCAGGCGCTTCTCAAGCCTATGGGCCCTATTTTAACGATTATATGCTATTTTAGCATATAATCATTAAATAATGTTATAATAAAGTAATTTTCGATACATTTTGAGGTAAATATTGGGATCATTTGGCAGTAATTCTAAAGAAATCTACATTTTACTTGCTAATTATCACCTAATTACCATGAAATTTGCAAACCTGTAAAAAGAAGTGTTACCCACTTTTCCTGAAAAGAATCAGTGCCACCTGGAGTTTGCAGAGGAAGAAACTCGCCCACCACCTCAGGAATGCTGATTCAGTTGGACAGATTCACACTTCTTAACAATTTCTTATTGCGTTTTTAACAGCAGTCAATATCGCTATCGTTGTCAGTGGGAAAGAAATCAGAGCCTAAACGCGTGTGTAAGCCAAAGCATCCGGAGCGTGTGAGTACCAAGCCGTGGTCAGCTGTGTACTGTAGCTTCCCCTCGCTCCCCCCCCCCCCACCGTCACAGCCTCCGCTCAGCTCCTGGTCAACCGCAGTGCCTCTTTTCTTCTGTTGAGAAGCCATCGCTGCTCTCTGTCACAGATGCAAACCATCGCTTTTATTTATTCATGTTTCATTCATGAGTCCCATTGCTGTTTAAAGGCATGATGCAGATTCATGAACAGATTGTTCTCGTGGAACATGGTCTGTTGTTGTGTACTGTATGCGCTCATATTGACCAGGACGGGAGTGACTGTAAATGTGAAGCCCGGAGTTGTAAACGTGGTAATGTGGTGGTAATTGTAGCTGGTCAAAGCTGATTTATATGTAGCTTGTTTTTAGTCTTTCCCTTTATGTGTACACTTCCTGTGATGAGTGTGGAAGTCATTTAACAGCTCTTTGTAGAAAAAGGATAACAAAAACATCTCCTTAGCTGATAATACTTCTGCTAATAAGTATTATCAGCTAAGATAATACTACTGCTGTCACAATTGAGCACTTGAACTCAAAAGGCATCGTCTTTGTATTAAAGATTCATATGTTAAATCAAAGGAAGAATATTTGGATGATTTTAGGCTTTAGATGGATATAATTGAGTGTGTTCATGTGTGTTTTTGTCTGTGTTTATGTTTTGCAATGTAGAGTTATTATTTATTAATTTACAGTTGCTCAATAAATTACTGAGACCTGACTGAAGAGGCAAAGGTTATCTTAGGAATAGTAATATTTACATTTGTATCTGCCTCTGTTTCAAACAAATCAGATATCAGTATATTTTGACTATTCATGTGTGTAGCATGCATGACGCGTGCATGCGTGGTTATTTTAATTGTATGTCTTACCCACATATCAGTGTACTGTGTGATTATGTGGACCCACGCTATGCTGTTATCTCAGGTAATCATACAGTGCCGTCAAAACAAGCGTCATCATGGCTTTTCACGTACAATACGGCTGTGAATGGCTGCTTTGCTGCTCACTGCTTCCATCCAGTCGTGTGTTTTTTTCTACCTCCTCACCACCATTCATGCTCTGGTTTGAACCGCAGGGCTCCGAGTCCGAGTCGGTGAATGGACCAGGCAGGGACAGCGGGCTGGCGTCGTCTCGCCTCGAGCCTTCTGCCACTCTACCGAGCAGAGGTGGAGCGGAGTCTGAGCCGGACACCATGGAGGGGATGCTCTGTCGAAAACAGGAGATGGAATCCCACAGCAAAAAGGCAGCTACCAGGTTAGTGTTATCGGTCAAGAGATGCCAGACAGTGAAGACTTGATTTCAGCTAAAAATTATTGAAAAGGTTAATTGCTGTAAAACTCAGCTGGTTGTGTCTCCATCTGTCTGCCATGTCAGGGCACGATATACTGTACAACTCCAGAACTTTAACTCCAGGCTCATATGTCCTTCCACCTTATTTTATCTGATTTTGTTTCAGCTGTTATATCTATTGAATTTGTGTTTTCTTCTTTCAGTGTCACTACCAAATGACAGAATGTGTACATATATAAACATATATGCTTTTGTCTGTTTCTATGTTGCAACACATCCAGCTCCTAATCCCATTTCTTTGCTTCCGTAGGTCCTGGCAGAACGTGTACTGTGCCCTAAGAAAAGGAAGTCTTGGTTTCTATAAAGACGGCAAGAGCGCCAGCAACGGCATTCCATACCACGGAGAGGTTCCCATCAGCCTCGGAGAGGCGGTGTGTGAAGTAGCCAACGACTATAAGAAGAGGAAATTTGTATTCAAGCTCAGGTGAGAATAGACTTGGCAGCTAAAACCTCCTGACAGAGAACGGTGTTCACCCTGTTAGATTTTATAAATAAAATGAGAGGTGATGAAATACCGAGAAGATGGTGACATAGTGAGATGTAGACTTTACAGCTTATATGTGACTAATGGTTTACATCTTCAACACCGTGTCTGCAGGCTAGGGGATGGAAAAGAGTACCTGTTCCAGGCAAAGGATGAGGTGAGAGGAATAACTCTACTAAAATGAATAATTAAATACAAATTATGTTTGCGTGCTATGACTGTGCTTGATGATGGTGAAGTATAATAAATGTTATTTTGTTTAAAGGCGGAGATGAGCTCCTGGATCCGCTCCATCATCAGCTCCATTCCAGCAGGACCAGGAGACTCGCCCGTCGGTCCGCGGGCCCTCAGCCGCGCCATGACGATGCCTCCCATCTCCCCCAGCTCAGGTGACGTCGGAGGCGTTACCATGCGCAACAAAGACGGGAAAGAGAGGGGGGGCGAGAAGAGGTTCAGTTTCTTTGGCAAGAAAAAGTAGAACTCTTGTAAAATCGACGGAAAACTACATTTGTCAAAATTTCAACAAACTGAAGCAAAGTTACAAACAGGTCACACAAACCCACTGCTCTCAATGCAGACCCCGAGGAATTTGTCGACAGCTACTGTTTGTGGCTTACAGAGAACTTTGTTGCTTTTCTTTCTCTTTGATTCTCTCCTTCGCCAGTTTTATCTGTCATTTACTTTTTCGTTCACCCAATTTCATATTTCACATTTAGCTGCACCCAACATTGAAAGCCCTCATCCAATTTCAGCCATCCAGCTGAGCTTATTAGTCCGAGTCAGTAACAGGTGTGGTTGGTACTGGCAGGGATTCAGGCCCAGTACAGTTCCAATCCACCAAAACGGCCCTCCCTCAGCATGAATATATTCTCTTCAGTGAGTCTTGACTAGCTGAGCCGTTTTTTTATGCCGTGTCACTAATAAAACAATGGATGGTGGCTTTCCACTGGGGTGCACACTGGTTTTATTTCCCCGCTTTAAAGCGCTCTCTCTCTTTGGGAAGGATCACATCAGTCTCTTTTTCTGTTCTTGGTATTGATGTTATTAACCTGACCGATTATTGTTGCTGTTATTATTATTATTATTATTATTTATCTTTTGCTATTGCTGGTTTGAGAAAACAAACTAATTTGCCAGTAGATAATCTTGATCTATGTTGTGGAGAGAAACAATTTGGTTAAACTAGTGGAGAATGTCGGGCTTGCCCTTGTATGTATTATTTTGTTTTTTAGGAATGACAGTTGATGAGGTGTTTTGAGAAAAAAATAAAGCTCATTAAATTTTAGCAGTGTGCAGTAAGTGATCACAAGTTTCATTGGGAAAATTATATATATATATATTTAATAAGTGGTTTTATTTTTTATTTTGTCTCTAATTTTGCCTGTATTTGATTATTTCTTTTGAGTGATCTTTTCTGCTTGATTTTCGACTTTCTTTTTTTTCTGTACAAAGCAGAGAAGATTAGTTTTCTAGTGTGTGTGTGTGTGTGTGCGCGCGTGTGTGTGTGAGTTGTGGTGCTGTGGACTTTGCACGTTTATGTTATTCCTGATAAAACGTGGCAAGATGAATGCTGCTTTTCGGTACGCAGACGAAAAACCGGACACAAACACAAAAATACTGGAATGATTTCATAAATTTCGCTTTTCTTTGCTTCAGGTTTTTATTATTTGTAAGCTGACATTACCAATGAAGTTCCTCCAGACGGTTTAATTATTTCTGTTTTCTAATATCTATTTCCGTTCTCTGTCTTATTATCAACTGGTGTGAAGGCATGGGGGGCAGTTTGTAGATAAAAAGCTGAAGCACATTTTCTGTGGCAGACCGCGGGGATGCGAGCAGGACAGATGGACAGATGGACAGCTGGACAGGTCTCATTAGGTGAAGTGAGGGACGTGGAAGTGATATTGGATAGGCAGTTAAGAATGCGCTTTAATGCGCTACTTGACAGAGAGAGGTGTACTGAGCCTTACTTGAACCCACTACAGATACACTGAACCCCTTTTTACAAACCCACCCTCCATTCGAACAGTCTTAAAGGAAGCTTTCGTAGTACGAAGATGAGAATGTTATAAAATGTGCCCTGTGGCAATGATCTAATGTATGTCAGTTGATTATATATGCAGGTATGATATAAATAACTCTGCTTTCTAGCGGCGGCAGAGGGAAAAGTCCTAAATTGTCTCTTAGACGAGCTTTGTGCTCTTGCATAATGTGGCATGACTTCATGTAGGTTTATACTTGTATGTGTCTCATCATTGCCATCTATTCTCTTCTGTGTTGATGTACTCTGAAAACATGAGATCACTTCATATTGAGAGCAAGTAATTATATGTAATTGGCATTTACAGTTATCCGAAACAAGAAAATGGCAAGTACAAATATGATAGGTGTCTATTAGTTTCCTCAAATACGATACAGAGACTGTAGGCAGTAGTGCAGTTTTATATCAAATTGGTTGTTAACTGTTATTATAGTCAGTCACTTAAATCCAAGTTTTAATTTGCCTTTTCTAACTGCCAAAATGCAACTGGAAGTTACTGGATAACAATTCTGAATTTAAGAGTTTTCTGGATTATTTGAAGCAGGCTGCAAGTAAAAAAAGCTGGTAATTGTCTGGATGTGTATATATATACACCATGCCTTGGAGGGCTCATTAGTCCACAGGAATGTCACACCAAACTGTCGTGATAACACAAACAGCTGGGAGTAAACTGGTTGCAGTTTAAACAGGTTGGCCTTATTTTCCAGTCCCAAATGAATGTGGAACCAGTGATCTATCGCTCAAATCAAAACCAGAGAAGAGAAATAATGTGAACATCCACTTTGAGACTATTGAACAGTTGACGGCACCTGGTCCAAAACTTTCTCAAACTGCCTTGTCTCCGTCGGTGGGATTTTGTATCTTGGGTGTGTGACGCGGCTCCCACTTTAAAGTAGCACGTCAATAAGGTCATTGCATACATAAGTGAGCCAATGCAGTTAGCGTACATTGTGCACAATTTCGAATGGAGGAGTCATTCTTCCCCCAGTGGATGAGCTATTTTTAGTGACTAGTGCTACCTTTTCTCTGCTCTGGACATCAGACACAGCATCCGGTTGATGTTAGGGGACTTCAAGTTTAAAGGTCACAACAGTGTATTTTCTTATCAGCTCATTTGAATGTGAATGATTCAAATTAGTTTGGCCAAATTGGTCATGTGAAGCAAAAATATTTCTCATACTTGACATACTGTACACGAGCTCTCTATCTCTCTCTCTCTCTTTCCAACACGCTCACACATCAACACTGTACTGTATATTTAATGCAGAATGACCCTGGCAATCCAGTTTTGTGGAAATGTCCTCAGCTGGCTGTGATTCGATGTTGCATATGGCATCCTTTAAAAATAGCATTGTGCTACTGGTGAGCTTTGACCAGAACTTGGGGAAGTAATGTATTAGTGATGTCAAAGAGTTTTTGGTTATGAGAGTACTTGTAACAATGGAGTACTTAATGAAGAAAAACAACAACAACCTTTACTTGTTAAGTATTAGATATGGGTGATAACAGACTGGTGACAATTTGAGCTTCCTTTTTTAGAAGAAGGCAGGATATTTGCTGTCTAGTGGGAGCTTGTATTTTTCCACCCAGTGGTCTGTCTTGCAGCATTTGATAAGCCTGTCCTCCTACCTTCATTTCGCATTACTTTTTGACGAATGTCTGTTCCTTCCTCTGTAATTCAGAGTTGTTAATACCACTACTATTATTAATTGCTATTATTATCATTATTGCTACTGTTGTTACTATTACTACTACTGTTACTAATGCAACTTATTGCAAAAATTATAACTGCTGTCCATTTTCAGGTACGTGTCTGTAATACCAGACCCCTTCCACACGATGTCAGTGTGCTGTGGAGCATTTTCATTACAAATCGGAAAATAATGTTTGTTGACTTGTGTATCTACATCTAATATTAGGAATAATAAAACATGGTTTAATCAAAATCAAGATATTGTTTGTTTGCGTTTTATGTTAAAAAAATAGTTAGCACTGCTCCAGCTTTTATTCTATTAGGTGCATTAGTTGGATATTTGAATTATAGTCACTTGACAAACCCATAAAATGCAGATTTTTCATCCACGACTCAAACTGTTCAATTATGTATCTCAGTATACCTCAGTTAAATGTAGTCCAAAACATTAGCGTTGGTATATCACAGGAAAGTGTATTGTTATCGCCGTTTTCCAGTGCCTATGGTGGGACTAATAATTGTGGGGTGGCAGACCATACTGAAATTATGCTGAGGCACTCCAGCTATTAAGTATTGTGCTTCCATAAAGTTGGGGGGCTCATAATAGCTTGATTAAAATAAGAAAGGTTAGAGATATCCAGATTTTTAGTCCCTAGTGCGGGTCAAGATCCAAAAATGATGGATTCCCTTAAAGAGGACCTATAATTAATTATTTTCAGTTGCATACTTGTATTTGGGGTTTCTACTAGAGCATGTTTACATGCTTTAATTTAAAAAAACAAAACACGTATTTATTCTCATACCGGCTTTGCTGCAGCACCTCTTTTCACCCTCTGTCTGAAACGCTCCGTTTGCCCCCCTCGTGAAAACTCAAGTCTGCCCTGATTGGTCAACCGAACCACACCCTTTGGACTCCAGCTCCAGCTCTGCTCTAACTACACTGGTTTATGGGCGTAACAAACTAGCCTTTATGCAAATGTGTTACTTGGTGACATCACAATGTTACAGAAGAAAAGGCGGGATTTCAATCAAGGCGTCTCAGGCCGTTCAGGATCAGTGTATCTGTGGGGGAGAGTAACTCCCTTTGGCCTGGACTTTGGGCTTTGTAACTTTGCAGAACTTTTACATGCACAAAAAAACTATATAACACACTAAAGGAAAGAGAAAAAAAGCACAAAACTACAATAGGTCCCCTTTAATGCAATCAGTAGCATCTTCCACTTCTTTCAAACCCCACATCCACAGTTTGTTAGGCAGTCTTTCTGTTCACAAATAACTTTGATTACATCATCGGGGTTCTTTTTTTAATACTTTGGAAAGCTCATTCCAGAGTCACATTATACAAATATTTTCAAGCAAGTCAAGAACAAATGGGGGAAATTAAGATCAACAAGTAGTTGTTTTTAGACCAAACAGAATAACAAACAAAGGTTTTAAATTCCAACTATATTAATATAAAACAGTAGCAACACCAATGACATCATGTTTGGCATATTGATCATCACGACTATACCATTCTGCATCCTATTTATAGATTCAGTAACTAGTGGGAGGAAGATGTTCTTTCCTCTATAGCATTACTCATGAGCAGTTCAGTGCACACATTATACAGAGAGATGACATGTTCTCTTCTGTGTTCACATTTTACTGCATGTGAAATATAGTTCTTGCAGTATGGATGTAATAGAGGATGTGGATAGCTGCTGCAGTGCCGTCATTAAGAATGAATTACTGATGCAACTGCAGCAAATGAGGTCAAGGATGACTGAGTAATGACTAACAGTAATACAGTAGGTTTATGATGAATCGGAGGATGCTGGGAAGGATGGTGTCATCTAAAGAGCAGAGCACCGACAGAGAACCGTCAGTGAGAGCTTCATCACAGCTTGTAATCTCTGTATGTTGAAAAATGGGAGACATCAGAAAATAATGAGCCAGCAAGATAACATCGTCTAAAAGTTTATAATGAAAAAGGGGTGTAGGAGGGACTGAGGGAACTTCTAATCCACATATTTGAAGCAGATTAAATAACGGGTTTCCTTGCACTTCAATTTATAAACCAATTGATGTTGAGACAACAACAAATTAAAAGTACTTAGGTGTGAATAACAAAGAATTGAATTTATGAGACTTGGGAATGTGAAGCCAGAACCAGTAAATCTTTTTTTTTTAATTCACAGTGAAACTTTGAAACAGGTAAACCATAACATGAGCTGCAGACGATACCATATCATCATTATTATTATTGTATTAATAATAATAATTATTATTATTATTTTATGGAAACAATAATAATTGTATTATTTTATGGAAATAATAATAATTGTATTATTAATTTATGGAAATAATAATAATTTTATTATAATGTTATGGAAACAATAATAATTGTATTATTATTTTATGGAAATAATAATAATAATTGTATTACTATTTTAAAGAAATAATAATAATTGTATTATTATGTTATGGAAATAATAATAATAATTATTATTTTATGGAAACAATAATTGTATTATTTTAGGGAAATAATAATAATTGTATTATTATTTTAGGGAAATAATAATAATTTTATTAGAATGTTATGGAAACAATGATAATAATTGTATTATTATTTTAGGGAAATAATAATAATAATAATAATAATAATTGTATTACTATTTTAAGGAAATAATAATAATAATTGTATTATTATGTTATGAAATAATAATAATAACAATAATAATAATAATTATTATTATATGGAAACAATAATAATTGTATTATTTTATGGAAATAATAATAATAATTGTATTACTATTTTAAGAAATAATAATAATAATAAAAATATTATTATGTTATGAAATAATATAATAATAATTATTATTGTTAATATTATTATTATTATTTTATGGAAATAATTCAGATTTACAGGTTTGTATAATAAAACATCCTGCAATGCCACCCGCCACCAATAGAGGGCGCTGCTGTGTGTCTCAGGTTCCTGCTCTGTCTGCCTACCAGTCCTGTCTGAGGGCTCCACACACCCACAGCTCCTCTGTCTGCCTACCAGTCCGCTCTGAGGGCTCCACATCCCCACGCTGCTCTACCCGTGGTGGATCAGACCAAGATGGCCGCTGTTGTTGAGAATGTTGTCAAACTGTGAGTGTTGAGACTTCTTCTTCTCCTACACACCTTTAACACACCAGACTAGTTACCACACCGTCACACTACAACGTCTCTGTGTTCATACAGCCGCCGCGTCGCTTAGCAACATCTACTCTGACTTAGTTAAAGGTTAGCTCGACATCGCTCCGTCGTGTGTTCACATCCTGGAAGTTAGCAGACACGCAGATGACGTTATGAGTCTGAGAACGCGTCAAGTTGATCATAAATGTATTTATAGAGATATTATGGAGAGTTGTTGAGCGTCTTTCTGGATAAAACTAGCTAGCAAGGTGCTAACAGCCGTTATTAGCGCAGAGCTCGAGCTAGTGATGGGAATTCCGGCTCTTTTTAGCGAGCCAGATCATTTGGCTCAGCTTACCAAGAGGAGCCGGCTCTTTCGGCTTTTAGATTTACTTCACTTCTGCCTTTTATAATTCAGCCAAATGAATAACTGTTTTGACCTTAATGATTAGTTATTGTGCACATATATCACTTAAATTATTTGATATAATTATACTAAACCTTATAATTTCCTGAATACCATCATTTTAAATGCTGCTTCGTTTCCAACTGTCACTCATCTTGTCTACTATTCATGCACCGCAACCGAAAGACAATGCACCGCAACGCAGCACAACGCACCGCACCGCACTCCTCTAGGTACGTGTCCACAGGCTCCGTGCTTTCCACGCTTCCTGTTCATTGTCTATGTAAGCAGCCGCTCATTGCATTCTGGTAGTGTGGCGTTGCGATTCGAGAGACATAGCGTCACGACGCCCGCTCCTTATTTACATTAAGTTGAGGTCTACTCTACTTTATGCCAATCACGGGCGTCCTACGCGACTCGCAGCCTCTCGAAACTCCTGAGAATCATTCAAAATAAACGTTGTTGATCCAAAATAAAGACATACTCAGCAACTGCATGGCTTATTTCTCACCTCAAATGTTTTCAGAAACACATTTCGGTGAACTGTTTTGTGAAATAGGAGAAAGTTTCCAAACGAGCCTCCACGTTGGTCTGATTTGAAATCCGGGAGAGGACAGCCCACAAGGGAAAGCGTTTGTCCAATCAGGCTTCAGCCGGAAGTATTTGAAATAATGCCGGGAAAACGTCAACGCCCAGTATTGGTCAATCATCTATCGTGTCGCGACGCTTCCATTGGACGCTTGATGGGCTGTCGCTAGACACAAGCCTCTCCCCACCTGATAGGACGAACGCTTTCCCTCCATGGGCTGCTGCTCAGCTTTCAAACCGGAAACAGTATGGAGGCTCGTTTGGAAACTTTTTTCTCCTATTTCACAAAAATAGTTCACCGAGAGAAATAAGGCGAGAAATAAGCCGGGCAGTTGCTGAATCTGTCTTTATTTTGGATCGACAACTTTTATTTTAAAAGATTCTCGGGTGTTTCGAGAGACGGCAAGTCGCGTCGGACGACCGCGATTTACATAAAGTAGACTAGCCCTCAACTTTATGCAAATGAGGAGCGGGCGTTGTGACCCTCCGTCTCTCGAATCGCGACGCCACGCTACCAGAATGCATTGCACGGCTGCTTACGTAGACAATTAATGGGGAGCGTGGAAAGCACGGAGCCTGTGGACACGTACTATCACAGTCAGTGCATGGAGTGCTGGTGGCGCGGAGAAGATCATCGTATCATTCTGCCTTGAATTAATTAAAAAAAAAAAAAAAAAAAAAAAAAAGGCTCTGGGACGGGAGCCGGCTCCCATCAGTCACTTACAAGAGCCGGTTCCCATCATTCACTTACAAGAGCCGGCTCTTTGAGATGACTCGTTCGCGACCGACACATCACTAGCTCAGCGCGCTGTGTGGCGGTTGGTCAACTAGTTCACAATGAATGAAAGAATGGCCTTTAATATTACTGTTTTTCATCTTTAAGACCAAAGAGCTGCAGCTCTCACATCTCTAATTCACATATAGTAACTCTTTGGAGTTAGCTTGCAGTGACCTGTATCCAGTTGTACTAAAAACTAAACGTGCTTCCAGTTCCGTTGATTTTGAGGCGCCCAGGTGGTTGATTTTTACATGTTTTACGGTAATTACAAGCATTTCATGTTTTACGGTAATTACAAGCATTTCATGTTTTACGGTAATTACAAGTTTTTGGCTTGTGAAATAGGAAAACATGAAACTTACCTGAAACCTAACTAGATAAGTCTCTTCTGTTGTTTTTTTTAACTTCTCCAATTGTTATTTATAGGGCTTTGTGCCAACTCATTAATTAAATACTCTCTAAGAAATTGTAACTGTAGAATAAGTAGGAAACAATACTATAAATAATGTAGAGAATAATATTCATGGTGTTGAAATGAGAAATATTCACATACATTTTTGATTATTTATAAACTCTTCCAAGCCTCCTGTTTCCTGTTTATTCTTAACCAAATAGCAGATATATGCTGAATTATTCATCATCATCATGTTTATTTATACTTATATTAGGAGAGAAGATAAGTATGGAAAAGGAATTGAAAAAGAATAAATAAATAAATCAAAATAAAATCAAAATGAGAGATACAGTTAGGAATAATTAGAAATAAAGGAATAAAAAAATAGAATAGTAATAATAATAAACAAAAATAAATAACTAAATAGGGAAATAATAAATAAATAAAATAAAAATAAAGAGAAACAAAGTAAATAGTGATAATAAATCACAACGAAAAAAATAAATAAATACCAAATTATTCCATCTTTTTTTAAACTTCTTTTTATTTCCTTTTAATAGTTACAGTCGTACAACACAATTGCATGTTTTAAGACATAACATGTCATAAGTGTCCTTAGGAGGCGGTCTGTGAGCTTCGGCATCCCCACAATGTCCATACATTGTTCCATTAGGTAGGAGTGAGTCATATTTTTCGTCCATAGGTCCAGAGAATACATAAATGTACAGGGAGGAAAAATAACATTATTATTTATACTTATATTAGGAGAGAAGAGAAGTATAGAAAAGGAATTGAAAAAGAATAAAAAAATAGATAAATAAATAAAAAATTAGAGATAAAGTTAGAAATTAGAAATAAAGGAATAAAAAAATAGAATAGGAATACTAATAAATAAAAACTAAATAAGGAAATAATAAATAAATGAATAAAATAAAAATAAAGAGAAAAAAAGTAAATAGTGATAATAAATCACAACGAAAAAAATAAATACCAAATTATTATCCATCTTTACAATAAATAAAATTGTTTCTAAAAGTTTGACACGAACCTGTTTGTCTAACTTGAAGAGATGCGGTCCTTAGTTATCCTAAAAGGGAACAAGCTCACAGCACTATTTGAGTATATTTATGTTGAAAACACAGCAACACTTGTGACTGTGCTGACTACCAAGCTCTTTGTTGTTGATGTACCAACAAAAGAGCACCTGCTGTTGCACTCTCACTAATGATGTAGTCTCAAATACAAAGACATTGTCTAGTGAGTGAGCAGTTTTCCTACGGTGGCAGCACAACGGAGAAAGACAGCAAGTTTTAGACTACACAGACAGAGAGGTTCAAAAGTTTGATGTAAGACTGCACTGGTTTTGAAATACCCACACCTGCTGATTTCTGCGTTTTAACCAAAATAGACTGAATAACAACCAAACAACTGTCTCTGGTTTGTGGTATCAGGTTGGGAGAGCAGTACTACAGAGACGCCATGGAGCAATGTCACAACTACAATGCCAGGCTCTGTGCTGAGAGGAGTGTCCGAATGCCGTTCCTCGACTCTCAGACCGGTGTGGCTCAGAGCAACTGCTACATCTGGATGGAGAAGAGACACAGAGGACCAGGTGAGACAAACACAAAATGCCTCCCAGCAGGATTTTAATTCTAGTTTATATAGTTGGGATTTGTTGAACATTTTATCTGACCAATTTCTACGGTGAACGATCTGCTCAGGAACATCTGTTTTACATTTGAAAATTATCAGACTAAAAAGTATTTTTCAGAGATTTTAGTGAATTGATGAAAGGTGAGCAATGGGTACAAAATTGCAACGATGGTGTATTTCAATTTCACTTTGGATGAAAATGGCTTGTTAGCATCTTTCATATTCTAGTTCGTTTTTTGTAGAACTTTTTGAAATGGCTAAAAAGAGTAGGAAGAAAAAACACCTTGACATCACTCAACAGAAGAGACAAACACAACATCTTATGAAAGTTAACTAAATTGTTTGTAGAGTGAAAACTTCTTAAATTCAACATACAAACATTTTTCAGTAAACCAGGTGTAATATGATTAAGCTTACAGCTAAATGCCCTCTAGCTTTGTCAGCTTGTCAAAAAGCTGTATTAAAGGGAGGGTTGGTATAGATTTTAGAAACAGTTTCTGTTATATTAGTTGAAATTCTCTTTATATCCCGACAGCAATCTGTAAATCAAATGCTCTGACAAAAAAGGAAAAAAAATCCGTTATCTGAGGCTGTCGCAGGATTGTAATAAACCCATCCATCATTTCATTCATCCCGAATGTAATGATGGACGGGCTACCTGCCTGTCTACCTACCTACCTCTGGCTGCGTGCACTCTGCCCGTACGCTCATTCACTGGAGTCTTCCTTAAGTTGCTAGCTTGACAGCTGTGAGTACTAGCAATAGCCTTGTTCGTTGTTTACGTTCCTTATAATACGTTTGTTCATAATGATAATTTTGGGGGAGTGGCTTTTGAGGGAGGCCTGAAGCAACAGACTGTAGTCTTGATGACTTTGCAACTTTCTCTCTAGATTTAGGGACTTTTGGAGCTAGTGCTGATAGCACCTTTCATTGGAAAAGAGTTGGCAACTACTCTCGCTAGTTTCTTCTAATGAAGAAACATTAGAAAGTAGTGACAAATAAACTCTTCCTCCTTCACTGACACAAGGTTTGATTACTTTAATCCCCAAACCCAAAAGTGATGTTCTTTTTATTGATAACTGGCGGCCTGTTTCTTTATTGAATAATGACTACAAAATATTTGCCTCAATAATTGCAAAGTGATACATAGGAAGACATAGGATATGTCTTATTGGGTTACTGTTAATATTGACATTAGTAAAACATGTAAAGAATTATATGTAATAAATTTGATCATCATTTTAGCAAAATTTTAAATTCATAAATCCAAATTTAGCTTCTTTAAACCCTTCTTTATAAGATTTGAAATTGAAACCAAACAGTACATTAAAACCATTTTTAACTCAAAAAATAAGAAAGCTGCAAAAACAATTTCATTTTGCTCTTTGTTTAATATTTTATTTAAGAGATTCCCCCTGATTCTGACATTGATTCTGTATTAATGACTCCTTTGTTTGAATGTGCACTATATTTACAATAAAGAATTGATTTAAGAAATATACACATATACAGTCTATGGTCTTCTCTGATGTCCCTCAGGCATAGCTCCAGGGCAGCTCTACACCTACCCATCCAGGAGGTGGAGGAAGAAACGTCGATCTCATCCTCAAGAGGACACTCGGCTTGTCTTCCCTCCTGTCAAGTCAGGTACCACATCATTCAGCTCAGCTCATCCTCCATTTAATTATGTCAACCTTCAAGAGAAAAGCTATAAAAGGCTATGCCTTCTAGACAAAGGTTTCACACCGTGCTGTAATGAAAAAAGAAGGTCTTGTAATAATGATTCATTAATAAGAGATTTTGCTATATGAATTAAATTCAGTTTGATTCAATGCAACTTTATTTATAACTGTAAGGGCGATTGTGTGCATCAGTCAGAAATGAGAAGCACCACTATCTTTTGTATGTTTTTTTTCTGGTAAAACATACTTTAAAGTGTTCCACTTTCATGCTTGTGTCTTAACTCATTTGTGTTTTATTCATAGAGATTGAAGTAGGACTGAAGAAGGATGCTGTGTTATCAGCCGATGGCAGCAGCCTGGAGGCCCTGCTGAAGGGGGACTCCGTGGAAAAACGTCCGACCGCAGAGCTCCGAGGGTCTGAGGAGGACTCAAACCAGAGTGACTACACCGGAGGCCTGAACCCTGCTGCTCGGATTAGAAAGGTTCTTGTTTTCAGAATAAGATAATGTTTGGAGTCAAGAAAATTATTTTACTTTCTCATTTTCTCATTGCCTCAACATAGAGAGTCCTCGAGCCAGATGACTTCATGGACGACCTGGATGATGAAGACTACGAGGAAGACACGCCTAAAAGAAGAGGCAAGGGGAAGGGCAAGGTAAATAACTGCCATGTGTGCATGAACACACTTTCTCAAAAGTTCATCCCAACAATTACCAACATGTTATTTATGTTCATTTTTATTTATTAGTTTTTAACCGGACAATATTGTTTGTTTCGTTTTTCTTAAAGGACATAGTTTTTATTTAGTTTCAGTTTACTAACACTATTTTTCACTGCTTATTTCCGTTTCAGTGTTAGTTTACTACAAGAATTCCTGTCCCAGCCTGTCTGTCGACTCTTATCATGTGTGTGTGTCCTCAGGGTCGAGGAGTGGGCAGTAACAGGAAGAAGCTGGATACAGCAGCCGCGGAGGACCGAGACAAGCCGTACGCCTGTGACAGTGAGTCCTGATGGGGGAGAGTAGAGCATGTGAACTCGGGTCAGAGCAGAGGGTCACTGCAGATGTTAACAGCTGTAATGGTTGCAATCAAATCAAGCAAGACTTTGCCCGAGTCCTCATTCTTTATCACCTTCCTCTTCATCCTCTCCCCTTTCTCTTCATGTTCTCCTCTATCTTCTTTCTGCTCTTTGTTAGCTAAATCTAATATTTACAGAGCTAGTCCAGGCTCAGCTCTATTTTCTTGTTTGTCATCATACATTTCTTGAACTTGCATTTCATATCTTTCCAGGGGCAGGAGGTGAATGTTTCTTCCACTTCTTCGGTGTTGTCAGACTATATAGCTGTACTGCTTGATGTATTTCTTTTCCTTTTTTTGTAAAGCATTTTCACTTTCAGCTGCAGTTCTCAGTAGGGCAGCACTGACTGATCCTCTGTCAGTCTATGAGCCTATTTCTCTGAGTCTCTGTCTGTGCTCTCTCTTCTCCTTCTCTTCTCTCTTTCAGACACTATCAAACAAAAGCATATTTCAAAACCGTCTGAAAGAGGTATATTTCTCTCATTCCTTTTTACTCCTGTCGGCTTTGCCTTTAGTCTTCACTGCCTGTTTTTATTTTCTGTCCATGTTACCAAGTAGATTTGCTCTCTGTGTTGTTCAGTTCATAGGGTAAATGTTTTGTTCTACACAATTTACTTAAATGTGATTAAGTAGATTTAAAAAAAGGTCAAGCCCATGATATTAAACACCCCAATTAAGCCTGTAACCAAGCAAAGATATGAGCCGTCTCAGCTGACAAAAGATTAGCTGTGGCCCATGAAAGTAATTTTTTCCCCCTCAATCTGGCCCTGAATGTCCCACAGATTTAGATAAGCTAGAAGCTGGATCCTGCTGCTGTGCTTTGTCTTTTGTCTGGCTTCCTGATGTGTGTAATTTGGCTGCATTAGTTTTTTTCCTTCTCATTCCACGGCCCCTGTTTTAGAGTGAACTGCTGCTTTTGATTTGTGTCAGTTTGATGCCTGTTTGACTTTTGGAGAGTGTTTTTTCATCACTTGGCATGTGACTAGCTGTGTCTTCAGCAACTTTGCTAAAATGCTCTGGAGTAAAAGACTGACAGTTGAAGAAATAGGACATTAGCCTTTAAGGGAAATGAAAATGAGAGAAAGTATGGAAGTGAAAGAAGTCGTCTTTGGGCGTTATCTTATGACAAACCTCACACCCCCTCCTTGTGACGAATGCTTCGCACAATGGCATCTTTGTCCTTTACAAAAGTCATTAAATCCTCCTTACACAATCCCACTGGCTTCTCTCACTCCACTGTTTAATAGAATATATATCCAGATAAGAAACATTTGTATTCAGAGCCATGTGTTGTGTTTTTAATGTCAGCCTACAGAGGTCATACACACTCAAATGTGAGAGAGATGGATGTATGACGTGAAATGAGATGAAACGACTAAATTTCTTAGTTTATTATTAGTTTATTTCATGGTAATTTGTCATTACTCAAACATTGCAGAGATAGTTGTTGTAAAGATCAGCAGATGTGTGGTGCGTACAGTGGCTGAGATGTTATCTTAATGCTGGGCTTAAAGGCATGGCTACTGCAGTGTTCCAGCTAAGAGTGATGACGCATGTCATTGCCTCAGAGCATGTTCTTCTTCATATTCCCAAACTGCTTCATTATTCTTCATCTTCCCTCCAATTTCATGGCTAATATATCATGTCATTATGGCGATCCAGATATTAAACAAAAAAGCAGGATATCACAGAAACATGTTGGGTTTTTAAGTGATATTCTTGCTGACCCAAACACAGCAGCATTTTTACTGTTAGGGACCTCCTGTTTGCTGCTGTGAATAGACGATGTTCATGTACAGTTGGACTCACTAAATTCTCTGAAAATGACCCCCAAAGTCCTTTTATCATCATAAAAGACAGACAGCCACTAAATACAACAAATCTGGACAATAGAAATGATACAAGGATAGAAAGTATTTCTGTTACTCTCAGCTGTTCTGTTAGTATCATTTGATCAGATGTAAAAATTTTTCCCTTTCACCACTGATTTTCTATTACATGGACTGGTGTATTCTTTGTTTTCATACACATTGTGTTTTCTGGTTTTGGTGGCAGTCTGTGGGAAGCGCTACAAGAACCGTCCTGGTCTGAGCTACCACTACGCCCACTCCCACCTGGCTGATGAGGAGGGTGAGGAGAAGGAAGAGATGGTGATCCACGAGCCCGTACTGCCGCCGCCTGATGAGCCTAAAAGTAAGAGTAAGATAATTCACTGTCTTAAAAAATTTCACCAATAGATTTAGGGGTGGGAAAAAAAAAAACGATTCACCTATGTATCGCAATTTTTTTTAAATGCCAGAATCGATATATTTGCTCCATTTGAGTCTATGCGGAGGTAGAAGGAAACAACGTTCATTGTTGTAATCTGAGTGATGTGACGTCATATCCGTTCCGTATCCGTCAATCAAAACAAATCAGCCGGCCGCCGCAAACCGAAACGAAAAAGTATAAAACGGCGGAGGGTCGGCGTGGATACGACCTGTAGCACCCTCACATGTTAAATCCAACGTGGTAAACACTACACATCCAGTAACGTATGGAAAGACTTTTGGTTTCACACATTGCAGGAAAAGCAGAGCTAGACATCACGGCTAAAGCTGCATGCTAACTCTGTCATTGACGGAAAACGTTATCGTATTGCGGTAACGTGCGGTCAAGCCGGCCGTCACTCTCATCTCCGTGGTCAAATCAGCCGACGCTACAACTGTAGAGCACCCATATACTGACATTTATGTTAAATGCATTCAAACGTCCCCGATGGAGCTGACCATGGATGTATAAAGAGAACGCAGCTGACGGGAGAGCTAGAGACCACCTTGGCGAAGTTAGCGGAAGTATACACGTGTGACTACGTCTGGTTTTCAAAATAAGGTGTTAACAAAGGGAACTGTATATACTAAATACATATATGGAAATAAGATTGATTGATTATATTCACCAGAAGTATAAAACATTACATGTCCCTTTATAAATTAAAAAGAAAATACCACTAATTTGTGAGGAAAATGTCTTTATTCTTAAATTGTGGGTTGCTGGAAAAAATGTAATAAATAATGACAGATATATTTGATGCTGAAAATCAAACAGTTTTACTGGATTAATTTAGATATTTTCCGAAGTAAAAAGAAGTGTATAATTCAACTTTTTCCCATGGTCTAGTGTTAAAAAAAGTAAACATAAATTGCAATATTGAATCACAATACTTAAAAATCACAATACATAGTGAATTGTCCCAGCCCTAATTAGATTGCAAGGTTCAATCTAGAGCTGGACTTCAGAGAAACTGAACACTTAGGCTCTTTGGGTGTTTTCATCTTGTTTTGCAGCTCCCAAGAAAGGCCCAGATGGTCTCGCTTTGCCTAATAAGTACTGTGATTTCTGCCTGGGAGACTCCAAGAACAATCACAAGACTGGCCAATCAGAAGAGCTGGTGTCCTGCTCCGACTGCGGACGCTCAGGTACGTTAGAGACAACTGGCTGCTGGAATAGAGTAGCAACAGGAAAAGACACTGTTAATTTACACAGCTGAAAGAGTAGGAATCTTTGTGATAAACATTATTGTACACACAGGCCACCCCTCCTGTCTGCAATTCACTCCTGTAATGATGGCTGCCGTGAAGACGTACCACTGGCAGTGCATAGAGTGCAAGTGCTGCAACATCTGCGGCACCTCAGAGAACGACGTGAGTTTACCTCCATTCAGATATCGTATGTATTGTAGAGTGCTGAAGTCTGATGTGTAAAGTCTGCTTGTTGTCCCGTTTCATCCAGGATCAGCTTCTGTTCTGTGACGACTGTGATAGAGGCTATCACATGTATTGTCTCAACCCGCCCATGGCTGAACCTCCAGAGGGTAAGTTCACCATATTAGTAAAAATCTAAGGTGTGTAGATGTACTCTAGGTGTGTAGTTGTACTCTAGGTGTGTAGTTGTACTTTAAGTGTGTAGGTGTACTCTAGGCGTAGATGTACTCTAGGTGTGTAGGTGTACTCTAGGTGTACTGTAGGTGTATTCTAGGTGTGTAGGTGTACTGTAGGTGTGTAGATGTACTCTAGGTGTGTACTCTAGGTGTAGGTAGGTGTACTGTAGGTATACTCTAGGTGTGTAGATGTACTCTAGGTGTAGTCTAGGTGTGTAGGTGGTGTGTAGGTGTACTCTAGGTGTGTAGATGTACTCTAGGTGTACTCTAGGTGTAGTCTAGGTGTGTAGGTGGTGTGTAGGTGTACTCTAGGTGTCTAGGTGTACTCTAGGTGTACTCTAGGTGTACTCTAGGTGTGCTCTAGGTGTGTAGTTGTATTCTAGGTGTAGTTAGATGTAGTCTAGGTGTGTAGGTGTACTCTAGGTGTACTTTAGGTGTGTAGGTGTACTTTAGGTGTGTAGTTGTACTCTAGGTGTACTCTAGGTGTGTAGGTGTAGGTAGGTGTACTCTAGGTGTACTTTAGGTGTGTAGTTGTACTCTAGGTGCATATAGATGGATAGATATAGATGTAGAGATAGATATACAGTATATTTAAAGTTTTACTTTCAGTTCCCCGTCCTCCAGATAAAGCGGTGAAAATATTCTAAATATAGCCGTCAGCCGTCTAAGGTGTGTAGATGTACTCTAGGTGTGTAGTTGTACTTTAAGTGTGTAGGTGTACTCTAGGTGTATTCTAGGTGTGTAGATGTACTCTAGGTGTAGGTAGGTGTACTGTAGGTATGTAGGTGTACTCTAGGTGTGTAGATGTACTCTAGGTGTAGTCTAGGTGTGTAGGTGGTGTGTAGGTGTAGTCTAGGTGTACTCTAGGTGTAGGTAGGTGTACTCTAGGTGTGTAGTTGTATTCTAGGTGTAGTTAGATGTAGTCTAGGTGTACTCTAGGTGTACTTTAGGTGTGTAGGTGTACTTTAGGTGTGTAGGTGTACTCTAGGTGTACTCTAGGTGTGTAGGTGTAGGTAGGTGTACTCTAGGTGTATAGGTGTGTAGTTGTATTCTAGGTGTAGTTAGATGTAGTCTAGGTGTGTAGTTGTACTCTAGGTGTGTAGTTGTACTCTAGGTGTGTAGTTGTACTTTAAGTGTGTAGGTGTACTCTAGGTGTATTCTAGGTGTGTAGGTGTACTGTAGGTGTGTAGGTGTACTCTAGGTGTGTAGATGTACTCTAGGTGTAGTCTAGGTGTGTAGGTGGTGTGTAGGTGTACTCTAGGTGTCTAGGTGTACTCTAGGTGTAGGTAGGTGTACTCTAGGTGTGTAGTTGTATTCTAGGTGTAGTTAGATGTAGTCTAGGTGTACTCTAGGTGTACTTTAGGTGTGTAGGTGTACTTTAGGTGTGTAGGTGTACTCTAGGTGTGTAGGTGTAGGTAGGTGTACTCTAGGTGTATAGGTGTGTAGTTGTATTCTAGGTGTAGTTAGATGTAGTCTAGGTGTGTAGGTGTACTCTAGGTGTTCTCTAGGTGTGTAGTTGTATTCTAGGTGTACTCTAGGTGTGTAGTTGTATTCTAGGTGTAGTTAGATGTAGTCTAGGTGTGTAGGTGTACTCTAGGTGTGTAGGTGTACTCTAGGTGTACTTTAGGTGTGTAGTTGTACTCTAGGTGCATATAGATGGATAGATATAGATGTAGAGATAGATATACAGTATATTTAAAGTTTTACTTTCAGTTCCCCGTCCTCCAGATAAAGCGGTGAAAATATTCTAAATATAGCCGTCAGCCCGAAAAATAGGCTTTTGTTTATGGAGTGTGATTAGTCTCAAAACGGCCACAAATGTGTATTACATGATCTACAAATTAACAATAAAATTTACAATTTTGGGTACTCAAAAGTGCTTGTTTCAATCTACACACAAACAAAACAGTTTTACAAATGCACACATCACAACCTGAATAAATATTAATATAAGAGATGCACTGGTATATGTAATATAATGATGATTTTAGGCCTATGTAGGTTATACTCTCCATCAACATAGAACTACATGGCAGCAGTACAGTGGAATAAACTAAATACAATCCTAACATTGACTGAATCTAAACAATATATTGCAATTTATTGACACCCCATGCATCGTTATCCTCTTACTTTGCCTTATTGTTTAGTCTAATTTTATAGACTCAATTCACAGTTGTCGTTTCAATAATATCAAAGTATTTAAAGTTGTGAAAGCTAAAAAAGATCAATATGACATACTGCCAAACTTACACTGTGAGTTAATCACCATCTAACGTTACAGAGTTAAACTATCCTGGTGTTAGCCGACACAAGAAAACTATGTTAACTTGGTTCATAGTTCAGGAACAGCTAAGTTAGCTAGCAGACATACTGAACAGCCTGTTTGATAACAGCAAACAGAGGATAGGCAGATGAATAGTGCACCAAACTAACAGACGTAGATAACGTTATCCGACATTACCTGAAATATTGAGCTTATAAGTACGTTATATTCATATTGAAAATACACGTTTTACTTACAGTGGGTTGTGTAATTATACTCACTTCAGAGGATGAGCCACCAGGATGTCCCGCAATGGTGTTTTCTCATGTCTGCAGAAGAACAAGTAGCTTATTTAAACAATAAATTTACATTTATAGGTTACTGTGTTGAGTATACAGTTGGTAAATATACAGTATGTCTATTTCGAAAAACGTCTTTCCCCTTTGAAATCACACAGGATTTCACTGAAAAAAAACTGATTTCACATTTTTCCACCAGTACTTGAACGCAGCATGCATTTGTGTATCTGGAGATATAAAAAGAGTCTCAAAACTCCACACACAAACGTAACCTGATCCGTGCGCACACAGGAAGCTTTTCGAAAGTGAAAATGATCAGATCTGTGAAGTTAAAGCTAAAATATTAGTATTTATTCAGATTGCGATGTGTGAATTTGTAAATCTGTTTGACGTGTTCAAATTGAAAGTACCCAAAATTATGCACAAATTCCATTTGTAGATCATGTAATACACATCTGTGACCATTTTGAGACTACTCCATACTGGGGAATGCTTGTGCGTCATGAAGGCGTTGCTCCTGCGTGTGCGTCTGCCTCGTGTCTCACAACAATGTATTTGAGGGCACAAAAACGCTGCATGTGAACGGCTAAACCTAAAGAGGGATGCTGCACCGACTTTAGGACAAACAGCTTTAAACAACTCTGACATTAATAGATTTTCTCTCTTAATTTGGCACTCAGGGAGCTGGAGCTGTCATCTATGTCTGGACCTTTTGAAAGACAAGGCATCCATATACCAGAACGCTCCACCATCGTGATGGCCGCCTCCTCCCACCATGCACACACTCAACCGTCCCGCAGCAGTACGGTTCACCCTCCCAAGACGGACGATGAGCTCCCCTGACGAGCTGAGCTCGGAGGGAGTGTGTTCAGAACAGACAATAAATTGTGAAAAGGGAAGTATCCTGTACCAAACTGGCCTCACTTAGCTTCAGATATGACTGTTACACAGTTCCAAGCTCAGATTTAGCCCCATCGATTTTTATTTTCACCTCTTTGCCACATAGCCAATCTGAGCAGTACTGAATCTCACAGCATAAATAGCCAAAATCTGACCTCCTGTTCAGGTTTGTTTTTTACACATACTCCTACACAAAGATGCTAAAACGTTCTCTATCCTGCAATGTGCTGATTTTATGACTAGAGCAGAAATAGAGCTCGTTGGAATCAAGTAGCATGCCAGTGCTTGCTCAACGTAAAAAAAAAACATTTTATAATATTTATATATTTCTATGGTATATAATAGTGTTAAGTATGTACAGATTGGAAAAAAAAGAATGGTAATGTAACGGTCTTTTTATTAGTGCCCATCTCATCATTATGGAAATATCCACAACCACATGTTCTTTTATGGCACTGCTGATGATTCTCTTGATAAGAGTCAAATGGATCTGCTGAGACTGTAAATACTTTTCCATCTCATCCGCTGCCACCGGCCACATAGAAATCCCGACATGCTCGTCAAAGTGGCTCCAAAGGCTGAGCGACTTCAGGGATGGCAGGTTAGACTTTAGTCTGGTTGTTGACTCTTGTGTGCTAGTGGCTGATTGAGCTGGGCAGAGCTCGGGAGGGTGAATGAGGACGTAATAATGTGCATGTTTTATTCAGCCTTTGGGGCCTTTTTTTGACAAAACGGACGAGTCCTACTTGCTTACTTACTTATCAGCCAGTTTAAAGGGATATATAAAAGCTTTCGTCGCTGTGTTTTAGCAGTTTGCTCATCATGCGCCGTATTCAATATCTGTTGATGTCGTGACACCACTAGATTATTTTAATGTGATTGAGGACTATGTGACCTTTGTAGATGGCCACTTGCTGACAATGTTAAAGCAATATAAGAGCTCCTGTGGGATGCTGGGATGACAGGGACTCATGGCGGTTTAGGCTCTGTCGTCAGATATTGTGCGATACGGTAAATTTTCTTTCTCAGAAAATGCTGTTACAGACAGGCCTCGAGGACTCTGGCAACAAATATGGATGGCTCCATATTGTAAAAAAAAATATATAATGTGTATATGTATAGTCCTATGGAGAAATAGCCCTTTTTGTTACTGCTTTCATAGTTCTATTATGCAATGGTTTCCTTCTGTGGCAAGGCTGAAAGAAAAGGTCTGGTTACTTTACCTCAAACAGGAACAGTATCTAAAGGGTTGATATTGATAGACGGGACAAAGGCAGAGGGATACATATTAATGACAGCTGCAGTGTCTGTCTGCTTCAATAGCTGCATATTCTACAGGTAAACAAGTGCATGCTCAGTAATCGTCTGCACTCTCATACGCTATGTTGTCGTCTCAGCTTTAGGTCGGCAAAGGTGTTAGGAAGTGGTGTAATATAAATTAACCATGCTATCATGTCGTTTCAATTAGCCAACTAACACATTACGTAAACATTACACGAGTATAACTTGGTTTATTTTGTCATCACGTTCAAACTTAGTTATTTAGAGACAGTGGCTGCTAGAATATTTTGCTGGTTGTTTTTGTATTCACGGATGATGTTTGCGTACCTGAAGGTGTGGGACATTTTGGGACTTAAGTGGAAGTTGCTCTCTAGTTAATCGTGTGATCTAGGTCTCGACTGAGCTGCTCTCTTCCAAAGCTCGAAACAAGAAGCAAAGCCTATAATGTGATTAAGAGACAGATTCTGGAGCTGCACCTTCAACACTGCACTCAGAGATAAGCAAAAATAAATTATATATAGATAGATTGGTCTCAAGCTTTGGGAGAGAATTGTTCAAACCAAGATCACAGGTTTTCATAGTAGGTGAATTCTCTTAGGGTGGACTTTCATTTGGATTGTGATGGTTTGTTTTATTGTATGAAATTTGTCTTCAGGAAATAAAATACTACGCACTATAATCTGATGTTTTGTTTGTTTTTATCTCTCAATGAGCATTTGAGAAATTAATGATGGATTGGGATATATTAAATAAATATATTATATGCTTATACAATTTGTCAATATTTATATATTATCCTAATATATATTATATATGGTATGACTTTTTTTTCAACATACTATGACTTTTTTAGGACATACTATACTATGACGTTTTTTTATGAAATTTTTCGACATACTATACTATGACGTTTTTTTTCATTAATTTATCAACATACTATACTGACTTTTTTTCCGCATGAAATTTTTCGACATACTATACTATGACGTTTTTTTATGAAATTTTTCGACATACTATACTATGACGTTTTTTTATGAAATTTTTCGACATACTATACTATGACGTTTTTTTTCATTAATTTATCAACATACTATACTATGACTTTTTTTCCGCATGAAATTTTTCGACATACTATACTATGACGTTTTTTTATGAAATTTTTCGACATACTATACTATGACGTTTTTTTTCATTAATTTATCAACATACTATACTATGACTTTTTTTCCGCATGAAATTTTTCGACATACTATACTATGACGTTTTTTTATGAACTTTTTCGACATGACGTTTTTTTATGAAATTTTTCGACATACTATACTATGACGTTTTTTTTCATTAATTTTTCGACATACTATACTGTGACGTTTTTTTATGAAATTTTTCGACATACTATACTATGACTTTTTTTTCATTAATTTATCAACATACTATACTGACTTTTTTTCCGCATGAAATTTTTCGACATACTATACTATGACGTTTTTTTATGAAATTTTTCGACATGACGTTTTTTTATGAAATTTTTCGACATACTATACTATGACGTTTTTTTTCATTAATTTATCAACATACTATACTGACTTTTTTTCCGCATGAAATTTTTCGACATACTATACTATGATGTTTTTTTATGAAATTTTTCGACATGACGTTTTTTTATGAAATTTTTCGACATACTATACTATGACGTTTTTTTTCATTAATTTATCAACATACTATACTATGACTTTTTTTCCGCATGAAATTTTTCGACATACTATACTATGACGTTTTTTTATGAAATTTTTCGACATGACGTTTTTTTATGAAATTTTTCGACATACTATACTATGATGTTTTTTTATGAAATTTTTCGACATGACGTTTTTTTATGAAATTTTTCGACATACTATACTATGACGTTTTTTTTCATTAATTTATCAACATACTATACTATGACTTTTTTTCCGCATGAAATTTTTCGACATACTATACTATGACGTTTTTTTATGAAATTTTTCGACATGACGTTTTTTTATGAAATTTTTCGACATACTATACTATGACGTTTTTTTATGAAATCTTTCGACATACTATACTATGACGTTTTTTTCATTAATTTATCAACATACTATACTATGACTTTTTTTCCGCATGAAATTTTTCGACATACTATACTATGATGTTTTTTTATGAAATTTTTCGACATGACGTTTTTTTATGAAATTTTTCGACATACTATACTATGACGTTTTTTTATGAAATTTTTCGACATACTATACTATGATGTTTTTTTCATTAATTTTTCGACATACTATACTATGACGTTTTTTTATGAAATTTTTCGACATACTATACTATGACGTTTTTTTTCATTAATTTTTCGACATACTATACTATGACGTTTTTTTATGAAATTTTTCGACATACTATACTATGACGTTTTTTTTCATTAATTTATCAACATACTATACTGACTTTTTTTCCGCATGAAATTTTTCGACATACTATACTATGACGTTTTTTTATGAAATTTTTCGACATACTATACTATGACGTTTTTTTTTCATTAATTTATCAACATACTATACTATGACTTTTTTTCCGCATGAAATTTTTCGACATACTATACTATGACTTTTTTTTCATTAATTTATCAACATACTATACTATGACTTTTTTTCCGCATGAAATTTTTCGACATACTATACTATGATGTTTTTTTATGAAATTTTTCGACATGACGTTTTTTTATGAAATTTTTCGACATACTATACTATGACGTTTTTTTATGAAATTTTTCGACATACTATACTATGATGTTTTTTTTCATTAATTTTTCGACATACTATACTATGACGTTTTTTTATGAAATTTTTCGACATACTATACTATGACGTTTTTTTTCATTAATTTTTCGACATACTATACTATGACGTTTTTTTATGAAATTTTTCGACATACTATACTATGACTTTTTTTTCATTAATTTATCAACATACTATACTGACTTTTTTTCCGCATGAAATTTTTCGACATACTATACTATGACGTTTTTTTTCATTAATTTATCAACATACTATACTATGACGTTTTTTTTCATTAATTTATCAACATACTATACTATGACGTTTTTTTCCGCATGAAATTTTTCGACATACTATACTATGACGTTTTTTTATGAACTTTTTCGACATACTATACTATGACGTTTTTTTTCATTAATTTATCAACATACTATACTGACTTTTTTTCCGCATGAAATTTTTCGACATACTATACTATGACGTTTTTTTATGAAATTTTTCGACATACTATACTATAATGTTTTTTTATGAAATTTTTCGACATACTATACTATGACGTTTTTTTTCATTAATTTATCAACATACTATACTATGACGTTTTTTTATGAAATTTTTCGACATACTATACTATAATGTTTTTTTATGAAATTTTTCGACATACTATACTATGACATTTTTTTATGAACTTTTTCGACATACTATACTATGACGTTTTTTTTCATTAATTTATCAACATACTATACTGACTTTTTTTCCGCATGAAATTTTTCGACATACTATACTATGACGTTTTTTTATGAAATTTTTCGACATACTATACTATGACGTTTTTTTTCATTAATTTATCAACATACTATACTATGACTTTTTTTCCGCATGAAATTTTTCGACATACTATACTATGATGTTTTTTTATGAAATTTTTCGACATGACGTTTTTTTATGAAATTTTTCGACATACTATACTATGACGTTTTTTTATGAAATTTTTCGACATACTATACTATGACGTTTTTTTATGAAATTTTTCGACATACTATACTATAATGTTTTTTTATGAAATTTTTCGACATACTATACTATGACGTTTTTTTTCATTAATTTATCAACATACTATACTATGACGTTTTTTTATGAAATTTTTCGACATACTATACTATGACGTTTTTTTTCATTAATTTATCAACATACTATACTATGACTTTTTTTCCACATGAAAGTTTTCGACATACTATACTATGATGTTTTTTTATGAAATTTTTCGACATGACGTTTTTTTATGAAATTTTTCGACATACTATACTATGACGTTTTTTTATGAAATTTTTCGACATACTATACTATGACGTTTTTTTATGAAATTTTTCGACATACTATACTATGACGTTTTTTTATGAAATTTTTCGACATACTATACTATGACGTTTTTTTTCATTAATTTATCAACATACTATACTATGACTTTTTTTCCGCATGAAATTTTTCGACATACTATACTATGAGGTTTTTTTATGAAATTTTTCGACATACTATACTATGACGTTTTTTTATGAAATTTTTCGACATACTATACTATGACGTTTTTTTATGAAATCTTTCGACATACTATACTATGACGTTTTTTTCATTAATTTATCAACATACTATCCTATGACTTTTTTATTTTTTCTACATATTATACTATGAATTTCTAATTTTTTCGACATACTATGACTTTTATTTTTTCGACATACTATACTATGACTTTTTTATTTTTTCGACATACTATACTATGAATTTCTAATTTTTTCGACATACTATACTATGACTTTTTTCGACATACTATACTATGACTTTTATTTTCGACATACTATACTATGACTTTTTTTCTACATACTATGCTATGACTTATTTTTTCGACATTATTACTATGGCTTTTATTTTCGACATACTATACAATGACTTATTTTTTCGACATACTATACTATGACTTTTTTTCGACATACTATACTATGACTTTTTTTCGACATACTATACTATGACTTTTTTTCGACATACTATACTATGACTTTTTTTCGACATACTATACTATGACTTATTTTTACGACATACTATACTAGAATGTTTGCCCAATGATGCCAAAAATGTACTGCCTACTGCCGCTTTAAACACTGGTATCAGATCGGTACTCGGTATCAACCGATACCCAAAGCCAAGGTATCGCTATTGGTAGGTGTATCCCTATTTGGCTCAGGACTGTTGAAAGACTTTAATCATCAAGAGTTTGTTGTTTTGTTTTGTTTTGTTAAAGAGTTTTCTCAACTAGTTGGATTAAACTTTCCCAGACTCCACCACCATAATGTGCTCCATAAGGAGGATTGAAAGTCCATTTCACATCCTTTCTGCTGAAGGGCTTGTTCTATTTTGCTTACTCTTTAATAGCTTTCTTCAGATCCCTTTCAGTGGCAAGGAAATTACTCCTGTTGTCAGACCTGATCTCCATTATTTGGCCTCTTCTGCTAATGAAACGTCTACTGGGTCATGCATGAATATATGCATGAGTCTGTATCTAACGAAGGAGCCATTTCAAAGTGCACTGCTCAGCTCGTATAGGTAAATATAACTCCATATCGTTTCACCACACCTTGTCCCAGTTTTACTTCCAATGGACCAAACTACTTTTTCTTTTTTTTTTAAATTTCAAAATGACAGTATACATTGTAACAGCAGAAAATATTAAAATCATTTACATACAGAAGAAACACAGTGAAAACATAAACAAAGAGCTGTGCCAAACATAAAAGGACAACAGAAATTAAACAAAACCGACATAAAAAAATAAATAAAAAAAGACCACGCGAGAGTATGACAACAATTTCACTTAAAAATTGTAAAGACATTGCATACATTCATTGTTTTCATTGCTTTTTTGTTTTGTGAGGAAGAAATTGTTGCCAGATATAGATCCATTTCCTTCATAAATTCAAAGAAATTAGGCTTTTTTTGTTAAATTTACACATGTGAATGTGGAACTTCGCCAGAATTAAAATTAAATTAATAAGAAAGAATGCATTACTGTCTTTGTCACTGTAACCATAGCAACCAAATATAATATTTCTATGGTACAGTGCATAATCTGAGAATTTTAACAAGTATAAAATTATTGACATCTTTCCACAATTCATATGTAAATTTACACGACCAGAATAAATGAGAGCAAGTTTCAGGATGTGATTCGCAGAAGGAATAATTTACATCTATAAGTCACTCTTTAACTTCTGTAAGAAATATTTCACTGGATAGAATCTGTGGATCAATTTAAAGGACACCTCTTTTACCTGATTTGTTAGAAGGAACTTTTGTGGTAAGGACTAAACTTTCTTCCAGTCAATATCACTAACAAGATTAATATATATTTATATAATAAGTCAATACAAGATTACTCCAATAAAAGGACCAAACTACTTTCCAACATGAAAGTTCTCAACTTTTGTCGCAGCTTCCTTCTACTTTGCTTTCTAAAAGCCACTTTAAACATTTACAACTCATCATCTTTCAGGTTATTTGGCTGCTTTACTCACAGTTCTGATGACTTGTTTGGCTTGTCAGTCTGTTGGATGCCACCTGCTGTTAATCAAAAAAAATCAAAGTTGTTCAACAGAGAAAATAAACCGTTACAACAATCAAAACCAAATCAAAACAAAAACAATGAAATGGTTTAGCCTACCTTAATCTGTAAACGTTAGTCGGTTGAGAAGTGTCTCTCAGCAGCTTCTTCAGCCTGTAATTGCCCACACCTAAACACACCTGACTCCACTGATTGGCTGGAGCACCATGGGAGTTGTAGTCCTATAGATTTCTATGGACTACAGAGTTCACCACTAGGTAGCACTATATATTGTTTTGAATATTTACAAAAAACAAATAAAATGTCTCTTACACATAATATATAATGAGGTTTTTTATTACTCTTTTATGGCATACTATATGACATTCTTTATATCTTAATGGCATACTATACTATGACTTTTACACTTTTTATGACAATATATTGTGATTATGACATCCAATACTATGACATTTTTATTGCACACTATACTATTACTTTTTTTAAAAATACATGTTTTTATGGTATACTATTCTATAGCAATTTTAAGTATTTTATGGTATACTAAACTCTAACTTTTTTATGATATGCTGTACTATGACTTTTTTCTTTTTTTACATTTTTATGGCCTACTAAACTATGTGACATACTATATCATGAACATTTTTTTTATGGCATTCTATAACATTTTTATGCCATATTTTGTGGCATACTGTACTATGACTTCTTTTTTTTAATATTTTTATGGTCTACTAAACTATGTGACATACTATATTATGAATTATTTATGGCATTCTATAACATTTTTATGCCATATTTTGTGGCATACTATCCTATGACTTGACATTTTATTGGTAAATTATTGTATTATTTTTTTATGGCATTCTATAATATGACTTATAATTTTATGACATTTTAATAGCATAGTATATTCTGATTTTATGGCATACTATGACATTTTAATAGCATAGTATATTCTGATTTTATTTTTTTTAAATAATTTCTTTCATGACATATTATACTATGACATTTTTGTGACATACTTTATTGTGAAATTTGTTATGTCATACTATACTATGACCTTTTATTACATACCTTACTATACTATGATATTTTTATGGCCAACTAAACTATGAAACTTTTATGACTTACTATACTATTACATTTTAATGGCATACTGTACTATAACACTTTTTTAAAAAACTTTTAGACATACTATACTATGACTTGTGTTGACATTTTTTATGACATACTATACCAGGGGTTCTCAAAGTTTTGATGACTGAGTGCCAATTTAGGGGAGCCAGCGTATGATTGAGGGCCACTCAGGAAAAGTGCACATAATACAAAAAATTCAAAATCACTAACTTTTTCAAAGTGGCGATGAGGTCTTAAAATGTATAGAACGGGTCTTACATTAAATGTAACTTCAGGATTCTTGCATATACCCCGATTAGATGCCTCTTTCTTATCATTCAGCTGCAGGCACCTACACACATTCACTTTCACTGCCATCTACAGAAAATAACAGGTTGAAAGAGATTAATAATATTGTTATTGCACATTTTTTATTGGTCTCAAGATACAACAGTCTTCTAGGATCCAATACGACCTCTACGCAATAAATTTCAACTCTAAAACATCCTCTATAGCTCCAACATCACAGCAGAATAAAGAACATTCTTTGAGTGCTGTGAAAACCACAACAAGTACTGGAGTTCAACTGTTTGCTTTGGTGCTGTTGTGTTTCTCAGTAGCCGTGACTAGCTCATTGAGATTATTACTAGATTTGAACACAAGAGTTTACGGAAGAGACTCCCAACAGCTGAGTGAAACACATTAGCATCGCAAGCTGCTGTAAATCGTCTCCTGGCAAAAACAAATGAGTTACTGATGGTTGAGGATGTATAACAAGGGTGAAGATAGTGAGGATATGCAGAGACAGTTTCTACCTCAGAGAATGCGAAAAACGAATAAAAAAAAGCTGAATTAAGAGCAGGGAACAGACACTTATTTTCATCATCGATTCATCCGTTGATTACTTTTCCAATTGATTAATCGGTCAGTAGTCCCAAAGAGAAATGCTGCAAATACTCACATTTGTGAAGCTGCAATTGTCATGTTTGCATGATCAAAGACTCAAACAATTAATTGATTAACAGAATATTTGTTGATTAATTTTCTATTGATCAACTAAACGATTACTCAACTAATTGTTTCAGCACCATTTTCTCTGGACAAGTTAACTACAGGTGTCAAAGTGTAGCTTTTATGTTTGGGTTACGGGCATTTATAGGATAATTATCACTTTTAACAGTGCATCCGTCGCTCTAAAACCCCGTTAAGATGCATTGATGGGATCTGGTACAAAAACTCCAGGCGTGACATTTGAGCAGATCTGATTAGATATGTTTAAATGTAACTACACTTTTAAACTGTAGCTTAAAGAGAAAATATGATAGATGTGACAATTTAGTGGGAAAAGGGATGTATACTTCATTTAAATTAAATGGTATTTCTTCTATTCTAGCCATTCTTTAAAATATATTTTGAAACTGAATTTAAACCTGTAAACGGGTGTCTTCCCTCGCATGAAATAAGGTTGTCAATGAATCAATACTGAAATAAAAGAAAATCTTATAGTGTTGAAAAGATTTTAAGACACGACTGCAATTGAATTCATAACAAGTGCTAGTCTGACATTACAGCCTTCACATTCCACTAAACAAACTCACAAAATATGCATTCATCCTCTTACAATAATTCACAAGTAGGCTTATATTATGTATTTTTTTTTTTTTAAATATCAAAAAACACCACAAAACTAGTCTCTGTCAGACATTCATTATTGTAAAACTATGCCAATTATATAACATTTACAAACAGTAAAAAGTGTTGTCAAGTAGACAATAATAATAATAATTATACAGCCATTTGAAAAAAAGACAAAAAAAATTGTCCAGTTCTCTTTGGTGGAACATTTAGTATCGTATTATCTGAAAGGTCTAAACTGTTGTGCTTTCCTAATTTTCATATATAGGACAAAGGAGCAGCAGGTATATACCAATATTGAATATGCAGCATTATTTGCGATAACCACACACACCAATACACTACGTGTATATGTGAGTACATAACGTGCTGCTTCCGTCCTGATCCGACTGAAAATGTTCCACCAAAGTGAAATAATCTCATAAAATGTACAAGAAACAAATACAAACATCGATTGTCGTACCTAAACGTGAAGTATTACAACTAACCTGCACTCAAAGTCATCAAAGTCTGTGACACTCATAGAAGTACATTATATATATATTAGATTTCATAGTAATAAGACCTCTAAAAATACTGTAACACTAGGTTAATCTCTTTACGTACATTAAGCTGTACCAATACTTGTTTATAAGTAGTTAGGCAAAAATCGTCAAAATATTGTCACAACAATGTGCATTTTCAATGTTGATATTCTAAAAGTCTACTGACACATACGTGGTGTCCTTTTACCTCCCCGTCTGTTCTGAGGTTCTTCGCTGTAATTCAGTGCCGCCTGCTACATCTGAACGCATGTAAATATTTCCCCACTGATGGTAAAGTCAGCTAGGTTGTACATTCAAAACATACAAGGGTGTCCGAACCTAAGGCCAACAGACGATATTAATCTGTTGAGTTTTTTTTTTAATCTTGAACAATTGATCCAAGCATGACATGGCAGATTAAAGTACCATTTACTAACATTTGTTAAATCTGCAGCTGTGTGCTACCTGTGTACATCCTGCTCAAACTGTTTGACTGTTACCAGAGAAATACACCACTGAACACTCCTCACCAACAGGAACTGATGGGGAGACAATATGTGGATATACGTCTCTATTATAAATGACCTTTGATTGCTGTGTTGTTGATGAAATCAACTAACTAATGATCCTGTAATTAATATGCTCAGCTGCAGCAGCTTTCAGAACACGAACGTTCAAAATATAATAAATTAATTTAAAGGGACTGTTTGTAACTTTTTAAGCGTATAAATGTAGCGGGTCGGGACACATGCGCGCTCGCATATGCACGCTCGCGTGTGGCCGCTGCCTCTCCTCCCCTGCCTGCTTTCCTTCACTCAGACAGCGCGCGCGTTCTCGCTCAGCTCGCTCCACCTCTAGCCGTGAACGCGCGCTCACTCCACACTGCAGAAGAGTCAGTTTAGCTCTGAGAATATCTAGTGAATGTACAGGGGACGTTTGGGCAGAAATAACTGCTGCAGCTCCTCCAGACCAACAGAGGTTTCCCGTGTCTTGTGAAGTGACGTAGCTCTGCAGAGAGACACGTTGTTGTCTCGTTACCGACCGGGTACCGGTGTCTCCCTGCTCTCTCCGACTGCGGGCGGAGAGAGCAGGGAGACACGCTGCAGAGCCCCGCTGCTTCAGCCTGCACTGAGACAGGAAAAGCCAACACTAGGATCAGATCTAAATCATGTTCATGGAGAGACCTTCGTCTGGTCAGCTAACATTACTGCCAAGCAGCTGAAATATAGAGTGATATTGTGGTTTTAGCTGATGTGTGTCGCCTCACTGTTTTGAGCGAGCAAGCGCGAGCCCGACGTTGACTTTCGTTGATTTCACGGCCACAGGTGTCGCTGTTAAGAAGCATTTCTGAAAGTTACAAATAGTCCCTTTAAAAGATGAAAAGAGCTGCAGTGACAGGAAGGAACCGTTTTTTTTCCAATTACTGTAAATTTCCAAAGGCTTATTGCTTTAATGAAATAGCCATGACACATCATTTATTAAAAAAATGATCACCAGGCAGAAGCAGTTTAGGTTTGTAGCGTGTTAGCTAGTTGGCTGGTAAGTTAACTTGGCTGAGTTTTAGCTCGAACTGAAGCTTTTGGCAAAGAATCTTAGTAGAAAGGCCATGAGATTCATTTTTCTATATTCAAAAATAAAATAAAAACACAATATAGGGTGGAAAAGCTCAGTTATGGTATCTCATTATCATCAAACCATTATCGAGCCGCGTTATTATTTTTTTAGTTGATGTCATTTCCTGTTTCATTTGTTATGAAAAAGCCCAACACGCCCGCTGCTTCCATCTGCCATGTCAGTCATTATTTTGGTAAGTCGCCCAATTTGATACTTTACAGACTGTTTCCAAACACTGCACTGTACAAAAAGGAGAACAAAATTGTGCTGTTGATAAAAGACTTCAGTGTGTGTTTGTGTAGTTGCATGCGTATAGCATCACCCTAGCGAGTCCTAACGGAGGTGCACAGAAACTCTCACAAGGAACACGACGACGCTGTCACTCTTTTTTTTTTTGGCTTCAGGAAAGAGGACGTGTGGTAGAAAGGTAGGTACTCATCATGTTGTCTGACAGCAGGGTTGACCTTTGACCTTTAAGGCCTCACATCTGCCCGAAGAAGATGGAGCAGAGCAGGAAGATGGCATAGAGAAACAACAGACCCAGACCCAGCCGGCGATCCAGCCTCCAGTGGTTCAGATGAACACTCATCACCTGAAAGCAGAGAGACGGTGGTGAGGAAGAGCCAAAAAGATTCACCTGGAAAACAACTATGTACTAAGTGTTTGTTTTGTACAATGGGCAGCATGAGACACCAGGATATTAATTATGAAGCAGGTAAAGCTATTGTTACATATTAATTCTGTTTTGGATAAATCCAAGGGGGGACATGTAGTAGAGCCAGTCTGATACTGGGTTTTTGAGGCCAATGTCAATTTTTGAGGGTTAAAATAATTCTTTATATTAAGGGATATGCATTTTAAACCTGCATTAATTAAATGTTTGGCTACTTACTTGTGCAACAAGCTGTTAACAGCTCAACATGTATGGTAGCACAAAGAAAACTGCATGTTAAAATATGAGACCTCTAAAAACAGGATTTAAATTATTTTTTTTATATCATTTAAAGCCTCAAATATAAGACAAATTACTTTAGAAACGGTTTCTATTTTTTTGTCTTTTCACTCTGAACCAGTGACATGATCTTCAGGGTTAAATGCCCTGCATAAATTCTCGCTTGCAAGCCGACCACATTTTTTTTCCATGTTCAGTTATTTCATCAAACACGCTTTGCACAGCAACAGTCCACCATGTCTTTAACTGAAATAAATCCACCCATACTGATTTGTTTTAACAGATATTAAAACATGTTTCCTCACCGTCAGAAACACGGACGCCAGCAGCAGGACCACAGAATACACCAGTCCTTTATTATTTATGGAGATCTATGGGGGAGAAAAAGCATGTGTCCCAATTTTATGACCACCTGACAGAAGTGAGAACCCAAAGTCTTGGTTTCGTTAGCCCTCTCGAACACATGCAGACATGAGTGAATCACAGACAGAAGGAAAAAAGAGATTGGTATTGTAGGGAGATAAAGAGTATGCATACTGTTGATCCGTGCTCCACCACAAGGGTACGCAAAGCCCAGGGGAAACCCAAACCCAGCAGGATGTCAAAGATATTGCTGCCTATGGAGTTAGACACCGCCATGTCCCCCATGCCTGAAAAGAGACGGGAAAAGTGACAGAGAAATGCTGAATTGAAGCACTCGCACCACAGAAGAGAGAATAGGCAAAAAGACTTGCGGTTGGGGATTTAGAATAACAAGTTTCTTTACCTTGTCGAGCTACAATCAGACTTGCCATGCAGTCCGGCACACTGGTCCCTGCTGCCAGGAAGGTTATGCCCATGATGTAGTCTGGGATGTCTAGTGTGTAACTGATGATGGTGACCTGATAGAAACATTAGGACACATCAGGGTCAAGTATACACAGAGGGAGCATTTTAAGGTGGTGCATCCTCAAATGTAATAAAGAGTACAAGGCACGCTGTAGACTTTAACCGTATTGTTGTATTAGGTCAGCAACCTTTACTATCAAAAGAGACATTTTAGACAATAAATAAATAAATAAATAATATGTCTGGAGTCGCAAAACATTTGATCATTGTGATGAAGGTAATACAGTTTATAGTCTAAGTATATAGTATATAAGTCTAATGCAGTGAGGGTCAAAGTGCAAATGCACTACAGAGTATTAGGGCCACATTGAGGGAAAAAACAATCTGAGATTTCCAGAATGAAGTCAGAACTTTCCGAGAAAAAAAGTCGTAATATTACGAGAATAAAGTCATAACTTTACAAGAAAAAAAGAAAATAACACATAAAATTACTGCTTTATAAATTTATGACTTTATTCTCATAATATTACAACTTTTTGTATTAAACCTATGACTTTATTCTGGTAATATTATGACTTTATTCTTATAATATTATGACTTTATTCTGGTAATATTATGACTTTATTCTCAAAGTCTCAGATTTATTTATTTTTCCTCCTAATACTCCGTCGTACCGTCATACTATAGACCTACAACAATGACAAATAAAAATGAAAATGTAAACAAAAAACAGTTATTAATTTCCATTTTCATTTCTATAAATCCACAGGGAGCCATTGGAGAGGAGCTGAAGAGCCGCATGTGGCTCCAGAGCCGCAGGTTGCAGACTCCTGTATTAGACCACCTGAAGCATCTTTGAACAGTTTTTCGTCATTTTTGCTTCATTTTGTTTTTTTGTTTCAGAATTGAAGCTCATGGTCTGTCTTCACTGCAGTAAGTAATGCTTCCTTACCATCCACACCATGAGGTAGGAGAAGATGGCGATCCACAGGGTGGAGGCCGCAAAGGTGACCATGAACCAGCGGTGCCAGCGTGGCAGAATACAGTTAGGCACAGTGCAGTAGAGCAGGAGGCCCAGAGGCCACTTGATCGCCCACTTCACCCGCGCACAGCAGCTACCTGTGAGGTGCAGGAAGTCGGTCAGGAGGGCACATGGTAGTCCAGACAATCTAGTATTTTAAGGACTTTGTCAACCACAGATTAGCTACAACATCAACCAACAGAAACAAAATCGTTGCAGGTTAAATCTTACTTGCACTTTCTGGCTGTCTTCCTCACCTGGTATGCGCACGGGATTGAAAATATCATGGTCATCCTCCTCCTCCTCCTCCGTCTGGCACACCTCCAACCCCGGCTTGTCTCCTGACTCTGCATCTCCTATCTCAGGTTTCTTGCCTCCGTTCTCCAGACTGCAGGAGCCGGTCCTCTTCAGGCTGTTGCTGGCTGATCCCCGTCGTGACCCGGGGCCGGCCTCGCCGTCCCGCTGGTTCTTCGAACACTGGATCAGCCTCTGTCTCTGTGAGAGGAGAGCGGGAAGTGCTTTTGTTGTCGTAGAGCTCAGAGGAGATTGCGTTATAACGTGCGTTATAATGTGCGTTGTAATGTGCGTCAAATACCTCACTGATGACCATGCGTCCTGCCATGGAGAGCCTGGTGCGGGGAGAGAAGTGGGGGGTGATCATGATACGCAGGCCAGCGTCGGAGAAGGACAGTTTGTGGGGGTTGAGGATGAGAAGCTCATCCACCATGATGACTGGAGGAGCCTCCTGACCATGGGCGTGGCCTGTGAAAAGGTTGTTGTAGATTAAACACATGACAAATAACATTCCTTTTGAGAGAACAGACTCACGGCAGCAAAGAGAAGAGTATTCAAACATCTTCTGACCTTTGTTGATAAGCACCATGGAGGTGTTGCAAGCAGAGGCATCATCTGCCATCTTGTCGTCTCTGTGGTTCTCTGATCCGACGCAGCACGGCCCAGATTTCCTGAGCTGACGCGTCACAAACGCCAGAAGCTGGGAGTTGAACCTGCAACCAAACAAACAGATAGCGTTTCCTTACATCCGTATATATAAATTATATCATAATTACGGTTTGTCCTCAGTGAGAATTCAGACGTGGTGTGGAGGGATGATGACTGTTTGGTCATTTGGTAAACTTACTTCATGATTATAATGTAGACTCCATACATGCTCATGAGCAGCAAGGACTCCCACCTGCACAGCAAGACAGACATTTGTGTTAGTGTTTGCACTGTAAGTGAACATCAACTATAACATAGATAATACAGTAAGTTAACCTTTAGTCTTGCTTTAATCATACTGTAATGGCAGTGGTGTTTATAATACCTTATATCAATATGAATGTGTTAAATATTAGGGCTGGCAAAAGGTTACGATTCTATATATTGTGATATATTGTTAAACTGTAAGATTTTTTAATCTAATTTTAAGAAAATTGTCATAGTATAAAGAGCCATATGCATAAAATCAAATTTTACTTTTTCTATGCAATCAGAACACAGTCCCTGTAATATCCAACATCATGGCACTACTTTGAGAGGGAGCATCTCTTTGCAAATGAAATAAAGTATGAGTTCATCTTTGCATGTAATCATTAAATGAATACATTAAAAATCATTATATGACTTTCATATATTCATTAAAAATCGATACAGTGTTTTTGAGAACTGATACAGTATCACAAAACATTTTTTCAATATTTTCTTACACCGCTATTAATTATAATTCATTTTTAATATCTATGATCTAAATTATAGAGCATAACATTTCTTTTATCTATTATATGAAACATAGATATATATTTCTTTCATGAAACATCTCTCCACTTGCCAGCACTGTCAAACCACAGTCACTCAGTGTTGATGAAGCAGATTAGTGAAAAATAAACTGATGTAAAATAACTAAGAATGTTTTTTTTCTGAACTTTAGTGCTCATTTAGTTACGAGCAATAAATGTTACAGAGAAATACTTCACAACATCCTGAAAATGCATCAACACTTCAACAACTGAACTCGTGCAAACGGCTGCTCCACTAAGCTTGGATAGACACTAGATGGCCACTACCGCATGTGTGCAGACTCATATCTCAGATATTTGGAGCATGCAGCGATTTGGCAAAGAGAGCCGAGACACAAATCTGACAAAGTGCATTCAGAGGAACAGTGGCGAGGTGAAATACACCAGGACAGCTTTAGCTTGGCACGCTGCGATTCAATAAACAGCCTGCCATATATCACTGATGAATCCGCTGCTACAACCCACATTAAAAGCCAGAAATAAATCTGCTCCTTTCATTAAAACCACTGACACATACAACAATGGAGAGCTTCAGGTCGACAGATGGGAAAACATTCAGGACAGGCAACTAAGAAGGCATCAAGAGCACCAAATAAGCCTGTTTGAGAGGGAAAAGCTAAACAAAAGAAATCTATCTAACAGCTAGCTAAGCTCCGAATCACTGATAATATGTGTGTGATGACAGATTCCTCCTCCACACAAATTCTACAAATGACAAGTCACCGATTTTAAACTGAGCTTGTTCCTCGTCACCTCAGCAGACGGGAAATACATATTCAGATGTTATTGTTATTGTCGAGTGTGACTCAGGAACCAAATTGATTTAACCAGTTCCACAATCACTGATTGTTGAACTTGTTGACATCCTAATCTTCATGATTGTAATAACAGTCATTTGAGGGCGAGGTTGCTGACACCAATCAGAGCGTGGGGGGCCAGAGGATGAATTTGCAGATCTGTGTCGGTATGAATACAAATACCAAGTGTAGGTATGGAAATGTGATCAAATGAAAAGGTATGTGGACTCACCAGACGACTGTGGCATCATAGATAACCTAAAGAGGGGAGAGAATAGATTCCTCTAAATACAATGTGCAGGTGTAAAAGATGAATTTATTATTTTTCACGAAAAGCACATCTCACCATGATGAGAGTCAGTACAGCGAGGATGTAGTAGGAGGAATCTCTAAAAAGGGACCACCATGTCAGGACCACCGTCTGTGGAGGAAAGTTATAAATGTCAGTGTTCATTCACTCGGGAACAACTGCGTGTAAGATTTGAGACTTTAAGTTCTTCCCACCTGGCCCGCAAAGATCCCACTCAGGCCAATGATGACCAGGATGTTGAAGACGGCAGAGCCAACGATCGTGCCGACTCCGACGTCTCCTTTGGTGATGAAAACGCCTGAAGGTGGGTGACACAGAGGGATAGAGAGGAAGTCAAATGTGTGCATTTGGTATCTGGCTTTGTTTGGCTTCAGCTTTGATAAAATCCCGGCAGTCTGTCATCTCCTTATTTCTTATTTATACACAGAAACACACGCCATCCTGCTCTGTATTTGGAGTTCACTAGTCACTAATCTCCAAGAAAATAAACCTAAAAATAAGGAAAATCCCTTTTCGAGGTTTTGAATTAGACTCCGCTGACATCTCCTGGATGACTGTGGCACTGCAGAGGCCGTGAATACTATTTCAAACTCCAGCATTCCTCTGTTAAAATGTTGAGAGTACATGTAAACTAATCTTGGCATGCTTCCTTAAAACTGCCACAACTGTTACTTGGTCATGATTGGCTGAGCTACTAACCAATGAGAGAGGTAAAAAGCTCTGGAGCAGAGCTTCCTGCAGCCATAAATGTCGCCCCGGCCACATCTTCACTGAGCTGCAGGTTCTGAAAGATAAATACGAAACAGCTCAGCATGAAATGAGAATAATCAAACATGTATCTGTTAAACTAAGAAAGATGTTTTGTGATGGCCGGTCGGTGCCGTTCGCTCACCTCAGATATTTTCTCAAGGGAAGGGACAAAGTAGTCGTCACAGACGATGGCCAGAGCGTAGAACATGTAGATGGCCTGGACAGTACAGTTGAGCACAGATAAGAGAGTGGAGGGACACATGCACACCCTGCCTTTTTATAAAATAAATTAGTTATTTAGGTCTCGGTTTGTAATATACACTCACCGGCCACTTTATTAGGCACACCTGTTCAATTGCTTGTTAACACAAATAGCTAATCAGCCAATCACATGGCAGTAACTCAATGCATTTAGGCATCTAGACGTGGTGAAGACGACTTGCTGAAGTTCAAACCGAGCATCAGAACGGGGAAGAAAGGGGATTTAAGTGACTTTGAACGTGGCATGGTTGTTGGTGCCAGACGGGCTGGTCTGAGTATTTCAAAAACAGCTGATATACTGGGATATTCACGCACAACCATCTCTAGGGTTTACAGAGAATGATCCGAACAAGAGAAAATATCCAGTGAGTGGCAGTTGTGTGGACGGAAATGCCTTGTTGATGTCAGAGGTCAGAGGAGAATGGGCAGAGTGGTTCGAGATGATAGAAAGGCAACAGTAACTCAAATAACCACTCGTTACAACCAAGGTATGCAGAATACCATCTCTGAACGCACAACACGTCCAACCTTGAAGCAGATGGGCTACAGCAGCAGAAGACCACCCGGTACTAGCAAGGTGTACCTAATAAAGTGGCCGGTGAGTATATGTCGGCTTCTGCAGATTTCAGGCGATATCGTGTGAAATACTCACACAGAGTGCATGCAGACACACAGCCCCCTTCTTCCTCTGCTCCTTGGTAAAGATGTCCTGTGGAAACTCGTGGATGGCTGCGGGGGGGACAGACATGATCATATACATACAGTTCATTTATTTGTCCACTCGAAAACAGACATATTCAGTAAGCTGCAAACAAAATGAAAACGGCCTAAAGGCTGATTGACAATCAATTCACTGAAAAAAAAGAAAAACACAGCAGGTATAAATAGTCAATTTAGAGGATAAATTACATCATTTACTTATCGTCATTTAATTATTATTAAAATGTGCTTTGCTTCCTTCTGATTTCTGATGTACAATTACAAAGCTTCATTTAAAAAAAAAAAAAAAATACAGTATCATCTTTAATCACATCCAGTCATTTCTAAATAAACTCAAACATAAAAACAACAGAAGTCATTATTTAAATTGTGTGTCATCCCCCTGTGTGTCTTCATTTTCTACACCATTTCTTGCAGACATTGTACAAACCACAACAACATCATATAGGCGCAGTGTTTGCCTTGCACTGAAGAACGAGACAGGAAGTGAGGTGGAAGTGAAACTGGCAGCTGCTTCCTGTTCTTCCTCGAGTGTAAAAGAGACAAGAAAAAACTGATAATGACGGCCCAGCTTCCCTCTATTCCCCTGACATTACAAAAGAAAGCCTCGAGAGTGTGGTGCAGCTCCAATTTACAACTTGGGCCGAGCTGGATGAATTTAAACTACTGGGGAGCGTGGAGCTATTTATAGCTCCTCTGCTGTGTGAGACAACAGTGGGTCGACAAGCACACAATAAGCACAGTGCAGCCGTCACGATGCAACGCGGCTGCATGGAAACTGAACAACAGACTGCATGGATTAAGAGAGGTTCCCTTGTGATCGGGGATATGAGATATGATCTTTGACAGTGCAGTGTCAAGAGAGTGAGAGGAGGAGGAGGCCATATGGTCCGGAGGAGGGGACACTAATTTGGCTATGTTCAGTTAGAAAATGTAAATGTTTGTGCAGCGATGTTTACACATTTGTGTCTGTGCCAGAGCGCAGAACGGCCTGCCTGGATGCTTATTGTGACATAAACTGGGCCTTGAAAATGATGCACAAGAGTTGACGTGAGTTTCTGACGGTTGGTAGTGTCTCTGTTTCCTGCTCTCTTAGAGGGGAAAAAGACTATTTTCTGTGTGCCAGCTGTTATTTCAGGGCAGGGCTCGTCCGCTAAATCACAGAGGCTTAGCATGTAAACTTTGTGTCATCTTATCGCACGAGAGAGGCATCCCGAATGTGAAGCTGCACTATATGAGTCTTTCTCAAGCGGCCTGTCAAGCTGATCAGCTGTTGGACATCTGTGCTCTCTCTGTGGCTTTATTCCTTTCACCTTCTTCTTTGTCTCTCTCTCTCTCTCTTTGTGTCCCGTCTAACAGCCTTCCAGTCCCTCTTTTTTGCCCCAAAACAACTCTCAGGTTATTCTGTCGGTGGAAACCGAGGGCTGCAACATGTACCTCAGATGGATGCTTTGAGGAGTTGCTCTGGTGAAGGCAGTTGCTATGGCGACACTCTCCCTGGGGGCAGCTTTTTTTTTTTTTTCTTCTTTTTTTTTTTTGACGGGTGGCAGTAGGAAGCCAAAGGCAAGACGATTGCCTGAACAGTGAGAAAGGGGGAGGTGAATATGTGTTTCCCATGGTTAGGGTTTATGAAAAATGAAAAAAGAGAAGTGACAGCAGCTCTGGATCGTAATGTCTAAAAATATTTATTTTTCCTTACAAACCCTCAGGAGAGGTCTGAGAGAGCGAGGGAGGGGGGGAGACGGCACAGAGATACACAACATATCTCAGCTGACTGGTTTACTGAAGGCTACTGGACAGGAATGTGCTTTGCCGAAACTCTTACGCCGTGATTTCACAAACACAACGCCACAAACTGAAGCACCCGGGTTCAAGATGATCGCACAGCTGCAACATCCCAAATCAGGGATTTAAGCCAGATGTGCCATCGGCTTCACAAAGTCAGTAGTTTTGTAATCAGAGGTCGAGCTGCTGTGTTGATGTGCTGTTGCTCTGTTGGTACAAGCGCCTCTTTCTCTCTGTGCTCCGCGTCGTTCTAATTCCAGAAATCATAAAATGCTCAAAAAACAACTCTGATCCAGTTCTGTCTGTCACAGTCTTCACAGCAGCTCACATGTCAGTGCTTCATTCCTACACAAGCTGAAGTGCTCTCAACAAGATAATCCACAAGTGTAAAATTATAGCTCTATACATTTCCTCCACCTTCACACTTTTATTGCTAATAAACTGCTGCTATAAAACATAAAGGACATCACAGACAGAGGGCAAAGGTTGAATGAACTGGTTGAATCACTGATGTATGTTATCAATCACTGATAAAGGGTGAAATGTTTCCATTTCCATTTGTTTCCATTAGATACGTTCAAACTCCATTCATTTAAAACATTACTTAAGTTCACATAATATTGAGGTTGTGTGAAGATTTCTTCAAACGTCAGCTTTGAGGTTACATGTGAAGTGACTGTCAGTAATAAGTAAGAAATCGTGACTAGAAAATACCTCTTCACAGATCAAATTGAAGGATAACCAAACAACTTTTTGGGAAATACAGTTTTTTGTGACATCTTTTCAACATTAGTTTGTGTGTGTTTAAGGTGCTTTAAGTTTCTCTATGCAGAATGCAAAAAAACGCATACGAAAAATACGGAAAATAGACTTTAACTTAACCTGGGAGGGGGGACCGAAGGGTGGGCGCTACGCGTCCGTGACGATTCCATAGGTCGGGACGGCATTATCAGCGGTACCTGCTGTAGGAGCGCTGAAGTGCAGAGCGGCAGGCATTAACTGGCCAACAGAGAGACTACGCGCACTAAAAGGTAAGTGCGGCCGGCCCGGCTACTCCCGGTGTCTGGAGTAGAGCTGGGTATGGAATTGTTATTTGTTTTTCACTCTGTATCTCTTGTGCGTCATAAACTTACTAGTCATTTTGCTGTGATATCTAAAACTTCATGCTGGCCTTACTTATTGTCTACCTGTTAACTAGCAGATATTCATGCTGACTGTAAAGCAACAAAGAGACAGTGACAAATCGTAAGAGAAAATATTTCAGTGATGGAAAAAAGGACACTAAACAAGAATTGTATTTATTAACTCCACAGCATTATAAAAGCCAGGAGGCACATGTTAAAATGAGACACTGTTTGTCAAGAAGCAAAGCGTAAATTTACCCCTAATGCATCTGCTTTTAGCCTCTCAGGAGTGTCTGACTCTGCCATATAAAAGTTTATTAGCTTTTAGTTGAATCCACTAGAGCATTTATAGCAATCATAAAACACTGTTGGCCATTTCAAACCGCAGCAAGACATTAACCAGCTACTGCTTTATTTCAGTGTCATTTTGATCACATAATAATAACAAATGCAGCGTTGATATTAGTTAAATCAAAAAGGGGAACAGTTTTCTGTGTTTTTTAAACTGAAATATGTTTGTTGTTATGATTGCTCGATGTTACACAGAGTACAGATGACAGATCCTTTCTTATATATATATATATATATATACAGTATATGAGTCCAGATCAATAAAGCCTGTGCAGCAGATTAGATCTTCAAGTATAAGGTCAATGCCGAGCAAATGCTTCAGAAGGCACATGAAGTGAAATCTCTCCACAAAGTGAAAGCGGTGCTGATGTGTGGAGCGGAGCTCTCTCTGAGTCAACCGGCTGCAGGGGGCTTCGGTGTAGCTGAATGAAGGGGCAGTGGGCGGTGCAGAGTAAATGTTATCGATCTGAGAGCCTGCAGGGCGTCCTGGAGTCAAGCTACGGTATCGACGCATCATGCATCAACCAAACCGTCGTTATAAAGCACACACACACACACACACACACACACACACACACACACACACACACACACACACACACACACACACACAGACTTCTGCAAAAAGCCTGCATTTTTCATGAGGAATCAAAAAATAAATATTTCATCCAGGTGTGTAATGTAAATTCAATTATGCATTTCTTCTTTGATTTGCTTTCCTTTGAGGCCGTTTGAATGCGACGCTGATGAAACGACAGCAGGGCTTCAAACCGCACCAACCACCTCGCCTATCAATAAAAACACTTAATATCATGTTACACTGGTGTGACAGAGGAGCTCATACAACACCATCCATCATCATCATCCCCATCAGCGTTGTGGGTGAGGATATAAAACGTAAAGTCAGAGGAAAACAGCTAAATATCCTCTCTTTAGTGACATTTAAGAGGAGTTTTATAATGAGTCTTAACCTCTGTCCTTTAACGTTGAGTCATTTTTGTGGACAGAAAGTGAAAAGGAGTGAAAGGGATCCAACAGAATTCTGCTTCAAATTTTCCCAAACTTCACTTGGCCCACAAATAACGGTCGCATTATCTGCTGTTTGCTTTGTGTGCCATCCATAATCTGACTGCCCTGATAAAAGTCCAAGAACATTGGGAGACAATTTCTGTTAGATTATCTGCCAGTTTCTCTTTCTCAACTCTTCCCCCAAAAAGCCCTGAAACACGGCTGTGGAAAAATACTATTCTCAGCTGACCGTCGCTTGCCAAAATAAACAACATAACAAGCCTCGACGACACACACACACACACACACACACACACACACACACACACACACACACACACACACACACACACACACACACACACACACACACACACACACACACACACACAAGTATGAGCCATTCACTTCATTTACATAATTTAGATACGCCCCCACCCCCTCTCCTCGCAGTCTATTTTTAGTTCTTTGGACTTTTAATGACTTGAAAGACAGAATTGTCTGGGTTTCAAAATTTAGCATTCAGTTGCCTAGCAACAACGGTCTCCGAGGCTTGTCAGCTGAAGGCGGGTCGCACCGTCTCCATCTTGTTAAGCAGCGCAGGGATGAAAAAGAGAGAAAGAGAGCCTGGGGCTGGACGTTGCTGTGCAATCCCCAAGATAATATCCCCCCGAGGTCCAGGGCAGGCTTTTTAATCACACTACAGATTATGCAATCACTGTCAGACGGCCTGCTGAGGAAGAGGGCGGCAACCTGAGCCTGGAGCCGCGCTCACTAGTGTGTCTTATACTACCTGTCCAGCCCTTTGTTCAGACTGCTCGTCTCCAGTGTATTACCACGGTGAAGCATCTACCCGCGGTACGCTGGTGTCTTTGTAAGAGATAATGAGGGAGATCTGTTTGCAGCCAGGAACTCAATAAAAGGTTAAGTGTGTTATCGGGTAGCAAAACACAAATCGCCGAATAGAGCAAATGGAGCAGCGGTACAGAGAGACACTGATCCTCATCTCCTCTCTCAAGTGTGGAATAAAAAACACCTCTAATGTAATGTCACAGGAGAGGACATGCGGTGACAGTGAGGTGCTTGTAATGTGTGAATTTAATACAAGTGCCGGAGCAATTGTTCCCGATGAGTCCCTGAACCTCTCAAATATAAGCTCTCCAAATACATAACCAGTGAATTACTTCAAATGTCACTGAGCTGTAGAATTATTTTTCCAGGAGCTAGAACTGTCTGTCATATACCTGTTTAACTTTAAAAATGGCTTAGAGATTTGGTGATAAAATGTTGCTTTAAGTCACCTCTAAAATAAACATCTATGCACTATTTAGTACAATTATTTTGAAGTCAAACCTTTCATACAGAAGAACAGCCAGATGCACATTATATAAACATTTTGCAAATAAATTAGGATTGCCCTGACATGATGATCTTTCCCAACTGCTGTGACAGACTACATGTATTTGAAATGTGCTGGGAAGACTTAATGCTTCGCGATGAGTTTCAGAAATCCTTGCCTGCAGGAGATGTCACGAAGGCGGGTTTCACTCAAATCTATTTTTAAAAAGGTTAAAATTATTCATTGTGTGCAGGTTTTTTCAGGTTGCACACCCTCGGTAGGCAGAGCACATTTTAAGGTGGTATTTAGGAGTGTGTTCTGAACAGGCCATTTGCATGGTATATTATTAGCATAACTTGATTTGCATGCATTTCTCTGAGAATACAATAACCATGCTTTTTCCGTACAATACAGCATTGTGACTGGCAGCCTAATTTTAGCACTGCCTTAGAGTAAATGCAAATGATGTGAAGGTACAGAATTGTATTTTGTCAGGAAGACAGAAGATGTTTCACGGTGCAGCCGTGTTATTTCATCTGCTCCGTGCTATACTCCCCACACAACAATGAAGAGATTTCCTCTCTCATCTGAATTTTTAATAATAAAACTGTCAGCTGTGATGAATGCGGCTCATGTCAGACAGCCAGCTAATCAGCCTGGGAACAGAGAAACAGAGGTCTGATTATGGCTTTCGATTGGCTGCCTGTCTCCGTGATAATAACGAGCGGTTTGAATCTGTGCAACCAGACTCGGGGAGCAAATGGAAGGTAACTTGGCGCCTGCAAAAAGACAGACTACCTTAGAAAATCTAATCTGACTTTTACTCTGGCAGCCTCCTCTTGTGCGCTCCGTCTGTCTCCTCGAGTCTGTCGGTGCGCAAGCTTGACACCGACTACACACTCCTGACAACTGACACAATGCCGCATGACCTTTCAGTTCACCTGCAGGGGAGAGGCAGAAATCTCTAGCACACTCCGCCTTCCTCGTTTACCTGCATGCACCACACACATGCACGTAGAAAACGTTGCTAAACTTCGGCCTCCCTAAATTTTCAAAACGTGAAGTGTCCTTCACCAATGCAATGCACACCATGCAGCCTTTATGGTCCTGTGTGTGTGCAATTCCAAATACTGTATATACTCAATTAGGCATGGGCAATATGACAATAATATATAGACCTACTGACTGATGTTTCTATTATTTTTTCCACCCCATTATTATTATATTGTATGATGCAATACAGTTCAACAGCACCAAACTTCATCCTCCAAAATATATATAATATAAATATAGAAAATATAGAAATATATATTTTTAAAAAAGCATTAAAATGTGTCTATGTTTAGAAAATGTAAAATATCACAATACATATTGATATTGTGAAATCATATTACACACGCTTGGATAAGCTGACCGACAGACAGTCTGGCGTGGCTCGCTGGTGTGACCTGGAGGAACAGACGGCATCTATCCAGGTAAAGAAGAGTGACTCACCTGCTCGGGGCTGATCCTCGCTCTGGTTGTCCGACTTCTCCTGCATCAGCCGGCGAGTCCATCGCAGCTCCCCACCGTTCACGCCTGGCCGAAACCCAGAAGACTCCGTCTCTGTTACGGAACAACACAGGAATCAAGTTAGTGCAAAAGCAGCCTGATACACTTGAAAGACCTCAAACACTCCCAACAACACTACTGTGTTGTGATTTAGGGATGGACTAACTCGGGTTTTCATTACTTATTAATAGGGCTGGGCGATAACATCAAAATCTTATATCACGATATAAGTCATTTCATATCTCAATAACAATATACATCACAATATAGCATGTTTTCTGGTAATTCAATAAATAAATAGTCTATATGAAATAACCACATAGTAAAGCCTATTATTGTACACTTCTCTGTGAATTAAATACTTGACAAATGAAAAGTAGTAGAGTATTTTCTCATTTTAAGATCAAAATGAACATAACAGTTTTAAGTGGAAGTATAGAGAAAAAAGAAAGAAATATAGGCCTAGACTGTACGACATAGAAAAATATACATTTTTATATTTTTTGACGATATATATCGTCATATTGCCCAGCCCTATTGGTAAATACGTGGATTATTCTTTAGTTTTATTAATTGTTTCATCAATTAATTTTAGAGCTGAAAGAGAAACATAATTGACATCTATTTTGATAATTGCTTTATCGTCGTTATTCAAGAAAAAATGTGAGGATTAGCTTCTTCTTTTGTCTATATATGAAAGTAAACTGAACATCTTCAGGCTTTGGACTGTTTGTCAGACAAAACAAGATATTTGAAGACGTCAAACTGGGCTTTAGTAAATTGTGATGGTCATTTTTCACTGTTTTCCAAATGATTAAACAAAATACGTTGCAGTTCTAATAACATGTAAAAATAATATGAGCGACAATTGTTTGCTTTGTCTGATTTATAGTGTAAAACCCCCAAAAGCAGCAAATTCTCAAATGTGAGAACATATAAGCTGTGATTTAATAGGCATTTTTATTTAATAAAGCAATTAATCATCAAAATTGCTGTTGATTAATTTTCTGTTGATTAACTAATTAACTAATTCTTTCAGCTCTACTTTGATTTATTGCAGCCAGGAGCTGTTTACAATCACAAAACCGACCCCTGAATGAACTATAATAACCAAAGAATCTATTCTTTATTTTGATAGTTGAGGTTTTAAAATAAACTTGTCCTCAGAAAAGCATCAAAGTATTGTTACAGACACTTTTTTGTCCATGTAGTAATCATCTCCAGAGCTATTCTTGTGTCAACAGTAGTTTCGTGTTTCTGGCTCTGGGAGATAACAGCATGTTCAGTAATTCAGTCCATGCTGCCGTCAGCTGTCCTGAGCCATCAGCACTGAAATCTTTATGGTGTGCATTTCAGCACTGCATTTCATTCCTCGATAGCTAATCTCTGTGTGGGTTTCAGTTTTTACGGCTTTACTACTCAGACAGGCGAGGAACTCCCCACAGATATATCCGTCTCATCATCTCTCCTACGGGGAAAAGAAATACAGATTTCCTTCACCACCACCCACGCAGGTCTTTCTACTATTGCGGAGGAGATAGTGGGTCGGTTATTATTACGCTCTGTACTACACACTGTCCTTTTATTTAAGAGGCAGCAGCTTGGTGTCAGTGTCTGATGCATTTCATGATTGTCAGGCGTTGTAGTGTCCCTTTATATCGTACAGCTCAATGAGCCCATTTCACGAGGGCAGCGGTCGTGGCTGAGAAGAGACGTGAAGGCTTTCATGTCGAAGCATCAAGAGGAGCTCGACTCGTATGAAATTCAAATGGGTTTCTGCCACAGATGGCTCTGCACCATTTTCACACTTATAACTGGGAGAAGTCTCTCGCACCTAAACCCCATCTTGTTTCATCAAAAAACAGAGAGATAAAAACGGGAAGCTGATTCTATTTCTTTTCAGGATTCAGATTTGATTTACTCAAGACAATCTTAACAAACAAAATATATTACAACCGTGACAGGTGCTGAAATAGTCTGTTCAATTGATTAATGGATTTTGCAACTGATGGAAAATGAATCGCCGACACCTGATGGCAAACATTCTCTGGTTCCAGCTTCACATATATGAAGATGTGCTGATTTTATTTCATTTCATTGTGACTGATTGGGTTTTGGAGTGTTCGTGGACAAAACAAGCAAATTGAAGACATCATATAGGGCTCTGGGAACTTGTGATGGACATTTTTCGGTTAATCTAAGAAATTATAGACACATTAACCTTAGAGAAGCTACATACGACATTTAGAACAGACTCAACCATCTCCATGTTTGCTTGTGACGTCTGAGTCGTGCGCAGGCAATCCTGGCCAAGACTCTGAATTTTGTTTACAGCTCCTTAAAGTCCGGGTAAAGCAAAAAGTAAATGTGTTCTGAGTTTGCCACACCACAGAAAAGTGTGTTATTAACCACCAGCCAAATGTGAATGCTTAAAAAAATTGCCATGTATATAAAATTAGGTTTAAAAATCATGAAAAAAATAAGCAGGCTGGGGGCGCTTTAAGGTGCTGAAACCACACCCAATCGCAGGTGAAGGATGATTACATGTACAGTTACAGTATATACGATACTTTGTGTTGGCCATCTCACTGCTGTGCGCTACTTTAGCAGAGTTTTAACAGAAACTTCCACCGGCTGAGCCGGCTAACTTCCGGTTTAGCCCTATGCAAACTTGAATGGGGATAAAATAATTCAATTGTGGGGCTCTTTTAGACTTTCCAAATGTTATTGGACTGAATTGATCAAATTTTGACAGTGAAGGGAGTTCATAGTGTTAGGGGAGGGGTTACGCTGAGGATGACTCAGTGTGTCATCGAGCCATGATTTCAGGCCGTTTCCGGCCCACCCAAAAAAATCTTGAACACGAAAATTGTGAAAAACAGTTTAACGGTCTAACTCCACAATTCAATACTACATAGTTCACCGTCTTTTCTCATGTTTTCAGCTCTTATTTCAGAAACAAATTTTACTTTACCCAGAGAAAAAAAAATAATTGGTAGTTGCAGCCCTAATAGTGACAAGGCAATTGCTCTCAACAGGATTAAAATGTAACATGCAACTTTAGGCTGATCTGACAGTAATTACTTAACTAATCTACTCTAAACATAAATAGACTAATTAAAAATACTTTCAAGTCCTTAGTCTCTGTGCATGCATTCGTAAATTCAATCTACATGTGATACTTGTCTGCCAGACGGTTGTCATTATAAAAGTGAAGACTCTCTGATTCCTTTCCAAGCCGTTATATCTTCCAGTAAGTTCGAGGGTTCTGGTGTTGCTAACATTAAACAGTGTTTCCCTGTTTAGCTGAGGTGGTGAGCCACCCAGATCTCGGCTCCTCTCGTCTTGTGATCAGTGTGACAGCCTAAACAATCCTTAAAGTTTCATTTCATAAAAGTGCATTAAGGTGGCCTATCTCGGCTGTAAAAAAACTAAAAAAAAAAACTGCTTACAGTTTAAAAATGTGTTTAAATTGGACATAAAGATGACAACCTCACACACTGTCTCCGCTCCGACCCTGAACTTTGCATTGAAGTTGCTTATAATGACGACCCATGGTGTTTAAGCTAACTTTACTGTTACAGTGATTGTTCCTCTAGATAAGACTGTCTGCTAAAAGCCTAAAATGTGAATATAAAGGAAAGAGGTTACAGAGGGATCAGCGGTGAAAGCTGATGAAAAATGAAATGTGGTGTTTGTATGGAAATATCTTAATCCTGCTGCCACATGCCTCAACATAAACACGCTGGTTGAGTGCAGAAAGGTAAGTGTAAATACCATCATTCATAATTCCTCTCTCTCTAACACATCAGTATACTAATGCAGCAGACTGTGGGGAACCTCCAAGGCAAATGCTTATGTTGTGACAATTATTCATGATTTTGTTTTTGTCTTAAGGCAACAAAGACGTCAAAATCGCATGAATTCATCTTGTTGCAACACATGCTGTCTGAACACGAACCAAATGGTGTCACTCACTGCTGCAAATCATTAAACGCCACCGATTCGATTTTTACGAGACGTGGAAGACGACATTTTCATTTAAAACATGAAAGTTTAAAGCCATAACCTACACTTTACTTCATCTGCTCCATTCAGGAAAGACAAACCAGTGTTGCCTCCTTCTTTAGCAGAAACAAGACATTTGATCCCATCAATCACACATCGACTGGAAAGACCGGCTTCCTCCGGTCTTACCCTAAACACTGCCTCCACAGGACAGGACTGCAGTCTGTGTTAGTAAATGTCTCTGACCGTACAATCGTCAATAGTGGCCATGCAGATAATTATGGCTGCCTCTGAAACCTGAGTCTTTGGATATTACTTTATAAAAAATAATATTTGTAATTCAGTCCAAACACTCTGAGCTCCATTTCCACTTAGATAACAGCGCAGTCCTCCGGATCTCCACTCTGATATTCAGACTGAACATTTAGGAAGTGTCATGTTGCAGTAAACAGAGAGCTGATGAACATCTGATTTGATCTTTGAATGGGAGCAAACCCACAGTTATATAAAAATCTGAGTGTAGACGAGTTCAGAAACTCCAGTGTGGAGAAAAACTCAAATCAGGACTATCATGAGTGCATGTTTATTCCCATAATGACGTTAAAAGACTGAAACGGTTGCTACTGACTGCAGTTTGATCGTGGTTATCCGCTTTAAGTGATCAAAAGTGGCTACACAATTGGTCATTTCTTCTTACTTTGTACGGTTCTCAATTAATTTGTAACAATTTCTCTTTTTGGAAACATCCATGATTCAACTTTTCCAATACCAACACTGATACAACATTGTGTCAACAGAGATCCAATTCTTTATTTCCTCTCTTAAAACAACTTTCATGTGACCAATTTTCCAATTATTCTGATGGCATTTGACATTTTTTGTGTGTAGAAAAAAGAGTCATCTCTCTGGGTGGATCCTAATGCCAAAGTCAGAAATGATTAAATTCTACAAATAGTGACTTTAAAGGTGCTAAATGTGAGATTGGGAGCATTTCTATTGCCTCCACACTAAAAGCATGCGCGGCCAGCAAATCGTAAAAAAGCTCTGATTAGAATGACTTCATTCTCTGCTCAGGTAGACATTACTCCTCTATATCTTTACATAACAAATAGTTGTTTGCTGCTATATTAATGCTCTGGATATTGTATAAAACACCTTTAAAAGCATCTATAATCAATATTTATATATTAACAATAGACATGACAACTAGTATATGAAAGGGGTAACTCATAGTGTCAGAACTACAGACAATTATGACCCGACTCTGCAGTTCCCCTCAGCTCTACGGACCATTTTAGTATGTTCAAGCCACTCTCATCAACCTTGTTTCCTGTCATAACAGGCAGCAGCTTCAGCTGATAAACTGACTGTACACTTCCTGACCAGCACCAAATGACAAGCAGACAAAGTTAGCGACTAGCTGGTGAACATAGTGGAGCATTTAGCAGCAAAAGTGTCATATATTTCCCTCAGGAGTTGGTAGAGACCAAAAACAGAGCTAAAAGGACAGTGAATATTAGACTTACATTCATCAGGAGGACAAAAAACACAACTCCAAAGGATGATAATGTTGTTTTGCATCTGCGTGTAACTAAGCAACTGTTTGCTTACATGTTCACTATATCAACCAGTGGGCAACTCTGAGGTCTGAAAAGTGAAGCCAATGCAGAAGTGCCTTAAACTTATAGCTATCTAATAGCCAACAGGGGGCGACTCCTCTGGTCGCAAAAGAAGTCTGATTGTATAGAAGTGTATGAGAAAATGAGCCTACTTCTCACTTGATTTATTACCTCAGTAAACATTGTAAACATGAGTTTATGGTCTCAATCGCTAGTTTCAAGTCTTCTTCAATACAGCATGATGTTCATTTAGAGTCAAATAGACCATAAAGCAGGGGATGCTTTAGGGCGTGGCTAACTTGTGATGGACAGGTCGCTACCACGGCGTAGTCCGGTCTGGGAGTTGGTCACCTTTTCATCTCACAACTTTAACCCTTTCACAGTGTGTTTTCAGTGTGAAAGTTGACTGTAACCTTTTTGGTCGCCTAAAAATGTCTTATTCAGCGTTCGGTTTCTCGTGTCACTTCTGGTTGCAAAAAAAAAAAAGGCGACGTCCAAAATGCCGAACTCGAGGCTTCAAAACTGTAATGTACAAACCAATGGGTGACATCACGGAGACTACGTCCACTTCTAATATACAGTCTATGATATCAACTTTAAAAGATGATAAAATGCCAGTTTGTTTACACAGCCCTCTGAGTTATTACAGGTTTAAAATCTACTAAATTGTTGAAAGGGAAGTAATTTTTGTCGTAATGGAAACAGCCTGCGTAAGCCACGAAACTGTCTGACCTTTTCAATCAATGCTAAACTAAACTTCAGTCTATCCAGTGTGTTGTCAGACAGTCATGACGTGGGACACACAGGGTGTCATTAAGTCTCAGCTGTTAGACTCACTGCTGCTGCGTTTTATGTTTCGAAAGGAATCCACCACTTGTTTTGTACAGACGAGAGACAGCTCTCTGGTAGACAATATGTTGGCTAGTGAGGCTTGAAATGTTCAGTTGAGCATCAAAACCCCACGTTTGCAAACATGGAAAATAGTTGGTCAATTTGTTGAATTTATTCATTGCTTCCATTGCTTGTCCTTTCTGCAATTGTTTGCCTTTACAGCTCCATCATAGCAAATACATTTTTCATCAAGTCGGTGGCGTTATTGTAACTTATTTTTTCGATCCAGTGTTTTTTTTTTCCCAGAATCATACCGATATTCACACATCCATAAATGGTTCTACAAGCAGTGGTATTGAGGATGCTATACAGTATGTGTAATATTTTCCAAGCATTGCGAGAGTATAACCTGCCTGTCGCCATTACAAACAGCAGACCACATGCCTTGCCCCGTGCTTTTATATGGTTTAAGTTGAGCGGCCTTGATCTCGGTTCAAAAAACCTCTTCTGGGTGATGGCACACTCATAATTTAAAGGTGAAGTATAAATATTAATGACACGGCTCATTCACCGGGACACTCTGCCACGAAAGGAACCGGCATGCAATACCAGAGTGATAACTAAATGTAAATCAAAACCACTCCTGATGGAACAAAGTTCACTCATTCATATCGTTATAATGCACACAGGATTACGGAGAATGACGCTGTCGGTGCTGAAGCAGCTGATGAGTGTATGTGTGACAGTGTGTGACCACATCAGCTGAGGTGATGAGAGGATAATGAGCTAGGGGGGCAGATGCCTTTGGGTGCACTGCTGCAAAATTAGACATTATAACATCTAACAAAGAAAAAATAAGCTCATTTTAGCCATTAATGGATACTGATGCAACTTTGCATAATGTTATAGAGGTTGATAATTTTATGGAGAAAGAAGTGTAGTGAAGAAGAGGTGGGTGTCAATCAGAGGTGTGGTGTTATATTTAACAACAATCTATTTAGGCAAAGAAAAACACATTCTTGGCGACAGTGACAACCTGGGAAAAGGCAGAAATTAACAGCGCAGACAGTCTATTTAAGGATACGACACAAAAAAAGAAATCCTTAACATGCCCAGTCATATACTGTACAGTATCTGAGATGAAGATGAAATAACCACGGTCAATCTGTAACAACCTATAACTGAACTTATCCCCAATGATTGGATTTACACATGCCACAAATTCTGTCTGCTTTATGTAATCAACAAACTGTCACCTTCCTGCAGTGTGAGCGGAGTACATCATGGCCAGAGAGGGACAGAAGCTGGGAGACGGTTAGAAACTGCTGAACTAACGAAGATTTAAATATTTAGATCTGGGATTCAGCTGCCTGACATGCAGCACGGTTTGTTAGTATGAAGATAACGCGTTGCTGTTTCAACTTCTGCACCTGCATTCTTTCTTATGTCAATCAAATGTTATAATAATGTCTATTTTTAACTCTGCTTGAATACATTTTGAGGGAGAATGCAGCACATGTCTACAGTAATATTTCTATGTAATGTTATTCATATTTTGATTCATATAAAAGAAGACTTTTAGATCAATGGATAAGAGGAGGGAGGAGGGGGGATTGGATCTTTGCTCCACATGAAGACAAAGCACTACACGTTGTGCTCTGAATACATGGATAATGCAGCATTTTCTACTAGTTTAACGAATGTAGTTCTGTATGGAGACAATAATATAATAATAATAATAATAATCTATGGATCTGTTTTATAATTTGTAAAAGTAAAATATTTTTTTATAATTTCCTTTCCTTATGATTGGATCCTTTAATGTTTTATATTAATACAGGAAATATAACTTAGCATCAATCTAAAATAAGAGCTCTCTCTTCAGGGCAAAACATCATCTTTAAATTCATATAAAATTCAATAACATTGTGCACATATTGTATAAGCTACTAGTGCAGCATGTTCTACACTATTCATCTACTGATGTTAATAATATAGCTCTGTATGGAGACAATAACCATTTTATATGGATCTGTTTTATAATTTGTAAGAGTAAATTTCTTTTAATAATTTCCTTTCCTTTTGATTGGATCCTTTAATGTTTTATTTTAATACAGGAAATATAACTTAGCATCAATCTAAAATGAGAGCTTTCTCTTCAGGGCAAAACATCATCTTTAAATGCATATAAAACACAATAATATTGTGCACACATTGCATGAGCAATTAATCAGTAAGTGCAGCATGTCCTACACTATTCATGCATTGATGTAATACTTTAAATTCATATAAATTTCAATAACATTGTGCTCACATTGCATAAGCTACTAGTGCAGCATGTCCTACACTATTCATGTATTGATGTAATACTTTAAATGCATATAAATTTCATTAATATTGTACACACATTGCATAAGCTACTAGTGCAGCATGTTCTATACTATTCATGTATTGATGTTAATAATAGTTGTCCAGTGTGCAGACCATCTAATAATGTCCCTTGGATTACAATTAAGTGTGCATGCACGCAGGCGCTCGCGGGCTGTGTGTCTATATTAAGGTCTCACCTGGTGCCTGGATGACCTGTGCGAGCCAGATGACTGCGACCAGCCCGACTGCACAGCAGCAGAACCGCTGGAAGGGCCGCCGGTGCCTCGCTGCTGCTGCTGCTCTCATTCCTCAGCCGGCCACATTATCCACCAAAAAACATCTGTTGCTCTCCTTTCTGACACTTGTTTCACACTTTCTCTGCAAAACAAACAAGCTCCAGAGGCAGCAAAACACGACTTCTCTGCCAAGTTGGGTCAAGAAAAACCCCACCACCTCCTCTCCTCTCTCCTCCTGCAGACTCAGAGCAGACACTGAGCTGGTTCAGTCCTCCAAACCTCCAGGTTGCACATAGCGAGGAGACGCGTAGAAGCAGCTCTCTGCGTTCATGTGTTCAGTCTGAAAGGTCGACAGCAGATCCCACAGTGAGGCGCAGCAACAGGAGGCGACATGCTCTGAGCTCTAAGTGCAGAGTCTCTCTCTCTCTCTCTGCTCACACTGTGTGCTTCCTCTGTGTGGCCACCAGGCGGCGACAAACTCACCACTCTTTTTCTCAGAGAATATGGAAATATTTGCCCTATTTTATTTGCCTATTTTACCCCTAAGATGCTAAATCCCAAGCATTAAAACACACACAGTATACTGTCAACTAGGGATATCACCATACCAGATATCTAGTAGTCCATACCAATACCAGTGAATTTACACGATTCTCGATACCAATTCGATACCACGGTAAAAACAAAACAACGACAATAAATCCCATGTAATTCAACACGCACTCTTTTATTAAAACATTTGAATAGAGGCGTCTAGCCTTTCAGTAATAAATAAAAATAATTGACCCATTTTGTTCATTTTGGCGTATCAGCGGCATGTTATCAATTAATAGTTAGAAGAGGGACGCTACATACTGACCGTGAATGCATCTGGTCTGTCAGCTCAGAGTAGTGGGAGCAGGAGGCAGAGGATTTATTGTCGAAGCGAAAAGCAAACGCACCTATTTGGCAATATTTCACCTTTAATCCCAATGCTATAGCATTGGGATTAAAGGTGCTATAGCATTGGGATTAAAGGTGCTATAGCATTGGGATTAAAGGTGCTATAGCATTGGGATTAAAGGTGCTATAGCATTGGGATTAAAGGTGAAATATTGCCAAATAAATACCGGAGAGGCCAGACACACCGCCACCCGACGGTACAGATCAGAGTCAGCACTCTGCACATATTGACCGTCATTTTCTTGTAAAATGTCCGGTGTAATCGGTGACACCGGTGATGTCACAAGTTTATTAACCGGTGGGAACATTTTCCTCACTGTCACATCACTACTAACGACCATTACAGGCATCGTACGGTACCTTCGGTACTGTAGAAAAAGAGTAACGTCACGTTTTTAAAATTTTGGCATCGACTTGGTACCGAAGTATTGTTTCTCGTGACATCTCTACTGTAAACTGTAGCTGAAGTAGGCAAGATTGGCGCAAATATGATTTAAAAAAGTTATTTTCATAAAACGGTCTCTATATCGTGACAGTAGTACATGAAACAGGTAACCTGAAAAAAGTCCTCCGGTGCTCTTAACTGCATCTGTATGGAAGTTTTTATTGAACCTTATTAGTTGTAATCCACAGAAGATATTCCACAAATGTGTACCATGATTTCCAAATATTTCACTATCAAACATGTATTTTTGTATTTGTGTTGTGTAAAGTCACATCCACAAAAATAAAGGGCGATTTGCAAATACAGAGTAAGTTATGCGTATTTTAAGGTTTACATGTAAAGTGATATATACGCATTTGTGCCATCTGCTGGCCCTGGAGAGCCCCAACGCTGTATCAAGCTTTCCTGATTAGCTAGCCACCAGGTATCTATCCAGGTGTGACTGCAGCTCAGAGTGGCTCACCTCTAAAAGCATCACATTACTTCACATTTTCTTGCAAACAAACTAAAGTTAGGCTACATTGCAGTAGTGTTTCCTACCAGAACCACGTGGAGTGAGTTTCATCCTCGTGAAAACATTTGAGCAGTTAGTTTGAAACTTCTTCTTCGCTGTCTTTGTGGGCGCGTCGCTTCGCTTTCTTTTCGTGTTAGCGCCCCCATCTGTCGGTCAGTGGAACAGCAGGGTATTGCAGACAGTAGTCCATTAACAACTGGACAGGGACCTCTTACAAGGACTAACAATGTCCAAGGACTCCCTCATAATCATAACAAAGATTAACCATAATGCTTACTACCATTTTACTCTTAGATGCCATTTACATTTACACTTACACATCAAAAACAGACAATAACTGCACTTTACTGTACACTGACTGTGCAATATCATTACTACTCAGGCGTAATTCACTCATACTTTGCAATATTTTCAGGTGGAATTTCATTTCATTCTCACTGTGCAATATAATTTTTCCACTTGTGCAATTTTGTTAGTAGTCTTTATTGTCAATACTGTATATACTGCTCCTATTTTTATATTTCCTTATAGTTAATTGTTCATATTTTGTTTCACTTTTTGTTAGCTCTTTTTTTACTGTGTTAGCTGATGCTTCTTGTTTTTGCACTATCCCCTTCGCTGCTGTACACTGCAAATTTCCCCACTGTGGGACTAATAAAGGAATATCTTATCTTATTTTATCTTATCTTATCTTATCTTATCTTATCTTATCTGAACTAGCAAGGCAAGTTTAAAAAAATACAAAAAAATAACATTAAAAATAGTCCTGGTGGCAGTTTTTGTTTGTGTTTGCTTGTTTTTCTTCTTTTATTGATTTATTTTTCCATCAGCATTAGAAATTGAAATAAATAATATAAAAAAATATTATATATATTTTTTAATTAATTAATAAATTTATTTATTATTATTATTATTATTATTATTATTTGTATTATTATCAATTTACCAGTCTAATGCTGACTTTCAGTAAATGATTCAACTTTAAAATAATGAACTCATTGCTGTGTGTCACAATCATATCAGAGTTTCTATTGGCCCCAAGCTAACGTGGGTGGGAGTAATGGACACAATATACTTGTTTTATTGGTGCAAATGGTCCCCATCATCTGTATAAACTTTTTAATGATACAGCAAAATTTTATAGCAAATTATTTCGTGGACCCCCTGACAGAGTGCCATGGACCCCACTTTGAGAATCACTGATCTACAAAACCCTGATATAAGGTGGTGAGGATGAGAAAGAGGATGATAAAGTAATAGCCATAAAACACACATAATACAGTCTGATGGAGTGCCATCAGGTACAATCAATTACTAACGTTGTTTTTGTTGTATCGTTTTGTATGTTAAAAGGTATATGTTTTGCCACTAATACTCTACAAGTGATTTATCTTATTGTTTCCCCCGTCTCATCTCCACTTCTTGAATTATTAGAACTAGAAATGCTAAAAGTGAGGGGACTACCCCGCTGTGTGTTTTGGGAAACAAAGACAAGCTACTTGTCACACGGAGAGCTTCCAGAAACAGGGAGAAGATTAAGAAACTCTGCTGCAGCACTGTCTGCTAATAATCCACCCTGCCAGATTCCCAGAAACTACAAGAAAGTACACAAACCCTTTGGCGTAAAAGTGCATGTAGTGCACAGTAGAAGTAGTCTGGTTAATGTCTCCTATTACAAATTAAGGCCTTAGAAAAGACTTTCACTTCAGTAAAATGACATTAAAAAAAAGTGAAAGTAGCTTCACACAACATCAGCAATCCTGCAGTGTCCTGGTGTTTTTCATTCTTTAATGTTTAACTGAGTTTATGACAGGAGGGCAGGACTCTGATCATTGGCGTACGTGGCTTGTTATGTGAGGTTCATCACTTATTAACAGGTTGCATGCTTTGCAAAACATGTTCTTTTGCAGAAACATGTTAAAAATGCTTATTAAGTTGTTGCATTAGAGTACAACAATTTCAAGGACAGCACTTTTTTAAATTGTTCATTTGATGCATGTTAAATAAACCATTGGGTGTATTTCTTAACATTAAAGGACCTCTCGGATAACATTTTTATCAGTTGTTTTTGTCTGTATTGATCAAAGCTATGAAATCCGACTCATATCCGCAATGTTAAGTCTCATATATGGCAGGAACACAGCAGTGATGCTGCAGGCAGACTCACTATTAGGCCTCGTCTACTTGTTGTATGGGGCAACAGTGGCCTGGCCATTTAAAATACGATATACACCCTGAGAACCAGGAGTCTAAACACACACACACACACCAGCACATGGCCTCTGTATTTACAGAACACGGATGAGTCAAACTGGCGTTAAGCCCTTGAGCTGTGTGTGACACATAGCCCCTAGTGAAGACTCCGTCCTGTGCTCCAACCCCAAATAAAGACATAGGCCGGCGCATTGTTGTCGTCAGTTCTCCTCCTGCTGTCAGGGCAGGGAAGATGAAGCGCTTTTTCTGCGGCTGGTGTTTAGGAAAGCCTTCCAGAGGACAGAGCCCTGGCAAATGTTTGTATGATGTTGTCGTGCTGTATTATGATCATGGAACAAGTTTTGGAAAGTACCTCATGCTGCATCAATTCAGGGAAACGGGGATGTGCATCTAATCAGGGTTTAAAATCTCTACATGTGTTTATCTGATACAGGCTGGTTTTATTTGCATGTCTTGGTACTGAATCTCAATCACATATGTTGTATTTAAAGGTACAGTTGATAACATTCAGCCACTAGATGTCTCATTCTCTCTCCTCCGTTCCATTGCATTCACTTCACAACAAGTTATTGCCAGGCACTTACCGTCAATCTCAGGCATTTATCTGGGTTTTTTTTCTCACACTAACTGACGACAGAGATAATAACTTCGTCATACTATTGCCTCACAAGTCTTGTTAAAAGTGGGAACCAAACATCAGATATCAATGTTGATATGATGATTAATTTACAATCATAATCATTCTTTTTCAGGAAAAGCCACACTTTTATTTGGCACCTTTCTAAAGGCTCAGTGGAAATATTCGTCTACATAAAAATGTCATCAATAAGACCTTTAAAATAAAGTAAATTAATTTTGTATTAAGGTTTAGAGTTATAGCATGGTGTTAGTTTGTGCGATTAATCATTTCAAAAACATGAACCAGATTAAAGTGAAGAAGTTCCTCTACTCCGTCAGCTTGTTTCAGTTCCCTGCAGGATGTTATATGACAGAGAATATCTCGACAAAACAAAGCTGCGGCGTGACTTCACAGCTATTCTGGTGGAGGATTTGAAGGGTCAGGGACGCAGCTCGGAACCGCACCGTGCTGGCTCAGCTGATCTAAGTGACAAACAGGAAGTTAAACTGTCTGTTTCTTGGATCAAGTGTGGTGGCCGAAGAGCTTCCAGGTCTGTACTGCTGAACCCGTTCAACTTCAGTCCACCTATAGAGTACCTGACACCTTCTAATCCCCAGCATCAGTAGTTCTTCCTGACAGCGTTTTAGCCTTGATGACAATACGATTACATTAAGGTCAGAGGGTCAAGATTAAATCACAACGATTCTCAACAATTAGAGTCATCTCTTAGTCAAATCAGCAAAGCCAGATCATTCAGACAGATATTATCGCCTAATGAGCGGTGTTAAGCTACAAACACATTTTTGATGAAACGATTCAAATGTTTTTCATGTATCATGCAACGACGACCACAGAAATCTGATTTAGAACATGAAGCAGTTTGATTTGTGAAGAGATGAGTGGTTTTTAATCCCTTTTCTCAGAGGTTTCATTTCAGCCGTGGGATTGATTTACACCTGGAACATCACTGCAAATAACCTGAAATCCAGCAGTACTCGTGTAGGCATATAGAGAACCACTGATATATATGGAATGAATGCCGTTAACATTCAAATTCACGTTATGTCAGCCAGTTGATGCTATATATATAATAGACTGAAAATGTTTGTCCTTTTGCTAGTTCAATTACAGCAGAAGCCTCATGTTTTAAGATCCTGGGAGTCCGTTTCCGTTTACACATACTTCTTGTGCTTCCATCCCACTTTGTCAACGGGCTTTTATATTCTTTCCTTTTTAGCCAATCTGATTTGGCCGTGACCTCCGTCTGAGACATTAAAACAGTTTCTTCCTGCGCTGCTGTCAGCTATTGTTTCAGCTCTGTTTCACCTCATCAGTCCAGTCCAGGACGAGAGGTCCTCCCTAGTTCTGCTCCTGGACAAATGAAGATCTAACTCTCTGTATAGTCACCAGACAACACTATACAATCACAATAGGGTCTAATTGCTAGACTCTGCTCATGATTTCAATTATGAAATTCAATAGATAGTATATAATAGAAATAATACGAATAACTTAATTTGTCTTTGAATTGTTTTTTGTTGATTGAAAAGTAAATAGAGGTGCAAAGAGATAGCTAGTTTTTGAACAGTGATCGTTCTCTGCTGTCATTCCATCATATCTTAAAGGCTATTACACAAATATCTCAACATTATCTGCCTTTAGGCGATTCGTCACTGTGCTGACAAAACATCTGTATCAACTCAATTCCAGATTAGGTCAAGTAGATGCAGCAGTGATGCCCAAAATAGTGCTTTTCCCCCCTTTCTCCCCTTTATGTCCCTTTAAGATCATTCAGCCACAATCAGATTTTTTTTTTCAAATACTCGGTTGGATTTTCTGAGACAATTTATTTTTTAAATATTTAAATACCAAAATAATCATCCCTTAGAGGAAGCATACGCCATTCAACACATTCATTTCAACTTGATTTCAATGCATCATCAGTCATTTTCAGCACCTTTTTCCTTTTAATTCGCTTTTTAAAAACCATATATTTGTCTGCTTTGCTTCTTTGAACAATCGGTGGTGTACTCATCGAGCTTCAGTGATTCTTCAGACCAACAACACACATCTATTATTATTATTATTATTAATCATCATCTGCTCTTTCGGATCATGTGTTACTCAGTGACTTTTCCTCGCATAGCGGATGAAAGACCAGATGTTGGGACGGTCTCTTAGAAAATCCTTCATCTGCCAAAAAACAAACCTCAGTAAGTGCAACCAAAGACAAAGAAATGAGGTCACTAAGCTGGGTTAGCATACATTACATTTTCTGGTAGGCACAAAGTCAGAGAAATAAGCCTTCACATAAAACACCAGTTTGACCATCCATTCTGAAAGAAGAGTTTCACTCATTAAGGCGTACCTAATGGTGTTTTAAGACCTTATTAAATATGTAAGAGCTGGAGTAGCTCAGAATGATAATAAGAACCATAGTCAAGATAGTAGTTTGTCATATAGTGGTTGTTGGTTTTCTACAAAAGAAACTAAAAATGTATAACCAAGCCCACCTTTCCTTTCTGCCCTATTTCACATTATTCCCTCGAGACTTCCATCCAGTTTAAACAGCTACAAGAAAATCCACATTTGCATGATTAATAAGTTACATTTTTATACATACACACATACAGAGGGGAGCTTGGAAGTTGCTTGGCACATTCTCATGCTTGACCAACCTCCTACAATCTAAATAACTATACAAGACACAGTAAAACAGGTCTTCTCACACCACCGTCTCCGTCTCCCTGTTCAGTAATGAGGCTTTCAGCATGTACGGGAGATGAAAACAGGAACGCCTGCACGGCCACGATCAACACTCTGCATAATCATCCTGCAAAAAGGAGGGCGTACACAACCCCAATGCACTAAGTAACATGGAACGGTTCGGCTGTACATACAGTATCTTCACATACTGATAGAGTTTAGATTCATAATTTAATCTGTATATACTGTATCTTAATATGCTGGTACCAGGTATTCACAGTGACTCTAAAATAAAGTTACAAGAGGAAGTTTGTACAATAAAACAAGAGAGTCTGAGTGACTGGCGAACGTTTGGCATCCCTTTTTAAGTCAGAGTTTATCAGTTCTGTTTGATTTCGGTGGGATTCAAGGAGAAGCTGCCTGGGCTTTTTTTCGTTGGCACTGAGGAGAAGAAGCAGTCCGACTCCTCTGTTTGTTATTGGCGCCATCAGCAGTGGACACAAAAAGGTGAGGTAAAGGTGGTGTCATAGGAGGGGGGATGAGAGCTTATCCACCTTCTTAACGTTGAGCAAGGGGCTAAATAAAGTACAGTATGTGCCCTGTCCAGTGCTGATTTTACAACAAAAAAAGTGCACACAGAAACACACAGTAACACACATCAGGGTGGAATGGTAAGACTTCACCTATTGTCCTTACCGCTACACCACTCATAAGCCATACTATAAACATTTACCCCAAAATAGTCACTGTAGACATCCGCCAAAAACACAAAACATATTTAAATACAATATTCTGTATTTCACTATTAGTTCAAGGTGTTTTATTCTGACACCTAAAGCTATTTAGCCAGCTGAAAGAAAAAAAAAAGCTGCCTTTTGGCATTTTGTGGTCGAGGCCAGCAGGAGGAGATCTTCTACAGTACGGCTGCTACAATAGTGAGGTTAGAAGAAAACGGCTACAGGCAATCATGGAAGGAAGCTGAAGCAGTTCTTTTCCTGCCATTGTCTGCGTCTTCAGGAGAGGTATAACCCTTTGCAGTATCCCTTTAATACTGATTTCATACTTCCAGGAGGAACAAGCATGCTCTGTTCTTTTTTTTTACTTCCTTTTTATGTATGGGGTTTTTTAAAATCGTCTCTCACTAAAAAAAACCTCCAGTTTCTTAAATACAGTACTACTGAGAAGTGAAGAGGGCAGAGAATGATGTCCTTACGTAACAGGCCTCGCTCGGAGGCCAGTCAGTTAGCATCATTACATCTTTTGAAGTAGAAGGCAGCCTACAGGCTCGTCATTGTCATGGTTTTTTTTTTCTTGTTGTTTCAAGGCCTTCCACGCTACCAGCGCCGGGGCAGAGACGCACTCTACGTCTGGCAGAGAGGAGAGCAATACTACTGTTCACATATACTATTGGTGATATATATATACACTTTTGGTCATTTCAGATAAGACACCACCAAACATGCTATACAGTGTCTCTCAGTCTTAATTGCCACTTTTTTTCTATGCAAGTGCTATTCAGCCCAGCTTGTCAAGTATTTGAAGCAAGGTACAGTAAGAGATGCACACACATACACGCACGCAGACATCCACGCACATACTGTATCATACACACAAAGACAAGCACTCTGGCAGCCTGAGAGCTGCACACTGGTCAGTCTGTGAAGGTCATGGGATGTTGGGAATGTCTTTCTTTTTCATGGGTTGATTTGCATACTGCCTCACCAACAGGCAGGTCCAGGATTCAGGATTGAGTCTGTGGTGACACACACAGATTGAAGAGGATGCGTGTGTGTCTGCCTTTGTAAAATATGTACGGACAAAATAAGTATACAGAGCGTACAAGCACGTTGTACGATTTGCATCTCTCTGCTGATTTGTGTGTGTGTGTTTGTGCGCGAGGCGGCGGTGGCGAAGCTAACAGGGCTTGTTGACGTTGCACAGCAGCTCGGTGACTTTGATGAGGCGAGCCACCGTGCTCTGCGACTCCTCCTGCAGCCGCTGGTTGTTCTGCCGGAGGCTCTGCACCTCGGCCTGCAGCACCGCCTTGTCCTCCTTCTCCTGAAAGACATCGGCACACAACAAAACAAAAGCCGTCGCTCAGATCGCTGTGGCAGGAACGGGAGGGGAGCGACAGGTACAGCGGTGGCTTTAAGGAAACTAGTGGGCACACATAAACACAGAGCTTGAAATAAAAACAACACAAACAGTGTAGAGAAGCACATCACGCTGCAGAAGGGGGAAAAGAAACTCACAATCTAAAACCGTCCTGAACCAGTTGGTCACTGAACTGATCATTTCTTTGACAGAAAATCAGAGTTCAGACTGTAAATGACCGTAGTGTCGGTGCTTTGGGGTTATAGGATGCTGGTCAGACTTGATTAATCACATATAATGGGTATACGGCTGCAATTAATGGTTATTTTCAATATTGAATGATCTGAAAATCATTTTTCAATGAATTGTTTGAACTATAAAATGTAAAGAAATAGTGAAAAATGCCCATCACAACTGCCCCGAGCCCATGGTGACAGCTTTAAATTGCTTGTTCTGTCCCACCAACAGTCCAAAACCCAAAGATATTGAATTCCCCGTTTATATGAAACAAATCTTCACATTTTAGAAGACAATAAATCAGTTATATTAATCAATTTAAAGAGGACCTATTATGCTTTTTCTCTTTCCTTTAGTGTGTTATATAGTTTTTTTGTGCATGTAAAAGGTCTGCAAAGTTACAAAGCCCAAAGCCAAAGGGAGTTACTCTCCCTCACAGAAACACTGCTCCTGAACTGCCCAAAACACCTCGATTGAAGTCCCGCCTTTTCTTCCGTAACGTGGTGATGTCACCAAGCAACACATTGACATAATACCTGCCTAGCGGCTAGTTTGGCAGCTCAAACAGAGCGTTTCAGACAGAGGGTGAAATGAGGTGCTGCAGCACAGCCGGTATGAGAAAAATCAAGCATTTTTTCAACATTAAATCATGTAAACATGTTCTAGTAGAAACCTAAAATACAAGTACGCACCTGAAAATAAGCATAATAGGTCCTCTTTAATTATCTGTTGAGCAACTAATCAGTTATTGTTTGAGCACTAAATGGGTGTTTTGTCATTATTCTTCAGAGTTCGTAGAATAGATGGTTGGTTGATTGGAAAAATATTCATTAGATGAATCAATAACAAAAATAGTATCGTTAAAAATAAATAGAAAACGCTCCATATAATTGGGAGAAATAACATGTTTATATAATATGTGTACACACAGAGACACTATTGACTAAAAAGTCCATCCGCTGAGGAAGGCCATGGGAGGTGGCTGAAAGCTCCGGAAACACAAGTGGACTTTGTGTTGAGAATTGTTTTTTTTATCAATCGTCTGTTTCCGTTCATCACATACAGTGTTCTTTGACATCTACGTACATACAGTGGTAGAAATGTACTTTAAAATATTGACATAAAAATAAAAAAAAAAAATCTGAAATGTTACTGTAAAAATTTACAACAACATTGTGAATAAATAAATGCTTCTTGAGTGTTTTTTGAATTAATGCATCCACAGTGAGCCAGCCGTGACTTGAAACGGCTGAACGGGAAGATTTGTACAAGCAAACAAAAGCCAGCGTCAGACATCACAAATCGTCTCGCTCCAGCGACAGAAGCTCAGCAATTCAAATACTTCCTCCTACCTGCTGACGCTCCCGTGGAGCAAACTGAAAATATTGTTACAGAGACAAACATTCATGAAAGTCAAAGCACCTTTTGCAGGTCATCCTGCAGTCTCTTCAGCATGGACTCCAGCTGTGACACCTTCTCTTCTAGGTGGCCTGGAGAGTCACTGCAACAAAGAGAGGCAGTGACACTTCGTCAAAAGCAATTACAGAATCTTATAGTTTGCATAAGCGGTTTCATTTTCCAAAGCAACAAATCAACCAGATGAACGTCTTCACCGGTGTATTTTATAGAAAGGTTTCTCTTGATTTCCTTTGTAATAAAAAAAGTTCTCTCCTCCTAGTTATAACACCTTCATCTCATACAGTGAGTGAACTTTTCAATTTGCTTGATTGGTTCGTGGAGCCGTCTGTCACCGTGGCAGCCTCAGAGCTCCAGACATCGTCCCTGCCGCCTTTTAAACCTGTAATACTCAGAGATCAATTTACAGTAATTGCCAAGGCTGACAGGGGAGAGCCATTTTCAGGGAGTACAGTCATCCCATGATGCATTTCATCTGACCGAAGTTCTACAGAACGACGTGAACGGCATGATAATGCTTTTAAAGGAAAGAACATGGCATTGCTGTCAGATGGTTCAGGGCCAAGTAGTGCAGTTTTTAAGTTTGATATGGCCGTATATTTGATCTTTTTGGTCGATTTAAAGCTCATTTCTGCAAGTTATCCAAAAGTGCAAAGCGTATTTGAAGACATAACTTTCCTGAAAAAGGTTGGCAGTTTGCCTTTTATCGTAGTCATCAAATACAATCTGAATCTAGCTCTTTTAGTACTGAAAAATTTGGTAACACTTAATTTTATAGGTCCGCAAATTTCACAGTAATTAGATGATAATAAGCAAGTAACCTATTGAGAAACATTATTTAATGATTATATGCTAAAATAGCATATAATGGTTAAAATAGGGCCCTTAGGCTTAAGAAGCGGCTGCTCTTCATTAACTTTGTATTCTTTTCCTGGAATTATATTAAATAAATCACCAGCTATTGGGATATAGCGGGATATAATTATGAAATAATGTTTATAATATATATAAAATAATAATAAAAGTCCAGAGTCAAATCCCAAGTCGAGACAGCCAAACAAAGTCATTTTTGATAAATTCTGAGGTAAATATTGGGGGTAATTTGGCATTAAATTCCAAAGAAATTTCAAATAGGTTATTTGCTAATTATCACCTAAATACCATGAAATTTGCGGACCTGTAAAATGAAGTGTTACCAAATATTTATTTTCTCCATGTTGTGATAATTAGTTCAGGTTCAGGTTCACAGACCGATACTAATGAGCGGTGATAATAGGGAGCGTACTGTACTACTGTTTCTTTAAGCATTTTACATGCTAGCTGCAGCCAAATTTAAAGGTGAGCTAGTCATCAATTCTGACCTTTACAGTATGTGGGTGAACATAAACTCTGCCTGCAAATACTCAAGACTTCTTCTGAAGAAAAGCTTCACATTGGTGTTTTTTTATTGACTCATTTTTCTCTTTTGGCCAACAATTCTGCGGACTTTGTATGCTCAGACAGCGTGGAGGAGAAAAATAAGGCGAAAAGAAAAAGAAATAAAATGGATCGGAGCAGGAGTTTTACAGAAAGATGACAACGACAGTGAGTCAGACGAGCTGTGTGTGTGTGTGTGTGTGTGTGTGTGTGTGTGTGTGTGTGTGTGTGTACATCTGTGCTTGCATGCGCATAAGTGCATCACTGAGTCAGCGAGAGGGCTCTCTTTATGGGGGAGAGAAACCATCGCATTGACTCAAAACAGTTGGATGTGGCCGATAAAGTCTAAATAATTGAGAGGGAATAAAGAAGTAGAGCTGAGAAAAGGGTTGAATGCAATGGTTCAGACAAAAAAGAGACTAACTACAGCGATATTGAGCTGTCTGCTTCACCCTGTGTGTACTGTATAGCAACCCACCTCTCCTTTGAGTCTCTCAGCTTTCCGTCTGTCTGGTCTGCTCCTGCTTGGGAGGGGTCTGCGGCTTTACGGTCTGTGGTAGACAACATTATATCACAATCTAAAATAGCCATATATACCATAATGAAAGGGAAAGATGAGGGAGACAAAGATGCAGATCCATTGCACTCATGTTTTTTTTTATATGGCCAAAAGTATGAGGACACTTAGACATTACACCCATATGTGATTGCTGAACATCTCGCTCCAAAACCAATATGCTGGATGGATATGCTGGCAAGATTTTGTTTGTAAACAGCCGTGGGGGAGGAGAGTGTCCGGTTCGGGGACCTCAGAATTACGTCTCTGCTCTTTGCAGATGATGTGGTTCTGTTGGCTTCATCATCGGACCGTGAGATTCAGCGCGCACTGGGGCGGTTTGCAGCCGAGTGGGAAGCGGTCAGGATGAGAGTCAGTACCTCCAAGCCTGAGGCCATGGTTCTCTGCCGGAAACCGGTGGATTGCGCCCTCCGGGTGGGGAGTAAGTCTTTGCCCCAAGCGAGGGAGTTTAAGGAACCTCGAGGTCTTGTTCACGAGTAAGGAAAAAATGGAGCGGGAGATAGACAGGCGGTTCGATGCAGCGTCTACAGTTATGCGGGCGCTGTACCGGACTGGCAAAGCTCTTGATTTACCGGTCCATCTAGTTTCCAACCCTCACCTATGGTCATGAGCTTTGGGTAGTGACCAAAAGAATGAGATCACGGATACAAGCGGCCGAAATGAGCTTCCTCCATAGAGAGGGTGAGGAACTCAGACATCCGGAGCGAGCTCAGAGTAGAGCTGCTGCGCCTTCACGTCGAAAGGGTGAGCTGAGGTGGTTCGGGCATTTGATCAGGTTTTCTGGGCACGTCCAACTGGTAATTGGCCCCCAGGTAGACCCAGAACACGCTGGAGAGATTAAATATCTTGTCTGTACTGGGAACGCCTCGGGGTCCCCCAGGAAGAGCCGGAAAACGTTGCTGGGGAGAGGGACGTCTGGAATTCCCTGCTTAGCCTGCTGCCGCCGCGACCCGGGTAAGCGGAAGAAAATGCATGGATGGATGTTTGTAAACACAACATTAATATTTGGCCCTTCCTCTCCTCGGCTCAATGACACCAGAAGCCCACGCCCCCTGACCACGGTTGCTAAGACACAAAAGTGAAATTCAACCGAAAAAGTTTCTTCGGCGCTGTGTCCGCCATTTTCAAAGCTTCCTCTTGCACACACCCTGTGCCCAAATGATGGTGCCCAGAAACATTCAGAACACAACAAAATAAGAAGAAAATCTAGCCAGCGGGAAGGCCGGGTCTCTGCAGATACAGACTTCCACACACTTCTACGGGGTCATAAGTGATGATTGAGAGGGTTTATTCCTGTATGAGTCTAGACATAGTTCTTTCAGGAAAAGCCTGCAGAGTATACCTTTAAGCTTTCACTTATTTGGAACATAGGGGCCCGAAAATAAAACAGCCAGGGGTGTCAACATACTTTTGATCATATATTGTAAATGCGATGAATTATTTGCCAGTCCATCAAACGTTACAGTTATACAAACATTCAGAGTCGATCTAACTTGAATCTTCAGATTGTGGAAGGATGAGATAAACACAGGAGAAACTCTTTCTCTTGGTATTTGTGATTGTGCTAACCAATAACTGCTAACAGTTTTTTTTACATCTATATATGCTGTAAGTGAGGTGTGCATGTATACTGTATATAGTTGCTCACCCTCTCGTGATAAAGCCTCCAGGATGCTGCGGCAGGCTGTGGCCAGGTCAGCGATGGACTGCCACTCCTCCTCAGTCGAATCTGTCGTCTCTGAGAGAACTGAGAGAAAGAGGTCGAGATTTAACGGGACAATACAGCAGAAGAGTGGTGACTGCAGACTTTTGAGCAGTAATAAAGAGCCACCACTGGGGGATGCTGCTGTGTTAATGCTGGTCAGATTCAGAGGCAGAACGTAGAGGGACAAGGAGGAAATGTAATGATGTATGTAGGATGCCTGCAGGTTTCACTGAATTACGTTTCTGAATTTGTAAAATCTTTTTGACATTAAAGCAGCATTCTGAAATACAACAGATAAAAGTAAAAGATAATGACCTAAATATAATTTGAATAACAGATTATTATTGCATTCAAATTTAATAAAAACTAAACAATTTCTTTTTTTTAAAGATGCCACAATTGGTCCTTTTCAAGATCTGTTAAGGACTTGAGTTTGATCTTTTACTTCAAAAGGTTGTGATGCATTTCAACAGACTTCCTGTGAAAGAACGTGATGTAAAACAATCAGAGGCTCCAGGGGGGCCGCCCCCGCAAAAATCAGAAGAATCAGATGAAGAGGATGAGCAAGCGTGCTCTTATAGCGGTTAAATGATGAGTCTCATGGTCTCAGCGGAGGCAGAGCAGATGGTGTAAAGAGGGGCTCCTTGATTTGGGGCTGCCTAAAACTCCACCCCTCCCACTACCCATCTGTCCCCCCTTTTATCCCGGCCCTGGCAGGGGGTGGCAGCAGAGCAGGGGTGATATTAGATTAGTGGGAGAGGGCGCAGCGTGGATGAAAGAGGAGGGACAAAGGGGGATGCAGTGGGGAGGATAATGAAGAGAGGGGTTTAAGGCAGAAAAAAAATCTGGAAAAAAGGGACTTTCAGGATCAAATCAGGCCAGAGACGATTTGCAAACATGTGTAATTGTTCCATTTTTGGCATCATTTGAGCAGTCGTGTCAGCTGTTGTGTCTGAGACGGGAGCTTTGTTTTGATTGCATGATCAGGGTCATAACATCTCTTTATGTTCTCCTAATTCATTTACACACATTTAATTATTTTATTTAACATGCTGCCAATCCTTTTGTTAAAGGGATTATAAATATATATATTACATTATTTTTTTTTTTAAATCAGCAGGAATAGGGAAATACTTACTCTTGGTGATGGAGTTATGAAGACTTAGGGCTCGTGAATTTCTTTCAGCTCGGTCTAAACATGACAACCGGGAAGACGAGTCACTCACCGAAGCGCTGTCATCACCAAACTCAGCGGCCGTGAACTGAAGACAGAAGAGATAAAGAAAGAGATAGAGATAGAGATAGAGATGGAGATGGAGACAGAGGGGAAACGACACTGTCAGAGAGGGGGATGGAGCGCTGGGAGAGAAACCACTCAGATGTCCTCTCGTCTCAGTCCGTCACCTGTTCGTCCTCCAGGGGAACCTTGGGTTTGACAGCCAGGATCAGATCAGGTGTGGCGTCTCTCAGCTTGCCGATGTTCTCGTAGATGTGGCGTTCACCCTTCAGCACCACGTTGTCGTACACGTGCCTGTCCACCGTGCAGAGAGGGAGAGATGTAGTGGTGGTGGTGGGGGGAAAAAAAACACAAAGCAAATCTGCTGTTGACATTTTTTTCTTTTTTATCCAATCTAGAGGTCAAAACAGAAACTGGAGCACTTAGACAAGTAATCTCCAGGATGGCTCAGATTTAAGGCCGGATTGATGTTTGCTATCCTGCGGTCACAAAATCATCTATCAAATATATCATATCTGATGCGGCTTCGGTCAAAAGTTCGGTTCGGCTTTGCGTGACAATAAAAAAAGCAGTCGGATTCCTTTTGGTGAGCGGCAGAGTTAAATATTATCCTCATGAATATTTCCTTTATGCACAATTGCCTCTTCGAGCTATGGTGGCTTTTTGGAGTTCTCGAGGTGAAACCCACCGCTGTGCTTTTAATTATTTGTAACGCAGATACACACACGTCCTGCTGCTTTGACATATAGGTGTTTTTTCTCTCTTGGAGCTTAATGCTTGGCAAACATTCGTGTGACTGTCAGAGAAGGACCTTACTCAAGAGGATGAGGAAATAGTGCACAGTGCAGGCCATAATATAAGTGTTTAATGGAAACAAATGGGCTTTCTTGTTGTCATTTACTTGACTTGCTATAAACTTTAATGGTCTGGAAAAGACTGCGGAAGAGTTGAAGATCTACTGCACAACCATCTAAATAGTTGCACTAGAGTAGAGTTATTAAAAAAAACATTCAAATAGAAAAGGGAACATCTAAGTGAACTTTCTAATGTGAAACATCATTTGAAAACGTTGGCATTAAGTTAACACAGTTCAGTGAAGCGGAGGGCTTGGTGTCCTTACTCCGTGCCTTGTCCTCAGCAGGAAAAGTGACGCACAGATTCAGGGATTAAATTGTGATGAGTCAGCTTCAGTTTGAGGATATTTTCAGCCATCCGTGTTGGATGATTTAAGAGCCCTTTTACCTGATGGTCTCCCGGTTTGCAGATGTAGCTGGAGAGATCTCGCATATATTCATATTATCTTATGATGCCTCCATGTCAGGCCACAACAGCTTGAACGAACGGTGAGATGGTAACACTCACCCATCACACGTATCCCTGTAGGACAGCTGCCTCTCCAAAGAGCAGCTGCGTGTGAGCTGCGAGCCGCTGCCCTCCTGGCTCTGACTGGCCGGATGGTCCTGAAGAGAAGTGGCTCGTATCAACGGTAAGCTGGGTGGCGTGAGGAGCAGGCCAAGACTTCTCTCACTTTGACCTATATCACACGACTGCCCTCCGCCCTCTTCGGCCTCCACCTGTACCTCCGTCACGTCTGCTTCGTTGACCCCACTCGCCTTCAGCTTGTCCTCCTCCTCCTCCACCTCCACCTCCACCACCTCCTCCTCCTCCTCCTCTTCCTCTTCTTCCCTCTCGTCCAGCACCCAGGCCTCTCCAGACTGATCCTCGCCAGGTTTACACTCCGCGTCATTGATGGCTTTCTGGTACAGCTCAGAGAAACTTCTGCAGAACATAAAACAACAATGTGCTTCGTAAGAAGGAAGCCATCACGCCTCTCTCTTTCTGTCCAGCTGCTCGTAGCACTGTTGAGTCATACATTTATCTAAAAGCCAAAAACAAATGGAAAAAAGCGCTTTATTTGTCCATTTGGGATCGCAGAGCCTCACTTCCTATCAAGAATGATGACATCTTTGTGGCAATTTGTGCTTTGTTGTCACAGAACAAGCATATCTGGACTGAAATAAAAATAAAGCAGTGGGATTCTCTGAGGATGCTTCTGCTGCCACCTTTAAAATGTTGCTCTAAAGTAAAGAGCTGCAGAGGTGTCCACTTTAATATTGTCTGTCCACAGCTGTTTCTGCCCTCTCTATGACTTCAGTGTTAACAGTGGGATTAAAGATCATTAGAGAGATTGATTGCTTGTCAGACAGCTGGTGTGACACTGACTTCAGGCCATCATCAACAGCAGAGTGAGCTGTGACCCCAGAGTGGCACCTCTCTGGTTTCCCACTAACCCCCTCCTCTCTCTCACCTTCTCACTGGGACACTTTCTAGAGTACGCTTTGTACCCATGAGGCCCTTCTCCAGTCTCTCCCTGTGTCTGTTCACCCAAAAGTGACTCCCTCTCCTCCATCTCCAGCCTCACCCACCTGCGAGGCTTGCCGTTCTCGTCCGGCGGGATGACAGTGATGTGGATCTTGTGCGCGGTGCGCAGCAGCCTGGTCCTCTCGTCGGGGCTCAGGTGAACCAGCGAGTGTCCGCACAGCCGCACCACGCGAGCCCACAGCTGCAGGCCTCCGCTCTCGGCGTAGCAGAACCGCTGCAGCTCCGTCACGAAGCCCTCCTCGTTCATCAGGAAGCCGGGCTGCCCGACTCCGTCGCGCAGGGGGGTGACCTCTAGAGCCTCGCAGCCCCGCGTCACCAGCTGAAGACGAGCAGAAGGAGATGAATGAATCAGAAAGACGTGAACCGCCCACTGCGAAATGTAAAAGTACCGACACAATCACCTACCTCTAGCCTCTGCACCACCTCTCGTATATCCTCCGCCTGGGTCTCCATCACACTGATTGACACCGACTCCCCGCGCTCGTAGAAGATATCCAAGCAGGGCCCCCCCTCCTTAGTCTCCGTCACCGCCTTCCAGCCGATGACATCTCGACAGGAGCAGTTAAACACAACCCTGCGTGTGCACCTCTCAATGAGCACCACCGACTCCGCCGACACCCCGAGCAGACAGGGGAGCCTGAGCTCTCCCGCCTCCCCATCATCTCCGCAGTTGACCATCACGGCCCACACCAGCGCCCCGGCACTGTGCAGCTCGGCCCCCTTGGCGCCCTTCAGCTTGTCTTTGCGCTTGCCTCCCAGAGAGAGCAGGGGGAACTTGGTGGACGAGTCAATGGGCGTGGTGGTCACATAGTTTTCGGCCAGGTCCTTCAGGTATTCCTGCCGCGTGCGGGTGGCCATGGAGCGGAACTTCTCCGACTTCTCCGCTGCGTTTTCAGCATTCACTGCCTTCGCCAGGAGGAAGTCTCTGAAGGCAAGCGAGCGAGGGAATCGGGCGCCCTTGGGGAACAGCGGGCCAAATAGAGGCATGTCTTTAGAGCGTGTCACAGCCACCCTGAGAGGGAGAGAGGAAAAACAGCAATGACAGAGTAAGAGAGAGGATGCAGCAGAAGCATTCGATCTATGTCTTGTTTTTCAGTACTTGACTGTTGTGTAGCGCTCTCCAGCATCACAAACATTCACACTGAATCTGCTGCAGTGGAGCACAGATCTGTGTTTCCTCCTGATGTATGAGACACGTGCACATAGTAACACCCGTCTTTACGTTGATTAACATGAATGATATGGTGAGTAAAATTGTCTGTGATCTATTTTTGTGTATTTTCCTTAAAATGCAGAACTTATTATAGTTCACTACTTCCTCTGACACACAGGACCCAGTGGCTGATCATGAATTTATCGTCTCAAGAGATTTCAGCCTGTAAAAGGAGGGTTAGGGGGATATAGGACAAAGTCAGACCTGTAGTAGGTGTTTTCCGTGCAGGGCTCATGAACCTGAATGATGATGAAGACATGTTGGAAATGGGAGCGGATGGACTTTGGAGTGAAGGGCAGAGCGCCGGGCTCCTGGAACACGATCGTCACGATGTCGTTACCGATGTGTCGCTTCCTCAGCAACTGGCGAAGCAAAACAGAGACACAGAGAGATTTATTTTAGTCATTTCAGTAAACTAAGAACAAGCCATATCTCAGTGGAACAGTTTGACAACTAAACTTTATTAGCGATTCTGTAGCTGCATTATTTACTGTATGTAGTATAAGTGTGAACATTTGTTGATTATATGCATTTTCTTTGAATACAGACCCCAGGGGGGAGTAGTTGCTAAGGCAATAACTAATAATAACTAACTAATAAACAAAATGATAAAAAAAACAAAGCTGTTAATTGAAATAAAGGCTAACTTGTGAAAAGAGTAGTTGTAAAGCTAAGTAAAATAATAAAATAAATAAAATAAATAAAATAAATAAAATAAATAAAATAAATAAAATAAATTAAATAAATTAAATAAATTAAATACAATAAATAAAATAAGTAGCAGTAAATATTCTTTTTTAAATAAGCTTGCATGCCCATGACCATGCTGTTGATAGTGTTGTTAGCACAACTCAACACTATGTACTAATACTGTACTTAGGAAATTACAGAATTTTGTAACTTCAAGTTCATTGCTTATGTTTTTTATGATGAAATACCACTGCTTACAAAATAAAAAATAAATAAAACTGAAACTAGATTTTTTTTTTTTTCAAATGATCAAGATATAAATACATCCCAAGCTCTTTAAAGAGGAATCTCAGGGCTTCGTGACTACCATGTTTTGTTATAATTAAACCTTTAATCTATATTAGCACGTCGTGTCCAGTCTCTTTGTAAGTGACGGCAAACAGGCTTAAACCGCAGACGGCACATAAAGAAGTGACAGTCAGCTGAACAGGAAGCCTGCCTGAGAGGCGACAGTGAATACCGTCCGTGGTGGGAGTGAACACTGGGGGGCAGGATTTTTATGTCATGCTTGTTGCGGAGTACAGAGACTTTCTCTAAAGCCTTTACCAAAGCATGACAGTCTGAACAGAGATGGGTAATGAAGGCTGCACCGAGGCTGATGCAATTTCTTTTTTTTACGAACAGAGGTGAAACGTTTGAGGAAAAATGTCATTCTGTGAATTCCACGAGATGGAAAAACACAAAAGGCAGGAGAAGGGAAATCATATGTTATATCTCTGTTTAAATATATATGGGTTATATTTTTACCTGTTGTGTGTTGTTGGCCGTGTAGGGCAGCATCGTGGACACATGAAACATAATCTCATAGTCCTGGTAGCGCGTGTAGAGGGAGTGTGTCCCGGTTGAGTCCGCTACACAAACACACATCACACAAAGAGACAGACAGAGAGGGATTTAGCAAAATCAGTCAACGTCTCTGAACGAAAGACTAAACTGTCACAGTCGGGGTGAAATCTGTCCCATTTGCTGTTGTCTGCCGATCACTGAGGGGAAAACAGCTCTCAGATAATCAGCAGTGACTATGCTATTTTGCAGGAATTACTCAGATTACATGTGGCTAGATAGGAGTTATCTCAGGCTTTCAGTGGTGCACTGATGCCCTTCGGATAACGGTGCTGCGACAAGGTGAGATACAGCCAATAGATGGGGGTGGGGGGGGTTTCAGCTCACTCTTGATGTCCAGCTGAGCTCGGTATTTCTCCCAGCCCTTCAGCCGCACGCGCTCCCCGAGCAGATCCAGGAACTCCTCGAACGCCGGGCCCGAGCTCTCGTTGTTGTACATGTCTTCCTCCGAGCTCTGCCCGGCCCGGCAGTACATCACCCCAACCTTTCGCTGGAAATTCAGCTGCATCAGAAGACAGAGAGGAGAGCAAAGTTTATAATTATCCTGGCAGGGACCTTTCATCTTATAGGGCATCCGGATCATTTGACATCATACTTCACAGCTAAAAGGCTTGTCTGAATGAATTTATACTAGAAAATGTTATACTCCTTCACAGCACACATAACTCTATTAAACCTATTAATCCCCTTCAGAGTTTCGGCTCAATGCTTCAGACTGAGAGTTTATTTTATTGAAGATGTTCATTCCTTTTTTGAAGTAGTTAACCTCAGAGGAGGAACTAGTGGTTCTCTTTCATCGTTTTTAACGCCACTAATTTCTTTAACGCATTAACGCAATTGATCTTTTGGAAACTGGCATTATGTGAAACTCGAAAACCTCAAGAATCCATCGGTACCAACCATGTCATACAGGAGGCTAAATAACGCCTCCAGATATGTGAATGTAAATGGGTTCTATGGGTACCCACGAGTCTCCCCTTTACAGACATGCCCACTTTATGATAATCACATGCAGTTTGGGGCAAGTCATAGTCAAGTCAGCACACTGACACACTGACAGCTGTTGTTGCCTGTTGGGCTGCAGTTTGCCATGTTATGATTTGAGCATACTGTTTTATGCTAAATGCAGTACCTGTGAGGGTTTCTGGACAATATCTGTCATTGTTTTGTGTTGTTAATTGATTTCCAATAATGAATATATACATATATTTGCATAAAGCAGCATATTTGCCCACTCCCATGTTGATAAGAGTATTAAATACTTGACAAATCTCCCTTTAAGGTACATTTAGAACAGATACAAAATATGCAATTAATTGTGATCGCGATTTAATATTGTAATCGATTGACAGCCCTAGTTTCTACTCGTGCAATAGGGCTTAAATGATTATGTGATCAACAGAAAATAATGTATGATGTAACAATTTTGGCCACAGTTTCTTGAACTTGAAAATTAGCTTTTCCTAAATTCATCAGTTTCATCGCATTTTTTCATTCTTTTTGAGTGTTTGTCAACATGTGCTTATGTGGACAAAAAAAATAAGATTGAAAAATAGATTGAACTTAATTTTGATTTTTCAGTTTGTAAATGATAACACAAACAATTTGTGATGTAAGAAAAGAAAAACAAAAAACAGACAACAGAAAAAACATTAAAAAAACAACGCAGACGTGTAATACAGACTGAAAAAGTGAAGCTGAAGCGACAGCTTATTGAACCCTTTTTTTATATAGCACCAGACAAAATTAGCTGCAGTACTCCATGGTGAGTGAGCAGTCAACGTGGTGGCAGAGATAAAATAACTGCACTTTAACATCTAAACACACCTGATTGATCACTGAGAGGTATAGACTTTTACATCTGACCTTTCAAAAAAAGAGCTTTTTGCTGCTATTTGTCACTATCCGATGTCCTGAAAAGCTTTCTGTCTGACACATGCAGCACTCTGTGGTGTCAGCAGACGCGGCCTCACTCACCCCCTGTTCGTCCAGCTTCAGCAGGGTGTCCCGGACCTTGGGGGAGTTTGAGGCCAAGCGAAGGCAGTGCAGGTTCAGCTCAGGCATGATGAACTCCAGCAGCCTCTTGGGAGACAAGCCCCTGGGGGTCGTGTGACGGGCGGCGGAAGGCACGGACTCCTCCAGGATGGAACCTCGCAGTGTCTTCATCTGAAGGACACGATTCACAGTCAGCACATCCAGTCAAATCGATTTTACACACAACTGAACTTGAGGGCAGCCTTGACAGGGGAGAAAAGTGCCGGTTTACCTCTGTGGTGCGAAAGATGATTCTGTAATTGTACTGAGCTCCGCTGGATCCGTCTTTCTCGTCTCGACGGAAACTGATGGCCACCGGACCGAGGCGATCGTCCATGCCGAAGAAGTTCTGGTGTTCTGTGAAGACAACGCACGTCACAGAAATATAACTGGGACAGTGTTGTGACTGTTTTTTATTACTAGGGAGGAGACGGGAGCTGTATCTTATATTTTATTTTATTAAAAAAACAAGACCCTTCCCAGAGTTATTCATATTTTCTTTGAACCCTCCCCTGAACTGAACATATGCTGGATATGGTCTACCATGGAGCACTGAGATTGCTTTTTGTATGCTCGGGTAGGATGGTCTGCCGTGTCCACCCGTAGACTGAACCACTGCCGTATTCTTATTTATAAGGCTATTCCTGGTGTGCTTCCATCTTACCTACAGATCTACATCCTTCATAAAATTACGGGAAGTTACGGTCCTCGCTCCCAGGACTTAATCCTATTAACTGTCCCCAAAGTCCGTCCTGAACTTAATATTTCAATAAACTAATGTTAACATACAGTGTTGAAAGAAGTACTCAGATCTCTACTAAAGTAAAAGTAGTACTGCAGTATAAAATACTCTGTTACAAGTAAAAGTTCAGCATTCAAAAAATTATGAGTAAAAGTACAACAGTATTAGCATCAAAATATATTTAAAGTACCAAAAGTAAAAGCACTCATTATGCAGAATGATATATATTATATATTGTATTCTACTTATTGATGCATTAATGTGTTCATCACTTTAATGTTGCAGCTGGTAACGGTGGAGCTCATTTTAATGTTGTTATATACGGCTGGGTAGTTTAATCTATAATAATACATCATCGTTTAATGGTTGATTATATTTTGTATTAATGATCTGAACCTGCAAAATAACTAAAGTTATTACATTTATTAAAGTTGTTTAAGAGAAGGAAAAAGATTGGATTGGTATCGGATTTTCTGACCATCATCCATGATTAAATAGCACCACAGTAGTGTACTACTTTTTGTTGTTAAGCTGGACAGTGATTGATTTTTAATCCCGGTCATATTATTCCCTCCACTGACTTGGCATAAACAGAGTCAGTTAAAATCGACTTGCACTACACGTACCTTTCATGTAGAAATATTTGCGATAGTAATGGGCTCCCAGGTCTGCGTGCTCTATAAAGTAGTTGCTCTTGCCCTGCTGCTGGACGTGACTCTCTCTGGGTTCCTCCAGGACCGACACCGCATCGTTGGGGGTCCGCAAGCTCGACCAGAGTCCCCGCCTCCACTGGGATCGACTCAGACCCACCTGCTCGTCTCCCCCCGTCTCATTGCGGAAGTGGGGGCAGCTGAGCAGGAGCTCGTTGTCGTTGCCGTCGCCTTCGTCCAGCAGCGACTGCTCGGGGTCATCTGCGAGGACCCCGTTGCCTCCACCGCCCTGTGCGGGTGAGGACGGGGTGGCTTGGGAGAGGGGGCGCAGCTGGGAGGCGGCCGACGCCCCTGAGGTGATGTTCTTTTTCCGTCCGATGCTGTCTCTGTTCGTGGCCGCTTCGGTGAGGTCAAACAGGATGCTCTGAACGTCGTAGTGGGCAAAGTTCCTCACCCAGGCGCCGCCCCCGAGGTTGTCACACGGACCTGGTTGAGGGATCTGAGGGGGTTTGGTCTTCTTACTTAGACCTTCAGGCTTCGGCGGCTTGGCAGGTTTTGGGGAGTCCCCTACGGGAACAGACAGACCCCGAAAGAACCCGTCAGGCTCCGGAGGGTTGCCCTGCAGGCCTAAAAGCAGGAAAGGGTCTCTGAAGCGGAGGGCGTTTGGACTCAGGGGCCCCTGGTCTTCTCTGCTCAGCTCCAGGGCTTGAGTCTGTCTCTCCAGTGAGGACAGGCTGCCGTATTCCCTGTGTAGCAGCACGCCCCCGTCTCCCTGAGCCCCCGCACCCACCTTCTCGCCGGCCGCCCGGGCCGCTTTCCCCCCCGCCTTCCCGGAGGAGTCCAAGTCTCCTAAGGTTACATCGCTGTTACTCCTCTGCATGATGTGGCCCCGGCCCACCGACCTCAGGGTCAGCCCCACGCGGCTCGGAGTGAGGCTGTCTTCCTCGGCTCCATCGGCCTCCCTCCTCGGCGGCCACTCCACTACACCCGCTTCCCGTTTGGGGTCAAAGTTGACGGTGGCGATAGGCGGCCGCATGTTCTGACGGCGAAACTTGCGGATGAAGAGGTCATCTGACTGCATGGTGCCCGAGAAGCCGACTCCGGTCCAACAATCTTTTCTCCACTGTGGTCCAGAGCTTCCTGCTCTCCCAGTAAAACCTCTGTCCTGGTCTCTACGGTGCTGGCGTGGAACAGGAGCACCGCGCTCGAAGACGAAAAACCCCTCTGAGCGAAAGCAACAAATTTAGTCCTCATTCACACCACTTAAGATGGTTGAACTTCCTCAACCCTTGGGCTCTCGTAGACGTCTCTGTGTGCTGCCCCACTCTGTTATCACAAGTTCTTAAGTGTAAATGAAGAAGACTGAGGAGAATACGCAGCTGTGTCTCGTCGCAGGGGTCCGTCCAGGTGTGCAGATGTGTGTTTCGGTGGTGCTCCAGTTGCGGGGTGCTCATTCCGGCGGAGTAAGGATGAGAGGATCATCACTGGAGCCCGAGTCCTCTGTGTAGGAGAGACTCTGTCTCTATCAACCCTCCTAACATGACATCCATTCGTCTGCACTCTTCAGTGCCGGCTGCTTCCCTTTTGGTCTGGTCCACTGGCCACCTATAGAAAAAGAAAGAGAAAGAAATGTCTTTTTTAACCTCATCATTCAACCACACTGCTGCTCTCTTAATCGACAGCTTTATATTCAACCCGTGGCAGCTTGTCACGGAGTACACAGAAACACTTTGTGGACAAGAAAGGCTTTGATAAACAAGTATTGAATTCCAACAATGAAGCAGCAGGCAGGTCTGACGTGTGTTTTATTGTTGAGTAATGCCTTGTACCTCTGTTTTCTTTCATTATTATTCTTTCCTTTACACACTTTCCGTTCCAAAGTTTCCCTAAATAGTTCCATAGCGGACCTAATGCTCAGCACATCCAGCCAGCACACGCTCACAATAGACAGTATTAACAGAGGGGAGGGGGTCTTCCTGGCTCACTGACACTCTGCCAACACACGAAAAAATAAGTGTAAACTGTCTCCCACTCTCACATACGTTCACACACAAACAGACACAGTGTTGTTAGTTTGCTCCTGCACCAGAATTTAAAAGAATATATAAATAATAACAACAGAAACATTAATAACTACCGATATAGTATTTTCGAACAGCTGTTTTTATTCTAAGTCAAAGAAGAGGTTAAGAGTCATTTAAAGGCAACGGTTTTGTGAAGTCTGAAGTCTGAAGCCGTGTGCTTCCCTTTTTTAAAGTTTTAAAGATTCAACGTTTTAAGCTTTGCCTGCGACTTACCAAATAAGTGTTTCGTTTTTCAGGTACAGATACCGTCTCTGTCATCATCCGTGGCAGATTGCCCCCGTCTTTGACCAAACTGACGTCAATCAACTCGAGCTGAAACCTTTTGCTGCTCTCAATAAGGTACGAGGCTTCTTCCTGTCTAGCTTTTTTCACACGCATCTCGTCTCTCGGCGCTTGCAGCCTAAAGAGCAGGTGCAGCGGTGCAGAGCTGCTACCAGAAAAAGCTTCACACACACGTACACACACACGCACGCAAAACAAAAATGCTATAGAGCAAAGTGAGGAAGTTACGAGAAATCTTTGTTTCCCTTCCCTGCCTGCTCTTACACTCACACAGACGTTTCCATTTTGCTGCTGAAAAGCCTTTAAAAAGCTTTAAACAAATTAGGAAAGTTGAATAACTTATAACTAATATACTGTTATCAGTAGTTTCAATAGTGTTTCAAGATATGCTAATGTGTGTGGTGTCGAGGTGTTTACATGCACTTATATATCATCTAGAAGACATTTGAGGACACTGGAGGGGCTCTCTGTTAACAGGAAATGTTGCTGACTGCAGTTTTAGCCAGTTTCTCTTAAAGGTTTTTGTGAATACGGAGAGGATCATCAAAACAAGGCTTTGTAACACATCATTGTTTAATACTGTCTGACGCAGCGTTTGATCACTTTTGGCATTGTTCTCTGTCTCATTATAGACCTTTTCATTGCCAGTCTGTTGCTAGGGCAACAGCTGTGGTCCAAGTTTACTTCCTGTCAGCTACTGTATTAACAAACATTGCAACAGGAAACACAAAGGGACCCATTTAGACTGTTTATGTTGTTAAGTTTGTAAGGGCCTAATAGTGGACACATGGTAGAGAACAACAGCCATCCGAGCTTTTGTTTTGGTGCACTAAAAATGTTTTAAACTACACTAAACTATTGATTATATTTGATGTTCTCTTTAAAATAACAACTGCCTGAGCTGTGTGACGTTAATATTTCAACATGAATACGTCGGAAGGACACTGTTTCCTTTGTGGAAACAAAATGGCAACAATCACGTTGAGGTTTTAACCGTTTAAATCCACAATAATATGCATTGTAGTTTGGTGGCGTGGCTCTGTTCATGCAATGCTCCGAAACAAGCCGTGTTTCAGCCTGCAGGCCTCCCTGGCAGAGCTCGAGGCGCACAGCGTTTGATGGAAATGAGCACATATAGGGAGAAACGTTCAAAGTCCAACATAAATCTAAATGCTAATACAAGGAGGGACTGGGAAGGTGAAGGTTAAATTACTGGAAACAGGCAGGATGCACATTGATGTATGCAGGGCCACAGTGAAGATTCCCCCCTGTGCTGCCTAGCTATCAAAAGAATTATCTGCATTGCCAGGAATGTAACTCTGGTGGAGAAAGACTATAACCTCATTTGATTTAATTTTTCTAGAGTGGTCAGGATGGGTAGGAACGAGCCAGAGGACATGACCTCAGCGACCTCAGTGGGAGCTCTGGCCCTGTGTGCATGCAGATAGAAGAGTGCCAAATGTTTCTATGGATGGCTAGTGCTACAAATAGGTTGTGGTCGTATATGATTGAACAATATGTATAACATTGGACTGTGAAAAGAGTGAGGCTTGATTATTATGTTGTTTGCTTCAAATGATACAGAGATGCTGCGGAAGCGGAGTGATGAAAAATGGTCCAGGCTTCTCTCTCCCTGACAATACAAGACATTTCCGGCCATGTGTGGTCCCCATCTGACACACTGAGCGCTGGGTCACACATAGAGAAGCCTCTGTGCACCGTCTTGTACGGTGCCAGGGCTGCTGACATTAAAACCCTGCTCATGTTTCCTTCTGGGAACCTGCGAACGTTCTCAAACATCATTTACCCATGTGGGCACAAATGATGTTTGTCTACGCCTATCTGCAATCATTAGGTGCAGCATCATCTGCATGTTTTCACAACGCCTTGAAAAGGTGCGAACAATCAATTCTCTCCACTGTCTTAAAGTGGGAGTGCAGATTATTGGCAGCAGGTTGTTTTTCTAAAAAAAAAAATCACAGATTGCCTTCATGCTGTTCCAACAACAAGCTGAACTTCCAGGCTCGGCCAGAAACACTCCTGCTCTCCACCAACACACAGCGCGGGTTGAACTTGGACTCGTATCACTCGCCGCCTTTGTACGAATCACATATCCCTGAGCTTCTCAAGACCCCCGACCCATGAATCAGTCCTTGTTTCCATAGCAACCTATCTAGTGCCACCCTCTTTGGATGTGGTATCCAGTCCACCAGTGCTTTATTGTTTACTCTACTCGGAGGGACAAACGGCTCCACTTTTATCAAACAAACCCACGACGGATGATGTTTTTGTCGGAGACGCTGGTCCTCTGCAAACTACAACAACGAGGCAACACAGAAAAACAAGGCGGACATATTGTTTGATGATGGTGATTGACTGAATAATCTTCAGTTTAACACCAGTAGTAAGTCAGTAACAGATAGTGTATAGTGTAGAAGGTGGTAGGCAAATATGAAAGAAACTACAATAATACTTCCCACTATCCAACTGGATGCTTAGACTAAATCAAAAACATGGGAAAAGGTGAAGGTAGCACCCCATCAGGCGTGGCTCTAGGGATGGCAATGTCGGTGTCATTAGTTTATGTTAGTATGCTAAAGCTTTAAAAGGGACAGTGTTGGTAAAATCTAGTGGTGTGGTTGCAGATAGCAACCAACTGAAAGCGTTTGTCCAATCAGGAGCGTGTGTTGTGTCTAGTGGCAGCCCACCAAGCGTCCAACGCTGGGAAGCGGCGCGTCCCCTCGCGATAAAAAACACCCCAGTGGACACGTACAATTAGTGTTTTAAACATGAACACAATTAATGCAGTAGCCTATCTAACCTATCTAACACAGCCAAGTTAGATCAGCTAACTTTCTTTGTTTGACACCGGGGATTGTCTGTCTCAAAGCCTCATAATATGCTAAATAACTTAAGCAATAACTTTCCTAATTAGTTCTTGTGGCTCATTAGTACCTGGTGCTGATTAAAAAGGGTCATATTAAATACTGGCCCAAAAGAAAACTGAGACCTTAAATCCTCAGATGTTGCAGATTTTTAGGTTACTAATTGGTTAGGACTGAACTGTAAACGGCTTTGAAGAAGAACCGCACAGAATTTGGATCACCAAGTTATTTACATGATTCCCGTCTACGTACTCTGCCTGGTCTTTCAGCATCTATCTAGCACAGTGTTATTAAGTTATTTTTCATCCGTGTTTACCACTGTGTGAGCATAATAAACACATTCCCTTTGCATCAGAATCAAGTACGGGAACAGAAAATGGCACTTCGTGGAAAGGAGCCAAACGTTTTAAAAAGCAAGAGAGATTTTCTTACCATTACTGATATACAACGACATCTTCAATCAAATCTTCACGAGCCCTGACTTCAAAATACACATTACCGCCACATTGACAGTGACTTTCCTTTGAACAGAAACTGTCTGTGTTACCGCTTTAGAGAAGTGTGTGATCTAACTTACAATGAAGTACAAAATAGAGAGGAACTGAACTGTTTTGTCTCTGTCCCCTCAAGTTTCAGCTATTGGGATCCCATTGTATTCTCAGTGTATTTTCTGTTTCATTTGCCTGACAATTTAAATGTCACAGTGCATCCTCCCAACAGATAAACAGCGAAGCTTTGTCATTTAAACAATTACCTTTTGATAAAAAAAAAACTGCTAAACTAGAAAAAAACCCAACATAAATTATTGATAACCAGCTTAATGTTTTCCCAGGATACTTCTAGCGGAACAGTCTTACATCAGTCTGGCTTAAACCAAACCCCTAATATGATCATAAATGGATCATTTCGTAATAGCAGGACTGACTGAGTGGCAATAAAAAAAGAACTTAAATATATTATGAAGGCTTGAGACAATAAGCAGCAACGGGAAGCTCTTTTTTTCAAAGCTTTCATTGTGCTCTGATTGTAAACGTGCATGGCTTTTTGGTCTGATGATGCTGCATCTCGCTGGTTTAAAGACAGGACACAATATCATAACCTTAGTCTGGATCTCTCTCTAAATACTTTTGGCATGTTGAACTTAAAGGAACCTTTTAAATACAGCTGAACACAGAATGAAACTAAAGAAGATGAACGCTGCCAGTATGTAGTTGCATAATTTCCTACAGTACAGTTACAGTTGCATGCACTTCCCATGTTCACACATGAACACTCATTTCGTCAGTCGGTGCAGCCGTTGATGTGTGCGACCTCTGATGCTCCCCGGGCCACAACTCTAACGCCGCATCGACACGAAGTTGACCCTTCACTGGGCTGCTTAGCAGAGACCACTTAAACACTTTGTATTAAATGGCTTTGAGGCGGAGCTGCACGGGATCGGATTTGCTGACTTTTTTTGGGATGACTTAAAGGGATAGTTCGGGTGTTTTTTGAAGTGGGGTTGTATGAGGTACTTATCCAAAAAGTAGTAGGTGTATTACCTACAATAGATGACGGCCGGCACGCCCCCCAGTTTGTAAATTGCTTTGCTTCCGTTCTGTAAACTCTGTCTGCTTCTCCAAACTGGGGGCGAGCCGACCGCAACCTACTGTAGGTAATACACTGACTATGGATAAGTACGTCATACAACCCCACTTCAAAACACCCGGACTATCCCTTTAAATTTCCATGATCCAGTTGTTTTGTCATATAAATGCGTCACTGATATTTCCACGTCATCTGTGGCTCAATGGTCTAAAGAAATATCTGTCATCCTCCTGCCTTTCATCCACACTGACTGAGGCTGACTCACCACATGAATCCAATCATGGATCATAACTCTGACATGTAATTCATATGGTTCATGAAAACAGCTGTATTCTCAATAGTTAATAGTAGACAGTGTCGTCTGTGCGGTGCTAATCAATCATTTAAACAATAAACAGAATAAACAGCGTCTTTTTTTCTCTCTCCTGCCACAGCATCAATCCAGGAGGGATGACCCAGACATGCTGATGCTCTCCAGGATTGTTTTTAAAGCGTTCACTAAAACACTCGGGAGGGATGCTGCCCTCCGCAGATCCTCTCACGGTACCATAGCCGGCCTCTGTCCCAGAGAAACTCAATAATGCATGTAGACAGCAGTGTTTAATCCTGCATCTCAGAGCTTAAAGCTCCGTTAGCAGCCAGTGGACAGTAATTATTGTGCTCACATGCTCCAGATAAACTAGAGTTTATTTTAGTGCTGAAAAAAATCAATTTCTTTTGTGTGCCGAGCGCCATCGTGTCCATCAGAGGTGATGACAGCGACAGGTCTGCCTGAAACACTCGGAGCAGAAAAAGGAAATATGAAATTGCACTGTGGAGCGGCATCATTTGATCTGCTTTTAAGGATTATATCTCTTTGTATAGTGTTGCACCATTTGTTTGTTTTTTTGCACCAGATGTTTGGTTTAACTGATGACTGTGTATGAGGTCCACTTCCATGTTAAATCCAGGACAAGGTTAATGGGCCTCTGGTGTACAACGTCAGGACACAGTGTAGTCAGAGGAGAGTCCTATTAAAACACACACCGTTTTTGGGAAGTCATGGTCGCATGACTTACTTTGCACCCTCTCATGAAAGTCTGCGTCCTGTGAAATAGGAAGAGATGACTGACTTTTGAACCCTGGGAGGATGGGTGTCGTCATTGTTTCAACACTGCGGCATGAATGAAGCAGTGTTCTGCCGGTAACCAAAGTCGACCTAACCACAGCTCGTGTGCCTTTATCATAATGAACGCTGATGTTGCAGTCACTCAAAGTATCAAATGGTGGAAGAGAGATCGTGTCCCGATATAGACGATTGAGATCCGATCTGCTTTCTCTTCAGGTGAAGACGCGGAAATCGGCTTAACGGCTTAGCGGCAATTAGATGTGATCAGTGACAAAGGTTGTGCGCTTACTGCAGCCTTATCAACCCTGTCACATCAAATAGCAGCGACTGTTCAGGCTTGATGTCGGGATTCTTTTCTTTTTGTCACAATTGAAGACTGATGTTGTGAAATACACCGCAGCATGCCGCCACATATTAGGCAAGAGGTCTTTCAGAGCAGCGGACTGTTTTGAATGTGACATTAAAATGATACATAAAGATGGAGAAACCAGCACCAACACCATCGTCCGGTTACTCTGCACCTCAGGCGCTGTTCAGACCTGAACGCACTCAAGACGTACTGAGATCCGATCACTCAGACCACATTCAGAGGTGGTCTGGGCCACATATGGCCACATTCTTTTAACAGTGTGAATGTGTCCTGGGCCACATTAAGGACCGCCTACTCTACTGGCGTCCCGCCGCTGGGAACGGCTTCTGTGCTCTACTGTATTCTGTCAGTACAACTGTATTTTATCAAAATATATCTTATCTATAGGCTACATTTCTACAGACTATCAGACTAGGTACAGGAAGTGCATTATTATCATTCTGTCGGAGATGTGTCTGTGTTTTTGTTCCGGTTCTTTGCACGGAGCTGACACTCGCCCGCCCGCCTGCTCGCTCTCATCCCCGGCTTTGAAGCTCTGTACGCCGTTGACTGCGTGGCAAAGGCGGCGGTGTCGGCGGCACAGAGGTCACCGGGGACCGCAGGTACAATAACCTTATATTTTAATGCTAATAAAATGTACCCAAATTCACGAATATATAGGATATTACTACTGACATTCATGTAATATTACGCAACGTCTGATGTATTAGCCGTGTGTTTACTACGTGTTTATTTGCATATGGAGCGGGGAAGTGAGATCGGATCACAAGTGGTCACTCTAGACGGAGACACATTCTAACGCCAGGTGTGAAAAGACGTACTCAGAGCTGTCCACTTGTGATCTGATCACTCGGGACGCATGTTAATGCAAGGTGTGAACAGGGCCTCAGAGAACATCTCACAAGTCACAGTCTGGAGGTCAGCTGCTGTAGTGTTGCCGTCTATCCTCGTAGTTAAAAGCCGCCTTGCCGATTCTTAACCACAAGGTCTAAATCAACTCCTAACAGTGATTGATTTTGGGAAATTTAAAGCCGGGCTCAGTCTCACTCTCATTTATCGATCCCATGCAGCCCTGTTACATTTGAGATCAGGTTGCATCCCTTTGCTTCGCTGCCCGACGTGCGACACTGAAACCGACCTGGCTGCTTTTAAGAAAGTAAATGTGTATTAATGTGGTTAAAAAACGAGGTCATCCTAATGCCCAACGCTTAATCTAGGCATCCTCAATCTACCCCCACCCCCCACCCACCCGCCCTAACCACACTGCGGACAGTGAACTGGGCCAAGTCCAGAGGCTGCTAAGTGGATGGTACTGCAGCACTCTCTTTTTTTGTAACGTGTTTTATCTCTCCTTTTCATTCAAACAGTTTGCAAACGTCAGTCTGAGCGATCGGTCCCCAAAGACACATAAGCCTGCATGCCTGGCAACCGGTGTGCAACGGGCCGATATAAAAAAAGAGGGTAACTGACAAGGTGGCAGGAAAAAGAGCAGGTTTTTGAAGGAATTCATTAAACTTTGCGCTCTAGCCAAGTATGACTGTAACCCACAATTTGATCCTGTCATTGATAATCGTCCATTTCCCCGCTGTGCAACCACATATTTCAACCTTAAATATGACACATGTATCATCACTACTACTTGTGACTGTTGCTCTTTGAGTTCTTGGTCTAATGATGTTTTCACAACACTTCAAGGTGAAGCTGACAGATAACAGCTAAGAGCAGTTACGTCATTTAGAGAAGTTGTGGTTATTTCCTTCACGTACGCCGACTGAAGCATCACAACACAGAACATGCAAAGCGAACCACACCTTTCTGTCAGTTGTCAGTAATGTTACAGCGTGTTGATGCTAATTCGATTCTTCAGGGTTAGTATAATAACATGTTTCTACCTCCAAGCATGTCTGAAATTACTTTCATATGTCAAAGAAGGGGCATGATTAGCTCCAAAAAAGTCTGGAGAGGAAAATATTTCCACCGATGGAAATATTAAAAAGACAAATGAGTCTGTAAAAATGTACCTTTCATTTCAAGGAGAGCTGCCCTCCTTTAAATGTGTCCTTCAAAAATTTGAAAATAAAGTCTTCTGCCTAATGAATTATGAATGAGGCTGGGCGAAAGGGGCCGAGGGTTACCAAGACGTTAATTATTCATTGGCTGGTTGCTCCCTCGTCCACTCTCCAACCGTCTGGGATGCACACAAACCAGAGCTTGAGCTTTGTTATGACTTATATCCAAGTCTGTGTCTGACTTCCTCGCGCACGTGTGTCTCATGTCTTACAGTAAACCAATACGGTTGAGGTCATCTGTCGTGTGACTTCAGTGCCGTCTGGTCCGATTTCAGTTCTTTTTTTGGGGCGGTTTCTTTGTAAAGAGACGAGGTTTTACTGAGAGAACATGCTGCTGAAATGCACAAGAGTCGGAGCAGCAAATGTGAATGGTTCCCAAATCAATGCATGTATTATATTTTTACTCATAGCGGATGCATAATCAGCGGACCTCCCCCTTCGGTAAATGCAAAGAGGAAGTATGCTCAGAAAAGCTCCCTCCATAGTATTGTCCATATTAAAACCTCACTTCCTCTTAGTAATAAATAGTACAACCTAAAACTGATGGACCCTCGAATACGAATCCAAGCGCTATTGTTTCTAACGCGACCTACGTGCCGTTCCGCCGCAGTAAGAGAAAGTACCTAACTCGCGCTATTGTTTGACATGTTATTTGCCGTGACATCAACACCGTGTGCTGGCAGAGCACTGCCACTTCCTGTGTATCTGAAAATACACCTTGTGGCAGGCCGAGTGTGTGTGTGTGTGTGTGTGTGTGTGTGTGTGTGTGTGTGTGTGTGTGTGACGGAGGGACAGGCGGGAGAGATTTAAGGCCCGAATGTGAGACGCTCTGAATGCACGTGCGTCTTTGTGTGCTGACTCTATAAAAGCCTTATAGAAGTGGCACACTGTCCACACAGTGACAGGAAGAGCAGCTGTCCCTCTGTGACCGCTCTGTGTGTGTGTGTGTGGGCGTGTGTGCGTGTGTGTGTGTGACAGGGAAAGGAACTGACCCTCAGCTTCATGACTGCATCTATTATGTTGAGACACAGTTCACGGTTACTCCTCCATCAGAGGAAAGGAGATTGCACAATATTGCTTTAATAGCACTCTGAACTGTTACCCCCACCTCGTCTGCTTTTTCAGAGGAAGAGACGCTGACCTCCTCCGCTTCCTCACTGTCCCTATTGTCCGCTGAAATGTAGCCGAGAGCCCATGAAATGGCTGCAGCGTCAACAGTGCCCACACACTCATCACCATTTCTGAATCTTTTTTGTTTATGGGTGCACATCTCCACAAGCTGTCTTCACTGACTCTGAATAAGTGTTGCTCATAACACAAATTGCCGTCATTATTTGGAGACAACCGTCTTTTGTTGACTTTCACAGCTCAGGCATCGGTAAAGTCTCCACACACCTTCCACAGAGAAATCCAGGCCTATCATCCGAGGAGGAGATTACTGTTAAACTGATGGCCTAAGTGATTATCTAATATGGATGGTCAACCGATATGATATCTTGATTTGATCAATCTTGATATCACCACATATAAGGAAGTGAAAATCTAGTTTATGTACTCTTGCAATAAAGTATAAAAGAAGAGAGGAGATGGGCAGCAGTATCGCGATATTTTGTGGGAGTCCAATATTGTATCGATACACCGACGTCACGTATCGATCTTTTATTATAGAAACCTCTTAACAATTCAACTCTATTCTGTCTTTCAGAGGTCAGTCTTAACGCCAGAGTGAAATTAATGGTATCATATGAAACTAGAAAACCTAAAGAATCCATCGATACCAACCATGTCATGTTAGATTGTCGGGAATAACGCTAAATAATGCTCCAAAGTCACGCTAAATTTTGGCGTGGATAAACCGGCGTGGCCATTTTCAAAGGGGTCCTTTGACGTCTGGCCTCAAGATATGTGAATGAAAACTCGGAGAGATAAAACATATTTTTGACAAACTGCATGATTCGCAGTTGAAAAAAGATGATAAATTGCGATGTATCTTAACACAATACTCAGCAAAATGATAATATGGTATCGTGGGGCCTTTGGGGAGTCGGTCCCCTATAGGCAGCAGTAATGTAGTGTTGGATCCACTGCAGGTAGCACCTCTAAAACCTGCACCTTTACCTTGACGCTAGTGTAGCTAGTAACAAATAATAAAAGATCCAAAAATCATGATTGTCCAAATGTGAAAGAACATCCTACTAACACACTTTTGTGGCTTTACATCTGCATGTTGCAGACAAGCTGCAGTTTACAGCCTCTCTCTCTTGCCTGGTGGCCTCGTGTCATTTACACCAGCGGCTCTGCACTTTCTGACCTACATAGAAACGAGCGGCTCGTGCACCGATATGCGAACTGTGGCGATGCAGATAGAGGCTGATTTACTGCGATAGGCTTAATTTTCATAAGAAGCAGCAGGTTGTGTTTGCACTTGAATGAAGTGAATGAAAACATGTGACATTGCGTCACCAGGAGACTGCTGTGCATCGTGTGAATTACTAGCGTGCACTAAAGCTTGCATGGGATGAGTCACTGAGTCATTATAGACAGAACCTGCTCAGAAGTTTATCAGTCTAAATGCCTGGCCCTGGAGCCAACATTATTATTTCTGGTGCTAATTCTTCTTCACTAAAAGGTATAAAAATTGAAACCGCTGTGAATGCGAGGCACTTATTTGTGTCACATAAAAAAGAAATAGCAATAATTTAAGAAGTGTGTGGAGCTTAATTTCAAAGCAAATGTGAGACACCCGTCCTCATCCCTCTAAGGTCAGTCTCTTGTGTGCGGCTGCTTTTTGTCCTGTAAGGTTAGAGCAGAGGTCAGCAACCTGCGGCTCCGGAGCCTCTTTAGCCCCTCTCCAGTGGCTTTGAATAAAAAAATATATGGAAATGAATAACAGTTATTTTTTTAACATCAATGTTGTAGGCCTAAAGTGTTTCTTACATTCTCCAATTGTAAAACAAAATATGTAGCATATACACCAAATAACCTAAATCATCATTTCAATCAACTAAAATGTGCATCGTAGCCTATGTATGTCTTGGGCCCGGCGCCTTATCCTCTAATTTTGCCAAACCTTAAAGCTGCAGTAGGCGAGATTAGAGCAAATATGATTAAAAAAAGTTATTTCTATAAAACGGTTGCTATATCGTGACAGTAGTACATGAAACAGGTAAACTGAAAAAAAATCATGTTCCTCTGTGTCCTCCGGTGCTCCTAACGGCATCTGCAAGATTTCACAGACCGGAGGAAAACAAGCAGTAAGAGCTGATCTGAGGTCTGCTGTCCAGCTGCTGTCTATGAGAGCCGGCTGTCAATCACTCGCGAACTCCAACCAAACGGTCAAACTAGGCAGCTCTGATCAAATATGAATCAATATTCTGTTACGTTAATGCCTGTTTCTCTCCTCAAATGTTTTCAGAATCATCTTGTAGTGTACGGTTTAGCTGTTAAATGAGAAAGTTTGTGACGCCGCCGCCATTGTGAAATCTGGTGAAGGAACGCCAAGTTCTGGTCACATGACCGCAGCACAACCAATAGGAACACTCTCTCAATGAAATGACCTGTGATTGGTCAAAGTTAGATGTTCTAAAGCCTGAAAACAGAGCCATGAGGAGGAGCAGAAGTCTAGTTTTCTCTCAGAACACTTGAATTACAATATGCTGAAAGGTTATTATGGAATTTTTGCCCAATGATGCCAAAAATATACTGCCACTTTAATAGCTCAATAAGCTAGCTAAGGATTCCAAATCCGAAAAAAGAAAAGTCTTTGAGTAATCTAATATTGCGTGGACAGATTCAACAAGACAAAAAAGTAATATTGAAAGACATTTTCAGAACAAGCGCACTGCATTTAAAAAGGTTTACAAAAAAGATATTTTGGGGAGGTGTATGGATGAGGAAGAATTGTGTTAAGGGTTGGTTTATATTTAAATATATATTTAAAGGTCCCATATTATACTCATTTTCAGGTTCATAGTTGTATTTTATGTTTCTACTAGAACATGTTTACATGCTGTAATGTTCAAAAAACACTTTATTTTCCTCATACTGTCAGCCTGAACATGCCTGTATTTACCCTCTGTCTGAAACGCTCCGTTTTAGCACTTTTCGACGGAATTGCGATGGAATTGCAACATAATTGTGTTGCTAGGCAACAGCTTTGGACCATGTGTACTTCCTGTCAGTAGATGTTATTCACATACACTGAGCTAGCAATAAACCGGGACACATTTAGATTGTTTAGGTTTAAAACTGTGTAATGGTCTAAATATTGTATATTTGTGACATCACAAATGGACAGAAATCCTGACAGCTTGTTTCAAATGCAGAGTATATGAATACGGGCTGTGTGTATTTCCCTGTGTATAGAGCGTTTCGATACTTTCACAGTATTTATATAGGACTTAAGCCTGCTTTATAATAAAGAAAAAAAAGGAAAATCTCACTTAATACGGGACCTTTAACTCCGGATGGATATGTGGGTTATAAATAAACTTGGGATGCTGTTCATATATTTAATTTGGGATGTAAACAAATCTGGGGTAGTTTATATATTATATTATCATTCTATGATATATGAGTTAATAGAGGAGAAGTGAGAAAGGGGTAGGGACATATAAGTTTTACTTCTACCTACTCCTTTTTGGACACTGTTACTCTTGTTTTGTTTATTATTATACATCTGTTTTTTTTATTTCTATGTTCCAAATAAAGTCATTAATTCATTAACAGCAGGAGCTTCCAGACAAATCTCCTGAGATGTTTCTTCAATGTCCTGCCTCTCATTTGGACTCGGGTCCTCACTGCATAATAGGCTGTGTTACCTTCATTATGAGGCTCGAATATGTTTAGGCTCGAAAGACCCCTGACCGCTGGGTTAGACAGACTCTCTCACTTCTTCATTAGCGCCGCCTTTAACGTGTAAATGAAACAGTTGAGGTTTTCAACTTCCTCCTCACAGTTGTGTCAGAACAAAGAGGCCCCTCGGTCGTAAATAAATATGATATTTCATGTTATCCCAAGAATAGACTATTATACTTCATGAGGGTATTTTTACACTCCTCTCAGCGCGGGAGGTTTTCTGCCTTTTTTTCCATCTCAATCTCGCCATCTAAAGCACAGCGATGAAGTGTGACGTGGCGCGAGCGTGAATGGCCCGGTCCAGGTCTGCTTTCAGTGGCTCTGAATACCCTCGAGTGCACTTCTCCTGTAATAGCAACGTGAACAATGAGAAGGAGCCACTGCACCACTTAATGGTTTAATGTATGTATGTCATAACTGAGAGAGACATTGTGATTAAGAACAATAAGTGTATTTCTGAAAGGGAACATGCTTCATGTTGAGGGATTTTTGTACATCTAAATATGTCTAAATATAACAGATATAAATGTAAGTATTCACAGCAGATGCTTACATAAATATGTCTCATACAGGCAACAGCTTCTACATATTTTAGCACTATTACATCAGGGTTTTGTTGTTAGAAATCTTTTGCTCTCTTTAGAGAGTACAATTATTATCAAAACTATTACATAATTTATTTAAAAATTCATCAACAATGATTATGCTCTTTGTAGTTGAAGCACCTATTTCTTTGTTCACCCTCGACTTCACACTCGGCACAGCCGATGGATTTGGGGGTTTCAGACAGGATATTCATGAGTATTATTCCTTTGTGTCGTTTTAAATATTTAACATAATTGTTTTGTGCAGACAGTGGGTGTTTGAAAATCATCCGGGGATATTTTTTTAAAGCTTAAGTCTTTAAATGGACATTTCAAAAAGACCGCTGTAGCCACAGAGAATTAACTCCCCAAATGATTAAAAAAAAATCTCACTGAACCGTGCAGTCCTACTCTGCAGAGTACTACTAGACAGCAACAGCCTCGGACAAAACCGCCGAGGCCTGAAACTCTCAGACCGGTGTGGCCGGGGGGGAGGAGGGGGAGGACAGGTGACAACAGAGAGCACAAGCTAAGAGGATCCACCCCGGAGGCTTTACACTGCCAGCATCCTGCCATTTGATGAGGAGAAGGCTCCGCCTGTCCAACTGCCTCCCTCGCTGAGCCCCCCACAGGGAGCCTGCCGGGGTGTAGCCGTGCAAAATGGCTCCAAATGAGAGGGATGATACGATGCTGACTCAGACCAGAACTAAATCTGCCTGGTAACCTTGCAACATGTTCACATCAAAGTCACTTTGCTCGTATCTATGTTGGATTTTCGACAACTTTTTGTCCAATATACATACCTCCTTGTATGGCGCAAATTGCAAGCACCTTTAGAAATTGTTTGTAACCTGCATTTTACTCTTATTGTCAAGACTGCTGATTGTGTCTTTGTGGACAGAGAGTCATTTTAGAAGTCTGCATAGAAACAGGACAACAGCTAAAAGTTGAAATCCTGGCAGACGAACAACATCGGGAGATATCAGCTTGGATCTAGTGACTCAATGTTACCGCACGACTGTGATGCTGCTGACAAACTGTCATCATCATTATTCAGTGTAAAGCACACAAAGGTTACTTCTTCACCTGCATTTAAAAGGGCAAATAACAACAACATACTGTCGCTCTCTTCTACAACTAGTTGTATCTCTCTATTAGAGGGAGACCGATTAATCAGTTCGATTAATGCTAACTGGGCTCTGATAGTCACGTAGGGATATACATCACTATCTTGCACGGAGGCTCCCTACACAAAGTCAAGGTAGAGGAGAAGTCGAATATATAACACAACACTATCTGCTCTTTTTCCACGATACAAGACAGGCAGACCGGGAGGAAAAGATCATTCACTGTTACTTTAATTTACCAATTTGGCGTTCACTCTTCCAAATAATTCAGCCACATTACCAACCATTACACACTTTAAGATCCTCCGTGCACCCGGGGACGTGCACGAACATTAACGGTTTATAAGAATGGCATTTAACAATGTAATGGGTCGCGCAACAGAAGTAATCCCGGCCAGTCATATGCCACATTGTAAATAAATAGAACATATTCCAATGATGTAATCCACCAAATCACACTTCAGGATATTCTCTTACAAATGACTAAATTTGGAGTGACAAAAAAACTGAATTATTAAAAACAGCGTATGCAAAAGTAACTGATAAAAGACGACCGATTAATCAGATATCGGCTTCTTCCTGCTGCAAACTATCATTATTACTTTGGCCTTTAAAAATCCAACATCGGTGGACCTCTACAACATTTAGTTTTATAACAATAATGATTCATTAGTCAGTCAGAGGCTACGGTTGGTGTAAGCAGTGACTGAGGGAGCATTTAGGATTATTTTTAATGGCCCCGCGAGACAATAAGCACCCAAATCTGAATCCACAACATGACACACACACACACACACACACACACACACACACACACACACACACACACACACACACATATGTACTGTTATACACTCGAGCTCTCTTGGCTCTTGTTTGGTGCAGGAAATAAAAGTAGGCCGATCGATTCAAGAGTCTCCTCTGACTCTGCTCCCCCTCCTACTCAACCTGGAATAGTACCACAGAAGGAAAAGACACCCCTCGTTGTAAATTATCCCACTAAAAAAGCTGAACCCTTCATGCATGTATGCTATTTTTTGTTCATGGACATTTCAGTTTATATCTGTGAGGTTCGACTAAAAGTAGAAAAGTACAGGAGTCTTTTTGGATTCGTTCAGAGGTTTTCAAATCTTAAATGTGTCAAATAGCTGCTGGACTGAAAAACAACAGACTGAATGCCAATACATTCATGCAGAAACTTCATGAGGACTAAGTGTCAACTGCGCCCAGATCAAACTGCTCACATCCTGGACGTCACAGTGTCCAAACTAGAGCAGAAACGAAACTGATCCCAACTTCTTAAACATGATGATTTGATCATTTTCTTTGTTTTTTATGGAAGTAAACTAAACATTTGGGTTTCAGACTGTTGATCGGACAAAACAAGCGATGTAAATGTCAGGCTTGCGCTCTGTGAAATTAAAGATTTTAGCAGCCAAACAATTAAATGATTGAGATTAATGACAGATTATCAATAATTCTGAGATGAAACCGTCAGGTGCAGCCCTAATCCACAAATCTCTCATCACTAATCACCACTCACATATTAGCTCATTACTAATAGCAGGCAGAAATGTCCTTGTCATACATGTAATTGTTCGAGGTGATTGGATTATGGAAAATAATGAAAACCAACTGGCGCTATAATTGCTAAACTACTTTACCAATAGAGTGCATTTCCATCAGTTCGACTTAGAAAACAGGAGGGAGGGCAATTAATAGAGCAGTTTTGTTTGGCAAAAAAGAAAAAATCAATTTTCATGGAGATAGATAGCAAATCATGGACGACAATGGCTCCAGTTATTCTGCTATCAGTAGGCCTTTAAATTGAATTTTTGATTCTGTGCACCTGCTCTGTCAAATAACACACAAGTACTCTGGATTAAGGTGTTTGCATTTGATAGATGCACTTTTTTGACGGACTATTTTGATATATATATATATATACTGTACAGGACGCACAGCGGGGTGGATGGCAGCGGAACAAGAAGTCGACAGCAGCTGAGTTGGATGAATAGGCTGCATACTGTTAGCACCGTTGTGTCAGCGCACTTCACGCAGACACACTTCATCTTTACCATAAAGGAGAAGTGTGGGTTCAGTAAAACAAGGCGCGTTCAAAGTTGACCCTGATGAGAAACATCCCACCCTCCTGCCAGTCAACACAATGCCATCAAGTCAGCTACCACACGTCCGTCCTTCCTTCTATCACGTCAGGTCCAGCTAGCATTTTATTGTTTAAAATGCTAATGTCAACCACAGTGCATACCACACTGGACGAGGAGCCATGCGGCTCAATGTAAATTAAATGGCCCGTCCTTTGAGTGCACTGGCTTATGTAAGCTGCTTGTCTCCCCCCCCCACTCTCCAACCCCCCAGCTCTCCATCCCTGCCTTTCTTTCCCCTCAGCAGCCTTATCCATCCCCTGAAACCCTAACGTCTCATAAACACACAGCCCCATCCTAAATTGGAGAGTGCAGGGGGGTTGGTGAGGAGGGTGACTGAGGAGGGTGGGGGGGGGCCTGACTCCCGCATCCCTCATTTTCTCTCTGCCACCTTGAAAACAACACCCCAATCCCCCGGTTGTGGTTCTCCTCCATTCCATCATTGTTTTGTGCACATCACATGCAGCAGTGTTGTCACAATGCTCTTCATGCACACAAATCCCCCCAATGCACGCCACAGACTTTTTGTCTTTGAGAAAATGCACAAAAAAAAAATCCTGCTCCTCTTTTTGTTCCTGCATCTTCTTTCTCTCTTTCATTTTCTCAGTGTCCCTCCATCCATCCATCCATCCATCCATCCATCCATCCATCCATCCCCTCCTCCTCCCTCCACCTTGCCCTCATCTCTCTGAGTCCTGCAGCCACAAGCGCTCTAACAGCAAGGTTTCGCAGTGGCTTCTTGACAATGTCACAACACCGTTTTTAAGACAATTCTGCCTCGTTGGGAGGACGCACAATGGAGGGAGACAGGAAAGATGATGGGGGGGGTTAGAGGAGGGAGACGAGGAGGGGAGGGGAGAGGAGGGGGGAGGCCGGGGATAAAATGCGACAAAGGTTGCGAGCTGGATTCAAACCTACGGTGTCGCGTGTAAATGGCATGTACGGGGCTCGCTGGGTAAAATGCATTTTTAAAGAGCTGACAGCAACACAACGGGTGGAGAGGTAGAGGGACGGCGAGCTGGGTGGTGATATGATAAAGCCATTATTTCATATCCTCTACTGCTCTCATACATTGTCTCTGGGAGTATAAGAGCATGCCTGTACAGAGGTATGTGGCATACACGGTGTGCGGATTCCGTCCATCTGAATTCATTATCATCAGAAAGAGGACGCGGGGAGGCTGGAATGTAAATTCTCCGTGATCTCAATAAAGAAAAGAAAAAGGCTTACCTCCACATTTCAGCTCAGCTCGACCCTGCCTTGTTTCATCCTGTTCCTCTCTGCCGACTCCCTCCCCTTCTCTCCCCATGACAGCATTTTTCTGCTATCTATCTCCACGGTGAGGCTCTCTCTGCTCCTCCTTCAGTTCCTCCTGTCTGCCGTTCTCTTCCTCTCTCCAAAAATAAAAACACACACACACACACACTTCCCGATCTCTGTGTCTACCGGCTCCTCTATATTCTGTTGTTAAAGTCAAAGAGGCAGGTTGATTTGCGCTGCCCTCCCTCCGTCTTTCTCCCTCTCTCGCGCTGATTCTATTCCATTCACATCACACTAAAGCCAACCCCCTCTTTCTCCTCCTCTCTCTCTCTCTCTCTCTCTCTCTCTCTCTCTCTCTCACAGCTTTACCCGGCCTCTCTCCTCCCCCCCTCCTCCTCCTCCTCATCTCCTTGTCAGAGAGAGGTTGAGGAAGCGACGGACAGCCGCGGCCAAGAGGAGAGCTCTCTGGGTCTCAAACTGAGCATTCAAAATGCTTCAGTGGCAAGACTGCGTTTACAAAATGTGCTGAATCAAGCACTCCTCGTATAATAACATGACACGCACAGGCAGAAATGTGGAAGATTAGATGCTGATGCAACATTGAATCAAGATAGTCGCCTCCCACAGTTTCTCTATCTTTCTCTTCACTATTATATTAATGGAAAGAGGCACTCAAACACGCTCATTTAAAGTCTCATTTCTCTGTGCCAAAGTAGACATTTCTGCACGAGAGAGATAAAGGCTCACTCGGGGTCAAAGGTGAAAAGTGGCAGTGTGTGTGTTTGACAGTTTGTTTATTTTGTAGAGACCTCTGTGTACTCCCCAAACGCAGCCAGTGTGGGTCGAGACCATAACAAACAACCTGCTTAAGAACAATGAGTGTAACAACACAGCTTTTCCTTCCCCATCATTCATCTTTAAAAACACATACCTGAGAATTTGGGCAATGATGTTCATGAGAGGAGAGGAGAGGAGAGTCATGCTGCTGCAGAGCCAAGTGTCTGGCACCATCCCCCCTAATTACTGTACCGAGTCCCGTCCTGGTCGTACCATATGGCCGTGTGTGTTACCAGGTCAGTGGCTCTGGTCTGGGGGTTGTGGGGCGGGGGAGGGAGGAGAGGCCTGCGTTGTTGGTGGTGTGTGTGCCTTGAAGAGATAAGAGGAATGAAAACAGAGGCACTAGTTGATAGCAGTTAAACGGTGTTCTTTAAAAACAAGCATACCTCAGTGTGTGTTCATCCGCCGCCGTCAGGAGCTGGTTTTTGGAGTTTTTGTCGCCTCCTCCGGCGTTCGGCGTTGTTTCCATCTAAAAGATAATCCAATAAAAAAACAAGTCATTACCTCATATACAAGTTAAATTACTCAAACGTCACCTAACATTTCCACGTGGCAATGTGTTCATGGATATCTTGAACTACATAATTAAAACATGAAAATTATGGCTGGTTTAAGGAAGTCAAAGATTATACAATATATTAATACACTCTACACGTGATTTACTGGGGTTTATATAGTAGCTGGAGCATGATTTGTGATGGTCTGAGCCTCTCAAACTGTTCGTCACACCAGAGGTCATTTTGGACATTCAGTGCTACAGTGACACCGTGTGGAAATGTTCCACTAAGACCATGAAGACTCAAACGCTCACAGCTCTGCAGAGAAACACATTCGTCCCTCTTATGACATGTTATTACATTTAATAAGACATCACATGAAACAAAGGTAGAAAATGGGCCGTCAGCAACATAAAAACCCCGGCTCATTCTTAAACTTTTGTCTGACTAACTGTCCAAAACCAAAAGATATTCAGTATATAATCTTCTAAAAAAAAAATCAAATCATCACATTAAGAAGCTGAAACCAGAGAATATTTGAATTTTTGCTTGAAAAGTACCTCAAACAATTAATAATTTTTACAAATCGTTTTCCAAACTGACTGTTTAAGCCGTAGGCTGGACTATATTTTAGAGCTGCAACGATTCAAGAGTTTTATTTGCCGTTTGCACCTAAGTACATTGGAATTCTGAGCAGTTTACACCCAGTCAGCTTTAAGAAAAAAAGTAGAAAAGGCACAATGTCATTACAGTACAAAAAATAAGTAGCACATTCAACTCAACACAATAAATAAATAAATAAACTAAACTACCCTCCGCATAGGCACGTTACCCCCAGAATACAAATATGTGCTCCATGAACATATTAATCGATTAGTTTTCAACTATTAAATTATTCGCCAACTAATTTGATAATCGATTTTTCGTTTTGAGTTATTTTTTAAGGAAAAAAAAGAGTCAAAATTCTCTGATCGAGCTTCTTAAATGTGAATATTTTCTGGTTTCTTTACTCCTCTGTGACAGTAAACAAAACAAGACATTTGAGGACATCATTGACCGATATTTTCACCATTTTATGACATTTTATAGACCAAACAACTAATCGATTAATCGAGAAAATAACCGACAGATTAATCGACAATAAATAATTGTTAGTTGCAACCCTACTAGCTATATTTTCTTGGAGTAAAAACAAGCCAGATATACAAAAATATAATATAAAAAGCAAAATGTCACATTAAATCACTCCATTTCCCCATTCACAACATCTACTAAAAGGCAGGAAAAGGATATTCAATATAGACTCTATATACCTACACAAATATACTATGAACTGTGCTTATCTTACCTGTTAAAGTCTATTATTACTTGGTATTTTTTCCTCATTTGCCCACCATACTGCATGCTGGCTTTTATTGAGTTTAAATTTTGTTTTTACTCATTATTGATGTGCCTGAGTGGATTTGAGGCAATGCAAACTCTGCAGGAAATATCATTGTTTGTATATCTGGCTCCTGTATTTCTATAATAAAAAAATATTCTTGGATCTCAGAGGCCCAGATAAAAACACAATCTGCCACCAGACAGGAATCAGGATGAGGAAATGTAGTGAATGTGAGGAAGAGCTGCCCAAATGAGTAAACGTGGTGAGGATGTTAGATTAGTGTGAAATTCTTCTGGGCCCTCAGGAGGGCTGGTGTGGCTCTGCCAGGTGCAGAGAGAGAAATGGGTGTGATGTGATGTTTGGGAGGTTTCACCAGAGCTGAGAGGAGAGAGGCTGATAACTCAAACCTGAATTGCAGAAGTTAAACAGCTTCAGGCCTGAGCAGCACAGCCAAGCTGCAGACAGTAGAGAATGACCCTGCAGAAGAAGAAGCTGCACGTTAGTGAAGGTTTGTCAACTGTTTACCTACCATGTGGGTCAGTGCAGCAATAAACTAGTTTAGGAAAACGTTCATTTAACTTACTCATGCAGCACTAACATTAAGGTACTCACTCGGTTTAGGATCATATTTAAATAGTTATGCATTTACCTGTAGCTTGGAAAACCAGACTTGATCCACTGCAGGTGTCCATGTCGTGCAAATGTCCCCACTTCCTCACCAGCTGTAATGTAATTACAACAGTTAGGTTTCCTCTCAACAAGCATCTCTATTGGCTAATTTCAGCTGAAACTTTGGTAATGACATTTTGCACGCACAAGAAGGGAACAAGGGAAGCTCCTAATGCTGCCACCTGGTGGAGATTATACAGACCTGCTGATAAAGGAGATTAAAGCTGCAGTAGGCAGAAAGTTAAAATTTTAACTCAAGTGTTGTGAGAGATAAATAGACTTCTGCACCTCCTCATGGCTGTTTTTAGACTTTAAAAATCTAGTGACGGGAGGCTTTGGCCAATCACAGGTCATATCAGAGAGAGAGCGTTCATTCAACGGAAGCAGCTGTAAATCACTCACAAACTCCAATCAAACGGTCAAACTAGGCAGCGCTGATCAAATATGAATTAATATTCTTTTACTGTAATGCCTATTTCTCGCCTGAAATGTTTTCAGAAACATCTTGTACTGTTTAGCTGTATAATGAGAAAAAATTGCTTCGGCTGGTGGGCGGTGCTTGGTATTTCTTCAACTGATCTCAACATGGCAGAAACGTTCTCATTTTACAACTAAACAGTGCACTACAAGATGTTTCTGAAAACATTTGAGGAGAGAAATAGGCATTACAGTAACAGTATATTGATTAATATTTGATCGGAGTTTGCGAGTGATTGACAGCTGCTCAGAGACGGCAGGCTCCAGCTCGGCTCTGATTAGTTGTTTTCCTCCGGTCTGCGAAATCCTGCAGATGCCGTTAGGAGAACCAGAGGACACAAAGGCACATGATTTTTTATCAGATTACCTGTCATGTACTACTGTCAGGATATAGTTTATAAAAAATAACTTTTTTAATCACATTTGCTCCATTTCTACCCTCTGCTGCTTTAACGACAGTTCAGTATATATGACACATTGCATTGATTTCATCTTGATGATAATCTCTCACACTACGAACAGACTGAAGTTATTTTCTACGCAGCTCTGCAGGGGTTTTCATTTTACAGATGTGAGACAGTAATGTCAGGGATCTCTAATATATTATCTATTAGTGTATTATATTATTAATAATATATTAGTATATTAGTGACATCCGTTAAACATGACCTTACCTGTACATACAGTTGAACCCGGTTCTCTCTGCCAATAAAAATACTGCACACTGAACAGGAGAAAGACTCACCTTTTAAAAAGACATTTATGACACTTTCATGTTTTTTTAAGATTTTTTTTTATCAATTCAACAAGCTTTTTATATCAAACATTCAAATCATACTCTCAACTGTGTGTTCACTTAAAGATATACTAAATAATTTCAACAGGGGAAATCCAACGTCCTTTGTGACATGTAAACATAAAACACAAAATGAAAATAAGATACCACTTGTACGTCTTTTCCTGTCGATATTGTGCAGCCAGTTTAGTTTATATTAAGTAAAAAAAGACACTAAAGACAACTGTACACAAAATTTACATTCCTCTAACAGTTCAACATGGCTTCTGTTTTCTAAGCTTTTTTTTTTTTTTACAATCAGGTCCAGTATGTACAGTTATGGGGGGGAACATAGGTTTAACTCGGGGAATTGATTTGTCTAATTGCACACTGTACAGATGATGATGAGGGATTATCTGAAAAAAAGAGGAAGATTCACCTGAATGATCACAAACAAAGAGAATAAATATTTCCTACTATTTAGAAGAATGGGAAATGAAAGCAGAGCTACGACTGTGAAAGATAACAAACCTGAATTGACCACGTTGGTTCCTATGCGACATTATAACTGTAGATGTTTAAATCTTTTGTCTGCATCCAAGCTTTTTATTTGAATATACATTTTGTTTTGTTTTTACAAGTGAGCCATATTACTCCAAGAACCTCTCTGTTCGTTTAAAGACAATAAAATTCAGGCACTGGAGGACAATCACAATAAACTGAAAATTGCTATCTGTGCGTTGAGATCAGAATTTAAAATTTTGTACTCCGAAAACAGATCAGAAAATTAGTTCCCTTGTACCGTCTCCCCGTTTACAAACTAAACTTGTGTGCACAGGAAGAAGCGTTTGAGATGATTTGCACACTTTGTACAAAAATCTATATTCAAACTAGAGCGTGATGACAACATTTTGGAGTGCTGCAGACGTTAGTTGTCCTATTGTTCAAGGAGTGCTACAAGTCTTGTACTTGTGTCATTAACTAAGGTTTCTTAAATATGAGTTGTAAGACAAACTTAAGTGATGTTATTGGATAGAGCCACACTGTGGGGTGGGGTGGGGTGGGGTACATTAATAATTTTGACGACAACATTTGAAACTCTTTGTGTGGCAGATATAAAAGGATGTAGACAAAGTCACACGTATGTTTGTGTTGGCCAAAGCAAAACAAACAAAAGAACCTTTCCTTGTTGAATTTAAGGAAAAGAAATGTGTTTTTTACATAATGTTGACTCGTCAACAGATGAGGCGATTCACTGTAGAACTCAAATTATTATCTATAAAACAACCATCTTGTTTCCATCCGGTGGTCTGTATGTTTGCCATTTGAGGCTTTAATTTACACTATTAAACAGACACCACATCTCACTTTTAACGCACTGTCGGTCATAAACAGGATCTTTTACACAGTAGAAGGTGTGTTGTATATTTTGGCGGTGTCACTGTTAACCAGTCTCTCTTTTGTCCCCAAGTTTGAGAGCTTTTTAAATTCACAATATATAATGAATATTCACAATAAAAGCTGATGCATCTCAAGTGACAATTCGTGTTCATTTGTTTCTTATCTGAAGAGGAGTCCTGGGTTCAAAAAGGTTTCCAGGTTCTCGGTGAGAAACAAAAACCTTTATCTGATCCGCTGTTTGCTTCAAGTCTTCCGTGTGGCGGTTTGGGGGGAGGGGAGTTGTTCAGTGAACCGGGGCCGGGACTCTACCACTTGCCCCTCTTGCTCCAGTCCTTAGGTGTGAAGTGAAGGCATTTTGGATCTATGCGCAAGTGTCTCTTCTGCATCGCTCTTTCGTGCCCGTCCACAATGTCCTCTGAAAGAGTCAGGATGTACTGGCCCTAGATTCAAGAGACGAGACGGAGTCAAATTTTTAGACAAAATTTCACATCATATTTTCTAGAGCATACTGCATACAATTTTGTTGAGCTCTTCGGATACCATTTTTTCTTTCCCATACCGATTCCGATACCTGAACTTGCTTATCGGCCGAGTACCGATCAGTTATCAGTGCGTTAAAAACAAAAAAATCTATTTATATATTAGAGCTGTCAATCAATTAAAATATTTAATTGCCATTAATTGCATGATTGTCCATGATTAATCGCGATTAATCATATTATCTGTTCAAAATGTACCTTAAAAGGGAGATTTGTCAAGTATTTAGTACTCTTATCAACATTGGAATGGACAAATATAGACTTACTTTATGCAAATGTATGTATATATTTATTATTGGAACAATGTTTTTGGGAATCGATACAATATATACAAATATAGATAATATCACGATACTCAGTATTTTCTAACACCCCTAACGTGAGCTAATAAATGATATGATAACATATTGGATCCGTGCATAGACTTGTGTATTCACCGATACCCAATCCAGCATTTTAGGCTGTAACAGAGGCGTTTCCGATACGGATATTGGAACTAAAAATAACAACATCTGGCTACATCAATATGTGATCTGAGTGGATACCACTAGTGTATTATATCAGCTACCTGTGACCTTTGGCGTCAAATATTGCTGATTTCATCATCATTCATTAAACCTTTTATTAAATTATCTTCACTTTTATTTGATAGAAGAATTCAAACAATGCTTCTCCCTATAATGACATTAAAAACATTCACAAAGTTTCAAAACATCTGAAACTACAGTTGAATGGAAAGTTGTGTGAAGGCTGATGACAGAAGTGTGGAAGGTCACTGTTTTTACGACTGCTTCTAGTGTTTTACAAAGGTTGCAAGGCATTTCAGAAAGCCTTCCGTGCCAAAGTATAGGGGTGAAAAATCTCCACTTCGGACAGAGGTCACCACTGATGCACCATTAATTTAAGTTGTTAATTGATAGACCACCATGCTGCAGATGAAATGAGAAAGAGCAGGGTTGAGGATGAAGGAAATAAAACTGGAACACAGCATTGGTCTCTCACCTTGTAATAGTTGATGAGGTTGAGGTACTGGAGCGTTGAAATGACGTCTTCTTTCTTTACACTTGTGATCTCACTGATCTCACTGGAGGTCAAATGAAAAGTGAGCCAATCATTAAACTGCTGTTGTGAACAATTATTCTTTGGAGACAATTAAAGGGTTGAGATAAAACACCGCAAAGAGTCACATACTTGATGGTGATCTGCGGCCTTTCTCCGTTGTCAGGTTTAAGGTCCATGAGAATTTCCAAGATGGTCTGGGACCAGTAGGAGCGATAGGACAAAAGACCGAGATCAGAAAGAGGCTTCTCAGGCGTCCCCGTCTTCCCCTCTACCTTGGACAGCTCGTAACCTGACAAATAAACACACAGTGAACAGATCAGCACAGGCCAGGTGAACATAGAAAATGCCCAAATGCCTATGTTTTATACGACACTTACTGAACTCAATGAGCAGTTTGCCGTAGCCTCTCCGCTGGTAGGGAGGCAAGGTCAGGATGCAGGCTACGTTATAATCTTCAGTCGACTCTTTTTCCTGCACACGGAAAAAAAAAGTTCAGTTTTGGGAACCTGTTTCCAAGCTGTTATGAGTGGACTGTACATACACACTCTAACAGTAGTTAAAAATGATTTGCACAACTTGTGTACCTTAGAGAAGTAGCCCACTATGTGGAAGCCTTTGGAGTCATACTCTGTCATTACATAGAAGAGGAAAGGGTCTGTGTCGTAATACAAGGTTTTGTGGTCCAGGAAACACTTAGCAAGTAAACACAGGTTCTGGGAATACGTCTGGAAATATAAAACAGACATATATCAATCAAAAACAAATGTTGTAAAAAAAAAATGTTGAGGAGAGAGGAAAACATCCCGTTACTTACTTTGTTTTTCCTGCCGTCAATCTCAAAAAATGAGATGGTGCCTTTGCGGTAGATCTCGTTGCCTGGAGGATGTCTTAGATTACATTTTGTCTGTCAAAGAAAAAGGAGGTAAGCGCAATGTGCAACAATCCAAGCAGCGAGAGATTAAGGGCTTAAGATGGCGACATACTGATGATTCTTACCAAATGCCTCTGGAGACACTTCAGGCTTTTGAGGTACTTGAGACAGAATTCACAGAGGTAGAGGATGGGCAATGTGGTGAGTTCCTGCGGGTACGGTGAGAAGTACCAGGGCTTCAGTCTGTGGCGTCCTAACTCTATGCACTCTATGTTTTTCATCCGGGTGACGATGTCGTCATGGCTGCGGTCGGACACCAGACTGCCCGTCATGCGGGGCGCGGACGGGATGCCGTCCGAACTGTCTTGGGAATCCTGATGGAAAACAATGTGAACATTAAGACACATTAGACAAACAACAAGCTGCTTGATCATATGGAGCATTTGTATTTTAAGATTTCTATAAATAAGTAACATGGATAATCACAGTGGTTGCACACATTACCAAAAGGACTAAAGTTGGGTCTGCTGTAAGCTAGTTTTATTGGACCCACTAAGACACAGATGCATTTGCACAGCAACACACAATCAACGGGCAATAACAGGAAGTATAACAGACCTCTGGTGGTGGTAGAAAGACGCTGGCACTTTGAGGGTTGTTGTACTGCAAAACCTTTATCATCTAGCAGAAAAAGACACAAAAAACAACGGCTTTTAGAAACTAAAGAGGGAAATAAATGGTTCTCATCTACACTGAACAGTTTGGTTGAGGGGCAGATTGAAAGCAATACTGAACTTCAGTGTAACACGATTATGGACGATTATTTTATGAGGGTTTGACGGATTGTTTTGTTAACTTGTATGATAAACCCACTGCAATTTAAACTCAACACAACGGAGCTGCTCATCTCGAGCAAATAGCCAGAGTGAATAGAAACCCTACAAAAACCAAGGTCTGACTTGCTTCGTTTAGTGACATTAAAGGTCCCATATTGTAAAAAGTTTGATTTTCATGTGTTTTTTATTTTAAAGCAAGTCTAGGTGCTATATACAGTATAGATACTGTGAAAGTATCAAAAAGCTCAATCCATGAAGTAATACACAGCCTGTATTCAGAAACTGTGCATTTGAAACAAGCCGTCAGGATTTCTGTACATTTGTGATGTCACAAATGTACAATATATATAGACCATAACACAATTTTAAACTTAAACATTCTAAATGTGTCCCAGCTTATTTCCTGTTGCAGTGTACGTGAATGACATCAGCTCACAGGAAGTAAACATGAACCCAAGCTGTTACCTAGCAACGCAATTCCGTTGAAATGTGCTTAAACGGAGCGTTTCAGACGGAGGGTGAATACAGGTATATTCAGGCAGACAGTATGAGGAAAATAAAGTCGGTAAACATGTTCTACTACAAACATAAAATTTGAATACGAACCTGAAAATGAGCATAATATGGGACCTTTAAATCTTTTTATAACGGCCTTGTTAAATGTATGTAATCAATGTATGTAATCCTCTGCTGGGTGACACCACCAATCTCTCAAAAACAAAGAATATACATCTCAGATTATTTTGCCAAATATTATAAATATGTTGTAATACAAAATTAATTGACAATGAATTCATTATTCTTTTTGCTGTAATACACAAAATGTCCCCAATACTTGCTGGTATGTTGTAGGCCAATTGTGTTTATTTCCAACTAATCCAGAAACATGAAACCAAACAATAGGGAATTGTGACAAAATTAACTAATTAAAATATTAGTTGTCAACATACTTGTGTTTTCTAAGGATGATTACATAGAAATAAGCATGATGAAAAAAAGAAAAGGGGAAAAGCATTCATTTGAGAAATATGTTAAATTCTTTTCTTAAATTTGGGATTCTTTTTCTGACAAAGATGTCTGCAAAACATTAATCCTGCTCATATTAATAAAGGCAGTATTTGTGGTCATTTTGGCTGTTATTACTGATGTAAATGATGAACATAAATAAAATGTGTTCTTTGACTAAGGTGTAGAATGTAATACTCTATGTATACGGTATACATTTTATTTTGAAGTGCTCAAAATTAAGATTAAATTGTGTATTTTCAAAACCAAAAACATGCAGAGACACTGACATAAGGTATATATTTGACATGAGGAAATAATAAGCCTACTGTAAAGATGAAATATACTGAAGTTATATACCTCGTCAGTTCCCCCACAATTAGCTTTCCTCTTCCTCCCGGGCTGCGAGGGGATGAGTCGTCGGGCGGTGCCGTTCTATCGTTATAAAGAAATGAGACGTTACACAATAGCCAGTGAAAAAATACTTCAAGCCAAATATTTAAGAATCCAAGACGGATTTTCTTACCGTTGTGAGCGAGGAGATCTGTTCATGATCTTCGCGGGACTTGAAGGTGTTGGTCTCCCTCACAGCAGGAAAAACAGACGCCTGAGAGGCTTCAGCTGAACTTGGCAGGGAGGGCACGGGGGTGGCCGGGGATACCTGAGTCGCCAAGGGGACGGGATCTACTTTCCTCTTCTGCAGCAAACAAACGTTGTTAAAGACATTTGGCTTAAAATGAGTACAAGCAGACCAAAACACATCTGAATTTTTGTTTCCACACAAGTTTTGATTTCACTCAGACCAGAGGCATGTGTTCAAGTTTTTCAAAAATGCACAGCAATGTAATGATTAAAAGCTACTCCAGTTTTGTTTCATGAAGCAGTGCCATCTTAATATTATCTACAATCTGTTTACTGATATGAGCCAAGACTGTGTCTGGTTTAATAGCCACAGCATTTCACATTAAGCAGGTTTTTACCTATTTCTGTTTATCTCCAGGTTAAACTAGTCCAATGTAAACGCCCTATTAAAACATAACATAAAGCATGGTATTAAGATGCAACAGACACATATCAGCTGCAACTCCACTGGGTTTACACTCACAACTAAAAATGTGTCTTCAGGAGTCTTAACTGCCTGCATCAACAACTTTCACCTCTTCCTTGTTGCGTTAGCTGCTTTATTTTTTTAAATATTTTATTTTACACCTGCAGATAATGAAAGCTCATTAATAATAATCAATAATCAATAATCCATCTTCAGCACAACATGAGAGATTACAACATAAACAGAAAACACCAGCTACCTTGAAAGATTTGAAGTTGAAATGTGGCTTGACAAGTCCAGTGCATACACCCGACAAACATTTGGACACACTGTGTGTTAAACCACTTCCAGATGTGATCTGCACGACCGGATCGGCATCTTCCTTTTTTATGTCGTGGTTGTTTATTTCTGGATTCCCATGCAGTTCAGCATGGCCCGACAGCTGTGTGATCACACAAGATGTACGTTAACACCAGGTTTAAAAAAGGTCTCAGTCATTTCCAGAATGTGTACATTTTCAAGTTGTACCGGCGTGGGGAGGGTTTTGCCTCTGGAAGGAGCTGTGGCAGACTGTGCGTTGAGATCTTGACTCTTTCTCTGAATTGAACAGAAAGGAAGAGAAGGAAGGGGGTTAACTGACATTCACGTTAAAAAAAATCACATTTAACATATAATCCTGTGCCCATACGGCTAGCAAACACAATATATACAGTGTCGGTACATCTTAACAAATCATTGTTTCACACAGCATGCAAAGTACGGTAGGTCATTAGTCAAGTTACCATGGAAACTCTTGCTAATATCTTGTAGTTAAGCAGAGTTTTTCTGCTCAGCAAACCAACGTAAAAACATAGTTATTCTTTTTGTTCTTGCTGCACGTATTGACCACTGATTACAAATACTAAATCTACACCACACAGATTATTATATCCACTTAGCAATATTCATAACAGTAATTGAGATTGACATTAACTTTTAAATTCTGTGAGTAGCTTGAAGCAATACAAAGGGCGAAACATGACTAATCTCACTCATTTAACAGAAATAGCATCCACTGGCCTTCCTTGAAGCCATCTTTTAAAATGACTCCGTCACTGTTGCAGCTGTCAAACACACCAGGATGAAAAGGCTAATATTGTATAATCTAGTGTCTTCACTATGGTAAAATAATGCAGCCAAACCTGGGTGTACTGTTGCAATGTTTGGGGCCTGAGATAAACATCTGGATGTGTAGCATACGCTTACCACGTCTCTCTCTGGAGAACTGGGACGGGAGCCTGGAAGACCGTTCTTGGTTGGCGTTTTAGCTTCTTTCTTGGGGAATTGAAGTTTCTTCATGTCCAGCCTGTCCCCCGTGACCCACTCATCCAGGCGCTTGTTGACTTTTGACACAAACAAGAAGACATTTGCCGTCATGTTTCTGTGTAACGTATTTCAGCCTGTGACAATAACAGTTAAAATGTCAAAGAAAAACAAGAAGTAACACAAATGATACTCACAGTCGATATAGTGAACATAGTAAAGCTTTCTCGAAGACACTTCCTTCACACTCAGAATTTCAGCCAATGCTGTAAGAAGAAGCAGAAGAAGTCAAATTAAAACTTGCAATGAACTGTACTCAAATCAACAAAATCATTGTGATGGACATTTCAGATTTACCACCATGCTTAATAACAGTCAACAGACATTGTGGGTTCAAGGATTCATGTAGCTTTCACTAAACTAGGGCAGCAAGTAGCGCTGAAACAGAATCAGATTCAGATTTGTTTTCCAAGTACATGTGCACATACAAGGATGCACTTACACAGAAATAGAAATAACAGCTAGGAACCAGGACAACAAAGCTGTTAGAGGGTTATGGATAGCGTATGACTGATTTAAGTGCTCATCAGAGTGACGGAAAGAAGCTGTTCTTGTGTCTGGTTGTTAACAGAGTACTCAATCAGTCAATGGACAGAAACTCAAATCGCAAAAATACCAATTTGTTGGTTTTAGCTTGTCAAGTGTGACAAATTGCTGCTTTACATTATTGTCAATTAAGTATCTTTTGGGACAGTAATTTTAAGGCTCCAACAATGAATTGAAAAGATAATTGATGACACAAATAAACATTTGCATCCCTTGTCATGAGTTAAATCTAAGGTTTCACAAGATACTAAAAAATACAGGAAAAAAAGTATACAACTACAATAAAAATGATGTAGAAATGATTCTTGTTTTTAGCTTTTATAATGTGAAATAGTGGATAGTTATACCTCTATTATAAATTGACTTTAATAAGAAAACTAAGATGATGTTCTTAATATGCCTGTATATGTTCTTAATATGCCTTGTACAAAGTATTTGATCTGTCAAAACAAGTAGGACCATTTTAGACCAAACATAGCCTTTATAAGTGAGCCAGTTTGTAGTCAGGCAACCAGCTGTGTTATCTGAACAATGTGTCTCAGATTTGTAAACAACAGTCTGATGTCAGATTAGTTAGTCTTTCCTGATAAAATACATTTATAAAATTGTCCCTGAGAGATGTGTAGTTAAGTTATTGTTGGCTATAACAATGGTGTTAGCAAGCATTCAACTTAAAAACACCCCCATGATGTAGAAATTATTCTTGTTTTTAGCTTTTATAATGTGTAAGAAGAGTGGATAGTTATACCTCTATTATAAACTGACTTATATTAAGCCAAAACATTTGGAAACACTGCATTAAACCCACTTAGAGATGAGGTTTACAAATATCATAAAATATGTGTATTTATGCTGAGATGTCAGAGTGATAAAGCTGTCATAATGGCCTTTGTGAAGCTCAACAATAACAATTTAACTGAGCAAGTGTCACTGAGTTTCCCAATTAATCTGATTAATTTCATTAGTCTGACCTGTCAAAACAAGCAGGACCACTTTAGACCAAACATGGCCCTTATAAGTGAGTTAATTTGTAGTCAGACAACCAGCTGTGTTACCTGAACAATGTGTCTCAGATTTGTAAACAACAGCCTGTTGTCAGATGGATTTCACCTAAGTTAGTGTTTCCTGATTAAATATATTTATAAAATTGGCTAGTTAAGTTATTGTTGTCTGTAACAGTGGTTTTAGCAAGCATTCAACTTAAAAACACCCCTATAGTACAGCTCCATGTGAGCCCAGTGAGTGTAGTGTTGATAATTCATACGACACCTTCTCACACAAAAAGTACCTCAATCATATATCTTATACTGTATATGTTCTTAATGTATATGTTCTTAATATATATGTTCTTAATACACCTGTATATGTTCTTAATGTATATGTTCTTAATATATATGTTCTTAATACACCTGTATATGTTCTTAATATGCCTGTATATGTTATTAATGTATATGTTCTTAATATGCCTGTATATGTTCTTAATATGCCTGTATATGTTCTTAATGTATATGTTCTTAATATGCCTGTATATGTTCTTAATATATATGTTCTTAATATGCCTGTATATGTTCTTAATGTATGTTCTTAATATGCCTGTATATGTTCTTAATGTATATGTTCTTAATATGCCTGTATATGTTCTTAATGTATATGTTCTTAATATGCCTGTATATGTTCTTAATGTATATGTTCTTAATATGCCTGTATATGTTCTTAATATATATATTCTTAATACGCCTGTATATGTTCTTAATATATATGTTCTTAATATGCCTGTATATGTTCTTAATATATATGTTCTTAATATGCCTGTATGTTCTTAATATATAGTTCTTTATATGCCTGTATGTTCTTAATGTATATGTTCATCATATGCCTGTATATGTTCTTAATGTATATGTTCTTAATATATGTTCTTAATACACCTGTATATGTTCTTAATATATAGTTAATATGCCTGTATATGTTCTTAATATATAGTTCTTAATATGCCTGTATATGTTCTTAATGTATATGTTCTTAATACACCTGTATATGTTCTTAATGTATATGTTCTTAATATGCCTGTATATGTTCTTAATGTATATGTTCATCATATGCCTGTATATGTTCTTAATATATATGTTCTTAATACACCTGTATATGTTCTTAATATATATGTTCTTAATATGCCTGTATATGTTCTTAATATATATGTTCTTAATATGCCTGTATATGTTCTTAATATATATGTTCTTAATATGCCTGTATATGTTCTTAATATGCCTGTATATGTTCTTAATGTATATGTTCTTAATATGCCTGTATATGTTCTTAATGTATATGTTCTTAATATATATGTTCTTAATATGCCTGTATATGTTCTTAATATATATGTTCTTAATATGCCTGTATATGATCTTAATATATATGTTCTTAATATGCCTGTATATGATCTTAATGTATATGTTGTTAATATGCCTTGTACAAAGTATTTGACCTGTCAAAACAAGTAGTACCACTTCAGCCCATATGTGTAGCCAGGCAACCATCTGTGTTACCTGAACAATGTGTTTCAGATTTGTAAACAACAGCCTGATGTCAGCTGGATTTGGCTTAAATTAGTGTTTCCTGATGAAATATATGTATAAAATCATCCCTGAGAGATGTCTAGTTGAGTTCTTGTTGTCTGTAACAGTGGTTTTAGCAAGCATTCAACTTAAAAACATCCCTTTAGTACAGCTACATGTGTAAACAACAGCCTGATGTCAGATTAGTTAGTGTTTCCTGATGAAATACATTTATAAAATCATCCCTGAGAGATGTCTAGTTAAGTTATTGTTAACTGTAACAGTGTTTTCAACCTAAAAACCTCCGTATAGTGCAGCTCCATGTGTTCCCAGGTGGTGTTGTCAGGCTGCAGGCTGCAGGCCGAGGCGTCCTGATAACAACAGCTGAGCTAACAGCTAGTTAGCTTAGCTTAGCTTAGCTTAGCTTAGCTTAGCACATATGTAACGATACTTACGCCATTCGTCCTCGTGTTCCTGGTTCTTACGGAGAACCGGGAGCCGACAGCCCTCCACGATCTCGACCTGTCGAAAACAACACGTTAATGTTCATCCTGAGAGCGGTTAGTGTTTCTGTAATAACAGTTATCTCTCTGTTAGACCCACCGATGATGCGCCGTCCGCCATCTTCATGTCATCTGCGCGAGCACAGCAGCGCGAGGAGGAGGAGGAGGAGCGCGGGGGGTTGTGGGAAAATGCCGGTCCAACACAAAGATGATGGAAACAACAAGATGAGGAGGGTTGAGGAGCGGAAGTCGGGAAAACCAAGCCGGAAGAACGAAGCAGGAGTCTTCACCAAGAGGAAGATGAGAATAAAAAGTAAATAGAAAATAAGAAATAAAGAATACAAAAATAAAGAATAAAGAATAAAGAATAGAAAATAAGAAATAAGAAATAAGAAATAAAGAATACAAAAATAAAGAATAAAGAATAGAAAATAAGAAATAAGAAATAAAGAATACAAAAATAAAGAATAAAGAATAGAAAATAAGAAATAAGAAATAAAGAATACAAAAATAAAGAATAAAGAATAGAAAATAAGAAATAAGAAATAAAGAATACAAAAATAAAGAATAAAGAATAGAAAATAAGAAATAAGAAATAAAGAGTACAAAAATAAAGAATAAAGAATAGAAAATAAGAAATAAGAAATAAGAAATAAAGAATACAAAAATAAAGAATAAAGAATAGAAAATAAGAAATAAGAAATAAAGAATACAAAAATAAAGAATAAAGAATAGAAAATAAGAAATAAGAAATAAAGAATACAAAAATAAAGAATAAAGAATAGAAAATAAGAAATAAGAAATAAAGAGTACAAAAATAAAGAATAAAGAATAGAAAATAAGAAATAAGAAATAAGAAATAAAGAATACAAAAATAAAGAATAAAGAATAAAGAATAGAAAATAAGAAATAAAGAATACAAAATTAGTATAAAGAATAACAAATAAAGAATAAAGAATAGAAAATAGAAATGTAGCCGTGTGCCTAGAGTTCGTCTAACTGATATAATATAAAAATAACAAACGCAGTAGTGAATGAGCAGTGAGCAGCTACGACCGCCAGCTTTATTCAATTCTGATGTAATACTACAACAGACCCGTAGCGGAAGCTCCTCCACTCCGCTTCCTGCCCTACAGCAACAGAAAAGGACCAAACACATCTTCTTCGCCCAAATACAGTTTAACCCATTAACAAGTGTAGGAGAGTCTGTTACAGAAAACATAGAATATACAAAAATAAGAAATAAGAAATCAGAAATCAGAAATAAAAAATAAACAATAATAAATAAAAATAATAATAATAATAAAAAAACAACAACAACAAAAACAAAAAAAACAAGAGACAGATAGGATTCTTTTTATCAGTCCATGTTCTAGCAGGTTTACTTTGTGATTACCTCGGTACTCCATTGTTCAAAACACTTACAAAACATCAATTTAATCTTAAATTCCAATGGCTTGATGATCCCATCCTATGAGCAAAAATACAAAATTCTAAATACAAAATACAAAATACAAAATACAAAATAAAACCGAAACAAAAGAAAAAAAACAAGAGGCAGATGCACTATCTGAACTTTACTGAATATGTATTTTTTTAATCAGTCCATGTTCCAGCAGGTTTACTTTGTGGTTCTCTTAATACATCCATGAGTTACCTCGGTACTCCATTGTTCAAAACACTTACAAAATTAAATTTACTCTTAAATTCCAATGGCTTGATGATCCAATCCTTTGAGCAAAAAATGGGCTAAATCTGGTTAAAAGGTAAAATTTTAGATATAGGTTACGGTTCATTTCAATGATAGTTATTCAATAACTATATGCTGTCAACGCTCTTTAGAAGTTGTTCCAAAAGGCTGGTTGTGCTCCCTCGGAGGAGCTCAGAGCATACAGGGGCATTGCAACATCAGCACTTGCAAAGCAGTAGCTACTGAAATAACTTCAGAATTATGATGCATCAACTTCTAACTGCATGCCCAACTACCCTCTTGTTCTCAGTTTGCTGAATTTAAGGGGAGCCAAGCGGCACAGGCGTGCAACACCTTTATTAGGATTACTACCACCTGATTGGACAGTGAGTGCATCGATCTGTCTCGGGGATGCTGAGGCCTTATTAGGGTTTAAGCCCATTTGATGACTATGCAGTACTCATAAAAAACAACCAGGAGATTGAGTACACACATCCAAAAAAACTGAAATCAAACCAGGTACATTATGTCGAGATGAAACGACATTTCACATATTCATTCTCACACATAATACTGCAAAGAGACTACATGACATGTAATGACATAGAACATGCAGAAAACACTGATGTATTCCTGTATGTTTTCAAGAAGAGATGGTATGGTACATTTCTTGCCAGCAGGGGTCCCTCTTGTCTACAACCTCATCACATCTAGAGGAAAACAACTAAACAAACTTTGAACAGACTGTGACCTCCTACATGACTTTCAGTGACAACATTAATTAGGGCGTAATACACAGCTGAATGGTGATTTAGATTAGTTAGACCGTACGGGATCTGAATAACAACCATGGGACCTGTTATAAGTTCAGCACATAAATACACAATGATTTAATATTTATTTGATTTTTTTCATTATTGCTCATTTATTTTACCTTTTTTTTCTCACCTCTATATGCAACGATGAGGGCGTCTCAAGGTCAAAGTCTGGAATCTAGTTTCCTAACCTGACACAAGCTAAGCTACCCGTCTTTTTACATGTTGCTCTCCAGTGATGGAGAAAAATGAATTCAAATCTTTATTAAAGTCTCAGTGCCTTCTCTTTTGTCACCTGCTCTCAGCTTTCTCATGTTATGATGAATATAGGTTATGACTAAACTGCTTCACCACATTGAATGGAGCCATTATGCTCGTTTTGCGGAAGCACTTAAATCCCTCTCATCGTGCTGCATTGTGTTTACAGCTCTCGAATCACCAGGACAATGGCGTCTTTGGGCTGTAAAATGTGTAAAGAAAAATTGCTGATCTTTGTGGTTCTGGGTGATATTTACACCTAGCTATCCATTTTAAAAGAACACTTTCTCCTCTGTCCACAATAATACAGCTTACATTACAAAAAGGCTTCGCTTTCTTATGTGTTTTCACATTAATACATGACATGAAACACCAACCAAGCTAATATTGAGTATTTCAGCAACCAGTGGTGGTTATTGACATGCCTCTAATGTGACTTTAAAGCTAAAACCATTGTCTCATGGCACATTTATATGAAGAGTGAACAACAAGTTTAAAAAAAATGTAACTCCACAAGACCACATCAGTGCTCTCAAAACCCTTGTGTATGGACAAACTGTCATAAAGTGCTCTTGCTGAAATATCTGATTGAGCAAACAACCAATAACCAGATATATATATATTAACTTAGTTAACTTTGTGACGATGTATAGGCCTCATAAATACATGTGAACTAACATTGAGTGAATCATCTCAGTGAGCGAGGGCAAAGGTTATAAATGATCTTTATTATAATCCTTGGAACAGCGTTCAGTATACAGAACTTGCATTTTTTTGAGTTGGGAAACCATAAATTAAACTGTAAATGAAAACAAAGTCATATCAAACAAAAATGAAATAAAAAAAACAATTGAACAGCCTTCCATTCTATATGACTAATTATCAATCAGACAATCGTAGCTTTCTGTAGGGATAGCCTGCATATTATTATTATTATTATTTACCATGCATGATAGAGTGCACTAACGTCTGGTGGCTTATTATGACAAACAGGTGAAACAGTGACATGAGAAATAAAAGTGTAATAAAAGAGAGTGAAGCATTTTGATTTGAACATACGCTCATATGCTGTATCCTGCACAGTCACTTCCAGAATACTGCTTACACGTGATTTTAGCATCTCGACTGTGAGTGATGATCACTCTTCTGACCTAGAAGGGACGCTGCGAAACAAATCCGAAGAAACATGACAATTTTAGGAGGATTTGAAAATCCAGTTGGATCTGAATCACTAGAAACATCGTGGGCGACTTTTCAGAGCTCTTTCTTTGGTCAGAAGATTAATGAGGACATTTGACAACATAATCTCACTGAGAGGTACACCCCTCTACATTTCACATTTCGCAGCAGAAGAAGGATGATTTGTTTTCTTCTTTGGTACAACAGCCCTCAAGACCTCAGGCCGAGACGTTCACAGACTGGTTAATGACTTCAGCACTGCTAATTATCCCTGCTTTGTTCCGGGGTTTCTTTTCTTTTTTTACATCATACCTGCAGGTCTTCTACCAACTCATGATTTTTCATATAATTTGGGGAAAACACAGATCTGCTGTGTTGGCAGTAAAACTGACTTTATGCAATACTTCTTCCATGCTACACATTTTCCTGCGCTAAGATCCAATTACCTTGACGGGGTCTGACATTAAAATGGCCGGTGGCTTTCTTCCATGGCTTATCCAGCACCGTCCATACAGTACATTTATTAATTCTGTTTGTGCCCCTCTAATTAAATCCTTAAGAGGGTCATCCAGTAAACACGTCCACCACATTAGTTACCGAACAGAAGCAACAAAAACATAATGAAAAGATGAAACAAAAATACAGATTGCAGCACATTTTCCCTTCATGAAATTGGTCTCAAACACCTTTGGGTGGTTATTGCACATAATAAAACTGTTAGGAACAAAAACGACTAAAATTAAGCTCTTAATAGAAAACATATGATGCCACAGCAGTGGGAGGTATAACAGTTAAACATCACAATGTCGACTATTGCTATTAATGACAGCATCCCAACCTCCACCTCCACCTGTCTGTGCAGGACTCCACCTGCTGAACACACTGATCTGCTCTCTGATCCAGTTTGTTCCTAAAGAGACCACCAGTCTCTTCAGCTACATAATGACACATGTGGTTGACTGTCTTTTATCCTTCCTCATATTTCACACATTTCTACGCTACCATCTCTCTCCTGTTTCTTTCTTCTTTTTTAATCCACAGCAGTGACGCACTCGACTCCAGATATTCTAAAAATGTCCAGCAGAAAGCGGAGGATACGCATCTCCTCAAACACGGCAGGATAAACACATTTGGATGAGGAAATAAAACCGATTTACTCTGAAATTTAATATTTCGTAAATTTCATTCCTAATGTGAACATGCAACATTCGGTTGCTGTTTTTTCCCATTATACTTTCAAGCATCACATAGATATATAAAAATAAAATAAAATTCAAATAAATAAAAAAAGAATAAACATTGAAAAGTGCAAATGTACATTTGTTTACAGCATGACATATTCACTGTACAATCGTTGATTATATACTCACGTTATTTTATGCATTATAATAAGGATTACTAAGTAGCATAGTTTAAGTAAGAAATATTTCATAGCAAGTCTATTGGAAAATATTTGCATTGCCCTGCAACAAGGAGAGGCTCTTCTAAACATTGCCATGGGTGAATGTGTGTGTTTGCTTGTGTGTGTGTGTGTGTGTGTACATATGTACCTGTGTGTGTGTATGTGTGTTTGTGTGTGTGTGAGAGTGAACCAGCATGTTTGGTTGACATAAGGTGTATGTGCAAACAATGAAGCAGAGGAAACTCAAATCATTCTAGTTCAGAGGCACAAAAACTGTCCAGCCAGCGTTTCAAGTATCTAGCATCGTTTTGGACAACACACATCTGTCAGACATTAGCAAAGCAGAAGAGAGAAGAAGAGAAAAAAAGGATATTTCCTTTTGTAGCTCGGTAGGGAGGCAGCTAAAGAGTCATACAACGAGTAGAAACGAGCAGTTCGAAGGATTGTGTCAAAAGAGCGACACTTTTTTTAAGCACAGAATAGGCTGTTGCACTTCACCTGAAACACCGTTGTCTCTGTGCATCAGGCTGGAAACAGCAGTCATGCTTGCGTTCACATTCTGCGCCCAGCTCACAGAGTGTTTCCCCCGGTTATGGCAGAAACAAACGTGTTATATTAAGGAGCAGGTAAGGAATCCTATGCCTGGTCGCAGGGTGAATCCACATCAGTCTTTGTATAAGACATTTTTACAAACATTTCATCCTTGTCGAAACGTTCTACCACCTTTCAACGTTAGGGCAGAAGGTCCTGTAATAATGATCCAGACTGCAGGTGGGAAGCGAGGAAAGTCATCCACTGGCAGTCGTTTTGTTAATATTCCGTAAAGAAAAGCCACCGTGTTCAGCGTCTTGGTAAGGATACCCTATGAGATGATCCTACAGGAGATGTAGAAGCCGCACAGAAGTTTTCTGGCACTGAAAGTTTCCACTTTTCCTGACGGCAATCAGACGATATCCATCCTGAAATCATGCTCCTTTGAACGGAATTCTGATGTGGACCTCGGATTATCTTTTTACGCACTGGATTGAGAAGCTACAAGTTATTGGACACTCCTGCACCAGGATGGTTACTATGGCTCCCCATAAACCCGGAGGCTGTGGCACTTTCTTGGAGTTACCAAAATTTCTCAGTTTAGAGACACATGCTTTCTGTTACTTTGTTGGGTATTCTGTTTATGTATAGTGCAGATACATAATATTTTTGGAAGGTAACGGTGATCTGAAAAATACTATTACCTGAAGGACAACTAATAACAGAGTAGAACAACACTTTTTCCTTCTTCTTGAATAACAAACCGTTTAAAAGATAATATTATACTGTACAGTTTGGTGGAGCAGCACAGCTTTCTGATGATTTGATGTGCTGGACTTGTTTATGTCTTTGTACATGTATGTAAAAAGTGGAGAGAGAGAGAGGGACTATATGTTTGCTTACTATCTCACACTGCCGGGATATGCGTGAGCGTCCACATCCATCCGCCTCTGTACGTCTTAACGCTCCGACTTGACTTTGTAGCGCAGGACCAGGTAAGTGGCCAGTCTGAGGACCAGGAAGAAAACCCCCAGCACCATGAAGTCCACGTAGAGCTTTGCGTCCTCCACGTCCAGCAGCTGCAGGACCTCCTCTGGCTTCTGGAACTTACACACCACGCCCGGACACTCCAGCTCCGACCGGTTCATCCCGTAGATAGAGAGTATCACCCCCTCAAAGCCGTACCTGAAAGGACATTTTTTTAAACTGGTGAACCTGGGCTCATTTAAAGAAAATCATTACTGATCACAGAAAGACTGACCACAAAGACAGATAAAATACATTTAGCATAAAGTAGCTGACAATACCTGACATAGGAAACATAAGAGCTCCACTGTAGGTATTTGGGAATGGTGTCAAAATTGACGAAGAAGCCGGAGAAGAGGAGCACAGGTATGGCTGTGACTGGACCCACGAAGGTTGCCACCTGTGAGACAATGAGTAGAATTCAATTAAAAAACTGCCTCAATGAAATATCCTGTCAGCAGATACTTAAAAGAATACTTGGCATTACACTTCTATAACATTTCTGGACTTATTCCAAGCAATCTTCTTTGTGGTGCCTACATTACCCACAATGCAACACGACCACTGACAATTCAGCCAGCGATTCAGGTGATTTATAACCTGACCCGTCAGAAGGTTTGTTACACAGAAATTGGAAACTGTTTGGAAAAGGGCAAGCACAAAAAAATACGTGGCATGTGATTGGAGGAACCATCTGTCAATCAAACTCTTACCGAAGCCAGTCGGGAGAAGAGCGAAAACGTCTTTTCCATCGAGAAAAGCCTTCAGTGCCGTTCTTTGCTCTTCTTTAATGAAGAAATACTCTTGAATTCTGATATAACTGATGCTATTGCAGCATCTACGCTAACATCAGCCTATTGTTGTTTAGAACCAATAATACAATAGTAATCATAAGTTTAACAACTGGACACAAGATGTCTCCTACTTCAGTGAAAAGCCCATTCTCAGTGTATGTGCACTGGAGTTTCTTCATCACACTTGTATAAATTGCACATTGGACCATGATTGGCTCGGATGTCACAAGATCGCGTTCGTACGAACATGTCTTGACACTCAGATTTAAGGTGAATACAAAGAAGCCTTCAACTTTCTAGTGTCAAATTCTGCACATATATTATTCTGTTCAGTGAAGAACAAACTTCCATCTAACAAAAACCAAAGGGAAGAGGGGGACTTTAAGGTGTGCAGGTTTGCCTACCTGCACAGACGTGGATGCAGCCCCTATAAGCAGACCTAGGGATTGGGCCACCAGGGCCGTGGACGTAGACAAGGCCATAAAGAGCAGGTAGCGACTCGCCTCTGGAGGCTGGTCAGTCATCCAATACACTATACTACAGTATAAGATTGGACAGAGTACCTGTAAAAGAGATTTTGTAGTGTTACTAACTTGAAACATACTGCATTCATGTCCAAACTGTTGCATGCTCAATCATTCGAACATTACCTGGAAGGGTATATCAGCCATGGTTTTGGCCAAGTAATAGGCCTTCAGACTGTACCAGTAGTTGAGATGTTCCCTCATAAACACGGACATCTCCAGAGGAACTGTGGGAACAACAGCAGCAGCGTTAAAAGACTTTCCACTTCAACCAGAAAAACAACACGGCAAATCAATGTTTCCACATCTCTCGCGAGAGTTAGCATCTTACAGGTTAGGACGGTGGGCATCAGGGCGGCAAACATGAGGAATAACATGGAGAAAAAGAGGAAGCCAGTGTTGTTGAAGACCTTGCTGGCGTCATTTCCAATATTGAGATAAAGCAGGCCGATTAGGATTCCAATACAAATGTGGGACATCACCCTGAGGTGGGTCAGCACCTTGAAAACACACAAAACAAACATCAACACAACTCAAAAGCCCTTAATTTGAGCAGGAATAGTTCATACAGTAATGATTTTACCAAGTCCCTGCATATTGTGATGAAGGTTCTTTTGAAAAGGATGCAGAACTGTGTGAATGTACTGGTGGCAAAGCTACGTTTCTCAAGGGTTCCTGTGTCCTGTGGAGAAAAACAGAGAGAACAAGGAGTAATATACACAGATACAAGACAACCATTGAAAGATAAATCACAGCCTTTTCTATATTTTCTATGTCACGTTATGTCACATGCGAACAGTAGAAGAATACATATAGTCTTTAATTAGAAACGTTTTTTGTATGTAACTTGCGAGTGTATTTTATATCATGTAAAAAAAATAGTGACTTCATTCTCTGCTCAGGTAGACATTACTCCTCTATATCTTTAGATAACAAGTAGTTGTTTGCTGCTATATTAATGTTCTGGATATCGTATAGAGCACCTTTAACAATGTTATAACGTCTGTATAGACATACATTTTGTCCTTAAAGGAATTAAAACCTCTACTCCAATGCACACTGTGTCTGCGCCACACCAGAGCTGATGAATGACGGCATTGAGTGGAAGTGGAAGGTCACTAGAAGATGAAAGTTTGGAGGCTTTAGCCACAAAATTAAGATATGGACATCATAATCTCTGGTTACAGTTACTGACTGATGCCTACACAGATAAACTTAGATAGAAAGGGCAACAGAGAAAATCAATAAACTGATAAAATGTTTAAAGGAGTAGGAGGGCAAAACTGCACCATACAGGAGTAATGGTATATCAGAGAGCTCTCGGTGGTTTACATTTACAGTTTTAGCATTTAGCTGATGCTCTTATCAAAAGCGACTCATGAGGCCGAGAAAGAGATAGAGAGAGAGAGAGGAAGCTGAGAGAGGAGACAGATCGATGGAGTGGAGGAGAGGACGAACAGTTTGGATGGTGTGGTCAGGAAAGAGTTACGGGGTGTTTGAATGTAACACAAATCCCTGTGTATTGAATTTTGGGGTTCTTGTCCTGGCAGCGATCACTTATTTGAAACTAAAAAATTAAGTACTTTTGGTCAAAATGGACACAATCAACGCTACTTTATTTTAATTTGTATAATAAGGACAATATTTAGCATTTTTATCACATTGTGGCTTTGCAGACTTGAAATATACAATTTTTATGTTAATGAGTAGATCCCTTATTGTTTTAATGAATGCAGATAACCCATCACTGTCATCGAACAATTCTTAGAGATTAGTACACTGACATTTTCAGTGTACTGTGGTTGCAGGGCTTGTGTTTTTCATTCCTATATGATGTGAGGCTGTGACGCCTGTAATATTAAACATATACTGTAGGTGACACTCACGCTGTGACATTGAGAGGGACAGGACGAGTCATTTTTGTCTCTGGAGTTCTTCTTGCCCTCCTCGGAGCACAGTCCACCCTGGACCGCCTCAAACAGCACTGGATTCCGATCCCCGTACTCCCCTGACGCCACCTCAATGACTGGGAACAGAGAGGACAAGCTGGTAAGAACAAAAACACTGACACACAGACACACACTCGTACTAACGCTTGACTTACTGAAGTCAGCTGGGTTGTGGTACGTCGGGCAGTGGAGGCCCAGGTTCTTCAGATAGGGGATGAGGTAAGGGACTGTGCCCTTGTATATGCACTGACCCTGACTGAGGATGTAGAGCTGGTGGGGGGAACACAGGTACAGAGTAATCAACATTGTTTCCATCACACTGACAGTCTGAATAATATATGAACAACTGACAAAACAACAGGCCCGGGTATCGACTGCTGCGCTGCCTGTCAGCTGGATAAAATGAATCACGCTAACCGGTGGTGCTCTGGTCTGAGCTGCAGCTAATGGAGCGCTAGACGTGTCCAGCACTATCAGAGCACTCAAGTTACCTTATCAAACATCTCAAAGAGCTTGGCACTGGGCTGGTGAATGGTGCAGATGATTGTCCGTCCTCCCAGAGCCAGAGATTTCATGAGGGAGACCACCTGGAAGCAGGACGCGCTGTCCAAACCACTGAGATAGGGGACACAAGACGAGATTGGATTTGGATTTATGTCGACATTACGCACATTTAAAGCGTCTCAGTGATATGTATCTACCTGGTGGGCTCGTCAAAGAACATGACAGGAGGGTTGTTAACCAGCTCGAGAGCGATAGCCAGTCTTTTACACTGGCCTCCAGAGAGAGCATTGGTGCGTGTCTGAGAACACTCATTGAGACCCAGAGCAGTCAGGATCTCATCCACCTTAGACACAGACAGACACAGATGTGGGTACACAATGATGCACATCGGTGCGGATACATCTACTACCATGGTACATGCGATCTCATATCATAATATTGATAAATGTTGTGATGTGGAACACTTTGTGGAAATCCAAGAGGGCTGCAGACAAGATAGTGGACATTGATAGCTATCAGAAGTCACGTTACATTATTGACCAAAGTGATATTTTATCTATAAATAACCAGATGAAGCCTGCATTTGGCTGCTAATCCAGTGAATTTGATTCTTTAAAAGCAGGGTACATCATTATGTTGATGCACAAATCCTGTTAATTCAATATTACCATAAACCAAGCTGGCCCACCATGTGAGACCCACAGGATCGCTGACTTTACCGTCTTTCAGAGGCTGTAGCGGGCTCAGCTTTAGAGCTAGACTGAAGGTACTGATATGATATGTATCTCCAACCTTGCGGAAAAACTGACATGGCCATTTTCACAGGGGTCCCCTTGACCTCTGACCTCCAGATATGTTAATGAAAATGGGTTCTATGGGTACCCACGAGTCTCCCCTTTACAGACATGCCCACTGTGGATTCAATGAGTCTAACTGTGTTCATGTGACATATACGGCTGACTTGCTAAAGACCCTCTGTCCCCCCCCCCCTAAAAAAGACAAAAAACGGGTCTAAGTGGGTCTCTTAGGGTTGATATGCAATATCACCCATAATGACCTAATACAAGATAATAAAAGGATAAGTACTTTGGTATAAATAGTATAGAAATCTCTGAAGTGAGACTTACAAGTTCCTTTTTGACCTGCATGCTCTCATTCAGTTTCAGATTTGCAGAAACCTGAAAGACAGACAGAAGTCGGCACATTATTATCATTATGAACATTAGGATTTAATGAGGTGTTTTATATTTTTTTGGATGACCTCACCATCATGGCCTCCCTCGTAGTGAGGTGTGGCAGCAGCATGTCGTCCTGCATGATGTAGCAGGACATCTTCCTGAAGGTCCTCAGGTCCCTCGGTCGACCGTTCACCAGGATCTGGCCCTTCATGCCCGTCTCCCTGTTTTCCCAGCACAAAACAAAATGACATTACGGACATTTTCTAAAGCACTGAATCAAATCAAAAGAAGAGATCTTCCACATCTCACCTGTACCCCGCCAGTATATTCATCAGAGTGGATTTCCCGGCTCCAGAAGGCCCCATGATGCCGATCAGCTCTTTGCTGCTGAATCTTCCCGACAGACACTTAAGGAGGGCTTTGTAACCTGACAAAGAGGGGAACACAAAAAGCTGTTATTTATAGTGCTGTAAATGTTCTTATTAATCATTCTCAGACATTTGAGTCCAAAGTTTACATGTTATATTATATATATTATATGTTATATTATTATAGCCCATTTACCAGACTCACATTACATTGTCTACAAGATAGATAGATAGATAGATAGATAGATACTTTTATGATCCCGAAGGAAATTTAGGCATCCAGTAGCTTAAACAACACACATCCCAACACCAATACACCTTAAAAAGAGATAAATCGAATAGAATAAAGTATAATAAAATAAAAAATAAGATAACATAAGTACAGCAGTGAAGTGTGCCAACGGTAGTGCAAATAGTGCAAGAGTACTGAATATAGTAGTGTGTATCATAGTGTATGATACAGTAGTGTAATGTAATAGTATAATAGTAGTATAGCTACTATAGAAATGCTATGAGAAGATATAATAAGAAGATATATAATAATGATAATAATAATTATATATAGGTGTAGTATAGGTTAATACAACAATAATAATATAGTAATAGTAATATTAATGATGGTACTATACATATATAATATGAATGAAAGATACAATTTCCAGCAGTCAAGTATGTAAACAATGTAAACTACACAAACAATGACAAATATGAATACAAATAGCATCAGTTTATCATATTTAGGAAGTGTATTTTGAACATCCACCAGTAATCACTGACAAAGAGGAGAAATAACTGGTAAAAGAATAGTAAAAAAGCAAGTTTGAATGGAAAAGTAGAAGCACAAAAACAAAATTGTACAAAAAGTGAGGTTTTTTAAAGCAAATTCTCAAAATCCAGCACGAGTCAAGAGTCGTGGATCATTTTAATCTAACTAAATGTATGCTGTACCACCCTCACACAGTACAGGATCAGTTACTGAGGAATGAAAGTATAATTTTAGTTTATTTATATTCTATATTCTTCCGTCGGTTTTCAGTGTACTCGTGGGAAATTAATTGTAGAGAAGGGAAGATAGAGACGTTTGCTCGAGAATAACAACTGCTGACACAAACTTATTTTACATTCTGTATTCAGTTAGCCTTTATACCCAGTAGTTATTTTAGTCTTGGTCCATCCGCTTGGTCATTTATCAGTCTGCTCACTTTTACACTCCTGACTAAGAGAAAGTGAACCAGGTGGTTCAGCGTAATGGTCTGTTTCTACCATTGGAACCTACTGAGTCGTGTTGCACCGTGACGCTCACTTCTTAAGTGTTTCTACAGATAATTACGCAGACAGCGAGCCTAATTTCACTCCAGCATGAGGAAGTCACAGGCTACTAAATGTGAATACCAGGAACCACCAATGAGGTCGTCTGTCTAAACATTTTCCTGATTAGCAGGCTACTGACAACAGTTTAAAAAATACTAATAATGCTGGAAATGGAAAGATAGACAGATAAAGATGTGCAAGAGATTATGAGTGTCTGGGGAACAGAAAAGACTTCAAGGTGAAGTATTGGCTGTGAGGAATAAAAAAAAGTAAAGACTTCACAGCATTAGGAGAGCTGGGCATCAGGTGTGCAGCAAAACGTTACTGTGAAAAAAAGTAAAGAAAAGAAAGGTAGAGAAAGATTTAAGATCATGGCTCTCTCAGTGGCGCCAACAGAAAGACCACAGGCTTTACTTCCCTGCAGCGGTTTAAAAGGTTGAGGTGGTGTGGCTTTTTAATGAAGATGGCTCAGGTTTTTTTTCATGACGCAGACCAGTTTTAGAGTTGACAGATTCTGAAAGCTTCCAGATATGGAGAGTTGTAAGTATCCTGCCTTGTTGTCACCCCTGTGTCTCCCTCGTCTCACCAATACATTCCTCCGCTGTCTGCAGGGATGCTTCTCCTTCCTGTCTCAGCCGAGTAATTATGGTCTCAGGCTGCAGAACTGCCAGCCCCCTTAAACCTTCACTCTATGAGTAAAGTAGCCTAATGGCAGTGCCCCCTCCTCCCACGCAGTGTTATTACATCAGACAGCCTCCACTCAGACAGCAGAGCAGCCTGCTGTCAGTGAAGCAGCCCTGCTCTGGCATGTGGTGCATACTGATGATCTAACCCAGTTCTGTAGGTCGCGCATAATAATGGTCTTATCTGTGCGAGGCTGCGGGCTCATCCTGATCACCCAGCCTCATGAGAGCCACGGAGTATAGCTGACCTCACTGTCAAAAACGCACCGATTTAACCGCATGTGACAGTCTGATCTCATAGGATATCTCAAAGTAATTGTTACGCAAATTATTATGAGTCACGGTTGAGGCGAGGTCATCACATTCCTCAAATTGGAACTCAATTCTCGCAGCAGGAATATGTTTTCATATGATCCAGCTGATTAGACTGTTGTCAGGCTATTAAATAGGTGGTTATCAGTCGCTATAAGCCCCATAGATGTGGGTCAATAGGGGCCTACTACACCCACTGGTAGGTTGTATCATCTATTCACATGGTAGATCACCAAAAGAAGGTATAAAAGAAGAGGACAGCGACCTCTAGCGACCGTAATAATTATGACAGGAGCAGAAGCAGATGTCAAAACACAGTTTTCACCCAGGAGACCGGAGTTTGCCTCCTGTGTGAAATCAACAATGTGTAGGTGTCTTTATGTTCCTAATTATTTTAACCCAAAACTCTATGTTTTTCCCTAAACCTAAATAAGTGTTTTATTTTGCCTATTGCCTAAACCTAACTGTTTTTTTGCCTAAACCTAAAGAAGTTGTAGTTTTATTTAAAGCTGAACCTAAAGAAGTTGTAGTCTTATTGCCTAAATCTAACTGTTTTTTGCCTAAACCTAAAGAAATTGTAGTCTTATTGCCTAAACCTAACTGTTTTTTTTGCCTAAACCTAAAGAAGTTATAGTTTTATTGCCTGAACCTAAAGAAGTTGTAGTCTTATTGCCTAAACCTAACAGTTTTTTTTTCCCTAAACCTAAAGAAATTGTAGTTTTGTTGCCTAAACCTAAAGAAGTTGTAGTTAGAATGAGTTGCGCTTAAGTGTCACTTTCACTTTTACAACATAGTAGGAGTAGTATGCCCCTACTGACCAACATCTATGGTGCTTATAGCGACTGATAACGCCTATTTAATGAACTGATAACAGTCGAATCGGGGTGCACGACCTGAAGAAAATTAACACTTAATCAATGTTTGTTTCTTTACTGCAATCATTGTAATCTTAAAGGACTCTGGTAAATAGGCTCTTTGATCAAATTGGCTGTGATGTAATTAGAAGATGAGTTCCAGTTTAACATTTGCATATTCTATATTAACCTTGTTTAATTAACTATATGCAAACATAAACGGCACTGCCAGACAGTGGATGCACCATGAGAAAAGGCATATCATCACAACAGAATAATAACCTGCTCATATAAAATGCTGTCATGTGCACATGATAGATTAGAATATGTTCAAAAGAGTACTCCATCGAGTTTCACTCCTATATATTGGTGGCGGTTATAGCAGGCAATGAGATAGCGTCTTTTCTATGCATTTTTTTTTCTTGTCAAAACCCTGGTGCCTACATAACCCACAAAGCAACTCAACCACGACAGCCAAAATGCTGAACTTAAGACTTCAAAACGGCAGCCCACAAACCAATGGGTGACATCACGGTGACTATGTCCACTTCTCAGATACACTCTATGTTATGAATGTAAACAAAGAACATGTCTATATAGTACTCACCGCTGTGGGTAGCCCAAATTAAATGATTGGACGGGTTTATTACAGTCCTGCGCCTACGGAGTATTTGATTTATTGATTGCTGTCGGGATGTAATGAGAATTTCAACTAATATAACAAAATTATATACTATTTATAAATATCTATTAATTTAATATAATGTATTTAAACTGCACATAACTGCATTAAAATCAACTCAGTTCAAGCTAATATGACTAATTATGGCAAATTGAAAGCAACTGTAAAGAAAGAAACAAGTCTTTCAAATTAAATTAATTTGTCCAAGCTGTGAAATTGCACACACAGAAAAATGAAAATGAAGGGATGAAAGAACCGAGATGAAGTGATAAGATCTGTCTGATGTTCTTGATCATTTTCTAATTGGTCCACCCCCTCACATCAGGACATTTAGTAGATAACACACTCAGGCTCTTCACATGACAAATACAGAGAGCTTCTGTTGGAGGCTATATTGTCTGACCACACGGTCTACAACACAACAAGCTTTCTTTTGAAATCTAATCAGACCTAATCATTCATTTTCATAACAATTCTGTAAGAAAATGACACAAAGTTAGTGGTGAAGCAGCAAGGTCTGCATCACAGTCGTAAATTTGAGTTATGGTGTGCATGGTGATGCATTTTAAAAGGAGCAGGGTCTAAAGCAGCACAGAGCAGGTTAAGTAAAAGATGTGGATTTTATCTGTAAGATGACCACACTCCTCTTCCTCCTAACAAATCAGCAATGCAGGTGCACAGACGCAATTGCAGTAAATAACAAAATGCAGAACTGAAATCACCCAGAGGCATGTAAACATTTTCCTGCTCTCTCTCCTCCCCTTCCTCTTGTTCGTGGCTGGTAGTGTTTCACCAGGTAGGAGAATATCTCAACAGGAGGAGAACACCCTCAACATGAAAGCAGGTCACAGCAGCTTCATCCTAACAGGGATAAATGGCCGCCCTTGCCAAGAAGAACCTCTAACAAATGCAGACGGCGGGCAGCTCATACATCACCTAACCTTCCTGAGCCCTTTAACAATAAAATAAACAATTCTGCATTTACGATATCTTCCTCTTGCTAATCTCTTCCTGTTCACCGCAGACATTATGACTCATACGTAGTGTGTCAAGAGACAAAATTACAAATGACATCACGGGTTCAAAGCTCATTGTTGACATCATCCTTTATCCTCTACCAGCTGTATAACTGCACATAATTCAGCAGAAATTACCTAAAATGATGTTCTTTTTCCAAGGAGAAATATTCACTGACTACTAAAGCACACAACAGTCTTTAAACTCTGTGTGATTACACCTTTTTCACAGCTTTGATCAGGCAGACAGAAACCGCAGAGAATGAGCTTAGCCCGTCAAATGAGACACAAACACCGACAATGAACTACAGTAAATGTCAAATATAAGCAACACACTGGTTGTATTATTGTATGAGTGGCAGAGGTAATTGGAGAGGCAGAAAGCCAAGGTTTTAAGGAGCCGGGTGTATATGACGGCAGTCAGATTGGAAAGAGAGTAGAAAATGGCAGCGCGAGCCTCTCCATGAAAGGCACCGCTTAATTAGTAAAAGCTGAGACACTTCCTGCTCACACATCATCAGCCTGATGAGCTGAAGCCGGCACCCCCGAAGAGACAACACTAAACAAAAAGCAGAGAAACCACAGGTTGATTTTGACGAGAAAGGAAAAACATGGGCGTCAAAAAGCTTTCTGATCCTCCTCTATTAATACTCTGCATACGTCCAGGGTTCACGGACGGCGGAACAACAAACACTCCTCTGCCAGGCTTTCATAATGCACATTAATATTACACAAGACTGAAAATAACGCAAGACAACCTGCAATGCATAATGTAAGGGCCTCTCCTAAACGTTGAGTGTGAATAAAGGATTCCTCTGAAGTCCCCCATCATCCCCACCCTGCTGAGTATACAGAAGAGCAGCTAATAGTTTACAGAGGGTGGTTTAGTTGACAAGCAAGAGATGACCAAAGGTTGGAGGCTCTTGGTTAATAAAGGTGGAGAGCTGCAAATGTAATATAGTTCATGAGCAGATCAATCGAGGGTCTGACTCACTGCCACCGCCTATCGTCAGACAACGCAGGGGGAAAGAGAGGCAAGCAGTGTGCCAACCTGCGAGTGTAAATTATTTACTATGTCTAAACTCTGCTGAGCGCAGCAAAGCTCACTGCCTGCTACAACATAGACGTCTGCAAGTGTGTGTGTGTGTGTGTGTGTGTGTGTGTGTGTGTGTGGACAGGGCTGGGCTTCATGTGTCAGAACAACAGAGCAGAAATATTTGTCCTAAATGTCACAAAGGCTTTTTAAATGCCTCCCTTTGAAAATTCTGCACCCCAGATATTGATCGTCATGGGTGGCTCTTGCTTGCTCATCCATCATGGTTACTGTGTGTGTGAGGAGTGAGTTTTTGCAGTACCTCTCCTCCTCCACCAGTGACCCTCGCGGATGGTGTACGATAGCTCATTGAACTCCAGGTCCACAGCAGAGCGGCGTGGGAGGTGGGAGAAGCGCTGGGCCTCGGTGATGTGGTTCTCCACTTTCTTCAAGTGGATGAGCAGTGGCGCCTCGGGGGGAGCTCCGGTGTGGAGCTTGGTCTCCTCCATGGGGATGCTCACCGAGCCCTGCTGCTCCAGCGTCCTCTCGGCCATGCTGAAAGGCTGCAAGAGGAGGACAGACATGTCAGTCTTTACAACTGTTTCAAACTCCTTCTTCAACAACAAAAAGAAGCATCACTACCCTTACATTTTCAATAAACAAACACTTCATTGATTTTGACTGATCCATAGAAAACTGGTGCCTCAGCAGATGTGTGGACACAAAGGTGTGTTGTAGGAATGATTTTAGGATGACTGCAGACACCATCTTAAAGCTAGGTGATGGATATGATCTGATTACAGTTTATTTTATGGACCGGCTGGTTGAGGGGAATGAGATTGAGAGTGTGAGGAGTCGGGGTCTGGTTTCAGTCCGGCTGCAGCACGCTTATACTGCTGATTCACATAAATTTCCTTCTAGGCAAGGCGGCCTGTCTGAAGTGTTCTTTTAAACTATGGAGGCCTATAGTGGCTGCAGATCCATTAGCTTTCCACTAATCTGAAACATGTTGTTTCCCCTGATATCAGCATATACTGAAGATGTCAGGGCATGTAACAGCAAATGAAGGAGGATTAAGTGCATGACTCTAATGAGGTTCTCAAAAGTTAATCAAGTGGCCTACTTTAGATTAGCACCTGTAAGTAAAGAGCTGTGTAATTATCAGTTGAAAGTTTATGGGTGATCATGTTTATCAGGAAAACTAATGGGATGTACTGTAAATGAATTGTGTGTAATAGGAATGGGAATAGTAAAAGAACACGGTTAATATACAAAACCACCTGATTCTGTCTAAATAGTTAGAAAACAGTAGTTTTGTGTACCTGCAGGCCTGAAATTGGCATATAAGAACACCTTTAGGACTGTTTTGAGCAAATAAAAGAAGTCATGATGACACACAGATGTCTGTTTGGGTCAGAAATGGTTAGTTCAGGCACATTAAGCCTCATGGAAATATCATTTTGTGGCACCATTCATGTCAGAAACAAGATTCCTGTAATAAATACTGACAAATATGACATCAGAGAGTTATGGAGCAAAGCAAACCTAAAATAGAGACTAAAACTTATACAGTAATCGTATGCAAACATCCACTGTTGCCATGCATAGTGTTGTAGTAATACTGTCTACTGTCATGACCTATTCTGTGTTTGCAGTGAAAAATCTTCCCATGTGAAGAAGGCCGGTGAAGGAAACTGACCATGGCGTCTATTGATCAGCCCTGCCATTAGCGAATTTCCATTACAAGTCTGCATATACAGTAAAACTCTGACAGGCTTTAATGGCCTCTTAGTCAGATTGAAGGCCTGCGTGTGTGTGCATGTATGTATGTAAGAACGCACATTAAAAGTCTCCTATAAGGGGATGAAAAATGGTTATTGAATGCATCTGTAGAGCTTTGCAGTGGTGACTCTCTGCAGTGACTGGTCAGTGATGAGGGATGCTGCCAGCTTCTTCTGAAAGCACCTGTTAACAACAAACTGATGAGGATGAAAACATGAAAATGACAGAGCAGTGGGGACTTTTCTTTAAAAGGAAGATGATAAGGAAGATGACACATATATGAGGCTCCCTACAGTGTGTTGCATTGCACATACTCACACACACACATTGCACATACTTATTATTATTATAGGGTGTTGAAACGACCACCAGCTCAGCCCTGGTTCTCCTCTCTGGGTGAGAGCAACAGTGCTCAGTTGATCCCTTCAGACAAAACAGCACAATCCCTCCACATCAGAAGCTCCTCCAAGACAGTCCCAGCCAGTTTAAAAAAAAAAAAAAAAAAAAAAGATGCTCACTGTGCGTCCAGGAAAAATCAGATGAGATGCATTGAAAGACAGATCTGCTGTGTTCTCCTTATCGATATATGTCTCTGGGTGCGGCGCACAACATCCCGCATCCACTAGACAGCAACTCCTGAGATTAAAATCATGTCCGGCCTCAAACTATGACTGCATCCAAGAGAGAATCGTCAGGGGAACAGGATGCATGTCATGGCTTTCTTCTTTTGCTCTCCCCTCTGCAGGATTATTCCTTTCATTGAATCCATCCGATGGAGATGGCGATGGCGATGGAAATACTCACACACATCCTCAGCAGTGATGACAATCTTCAGGCTGTGACATCTGGAATGAAGGAGGAAAAAAACATGCAAGCAGCTCTGCAGATGCTTCAACAGCAGCAGCAGCAGCAGCAGCAGCTCGGTGATGTAGCAGCAGCTCCGGTTATCCTCTCACCGGTTAGTGCGTCTGTGCACGCTGGTCTGGGAGATACAGGGCGTTGCTGCATGGCAGGATGCTACTGGAGAGGAAAAAAATATATAGTTTTTATTGTTTCATCCTCTAATCCTCATCCTGACCTCGAGTTTTAGGGTGAATTAAATGTCACAAAAAGAGAACATTTTGTATTTTGGCACATTTGGAGTCCCCATATAAAGACATATTTAAGGATGATGATTTAAAGGCAAAGACCTTAAATGTTGGAATTAATTCACAGCTATTTAAATGTATTCAGATCAGATTGACAGCTCTGTTTCATTAAATCAGACCAATTTAAATCTATTCTGGGGCTACTTGGGGCTCTTTGGTGGAATGAGAGGATTGGGAATAACTGCATGGAGGAAAAAAAAATATTGTTTTTATTGTTTCCTCCTCTAATCCTCATCCTGACCTCGTGTTTAAGGGTGAATTAAATGTCACAAAAATAGAACATTTTGTATTATGCACAGTTGGCACATTTGGAGTCCCCATAAAGACATTTTTTTTTATTATTATTTTTATTTAGTGTTAAAGGAATACATACACATACTTGTAAAGGGACATACAGACAGCAACAACAACATGAATAAAACAAACAAAAAAGAAACATAAAGACATTTTTAAGGATGATTTAAAGGCAAAGACCTAAAATGTTGGAATTAATTCACAGTTAATTGAATGTATTCAGATCAGATTGACCGCCTGTTTCATTTAATCAGACCAATTTAAATCTATTCTGGGGCTACTTGGGGCTCTCTGGGGAAATGAGAGGATTTTGGAATAACTCGGTGAAATTAGGATAAAGCTCTGCAGGAGACTTTTCTTATTTCTCATCTGCCACATACTGATCCAGATGATCAATTGGGCTCCATCATGTCAATGCACTGCTGTTGTCAGACTGAGTAAACATGAGGGAGGATTGGGAATAACTCAGTGAAATTAGGATAAAACTCCACTGTGAATAAGAATATATTTTTTTATTTCTTCATAATACTGATCCAGATGATCAATCAATGCACTGCTGTTGACAGACTGAGTAAACATGAGGGAGGTCTGAGAGAGAGATGTTTTCTTTAGGGCCTCTGTCTCTTTAAAGGCTGCACCTGCGCAGCTGCCTGGTGCTGATGCTGCAGTGCCCGGGTTATTTTCGGTAAAACCAGCCGGGGTTACTCGCGTTCAAGCCGGCCCTACATGCCTTACATCACCCAGGAGAGGAAATCAAAACCATTTTTAGCCAATTGCACCTGCACTTCTTAATCAGAGCAATTTAAAACAGAGCTCTCCAGTCGCCACGTGAGCAATTTCAGCACAGCATCTCCATCTCTCATTTATGCCTCTTTTATCTCTGCATTAGACAGAGAAACACATGTAAATCTGAATCCATCACACTGATTGCAAAGATGCTAAGGCCTGTAAATCACCACAGGTTGCAATATATTTTGTTCTTATTTCTCCTATAACTCAGCCTCAGTGTGATGGAGCCCAAAATAAAGATGGATGCTTTGTTTTTACCTGACTTATTGATAAGACTGCTAAAGAGACACGTGAGCAATTTCAGCATCTCCATCTCCATCTTTCCATTTATGCCTCCTTTATCACTTATTTATCAACCAGGACCATGTTGTTAGACAGAGAAACACACATGTAAATATGAATCCATAACATACTGTTAAGAATTTCCCAGTAAAATAACAGTAAAGAACTGGCAGCAGGGTTGCCTTTATGTTACTGTAAAATTAACATTATTATACTGTCGCTGAAATTTACAGCTTTGTACTGTTAATGAAAAACACTGTTTTTTAAAAAAAAATAATTTCACAGTATTTTACAGTTAATTAACTGTTTAAAGATACATTATATAGCTGTTTTTCCACCTTTCTTTTACATTATCTTACTGATTTGTTTAAATGCACTATTTATTTTTTAAAATACATTTTAATAAACATTATTTTTTGCCTATATGAATATACTTAGCAGGTTACATACATAGGAATAGTCACACTAAATACAATTAAAGGCATGTGTTAGGAAAAAGGCTATAATAGACTTGTTGACACTTTTCCCAAAATGTATGTCTATAGCTGGCTACAAGCACAGAATGCAAACCATAACAACATGTAAGTGAAGAACAATAAAGCTAATTCACTGATTTTACAATCATGTACAATGTACAAGCCTCACATGAGCATATCAGGTCTCAGAATTAAAAAAAATACTGCATGAAACTGTTACTTATGATACTTTAGACGGTTGATCAGCTTTAAGAATGCATTATAGTTCAGTTAAAAAACGGCCTATGAGCGTAATTTAACAGGTTTTCTTTTGTATTAACAGTAAAGCACTGTTTTTTAGCAATAACAGGTTAATACTGTTGAAATCCTGCTGTAAATTAACAGCAATTGTTTACATTATAGGCCTGTAAATCACCACAGGTTTGCACTGTGTTGCAACATATTTTGTTCTTATTTCTTCTATATCTCAGCCTCGGTGTGATGGAGCCCAAAATAAAGATGAATGCTTTGTTTTTACTTGACTTATTGATAAGACTGCTAAAGAGACACGTGATGTGCTATACTTAAACCTATTATTCTACTTAAAAGGCCAAATCCTGATTGCATAATGTCATATTTGCCTGGAGGGAAGGAGAGATGACCTTTCTTTACGCTCTCTGTAGAATAGACTTTGAGTTTGCATACATAAATTGTCCAGAAACAGCCAACCACTCTCATTCATGCCCTGTGAGAAAACATCACCACAAGGAGGCAGATCATTAATCAACTAAATGATCATCAAGTCCCTTCAGAGATAACATTGTTTCTCTATTCATGAAGCACACATTAACGGTGACCGGCTGCCACATGTGTGTGGCATAAGAGCAAACACTCATGTTATTTTCAGTCTGTGAATATTTAAACTCAACAAAGACAAAGTGACTGCAAGGAGTGAAGGTATTCTCGGACAGGAGTGTGCTCACAAATGAGGGTTAGGCTGGCACAATATAAGCACTGAGCTCAAGTGTTAGCAGACATCTAAAGGGACAAGATGGCACTAAGAACAGCTGCTCTCCTCTCTGTGGGCTTTATTCTGCTACTGACAAGAGGAGCTCTCACAGACACAGGTGAATATTTAAGAACATATTTGAGAAAATAACTGACTCACTTTTGTGTGCATGCATCATGCAAACTGTAACTGAATGGTATGCAGGTCCGGAGACTCTTCCCATCAGACTGTCTGTGGAGAACGACCAGTCCAACATGACTCCTGAGTCTCATTTCAGCTCTGTGGTGGAGGGAGGTGTGCTGCTGGGCGCTCTGAGGAGACTGCAGGAAACACAGCAGGACTTCAAGTACGACCACCCATGACATCCCCTCTAAAACCTCTGCATAACATCCTTTATTCACAAAGCTGGCTCGGCTGTTTCTCCTACAGCTTGTGATTACCTTATTTCTGCTGTAGACAGATGTCCTGACTTTCTCTCGGTGTGTGTGTGTTTGTGTGTGTTTGTGTGTGTGGCCAGGTTCACTGTGAAGGAGGACCCAGACTTCGGCCTGTTGCTGGAGAGTGTGAATGGAGTAGCTGGAAACGAGCACCAGCGGACGTACTGGGAGATCCTGTCAGAGAGCTCAGGAGAGTACAGCAGGCTGGATGTGGGTGAGTTTCCTCCCCAGAGTTTACACACAACATAATGAGCCGTAATGAGGCAGGAGGATTGGTTGCCTTTTCACTTAATGCCACAGGATGTCCTCTGCTGTGATTATCCTATAATATTATGACGGTATTAGTTGTTATTTTGGCTGTTCATGTGCAGGCGGTGCAACTTCATAATTATGCAGCACAACTAAGTGATGCGTTCCGCTCAGAATCTGTGTTTATGCATGAACTAAAATGTCAGAGTTTCTGATCCAAACTTGTCCCCTTTTTCACAGGAATCGGCTGCTACAAACCTAAAAGCAATGAGCACATCATCCTCAGGTTCAGCACCTGGCCCCAGCAGTGATGAGCGAGCTGAGGTGTTCAGCAGTAACTCTTCAGGATCAGATGTCAAAGAGAATCAAATTTGACTTTATGTTTTTGGGCATTTCTGGCTGTCTCTGGATTATCAAGTTCCTGTAAAGTGCAAAATGTTGTGACCGGATGAGTGAGAATAAACTAAACAGCAACATCTAGTGGCAGTCAGGAGCAACGTCATTTATCAAATGTACACAGAAAGTAAAAGTAATACAACTTCTGAAGACCACACAGAAAATAGAAGAAGAAATGTCTCATGCCAGGAAGCCTACTGTCCATCAACATTGTTTGAATAACACCGGGACGTGAGACACATACAGCTATTACATCTCTCTTCAGTCTCATGATAACTTAAAGTCTGTTGAAGGAAACTATTGCAGATTCAGGGTCTTCAACTGTTTATCTCCACAACTCCAGAAGGTGCTGATTTAAAATGAACTGGGTATTTGCAATGGAGGTTATAGTGTGTGGATGCTTTGCAGATAGGGCAGCAGTGTTTCACGGTTATATGATCCATCTATATAAAAATAAAGAATTAATTTGACTACAAAAATAGACATATTGTGCTATTTTTCACAATAAGTGATTTATAAATTTACATCGTCTACTACCTGTAAAAACAAATTGCTTATAAGGTCTACACCACTCTTGGTGTTAACTCTGACTCCTGAGCTCCTCCGACCAAATGCTCCTCCCTCCCTTTGTAACGAGATTAAGGTTTCATCTCCTTCCAAGACAGATGGACTGAGAGGAGCAGCGAGGCAGAGAAGCTATAATCTCTGTGGTATCACTTCCCTTTCTTTATGTATTTATCTTTATTGCTTCCTTTCTCTTAGAAACACAAACACGTTTACAGACACACATGTTGTAGAGTGTGGGAGATATTCAACCAACCAGAGAATACTCTCATTTGCCTACCCCAAAAACAGATCTCACCACCTGGCACTTCAGGTCAAACGTTTTTTATTTTAAATAATTAATATATAATAATAATTCCAATAAATATTTGACACAGCCTCTCAGACTGATTTAAAATTCACCCCGCTTGTCTTTTCTTTTCTGACCCTGTCTCCTCCTCACATCACACAGATTGACTGAATTTAGCAGTTCTGCTTTGTTCATAATTCACCGTTGACTCGGAGGGATTTGAACCTGCAGGCACCGAAATCTTCTCGTCATAGTGTAAAATCCCATATATAGAACCCGAGGAGAAATTGTAGTCTTCAGTGTGTTGGAGAGATTACAAATAATGTCTAAAAACATCCAGGTTTTAGTCCACTGATTAGTCCCCACAATTGGATGAAGCAGCAGAAACACACAGCGTGGCTCTGCGCTGTACAAGCTGTCTGTGTATTCCTTCTTCATCTGACGTCTCACTGTACAGTCAACATAGTGCTTTATCCTTTAGATGCTAAAAATAAAAAAAAGACAAAAGTGTTCTTTGCAAGGAATTCCTCAAAGAGAGATAACAAATTCAGGCAATAATTAACCACAGTGTGGTGGGGGAGAAGCTACTCACCACATGATATAGAGCAGTCACAAATGCAAGGGATGCACTGTGAAAAGAACCGCTTCCAGCCGGTGTCCTTCTTCCTGCAGTTGTCTAGCCGACTGCAGCCTTTTTTGGGTGGGCCGAAGTAGCTCTTGTACACACAGGTGGAGTTGCACGTCCCATTTAGCTCCCTCTCGCTGACTTCGATGCGTCCCCGCTCACACATTCCTAAAAGACAGGGAGGAGAGAAGATGAGCTGAGAGGTTCATGAGGGATCTTTGTGTCATTGTGTTTACTTACTGAGGCAGGTAGGCTTCGGGGTCCAGAGGCCGTTCAGCAGGCAAGTTCTGGTCGGGTTTCCCACCATCATGAAGCCAGAGCGACAGGAGTACCTCACCACAGAGCCAACCCACCAGTCGTCGCCATAAACGACACCATTATAGTCCACATCTGGCCTCCCACAGGTCACTGCCATGCAAAGCAAAGGATGACATGAAGCTCCATCAACAGGCTGATCATCAGAAAGAGTGACTTCTATCTAATGTCAACAACAACAACATTGTTGTGGTAGTCTTACCTCTGCACAGGGACTTGTAGCCGAGCCAGCAGCAGCTTGAGTCTCCACAGCGATCTCTCCTCAGCTCCTCGTGTCGCGACTTACAGCCTCCTAAACAAAGGGGCGCTGACCCGGTCCAATAGAAGTCGTCTATGAAATCTGGTTGGGGATTCCATTCTGTCTCACCTGCAGTAGAATAGTTTTATGAGCTTTTTTCATACATTACAACAGGACAAATCACAAACATCCAAGTTGTTTCATGCAAAACTCAAACAAAATCTTTCCAGGCTTCAAGGCCAACATTAAGAAAGATGTTATAGTTGTTATGTAGGGATCCATTAGCATTGTCTTAGAGACCATGACATGATTGAAAAATAACATTATCTTACCACTACCTTCCACCTCACCAATCCATCCAGGAAACTGAGAAATGGCTCTTTGGAAGGACCCAAGCAACAGCAACAACAACAGTGGATATAACCTCTTGGTGTCCATCTTTGGATGCAACCAGTTTCTGTGGAAAAAACTGCAGACGGATCTGGGCACTGAGTCTAAGTCATATTAATGTCCAGCAACATTATATACTGTACATCCTCATTTTTGCAAAGTCGACAGACATGAAGCCATTAGAAGCTGTCCCAGTAGAGCGGAGTTCACCGGCTGCAGAGTGAAGAAGCAGAGAGCAGTAAGTAACACTTAAACTAAGCTGTGTGTGTGCTGCCTAATCTTGTACACACAGCTAATGCCACCACGCACTTTACAGTATGTCGTGATGCGACGAAGACACACAAGTCATTTAAGTCACCTGATCACGGAGAAGTGAGAAGATCACATTGGCAGGTGTAGGGTTATGAAAAGCAGTAATAGATTTACCATCAAAAAGCTGAAATTTTTTGAACATACCTTTGAGTAGTAGAATTAGAATATATACATTATGTACACATCTTTAGGTTGATTTTATCTAATGGAGGAAAGAAGAAGAGTGCCTTCAAACAGTCCATCTAGACATAGTATATAATATTATGAGTCAATAATATGAGAGCGACAACATTTCAGTTTACAGTCACCTAATATCTGTTTGTCTTCTGAGAAGCTCAGTCAATACATTTTAGATCAATGAAATGTCCAGTCTAGTAGAGTCTGATTTAATCAGAAAATAGAGCTGCAGTAGAGCAGTTAGATCCAGCAGGGGGCGCCATAATGGAAGTACAGATGGTGGATACTTTAAATATCAATGCAGTGACCTGTATACCATTTGAATTCAATTCAGTAACTCAGTAACACTTAAACAGAATTTTGTGCACTATTAAAAACAACATTTTTACTGTGCAACATTAAAAACATCCGATTGAGACAAAAACAAATATTTCAAATGTGATTTTTGCGTCACAACTTTATTCAAGTTGTAGATGAAGCATCAAAAAACACACACACTGAGCTAATGAGGTAGGCCTTCTTTGCTGGATTGCACGCATTTCAGTGAATATTAATGCCAACGCGCCTCATATAACCTTCACAATGGTGTGGCTGATATACTTCTGAATTTGGGACAGCTTTCCCATCTAAAAGAGTTGGAATGACAACCCACTAGTCAGTGCAGCATTAGTATCCAACTCTCTGAAGATGTTACAGTATGAAATACAATGAATGAATTGAAAATAATAATAAAAAAATACTGGAAAACGGGCTGTCCACGAGCTCAACATTAGCAAAAAAACACACTAAAACAGGTTAATCACCTAACATAGGCTTATAGTCAAGATTGGTCATCATGGAGTACGCATCCCTTCATTTAGACGTTTTAATTTATTAATAAGTTCCTTCAGTCCCCGTTAAAGGCTCAGAAATTCCTCAAGGTCTATGAGACAGCACAGCTGATTACAGGCTATCCTGTCATGTGTAAGACGTGTATTCAGGACTGTAGCAGTCAAACCACCTGCATTCCTTGCTGCTGAGCAACATCCTGGAGTTGCTGCATGACAGAGTCCTCCCCAGCTTGCGACAAACCTCCAGTGAGAACGTACAGCATGCCCTCCTCCTGACTGCCCTCCTCAGTCCTCTGCTCCTCCAGCAGCACCCCCCTCAGTTCTACCTGCGACTCCGAGGGAGCCGCCCCCGGGGATTCCTCCTCGGTCTGGCCGCTGTCCTCGTCCTCCTCCGCTTGATTACTTTGTCGTTCCCTCATTAGCTGCTCGGTCAGTTCCACGCTCTCGTAGCGAATCAGTTGCAGCCGCAAGAAGCCGTCCTCGTGCTCCTTGTACCTGACGGAGTGATGAAAAGAAGGGAATCAATGCTGCAACACCCCACACATCTCAAACTCAGCTTTACTGGGGTTGATTGATTTTGTCAATGCAAGACTTACCTGAACCTGGGGTGTCCAGAGGGCCATTTGAATTGGTGCTTTTTGTGCAGATGAACAGTTAGGTTGTTGCCCCGGGTGAAGCACTGATCACACACATGGCACTTGTAGCGAGCTACAAAATTCCCCTGATTAGGGAAATGAAACATTAGAGAACTATAAATGACATTAAAACTCCCTATCTGAGTGTACATTAACAATAATGTAAAAGATTCCCTCTTTCACCTTATGCTCTCTTTTGTGGTGAATCTTCATGGTGCCGAGGGCACGAGAGGTGAAGCCACAGCCTGGAACGTCGCAGCGAAAAGCCGGCTCGCTGCTGTGGGTATCCAGGTGTTTGCGCAAGTCTATCAGATTCTTACAGCTGGAAATACAAAATCCAGAGTGGGAGTATTAAGAAAACAATAAAGTGTGTTTCAAAGCTTAATCTTGTTTTCTTTGTGCTGCTGCATGTGATACCTGTATTCGCAGTATTCACAGCTGTATGGCTTCTCGTTGCTGTGGCGGAACTTGATATGGTTGCGCAGGGAAGAGGGTGACGGACAAGTCATGTCACACAGCGGGCACTTATAGTGGCTCACTGGAACGACAAGAAAAAGACAAAACAGTGGTGAGATCACATCATCTAATAATACTGTAGACAGAGCTGTTTGTCGTCACTCACTTGGACACCAAAGTGTATCACATGGTCAGCTTGGTCAAAAATAGACATCATAAAGGCCTATTTTCTACTTATGCTTGTGTCAAGCATCGACATCCTGATGAAATAATGTACTCTAAAGGCACTTTCAGAAGCCATAGTCCGTTTGGTTAGTCCGAATCAGAGTGAAATTGATACTTTTGGTTTGTTTTCTATTTAGTCTGGTGCGGTTTGTTCAGTGCACCAATCAAAGTGGATAAAAAAAAAATAAAAATAAGTTGCAGAGGGGCGTGTACGAAGGAGCAAATTTATCTTTTTCATTTGGAGAGCTGCCACTTCTATGCAGAGAATCAGACTTTGATGCTGTCAAATCTTTTCACTTTGACTCGGCTCTGATCTACCGTGCGCACGAATCCCTTCTCCTCCAGTTTATCTGGAAGGACTTTATAAACGTCACTATTTTTGTAGACTTTATTTAGCATATTCTGCGTGTTCTCTTTGGCCCAGATGTCAAGCAAACATCGGACTTCTGTAGAGGTCCAAGTCCATCCTCTCCTACTCATGTTAACCTGTTAACCTGTCGTTTACAGCTGTGTCCATCTCAACACAGGCAGTCTGCGTTTTGGTTCGCTTGGAAACGGTCTGAGACCATTTACGAGAGGTGGTCTTGTACTGGTCCACACCAGAGTAAGATTACGAACAACACCAGAGGTTGAACTGCAACAGAGTTCAATTAAAACAGACTAACTGTTGGCTTGTGAAAGCGCCCTAAAACACTGTTGCTATAACAACACAGACGTCTATCAATGTGAATTGCTCATAGCAGGTGTCCAGAGAGCTGAGGCTTACTAATGTTTACTAATGTTTATGGGTAAACTTGAGCAGCTCAAACAGAGCGTTTCAGACAGAGGGTGAAAAGAGGAGCTGCAGCACAGCCGGTATGAGAAAAATAAAGCGTTTTTTGAACATTAAAGCATGTAAACATGTTCTACTTGAAAAACCAAAACACAAGTATGCACCTGAAAACAAGCATAATAGGTCCTCTTATGGACAGTGTGGACTTTAAGTCCTCCCCAGCATATGGGAACAACAACTGATGTAGGAGGGACTGACCGTGGGTTCTCATGTGGTCTCTCAGTAGTCTTTCTGTTGCAAAGCGTTTGGAACAGTGAGAACACTGGAACCTCTGACCTGCAGCACACACACAAGCACACAAAGCAAGAATCACCAGATGGGAAAATTTTAACCTGTTGCAAACATTGTTATTAATCTTCCTGTCATAACACATCTGACAGGTTTTTTTTACCTTCCATGGCGCTCTGTCGTATGATGTGGTCAAAGAACTTGGTGTTGTTAGCGTACATCCCCCCGCAGCCTGGACACGCCACCGCCTTCTCTTGGGTGTGGCTGCGCAGGTGCTCCCGAAGCTTAGGACGCCCTTTAGCGGTGGCTTCACAATCTGCAGAGTGACACAACTTTGGATTCAACAAACCTACATTCTTAGAACTAAGCAGAAAATATAGTATTCAGCCTTTTACATATTCTTTGACCATGAATTGGTTGCGTAATCTTTAGCTACATTGACATTTCTGAACTTTAATCTTGACGTTAAATACCTTTCCATCCACAGCGTATGGGGAATTCATGGTCTCCTGTTGGTACATCTATGCACAGGCTATGCATCTCCACATGGCGATAGAAGAACTCTGGGTTTTCATACGGTGGTTGCTTTATCGAATATGCATAGAAAGAAGAAACACATTTTAGAGTTCAAGAAGAAAAAGTTTAGATTCTACTTCATGGGCACTTGAAAGGAAGAAACCCTTCCATTTATCTCAACTGTGTAGACTTGGGGGTCCTAACTGCTTGGCTTGTGGTATAATTTAATTTATATTTACTGTTATATCAGTGAATGTACAAAGGCAGGTGAGGCTGCAGGTGAGACAACAGATGTTGCAAAGAGATGTATTTGCTTTCCATACATTGTGGACTTGCATTATCTGAAGCATACAGATCACCACACATTACAACTGATGCTTGCCTCTCCACATTTAGAGGTAAATATAGAAGTAATCTTGCCTTGCTCCACCAGCAGCAGCAGCAGCAGCACCACCATCTGCCAAAGCTTACCTCACATTCCTCCCAAAGGCAGATGAAATTGTCTGGGATGTCTGGGATGATGTTGCAGTTCTGGTAGCCGATGGAGCAGGTGCCCATCTCTGGATGGGCGTTGAGCACCTGTTGACCCAACTGCTTCAGCTTAGTGTGGTAACAGTGAAAGAACAGATGTCTTCGCAGCTCCTCGGGACCCTCCACAGAACAGAAACCACAGTCTCTCCAAAGACAGTTTCTCTCCCCTTGGCACAAAAAGGAAATATTTTGCATTAGTAGGATTTTGCATTGGGGCTGCATGGTGGTGCAGTGGTTAGCACTGGTGCCTCACAGCAAGAGGGTCACAGGTTCGTATCCGGCTTGGGGCCCTTCTGTGTGGAGTTTGCATGTTCTGCATGTTCTCCCCGTGTTAGCGTGGGTTCTCTCTGGGTACTCCGGCTTACTCCCACAGTCCAAAGACATGCAGGTTCATTATTGACTCTAAATTGCCTGTAGGTGTGAATGGTTTGGTCTGTCTCTATGTGTCAGACTGGCGGATGGATAGATTTTTGCATTAGTAGGCGTCCTTCTTGCAGCTATCAGACTCCACAACCAGCTCTGCTCCCAGTAGACCACTTACAAAAACTGACAATAACCTGATATTTTCAGGTGGAATTTCATTTCATTCTCACTGTGCAATATCATTTTCCACTTGTGCAATTTTGTTAATAGTCTGCTTATTGTCAATACTGTATATACTGCTCCTATTTTTTATAGTTCCTTCTATTTAAATGGTTCATATTCTGTTACACTTTGTTTAGCTCTTTTTCACTGCTGCTGTAGACTGCAAATTTCCCCACTGCGGGACTAATAAAGGAATATCTGATCTTATCTTATATTTCTTGTTGATCATCTATTATTTAATAGTGTTATTTAACAAGTGGAAAATGATAGCGTACAGGAGCATCTGCTGCAGGTCCAGCAGGATGCTAAGAAGCTTCTTCCCACAAGCGGTTAGGCTTGTAAATGGACTGTGTCCCCTCCCCACACACACACACACACTCACTTCCAACCCCCCAACATTAACACAGAAACAGTTTTTAAAGCTAGTCACATGTCAAACACAAATTTTGGAACAGTAATGCAAACAGCCCTTTACTATGGACATAAATGCACTTTTCTCTGCTGCTAAACACGACTGCAAATTGTATGAAATTGTGTCTGAAACGTTTACTTATTTTATCCTTTTATTGTTATCTTTAGGTATGTTAATTTTAATACTTATTTATTCTATCCTTTTTAATGCACTGACGGGAGCTGGGAGAAACAATATTTCGTTTCCTTCTGTGTATGCAAATACTCAGCGAAATGACAATAAAGTGAATCTTGAATCTTGATATTGCACAGTGAGAATGAATGAATGAATGAATGAATGAATGAATGAATGAAATTCCACCTGAAAATATCAGGTTATTGTCAGTTTTTGGTGTGTAAGTGGTCTACTGGGAGCAGAGCTAGTTGTGGTCTACTGGGAGCAGAGCTGGTTGTGGTCTACTGGGAGCAGTGCGGATTGTGGTCTACTGGGAGCAGAGCTAGTTGTGGTCTACTGGGAGCAGTGCTGGTTGTGATCTACTGGGAGCAGTGCGGATTGTGGTCTACTGGGAGCAGAGCTGGTTGTGATCTACTGGGAGCAGAGCTGGTTGTGGTCTACTGGGAGCAGTGCTGGTTGTGATCTACTGGGAGCAGAGCTGGTTGTGATCTACTGGGAGCAGTGCTGGTTGTGGTCTACTGGGAGCAGAGCTGGTTGTGATCTACTGGGAGCAGTGCTGGTTGTGGTCTACTGGGAGCAGTGCTGGTTGTGGTCTACTGGGAGCAGAGCTGGTTGTGATCTACTGGGAGCAGAGCTGGTTGTGATCTACTGGGAGCAGAGCTGGTTGTGGTCTACTGGGAGCAGTGCTGGTTGTGATCTACTGGGAGCAATGCGGATTGTGGTCTACTGGGAGCAGAGCTGGTTGTGGTCTACTGGGAGCAGTGCTGGTTGTGGTCTACTGGGAGCAGAGCTGGTTGTGATCTACTGGGAGCAGAGCTGGTTGTGATCTACTGGGAGCAGTGCTGGTTGTGGTCTACTGGGAGCAGAGCTAGTTGTGGTCTACTGGGAGCAGAGCTGGTTGTGGTCTACTGGGAGCAGTGCTGGTTGTGATCTACTGGGAGCAGAGCTGGTTGTGATCTACTGGGAGCAGAGCTGGTTGTGGTCTACTGGGAGCAGAGCTGGTTGTGGTCTACTGGGAGCAGAGCTAGTTGTGGTCTACTGGGAGCAGAGCTGGTTGTGGTCTACTGGGAGCAGAGCTAGTTGTGGTCTACTGGGAGCAGTGCTGGTTGTGGTCTACTGGGAGCAGAGCTGGTTGAGGTCTACTGGGAGCAGAGCTGGTTGTGGTCTACTGGGAGCAGTGCTGGTTGTGGTCTACTGGGAGCAGAGCTGGTTGTGGTCTACTGGGAGCAGTGCTGGTTGTGGTCTACTGGGAGCAGAGCTGGTTGTGATCTACTGGGAGCAGAGCTGGTTGTGATCTACTGGGAGCAGAGCTGGTTGTGGTCTACTGGGAGCAGAGCTGGTTGTGATCTACTGGGAGCAGAGCTGGTTGAGGTCTACTGGGAGCAGTGCTGGTTGAGGTCTACTGGGAGCAGAGCTGGTTGAGGTCTACTGGGAGCAGAGCTGGTTGTGGTCTACTGGGAGCAGTGCTGGTTGAGGTCTACTGGGAGCAGTGCTGGTTGTGGTCTACTGGGAGCAGAGCTGGTTGTGGTCTACTGGGAGCCGTGCTGGTTGTGGTCTACTGGGAGCAGTGCTGGTTGTGGTCTACTGGGAGCAGAGCTGGTTGTGGTCTACTGGGAGCCGTGCTGGTTGAGGTCTACTGGGAGCAGTGCTGGTTGTGGTCTACTGGGAGCAGAGCTGGTTGAGGTCTACTGGGAGCAGAGCTGGTTGTGGTCTACTGGGAGCAGTGCTGGTTGAGGTCTACTGGGAGCAGTGCTGGTTGTGGTCTACTGGGAGCAGAGCTGGTTGTGGTCTACTGGGAGCCGTGCTGGTTGTGGAGTCTCACAGCTGCAGGAAGGAAGGAAGCACTACAGGATGTAGAAATGAAGCTATAACTATTTGTCTGAAGTGTCAGTAATGCTTTGTAGCTGAGCCTCAGGTAGTTAGTGGTACTATACTACTAAAGACCTGCTCACCTCCTGCTTCCTCCTCGTCCTCCTCCGCCGCAGTGAGGTGTCCCTCCGCGTGTTTACAGAAGTTATCCATCCGACTGAAAGACTCCTGGCATGAACTCCACTCACACTCCAGCTTCAGGGTCTTCTTGTGGATGCGTTTGTTAGGAGGCATCTCTCTGTTTCCCGTGTTTCACCCGCAGACTGAAGCTAGAACCGTCCAGGCTTCTCCATCTCCATCACCTGGCTTCTCCCGGGTGATAACGTTAGCTAACACCGGATGTTAACTCTAATACAACATTAACTCTGCTATAATAACAGTTAGAGTTTCACAAACATCCTCCCGGAACTGTTTAACTAACTATTAAACATACGAGACTCAAATGATCACTTAAATACGAGCTTTAACTCAGTAATTATCTGTTTAAAAGCACCGACCAGATGTAAACAAGAGAGTTGTTTTGGTCAGCCACAAGAAACTGTGTGCTAGGAAGAATGTCTCCGGTCTCCACAGAAACAAAAGTACACTTCAATAGTTCCGGGTGTAATACGTTCCGTTTAAAAAAGTGAAACTTTTAAGTACTTTTCTTGGCATTTATGCTACTTTATACTATATGGAAAATGGAATATTTATAAAATAAATACATTTATATATATATAAATAAAAACATATATATATATCTACACATATACATATATACGTATATATACAGTATATATACATATATATCATAAACAACATTTTTGATAAAGATAAAGAAATTGAATATCAAAGAATTGTGTTAACTAGATCTTTGGTATTTCTATACCGCAATTTCTTATTTGTTGGCTGACTAAAACCACTGCAAATAATAATGATGGCAAAATCTTATATTTCCATTTTCTCAGCTTTTATTTCTCAATTTGAGTCTTCCATCCCAACAGTAAACAGTTTCTCACTTGCAGTTACACTCCTAAGCAAAATAGTCCAGTGCCAGTTATTACTTCACATTGATTTTGTCTGCTGAACCCTCAGGGGAAAAATGCATATCAGTCATAAAAATACAGCTATGTATCCAATAATACCAAGAAAGGTATAAACAATCAATTATCAATATTCTCATCACGACACCCTTTACCTGCCATAGCCCTATGTAACTTTTTCAACAACCCAGACGTTATAATCTCACTTCATCTCTTCTAATATCCCCTCTATTAACCCAATTCCCTGTCTTCAGACTGATTATAGCCTCCTTATCTTTTCATTGATTTTCTTCACAATAACCATTCTGTGTGCGTTCATTCAGAGGTAAAAAAAACAAAACAAACAAACAAGCAAATAAATGATATTAACGTATTCATTCTTATTATTAATGTTGCATGGATTGATAGCCATGGGAAATGATGTGTGAACAGCAGATTGCAATGGACCGCTGTGTGAATATTTTTGTATTTTTAGAGCACTTCTAGATCCATAAATCTGTTATCACATAGTAACAATTTAGTTGCAGTCAACCATTGATGTTGGCTACCCTGAAGACCGAAAGTCAACCCCACTTATTGTACTTTCCTTTAAAAAAAAACAAGTACAAAAATATACTTTTAGGACGGACACTCAAGATCCTTAAGACAGTTACTTTTTCCTGCTTGTAATTACTGAAATTTAGGCGAGTAACACACAGTGCTGCTGTTGATGTCAGAACCCTAGCAGTTTTATGCTTCTGTGAAAATGTTCTATGAAGTGAATTATAGCTTTGAACCGTGCACTGGGGCTATACTGCAGGTAGACTCTGAGGCAGAAAAGTAACAGTGAGGTAATGAAATCTATCAAAAGGCAGATGAACCATGAGCCTGTAAAATAGTCCCATAAAACAATAATTATATTTTCTCAGTCAGCGCTCTCTCTCCTCTTTCCCAGTGTGCCGTCTAGACGTCGTAGAAGAGACGCACCAGATGATAACGGATCCCAAAAGCCAAGACGCTGCCTATCACCTGGGAGAGACACAGCAAAGAGCATCCGGTGAAGCATTCACATAATTCTCAATGATTATTCTAGTATGTTTGAATACAGCAGCTGCTCTGTTCTACCTGTATGATGAGCATGATGACTGTGAGGTTTCTCTCATGGGTGGGACCGAGTAATTTCAGCACCAGATTTATTAAGGTCATGTTGTTGCACTCAATAAACTCATCATCTCCCTCCTGGCCTCTTCGCACATCCAGCAGCTTTAATAACTCTGCCACCTGTTGAGGATCAAAGATATTATTATTGTTATCAACCAATAAACACAGCAGGAAGCCTGCCACTGGTGTGTTTACCCACCGAGACCAATACTCACTACATGCTGCCCACATCTCCAATGTTTTCAGAAATTCATAGAATAGTAACATAATGAAGTCAAACAAATTTGCAATTCTCTCTGATTATCTGACAAATTAAATTCAAGTTTAATCAGGTCAGAGGCTGGTCTGTGATACGAACTAGTCTGCCAGTGTTGTTGTTCACGGTTTTACTGCATCTTCACCTTCAGCCACACTGCTGTATCATTTTTTGGGCTTCAAAGCTTCGGTGAGAAATAATCAAAGGTATTTGAAGCTCTGCGGCGCGGCGCAGCAGGCTGACATGTTCTTCTGTTTGTCTGTCTCCATCTCCCCCGTTTCAGTGCCCGGGGCAGTGCCGCTGCCGCACTACTGTACACAAACACCTCTAAACAAACAGCGATATCCGTCTGAGAATAGCTAATAATAATGTTGAATATGAATAATGAATAATGTTGTGGTATTATTCCTCATTTCATGGGCTATTTGGGGATTTAAAAAATGAAGAGGAAGGTCTGCACACTGTAGCTTCCTTAGAGGGCAATTTATTGGCACATCTTCGTAAGTGAAGAGTTACGTTTCGAGCCCAAGCTCTTCTTCAGACTATTTGGGGATTTATACTTTATTATTACATACTTATACTATATATTACATATATATATATATATATAGCCCAAGGGTACATGCTGATGTGCAATTTGTGCATACAGTACAAACATGTTTTACATGAAAAATCAAATAATGCCACTGCATTCTGATACTGTACACTGACAATGTGAGTGACATAAAGCAGAAACAATTAGTCAATTACATGATTAGTCGAGGGACAGAAAATTTAATTGGAATTTTAGTTTATTTTTAATTTTGCTAATTCCTTAATCATTTATAGCAAGTAAAATAGCAGCTCTGTTTCATATAATTTTTAATTAAATATCTTTTGTTTTTCCCTGTTGATCGGACATAACAAGCAATCTGAAGACATTACCTTTGGGCTCTGGGAAAATGTGTAATTTTTCACCATTTTTTGTTTTTCTTTTGACAAGATGGTTAAAGCTGCAGTCGGTAACTTTAAGCAAATATGATAAAAAAAAATTCTTTTAATAAAACTGTCACAATATCCTGACAGTAGTACAGATAACTGTGAAAAAAAAAATCATGTTCTTCTGCCTTCTCTTAGTGCTCCTCGGCAGCGCTGATCAAATATGTATCAGTATTCTGTTACTGTAATGCCTATTCCTCTCCTCAAATGTTTTCAGAAACATCTTGTAGTGTTATTTTTTTTCATTTTACAGCTAACGAGTCCACTAAAATATATTTCTGAAAACATTTGAGGCGAGAACAGGCATTACAGTAACAGAATATTGATTCATATTCGATCATCGTTGCCTAGTTTGACCGGAGTTCGCGAGTTCTGCGAGCGGTGAGTGACAGCTGCTGTCGAGACTCCTCGGCTCTGATAGGTTGTTTTCTTTCGGCCCCGTGAAATCTTCCAAATGCCACTAAGCACTAAGGACTTCAGCTTTAAGCGATCAGTAAAAAAAAGAGAACACACAATACCTTCATAATGAGGTGTCCTAATTTAGAGAGATCCTTTCTTTTGAATTTAGAGTAGCTCATCCCCAGTTTGCCTGTGTCTGGATTCAGCCTTTCATTGGGAGAAAGATAAAAGGAACAAAAGGCCGACATTGAGAGTACATAATCAGCATAAATGAAGAATGAATAGATATCACAAACAAACGTGAGTGGCGGGTTACCTGGGGAGCCGGTGTCTGGGACAGGGGATGACGTGAAAAAGCTGAGGCAAGGAGTAGATAAAGTTAACCACTTGAGGAATGAAGAACAGCAACATTGTTTTGCTGAAGTGTCCCAGGATGCCGACTACAGCGAAGGTCATCCCAGCAAAGTAGCAGAAAGTGTCTCCCACAAACACAGATGAAGGATACCTGTGATGAAATAGGTTTCAAGTTGACAGAATATAGAGGCACCGACGTGACATATATATCCCTCATATTCATAAAACGTCTTCAGGTTATAAGTTTAACTTACCAGTTGTGGTAAAAAAGTGCTAATGTGGTGAAAAAGAATGGTATCATGAAGTAGAGGGAGAAAACATGGTCATCACGGTAATCTCCTGATAAATCAGATAACACAATAAACCAGATGTCAGACGAAACATGTTCAGCATTTTGCATGTTTTGAGGATTTTTTTTGTGCAACAGGACAGTGGCACACTGTAAAACAACCATAAAACACGAAGCATCACATTCAGTCTGAAAATGATGACAATTCTGCCAGTGACCTATGATAATTCCACACTTATTCCCAAACTATTTCCACTTGTTTCAGGAATTTTCAGTGTATCCATATATACACTCCTGACTTGCAGTGTAGAGGGTGTGATCTGTAATGCTGATGATGAGAAGGAAACGAGCACACACCGCTGAGCTCCAGCAGGTTGAAGACGATGATGGAGCCGGAGATAAACAGGGCTTGACCCGACTCGATGCCGTTGATGCCCGCTAGGATGTTGATGGCATTTGTGCAGAATACCGCAAGCATTCCCATGTAGACATAGTAGAGAATACCTGCAGATCATAGATGGTATAATTTACAGAATGACGCACAGTATCCAGATCACAAATATAATGTGTTTCCCCAAATGTTTACATATGGCAAGCAGCATAAGATAACTGCTTTATGTTTCTGAGGAAGATTCATATTTCAACTGCACTCATTTGACTCCCAGTAGAAAAGTTGTAGTAGTACTAGTGTGGTTGGAAACAAACCACAATGCCGCAAACAAGCGCACAACTCACCCATATCCAAGTGCAGCCCAAGCAGGGCTCTGACGGGCTTGGGCACCACGATGACGGTGTTGCCGAAGTTGGTAAAATAGACCATGAGCAGCGGCAGGGAAGCCAAGGAGGGAAGCAGGAGCTTGTGTCTCCACCGCAGGTTCAGCACGTCATCGGCAAAGCCCAGGAAGATCATGCAACAGATGGCCAGAAGTGCACCAATCAGCTGTACGAACTGACCAAAATAAGAGAAGACAACAACAACACAGAGAACAGAAGAGAGTTTCAGATTTAAGAGAAACACACACAGGTCTACTATGCATCAATCAACCCACCTCATCGTGTGGGAAACCCGTGCACTGATCTCCTACAAAGCAGCTAAGGAAAGGCACTGGGATGAAGCAGAAGAGGATGATGAGGAAGACTGTCCCACTGATCACTCCTTGGGACTCTGGGCTGCAGAGAGGGATGACCAGGAAGAGAGAATTAGGGCAGGAAAAAGAGCATATTACACTTCCAAAATAGACACTTTTTTTTTTTTAAATTCATTTTTATTTGGAGACATTGACACTTTACATGATCAAGGAATGTACATGTTTGTAGCATGATGTAATGAGCAGCATGTACTTAAAAGAGTGTTTCCATTTTTTTCTTATTTTAAGTGTACATATACAATAAACATTGTGCCCACCCATCCATCTACCCATCCCACCCGTCCCAACCGTCCCACCCTCCTATTCGTGGGGTACACACCTACAGTAGCACAATGTCCAAATAATGGGAATAAATAAATAAATAAATAAGTTAAATATATACATATATAGATATATAGACTTTTAACAGTCTCTTCTGCACTATATTCACTTTTTTAATAGTCGTGTATCACAGCTGTTACCCTGAATTATATTCAGTTTTAACAGTTTTCTTCATCTCCTTATATTTTTATATCTGGTATATTTGTTTTTATACTTTGCACTACTGCATTTTCTGCCTTTTTACTAATATGTTTTTGCACTATGGAACTGTGATGCTGGAAACTCGAATTTCCCTCGGGACCAATAAAGTTACTATCTAAAGTTAGTATCTATCTATCTAAATGAATCCTTGAATAAGTTGTCTTCCATTATTCACTAACTCAGTGTCATTTCATCAATGTCCTGGTGAAGTTGATTCCCATATCAGCTGACAACTATTGATTCAATAAGCAAACAAAAGAATAGAAGAAAATTGAGTCATGGTTTGACAACAAAGTCTCACAAAGAGACTGCATGCCTATGATTACAACATGGACTTCTATTATAAAGTAGTATTAACAGTTTTCCTCATCTCCTTGTATTTTTATATCTGGTATATTTTTTTGTACTTTGTACTACTAAATTTGTACTGCCTTTTTACTAACATGTTTTGCACTATGGAACTGTGATGCTGGAAACTTGAATATACTTGATATATGTACACATCCATACAAACACATGAGTACATACATACATAATCATAACATATTCCCAAGAACCCTATATATATATATTTGGGGTACCATGTGGAGAGAAACAGAGCACCACATCAGGTTGACAGCAAGATAATATTGATAAATATAGAAATAGTAAGAGTAATAATTAGATTATTATTATTATTATTATAATTAGAATAGTAATTCTATGAGATAAACAAATATACATGTATATATGCATACACAACAAGACACATTTTGCTTAAAAATATGATTAAAGGGGAACTAAATGATATGAATAGAAGATAAAATGACTCACACTTCCTTCTTGGATGTTTTGTTTAGGTCCACTCCGAACAGTCTGGCTGAGATGAAGTAGTCTTTGAAAGCAGGGATGAGTTTCAGTGTGGCCATGCAGCCCAGAGCAGACAAGAAGCAGTTAATCACCAGCGGGAGGACAGGGACTGGGGACATCTTCTCAGGCATGTTGTCCCCTTTGACAGATCAAATCAGGTTTCTAGCTAATCTGACACCTTCAGGCGATCGATGAGCGAGCTTTGGCTGTCTTCACTGAGGTATAAAACATGTCAAAACATGTGTTTTAAAGCGAAATACATCTCCGAGCTTCTGGTGTCAAAGAAACACAAGTCCACAAGTCGCAATGATAATCCATATTACCTTTAATGACGTGTTATTGATGCTAATATCTCTGCCTGGTTGACTAAACTCCACGTCTGGTTTCACTTTAAGTCCACGTGGTTGCTAGGAGACGCTACTTCCGCTAACTCTTCAAAATAAAACAGTGTTAAACATTATTATTAGCTAGAAACAGTGGTTGCATTAAAGGGAAAGTTTTTAATAAAGACATAATTTATTGTCTTTTTTTGTTGTTGAAAATATCACAGTATTCGCTCTGTTTTTAAGATGTCTTCGTGTATAGTTGTGTGCTCAACATGTAAACAAACTTTTAGCTTGACAGCTTCCGGTTACTGATGTTGACACGGAAGAGACTTCTTCTTCGTTGGTTGTTATGGTAGAATGAACTTCCGCCCTCTGCTGTCAACAAAATAGTTTCTTTTTTCTTTCTTTCTTTCTTTCTCTTTTTCTTTCTTTCTTTCTTTTTTCTCTTTCTTTTTTCTTTCTCTTTCTTTTTTCTTTCTCTTTCTTTCTTTCTTTCTTTCTTTCTTTCTTTCTTTCTTTTTTTCTTTCTTTCTCTCTTTCTCTCTTTCTTCCTTTCTTTTTTCTTTCTTTCTTTCTTTCTCTTTTTTTCTTTCTTTCTTTTTTCTTTCTTTCTCTCTTTCTCTCTTTCTTCCTTTCTTTTTTCTTTCTTTTTTTCTTTCTTTCTTTCTTTCTTTCTTTTTTTTTTCTTTCTTCCTTTCTTTCTTTCTTTCTTTCTTTTTTTTTTCTTTCTTTCTTTTTTTCTTTATTTCTTTCTTTTTTTCTTTATTTCTTTTTTTCTTTGTTTTTTTCGTTCTTCCTTACTTTCTCTTTTTCTTTCTTCCTTTCTTTTTTCTTTCTTTCTTTCTTTCTCTTTCTTTCTTTCTCTCTTTTTTCTTTCTTTCTTTTTCTTTCTTTTTTCTTTCTTCCTTTCCTTCTTCCTTTCCTTCTTTCTTTCTTTCTTTCTCTCTTTCCTTCTTTCTTTCTTTTTTCTTTCTTCCTTTCCTTCTTCCTTTCTTTCTTTCTCTCTTTCCTTCTTTCTTTCCTTCTCTCTTTCTTTCTTTCTCTCTTTCCTTCTTTCTTTCGTTCTTTCTTTTTTCTTTCTTTCTTTTTCTTTCTTTTTTCTTTCTTCCTTTCCTTCTTCCTTTCCTTCTTTCTTTCTTTCTCTCTTTCCTTCTTTCTTTCGTTCTTTCTTTCTTTCTCTCTTTCTTTCTCTCTTTTTTCTTTTTATTCTTTCTTTCTTTTTTCTTTCTCTTTCTTTCTTTCTCTTTCTTTCTTTCTCTCTTTCTTTCTTTTTTCTCTTTCTTTTTTCTTTCTCTTTCTTTTTTCTTTCTCTTTCTTTCTTTTTTTCTTTCTCTCTTTCTTTATTTTTTCTTTCGTTCTTTCTTTCTTTCTTTCTTTCTTTCTTTCTTTTTTCTTTTTATTCTTTCTTTCTTTTTTCTTTCTCTTTCTTTCTTTCTCTCTTTCTTTCTTTTTTCTCTTTCTTTTTTCTTTCTCTTTCTTTCTTTTTTTCTTTCTCTCTTTATTTTTTCTTTCGTTCTTTCTTTCTTTCTTTCTTTCTTTCTTTCGTTCTTTCTTTCTTTCTTTCTTTTTTTCTTAACATAAACAGCAGAAGGCATTGTGGAAATTAAAGGCAATGTACCAGTTCATTAAAACATAAATCTGATCCATTACTTATGTAAAAGTAGCAATGCAAAAATGTGAAATTATTCCAGTACAAGAACAAGCCCTGCATTCAGCAACATGTACCTAACCAGATATTAAAAGTATTTAAAGTACTTATTATACAAAAAAGTGGCCCATCACTCTGAGTTATATTAGATCATCATATATTAGATTTTCTTTGGTTATTCTTACTGATGCATTAATGTGTAAATAAATCACACATTGCTTTTTGTTGCTGGTTGAAGTGCAGCTAACTGCAGCTATATACAACGGAGTAGTTTAATCTACAGCAATACATATGGGCTCTCATAAAAAAAGATTTTAAATTTTATAATATTCTGCTTTTATTTTGAAGCCTCAGCCTTCCACTTCCTCTTTAGTGCAGCGTCGCTCCTCCTGCAGCAGCGCCACCTGTTGGCCGCTGCTGCTCTTTGTCACATCATCACTGTGTAGGTTAGAGAGAGGCAGGAGGCTACGAGCAGCAGAGAGTCTGTGATGCTCCAACAGAGAGCAGGAGGCTTCATTTTGAATCCATAAATAACGACATCAGTCAGAAACAGACTCTGGAGAGAAGATGGGACTCACATTGTTGGCAGCTCATCGCCATGAAGACAGCTTCATGTTACCAATGCATCGCTTTCGATTCCCTGCAGCCTGCAGCAGCAGCTCGGACCGCTCAAGTTAAAACGGTAGGTTGTCATGAAACTACCATTTATCATCGGAGTTGTGCTCGTTAACCTGCTGCTGCTGCTGCATCGTCCTCTCTGCTAATGCACGATTCATTTACAGCTACGCAGCGTGGACGCAGCCTTTTAGTGCATGAAGCTTCTGCCTCATATGTGATCTAAAACATGTACATTTAAGTTAAGGTGCATCCCTTTGTGCCTTGTGCTTTTTAGTGCATGAAGGCTTCTGCTTCATATACACATGCAAAGTTAAGCCATCATGTCTGTGCATCCTCTGTGTGCATTGTGCGTTATTCCTCAGTTATAACTTGTTAGTACCATCATAGAAACACAACCTGATCTAAAACATGCACATTAAAGTTAAGGTGCATCCTCTGTATATTCTGCATTATTATACCTTGTTAGTACCCTCCTTGCATCAAGATGACTGATTGTCCTTTAATGCCACTCCACAGCCTCCAGGGATCTGCTCTCAGTCCTGGTATTTCCATCTGGACCTGGTGATATGAGAGGCTCTGGGAGACGCTGATGGAGCTCCAGGAGTTGGGCTGGCTGTGTCTGGTGGGTCTCTTCCTCACCTCCTTGCTCATCGTGCTGGGATGGCTGTGTCAGTACTTGCTGAGCGTGCTGCGGCTGTGGGGATCCAGGAAGACAGCCAGCAGGCAGCAGGACAGCAGAGGAGCAGCCTGTCAGCAGCAGCTCTCCCACACACAGCAGAGCCAGGCTGGAGGTGTGTGGGGCTTCCTGCTGAAGCTGCGCTCGAGCCGGGATGGAGGACCTGTACCCGAGGCCGGGGTTAAAGGCTTGTTGACCTCTCTGTTCTCCTTCAAGTCCTTCAGGGAGCACTGGCAGAGGACCTGGGTCAAAGCTCTGAACGAGCAAGCTTGCAGGCATGGGGTAAGTGGAGATCTTTAAGCCATGAATAAGAGGAGATGGTAAATGGTAAATGGTAAATGCTTTTATATTGTGCTTTTTCTAGTCTTCCGACCACTCAGATCGCTTTACACTACATGTCAGCATTCACACACACATTCATACACTGATGGCAGAGGCTGCTAAGATGCCAATTTTGCCCATCAGGATCTAATCTCAATACTCATTCACACACCGATGGCTATGCCTTCGGGAGCAATTTGGGGTTAAGTGTCTTGCTCAAGGAAACATCGACATGTGACCCGGAGCAGCCGGGGAGATAACCACCGACCTTTCGATTGGTGGACGATCTGCTCTACCCTCTGAGTCACAGTTGTCCCCATATCCCATATTGCAAAGGCTGAGTAAACACGATGGCAGCGTATATAGTAGAGCACGCCTAAGGTTACTCCGCTGAGCATAAATAGTTAAGCACTGGCTGATGCAGTTGGTGTGCACATGTGCGCTTGAAGTGTGTGTGTGTGGGCAGGGAGGTGGAGGTGTGGGAGTTGGAGTGTCTAATCGGTAAGAGGATGGGGGGCAGAGCGTTGCGTAACAGCTCTGAATCGATGCACACAAGAGCGGAGAGGCAAGACCAGTCAGCGGAGCCACAGTATGAACACCCACACCTCACAGAAATAGTCTGATATCCCCCGGCCTGTGGGGGGAAATGGATGATCACAGTGGGAAGAGGCGAAATCTGTGTTGTTGCTCACCACAGAAGATCTCACCTTTCCTGCATCTCATAACATAAAATTAATTAAATTGTATTACAGCTGCAGTAGGTCACTGCTTCACACAGAAATATTGTGGTGAGTTCTCCAGACAGTTGGTAGTCGGGCACGTATTAGAGGATTATCTCAAGTTCCTAAAGGTCTCCTTTCAAATAGCTCCTTTGATCTATGTGAATCAAAGTCTGCCACACAGTCAGATGTTCGCCATGAGCACTGGAGGAGGAGATGGATCCTCTAACACCCCCCCTCCACTTACAAACTGTGTGTGTTTTGAAGATGAGTTGGCGGCGAGTTTAAAGGGGTCAGATCAATCCACGGAATGAACGTACACAACAAACAGCACTCGATTGACTGATTCATAAGGGTCACCTCACCATGGCTGATTGAAAGCCTCCCTCAGTTGTTCCAAGTGAAATACTCATTCAGTGATGGAGCAAGTGTTGCATGTTGGCTTGGAAAACAAATACACTTGGAGCTGAGCCTAACGATGCAATTAATAATAGGACACTGATTGTTCAGCAGGATACTCTTTGCTTGTTTTAGGGTTGTGTCTAGAAGGTAGCCTGCAAATTGCAAAATCTAATCTGAGATCTGCAAAGACTTGCAAAAACTCTATTCCAGACCAATGCTTAACCTTAGCCATCGAAAGATGTCCGACTTGCTCAAATCTATCTTTTTAAAAATACTCTGCTACGAAATAGACAACAGTCAGAGTAAAAAATTAGATATGACAGTGTTCCTCACATTACAATACTAGTTATTATGGTTGGGCCATAGCTCAGTATTTATCAACGTTCAGGGGTATTGTATGATGTAATCATCACGTGTTATCATTTTACAAGAAAAGAGAACAATTTTGAGCAAATTGTAATTAAAAAGGTACATTTAGTGTTTTATCTGATGTATCACCCATCTCTATAATAAACGTAAATCTTAAAGGAACGCTTCGACATTTTGCAAGCTGCTTTTTTTAAGTGCTGGTGTCAGATTTTTTAATCTTTGGAGGGAGCCAGGCCAACCGTTTCCCTACCTTTTCCAGTCTTTATGTTAAGTTAAGCTAAGCTAACTGCTGGCTCTAGCTTCACATTGAGTATACATAATACTAATTATAATAATAAAGTTTATTTGTATAGCACTTATCAAAACCAGCGTTACAAAGTGCTTTACAACAAACACAAGAATAAGATACACAGTAATGTTTGAATAACCAGGAAAGCATAAGGGAAAAAGAGGAATGAACTTAAAAACAATAGAGAGCTTCAGGGATGACGTATTTTTGTAGGCCAACCAGGAAGTTAGCATCTCCCTGGTTCCCTCAACTAAAAGCCAATGAGATTTTTCCATTGGTTTTTGGATTATTGCAGAAAATAAACTCTGCGAAGAACAAACGTTTATGATACTTTGAAGTGTGAATGCAATCACCAGAAGTAAAAAGCTAACGTTAGGCTATAAACGAACTACACCACGGTCGCATGAGCGCGAGTATACACAACGAGGCCGTAAAGGAGTCCGTAAAGGAGGACGAGTCGGCGTGATGATGTTTAGTAGTCTCATTTAGCCACTCGTTAGCAACCACCTTTTTTAAGACACATTGAGGCTTCAAAATTCACAAGTGATATTTTATGTCTTAGAACAAAACGTTAAAATCTCTTCAGCTTGTGTTAACTACAGACCTTATTTCATGCAGCAAACTAAAAACCCATTGACCTCCAGTCGAGGGAACCGAAAGTGCTAAAATGCGAACTTATTTCCGGGTTTTAGGACTCATTCCTGTAGCTCTCTATGGATGATTACACTGCACTTTATTCTCAATGTTGAGAATAAAGTGCAGTGTAACTCAATAGATAAGAATAAAAATGAAAGGAAAAACGATAAGAAAGTCTTTCAATAAAGGTAAGTCTTCAGAAGTGATTTAAAGAAGATACTGATGTGAGTTCCTCTGGCAGCTCGTTCCACAGCCAAGGAGCCCTAACGGCAAATGCTCGGTCCCCCTAGTTCTTGAGTATCAGGTGGAAATAGTCAGCAGGTTCTAGCCTGAGGATCTCTGGATGTGCACTGGTTTATAAAGAGACAGCCGTTCAGATATATATTCTGGGGCCAGACCATGAAGGGCTTTAAAAGTAACAAGTCAAATCTTAAAATCAACCCTTAAACAAATGGGCAGCCAGTGTAAGATCATTCAAATTGGAGTAATGTGTTCTCTTTTCTTGATTTTTTGCTTTTTGCACAAGTCTATGAATTGATTTCTGATTTTTACCCGTTAAAAGAGCATTACAATAGTCCTACCATGAGGAATAAAAGCATGAATAATAGTTTGTGTCATTAAAACTCAGCATTGATCGTATCCCAGCAATATTCCCGTCATATACAAGACTGGTATTGATCGTCTCATCTAAGTCTCTGAAATAGAAAGTCCCAAAATGTCAAACTATGCCTTTAAAGTCTGACAGTGTTTGTGTTGGTCTTTAGGACCTTAATTAAATATGAAGAGGACAATTTATGAGAAGGATGCATGACAGTCTGTCCTGTGACACGTACACTCTAACATACTGTACAAACTGTTACAGCTACAGCACAAACATGTTCATGTGAATCCTTCACGGTCTAAGAAGTATTTTCTCTGCATACCACATGTGTTTCGGTATGCAGCATAAAGCCAGCTGTGTGTGTTTTCATCAAAGGATTGGAAGTATTGGAAGTGTTTTCGTGCTGGTAATAAGAGGCGAGTGAGCAGAGCAGTGCGACTCTCTGGAACGGCTTCTCTTTGATATACATGGCGGCAAATTGGAACGTGCCAGCCGAGTTATCTTACAGCGGCCTAATTAGTTGATCCGTTGTGACCTTCGTTGCTCTCAGTTACCAAGAAGCTCCGCAACTTCGGAGTGAACCTTGGGTGAACTTTGGAGTGTTTAGTGAGAGTTAGATTAATGGAGTTTCCAGGTGACAACATGAAAAATAAATCACTATACAACCTGGCTGTAGTTCTGTTTGGGATAGAATTAGTAATTGAATAGCCGTTTGGCAGTAGCCTGCTACTCACATAAGGAAGGCTTACATGTTAAAGGGTTGTGGTTTAATAAAGAAGGTTGCTATGGATATTTTTTTTGCTCCTCCGTGGGTTTGATCTATGATGACTGTATGACCTTTAGGCTCATGAAATGCTTTAAAAACCCAGTAGATACAAGGCTTTTTACCCAGCTGTAATAAAGTATATGATGTTTATTATAAGACAATTCTCCAGACTGAGTAAACGCGCCAGTGGTGGAGGAGACAGAGACAAGCAGTCCATGTCTGTCTGTCCATGTGGTGTTTAGTTTGTGAACCGAGAGTGTGAGCCAAAGCTTCCCCGAGCTCACTCATCACAATAAAATATCTGCTAGTCTGTGTCTGCGTGCTGAGCAATCTGTTATTCTAAATGTGTCTGGGGCATATGCAAATCACCTGGGAGATTGTTAATGAAAATTGTAACATGATATACTGAGATAACAAATCACAAGTATGTCTTGTTGAATAGATATACCTCCAGGAGTCAGTCTAAGAGCCAATGGCCGAGTGATTGAAGACATCGTCCTTGTCTTGTAACTTAAAGGTCACATGTTTGGTCTCCATAGCGATCATTATGAAGTTGTAACATGTTTTAATAGCCAGTTAACTCGCTCCGTTTGTCTGTACTGTTTAACAGTTTAACTGTTGTTCTGGATTTTTCATCTCCTCCCTAAAAAAACAGTCTGGAAAAACCTGCTGTGGGGGTTTGTGGAGATATAGTATTAAGTGGCCACAAGCGAGTCACATGGCATTCTTTGCCTCTCACACACAGTAAGCACCTGCCACCTGCCAGGCATGTTGCCCTGGCCACTTAGAAAACAAAGACACAAGAGCAGCCGGCCCTAAACTATGGTCCCGTTCTCCTCTAACTTACATTTCCTGATTATGTTTCTACATCTGGCAAAACATGAGGAACAAAGTAGGAAGATACGTCTTCAGTGTCATCGCATGGGGATTAGCGTGCAAAGCCTTTATAGCGTTAACCTAAATACTTCTGCGGCATTTAAGATGCTGACAGAAGTCTTTAAATAATGATGTTGAAATTTATCCAAATAAAGGCAAATCGTTGAATGAGCCCGCACGGAAAGTTTGACGTGATAAACATGGTTCAGCAAAACCCTTTCCTTTCAGGCCTCATTTTGTTAGGTTAAGCATTAGAGTTCCTTTTTTATCGTTTACTTTATTATTATAGTTTTTTCCCTTCTGCTTTTACTCAACACCTTGAGACCCAAAATAACAAAGACTTGAACCACAGCAGCATTCCATGGTACAGTCCATGAAAATTGGTACAAATATCCATCTGTATCCTCCTTTAAATCATTATATGCAGAGCTCAACTGATTAGTAGATTGATAAAAAATAATAATCAGCAACTATTTTGACAAATGGATTACGTGATTAAAGGACTTGTTGGACATTTTGGGGAATACTCTTATTCAGTCTCTTGCCGAGAATTAGGCCCAATTCCAATCCGGCCCCTACACCGTCTCCCTACCCACTTCCACTCCGTTTGTGCGTTCACATGGATGGTCCGTCGTATTAAATTAAATCCCAAATGGGTGATAAAACCCTCCAACAGCGAGTCTACATCGATGCTGACTTAACCAGCTGCCCTTACTGACAACGTACAACGCCGTTTTGTGTTTCCCCATGAAACACGCTCTGCACAAACATTTAAGTTCCATGCGACTACCGGTACAAACAAAAAACTAAACTGCTCAAACTAAAATAGACATTATTGTCATGATCATCTCGTTACAATGGCACATGGCAGTGGGTGGGATTATTAGGCAGCAAGTGAACATTTTGAACTTTGTGTTGGAAGCAGAAAAAATGGGCCAGCGTAAGGATGTGAGCGACTTTGACGAGGGCCAAATTGTGATGTCTAGACGACTGGGTCAGAGCATCTCCAGAACTGCAGCTCTTGTGGGATGTTCCCGGTCTGCAGTGGTCAGGACCTACCAAAAGTGGTCCAAGGAAGGAGAACCGGTGAACCAGCGACAGGGTCTGACCCGAGGCTCATTGATGCACGTGGGGAGCGAAGGCTGGCCCGTGTTGTCCGATCCAATAGAAGAGCTACTGGAGCTCAAACTGCTGAAAAAGTTAATGCTGGTTCTGATAGAAAGGTGTTAGAACACACAGTGCATCGCAGTTTGTTGCGTATGGGGCTGAGAAGCTGCAGACCGGTCAGGGTGCCTACAATGGGCATCAGAACTGGAACACGGAGCGATGGAAGAAGGTGGCCCGGTCTGATGAATCATGTTTTCTTTTACATCACGTGGATGGCAACGAGTCGGAGGTGTTGACTCGGCCTCCAAATTCTCCAGATCTCAATCCAATGGAGCATCTGTGGGATGTGCTGGACAAACAAGTCCGATCCATGGATGCCCCACCTCGCAACTTACACGACTTATATATAATTTACACATTTCTTATTTATATTTTCGTATAAATTCTCTATGTTATATATTTCTATTCTAGAATGGGAGCAACTGTAGTGTAACCCAATTTCCCCTCTGGGGCTGAATAAAGTATTTCTGATATTAATTTATTTCTTTGCCGGAGAGAGAGGGAAGTTCGTACCAAAGCTTGCTGCTGTATTTCTACCCTCCACCTTAAAGAAGGGTGCTTCATTGAGCTGTGAGTGTAACTACAAGATAAGATAAGATATTCCTTTATTAGTCACGCAGTGGGGAAATTTGCAAATGGAGGGTGTAGAAGCCGGATTGGACTTGGGCCTTAGAGTATGCCATACCATTCATACATCATAGTTATGTCTTTCATATCTCTGGAAGTATTAGGATGCGTTTTTGGCCTCCTTGGCTTTCCATAGGTTAGGCAATGCTCATGTAAGACTTCTGACGGATGTAACACTCAAACTGGACTTCCTGGATCTTATTTCATTATCTAACAAAAACCTCTTAGGATCATTGTGAAACATTATATTCATTTCAGGACCTGTGTTTTCTGTATTCCAGGCACTCAGTGAGTGTTGCTGTTTTACAGTAAAATGGATGAACATTATGGATATTTCAGTAGCAGTCAGGAAAGGAAGGTTTTTTCTCTTTTGAAGTGAACACCTCTCACTGTGGCTATTTGGTATTCATCGGGCTGTACCTCTGCGCAATCTTCTATCATCATTATGAAGATTTAAAACAGTCAGTAGGTCACCGTCTGTAGTTTTGAATAACATTCATTTCAGATGTCTGGTTTGGCCGTCCTTGTCGATATTCTGCTCTCTGCAGCAGAGAGTGACGTAAGCCAGGGACCCTCCAATCCTCGCGTGGGGCTGTGTCAACGCTGCTTGCTTACAGAAAACAGCAAATGCCATCTCACTAATTTCCAGTGTCGTCAGGATGCTGTGTGACGACACTCCGTCCCGAGGCGAGACCTGACCCTGACCCCTGAAGTGCAGTATTCAAAACAACAAGGCGAGGCTAAAAAAATGCTTCAGGGGGCTGAATCCTGACAGGAAGATGGGAGTTGTTACATAAATATAGTAAACAACAGAAAACGGTACAAGCTAAAGCATCGTTTGTGTTTGCAGAGACAAGAGACATGGTGTTAGTGGCAGTGCCCCATTCAGCTTCTTCCCATTTAGCCACTCTTCCTGTGTCCATGTAATCCAGGGATTTGGCCTGAGGCGTCATCGCAGCTGGTTATATGCGACGGAAGGATGTCCACTTGCATGAACACACGCACGGTTTCTCATACTGTGGTTCCATTTAAACATGAGCAGTTTAAACAGAGAGATTAAAGACACCTGAATCTTGTTCCTCCTGCACTTGTGGACAGTAATCCCATGATGCAGCTTGTTTCATGACTCAGTTGTTTATCCAGAGAAAATGTCTGTCTGCTGAAGTATTACTGCAGAAGCCTCTGGATATAATCTTGCCCTGGCAGGCGGACTTGATATGGAGCTATTCGGATGTCTCTGGATGGATTATTTCGTGGAGGAGGCTTGAAGGACTGAACCGGTTGGCCTCTTCAGACCAACAGATCATAATAGCATCGTCAGGCTGTGTGTGCATCTGCAGCTGACACATGATGTCAAGCCATCGTCACCGGGTTCAGTGGGTGGTGGAGGAGGACTAATGGAGCATTCGAGTGTGCATCTGCAGGGAAGGAAGCTCCCTGTCCATTCAAGATCTGCAATTATAAAGAGCCTGGTGATTATCTTGAGGCCACAGTTCACTTCTTCCCTCTCTGACTGTGAGCTGCCGGTAGATGATTAATGCTGTGTGATTATGTTCAAGTAGATTTCTACTTAACGACAGGGAACGTTAAGCACTCAGAACTCATTTGCAATGACAGTGCAGGAAAACCGACGTCAGTCACTGCCGCTGATGAAATTCAAATCAGTCGGTTTTACTTTGGCGACACAAAACTTTGATTTTACCATGGACCATGGACTGCATCTGAACAGGGGGGGGGCTACATAGGCCTATATTACTGATGTATGAGTACTGAGCAACGTTAGAGAAGACATTTTTAGACCGACAATCAGGCCAGGATTGCAGCTCTCTCTTTCTCTGTCTCTATTTCTCTCTTTACCACCACGAAAAGTAAGCAGGCTAAGAAACCGAACTTAGCGACGTATTCTGTCTGTCTGTCTATCGATCTCCTCCGCCTCCGGCCACTATGGACAGCGACCGCACCGACACACGCACCCCTAGCTCCTACACACATCAAATAGTGCTGTCCATGGTTCCCAAAAATACAGATCAAATTCAGGCTTTTAATCCCAAAAAATATGATATCAGACCTTCGGCAGTCTATAGATTTTACATTCTTTCTGTAGCAGGCATTACTCTACAAGGTGGCTCCTTTGACTCAGCATTTAAAATGGAGAAGCACATTATGCATTATTCTAATATCATATAGTACCTGAACAAATTGTAAAGTGAAGCTGGATCCTAAAAGCTCAACATAGGAGTCCTTGCAGTCCATCTTGTTATAGTTTTGATGTACTGTACTTCAGCTAAATTAATGTAATGTAATGTACTTTATTAGATGGTTGTGTTGAATATTCGATTCTGATTGGTCAATCACAGCGTTCTGCGGTCTTTAATTTCTTTATAACAGACCGTTGCTATGTATAACAGGCCGTTGCTATGTATAACAGACCGTTGCTATGTATAAAAGACTGTTGCTATGGGTGCAGCTCTGATGTCGGACTCTGGAGGACCGTTTTTGTGTCAAAATATTGATTTCTTCAGTAAGTAGCCGTGTAATAAGCAGGATAATGTACAGCTAGCGGGTCATTGTTGTGAAAGGATATACAGTATATCCATATCAGCCATTGAAACATATAGGAGAGTATACCTATACCTATACCCGGTATTCCTTCTCTGTAACCTCCCCATATCTACCTAGTAGTACACCCATCTTATCAACGACCACTACACCACTATGCTAACATCGCTAACAAACATTGGCATCCCTCCAGCCGCACTGCTACGTCTATCAAGGGTAAAGAACCTAATGTGCTTTGCCAGTCCAAGTGATCAAACCAGTGTGTTTGAGTACGTAGGCTAAATGTTTTGGATGTTATGACTTATTGTAAATAGCTTTTTCTACACCACAAATGTTGTGCCCTTTTGTAGCCTGAACCTGAGATCCATGGTAGTGAAAGAAAAGGCAGGAAAGGAAGATGAGGGTCAACAAAAGCCACAGGGGGTTGGAGTGTATTTCTGGCTGACCCACATGCTTTTCAGAGGAGATCAGCCCGTCGGACCCAAAGGGGGTGAATCTGACAAACCTGAAGTGACACCACCGATGTCCTCAGGAACGGTCTCTTTCCAGAAATACCTTCCACATACACACTCGGTTGAACAGTGGTGGTTCACAAGGACATATCAGAGGTCATGCTGCAAGCATTGCCCCCCCTCCATGACAAAATGAGCTCTGTAGCCTCCTCCGCCAGGAGGATACACAACACCACAGAGCGCCAGATGGCTACCTAACAGGCCAATGGGTGCAAAATGTCTGAGTAAACTCCCCTTTAAGGACTAAAAAACCATAAGCCAGGTAGATACTCAAGGTCTTACAGAGTCAAATGGGTAAATAATATTGAAATATTGTCCAACCATATTTCATTTCAGTTACATAATAGATCCAAAAAGAGCTATTGGGGGTAAGGGGTTATATTTCTGGGGTTCCGGTGTAGCCAGTGGATATCCGCTCATTGCTCGTTGGTTACAGTCCGATTTGCAACTTCAGATGGAAGACTGGAGTTGGATTTGAGAGATGACGTGTACGATCGGATTGTTTCACAAGTAGCCAGTTTACAAGCTAATTTAAACCAATAAAAAGTTAAATCATTGGCAGACGATAGCCGAAGGGTTCAGAGATTGCATTTCGGCCAAAGCGGTCCGCCTCTTTTCTCGTTTACCTGCATTCAACCAAAGCCTGCTCCAACGTGATTGGTCAGTACTACTCGGAATACAAACAAAAACCACAACACTTCCAATATCTTGTCTTACAGATTCTTCATATGAATGCAAGATTTTGACTGACACATATTGGCAAGTCTGTGCCGCTGGGTGCCTTAGAAATTTGAAAAAAATATAAAGCTGTCAGTTTGTATTTGTAATGTTTGACATAAAAAAAACACAAGTCTGTACTGTAAATGCATTATGGCTTGTCAGAAATTTAGGTCTGGACTGAGGGATTTTAGTGGGGGGCATCTGGTGGCCTAGTGGTTCTGTGTACCACATACAATAGACACAACAGACATTTGTGACTGCATATAAAGAGGATATATATGTATACATATTCATATATAATCTATGGTCATACCCACATTCTCCTCCATTCCTGTCTACACTCAGATCACATTTTTAATAAAGGCAAAAAATGTGACACTATTTTGCTCTCTTTGTGCTCATTATTGCAGAATGTGGGTGCCCCACTGACATTTAGGAGTATTCGCTCACAGCATTCAACACTCATTGCAGAGATGCCAGCGGGGTTTGACTGCAGTGACACAGACCTTTAGTGATGCTCATCTCATGAGCTGCACACAATCAGAACCTCGTGATCGATGGGTTTATCTAACCCCACTCAATCTGAAACGCATCACATCATATTCGTCCTGCACTTTGGACGGAAGTGAACGGTTGGGTGACTGAGCAGTTTTAGAAGCTTCTCCATCCAACCGAAGTAAACACAGCCGGTTGTACACTCTAGTCATGTGGCTGCGGTGTTGGTCCAGGGAACCTACGTAAGCTTGCAGCATCGTTGTTGGCTTCCTGCCCTTCTGGCTGGAACACTGACACACACTATACTGCAACATGCACACAGACACACACACCACAAACTTTGTTATATCATCCTCCCACCTCTGCCCCGCCTCCACTGTTGTGTTTGATAGAGATTGGACTTGGACCTAGAGGAACATATGCCCTGACAATAGGGGATTTGTTTTCTCTCACTTGCATCTCCTGAGCCAGTTAAAGCCGTCTTTTGAAACAGATCTCTTGGCACAGACGCACACATGCGCACACACACACACACACACACAGACACACACACACAGACACACACACGGTGATAGTAGGTCACTGGTGTTGCCTTTTCTTACAACTGAGATACTAATACCTTTTGTTAGGGGTGACTACCAAGTTTCACTGATGCAGTCTTGATAATTATGGAGCCATAGACGTACCATAAAAAAGAATAAACCTGTAAAGGGATAAGAAAATAAATGTGGAAATATAAAGACAAATAACAAAATATTAATGATATAATTTTTTTTATTTTTGCACTTAAATTACCCTTTTTTTCTGTATTTTTTTATTTTTATTTATTTTTATATGGTCATTTATTTATTTTGATCCCTTTTACTTTTCCTCATTCTTTTCCCTATTGCTATTGCTATTCCTTGAAAGGTCAAGCTGTCTATCAGCTGGCTTTGGGCGGGCACACATATACATAAATAAAAAATAGAGTAATTTATATGCAAACAAAATAAAGAAATATATTTTAAAAAGTATATAACTTAATATATACAAATGAACAGATAAATAAAAGTGAAAATAAATGTAAATGCTTATAATTATTCTTTTATATTTAATTATTTGTCTTTATAATTCCACATTTATTTTTTGAAGAGGAATCCACAACTTCTGCATTATTACAGAAGCTCATATTAACTTGAACATACTCCTTGCCACCCTTTGTCAAACATATGTTGTCATTGTTTTTGCCAGTATCTTCAGGCACTGTTCATCTGAGTGCACAAATCCACAGAGCTGCCGGGACTTAAACCCACGGTTGTGCTTTGCCATGCATGGTAAATACAATAGCCTTGTGTTTGTTGGCACCTTACAAGAGTCTGTTTGTTGATTCATGTAAATTTTCTGCATCAGACTAACCAGTGTCACCTTGTGAGGGCGAACCTTTGGCATGAGAAAATAATCACACATTCATAATCTTGACTCTGTCACACATTTTGCCAAAAGGAACATTTCTGTTCCTGCAAAGACTGTGAGGTTTTTGTTATAGTGAAGAATACAAATAGCAATGTTGTCGTGCGTTGTGTGATTAGCATGTGAATGAGGTGATCAGTACCATATGTGAGTTCAATCACTCTGAGCAAAGATCAGTGAACCTCCTAGACGTCTGAAGCCAAACATGCTCAAAATTCATGAAATACCGCAGTTAATTTATTTGCATTTTAAATCATCAGCAGCAGCAATTTAATTTACTAATTGAGTAAAAATCCATAAGGACTGCGACTAACTGCTAACAAGCTGCATTAAAGGCTGCATCACTGCAGTACAGAATCCTTCATGTCATCCCAGAGTGTCTCTCCTCTTTCTCTTATGTAATATTTAGGACGTTTGTTCTCTTCCTGTCTCTCACAGAGCTCCGTCCAGATCACTTTTGACAGCAGTCTCCAGTTAACTGCTGCCTCTGCAATAGATAGTGTGACCTGCACTGACCAATCGGCACACCGAATGGTAAGTAATCTTCGTAGCCTATGTTCATTACAGCTGTAATGAATTAAGTATATTTTAATTGGGGCAATGAATGACAAAAATCCTGGACCAAATTTCTGTGTCAAAACATGAAAGTTTCCTCCAATGTGTTGTTGTTTTACAGGTTTTACACTGTAAATGTTGGGTGGACACAGTGACGTTTCCTGTGACGGTCACCCAGCAGTCGCACGCTGCCGTTTCCATGGACACCTATCAGATCACTATAGCACCTATGGTGGCAAAGGTACAAAAGCACACCACCTGGATTCTTGCAATTTGCACATTTGAAGGCAGGCCTGGTCAACAAATGAGAATCTCAGAGCATCATTTGCATTGTTATTCAAATGTAAAGAATCACCGTCACCGTCACTGTCATTAAATGAGGACTTTGTATATTATGACGATCAATAGCCTCTCTCTGGCGCCAGATCATTCTCTGTTTTCCTCAGAGCTTACTGCTCATGAGTTATTCAAACCATTAGGGAAAAAAAGCAAGAAATATATTCAAATATATGATATTGTAATTCATTCCCAACCCTGCTCAGAGGAATCCCAGTCCACAGCTCTTCTACCAAATACATGGGGTCTCTCCCTCTCCTCTTAATGCCGTGCGTAGGCAGTCTCTCCCTCGCTGCAACCGGCACGACCACTAAGCTTTGTGCAAATGAGTACACCGTGACGTTGCCCATATGCAAATGAGCAGGTGACGTCATGTGGCGACTTTTGGAGCTACTTTCATTGGTAAAGAGTTAGCAACACTGCACAGGACGCACTGCAGATAGAATTAGTGAAAGCGAGGCTTACAGGGAACCAATCTAACCACAGACGGTGTCAACACTTACTTCATAATCATAAGGCAAAGCAAAACACTTGTCTACTGCCACTTTAAGAGGATAATGATGTTGGAAGTGATTTTTTTAAACTGCACGTCACTCCTTCCACCACAGCATCATGAGAAAGAAACTTTAATTGTTTTTAATAAAGCGTTCTCTGCTTCCAAATGTTGTTTTATAATGTAAAATGTATTGTAGAAACTAGCAGAGGCTGCCAGTCTCCAAGGAAGAGGCCTGTTTGAACTAAATCATCAAAATTAAATAGTGTAGTGATTATTTATTAATGAGAAAACGTAGAGTCCTCACTATATTACTCTTATAATGTACCGTAAAAGCATGCCGGATAACCTGCCGTCTGCCTCTGTGTCTAAATGTGTTTTCCTACCTTGCTCCCCCTGTCTGTCTCCATCAGGTGGTGGTGTGTCTGGAGGAGGTGGAAGACGAGGGTCTGCTGATGTCCTGGACTCTTTCCAAGCAGCCGTCATTTACTCTGACCGCGTCTCCGTGCAAGCTGCAGAGACAGGTGAGAACATGTGATACTGATGCCACTAATATGATACCGTATGTCCGTCTCATGTAGTCAGCGGAGGCATCGTTTCTGAACCTGTTTACCACATTATGCAATTTCTTTTTGTGCTCACGCTTTCTGTCAGATTCTCTTCATAAATCTCAGTCAGCATGTGATGTTTTGCATGTGTTTCCATCCCATTAAACTTATCATGAGTCATGGGGGAAATGCCCTTCTTGAATATTGTTACATAAATGTGCCATTTGATGCATTTTGTCTGAGACAGCAACTAAGTCAATAAAGTAAGGACATATATTATACATAAAAACAGTATATTGAGCACAATGAATTGTTTTCACTACTGAAGGCAGTTCTTGGGAATACCCACTGAATATTATATTTTATATAGAGAGCCTAAGTCACGCCCCTTCCAGTGGACTACCATGGGACCTTATTTCGAAAAATATGAACGATAGTCAACGTCAACATATGTTTGATTAATGGCACAATTAAAACGGGATCAAAAAATGATTTATCTCTCACCGTTGACTACCGTTCATATTTTTTCTGTAATAAGGTCCCACTGTGGTCCGACAGAAGGGGCGGGACTTAGGCTCTCTATAATGTAGTCAAACCAAATGTAAGTATGGAACAAATGAAACTGAAACTAAACCTCCCGCTGCCGGCTCCTTAACAACACGAACGCTCTGATGACGTCTTTTAGGTGAACCGAAGTAAATTACTATCAGAACGGAGCAAACAAACGTATAAAGCAATAGCCTGGCTAACTTATTACACAAAGATGCGGGCTTTTTAACCATTGGGATGGTTAAATCCCCTAAAGGTGCTTTTGGAACAAACTAAATGGCTTTCAGATTACAGTAAACAATAACGTTCTATTTGTTCCTCTTGGATATTATTACTAAGTAAGATAATATCAGGCAGTATTTGTTGACCTCCTCTGCTACAACACATATTGATTTATCGTCAGAGAGTAATCAGCTGCTTCTTTTTCATCTCAGGGCACTGAGGGTGGGGCAGACCTGGACATGATTAAGGGACTGATAGAGGATACTCTGTTCAGCACTCAGCCAGCTATGGTCCTCAACCTCAAGACTTGTGCATCCAGTCCGTTGGTGAGAAATACGAGTTTTTCGCTACCTTTGCAGCTATAAGACAAACTAATTAAGTAAATTGCTATGAGTGGATGCTCGATGATAGATCCTTTGCTCTGCACGCTCCCAGGCCCCCATGGACCATCTATCAGTGGGACTGAATTCAGTACCCCAGAGTGTCTTGGTGAGACGACTACTGCTCCGGCAGCTCAGGGCGACCTTAAGTAAAGGTCAGATCTTTTTTCCCTCAGCGTCAGATCATTTCCGCCCGGCTTCCTACAGACTGCCGAGGTCTCACCGTCTCGCTTTGTGCATGCAGGTCAGGGGTCTAGATCAGGGGAGCTGTGCTGTGTCCTGAACCTGGACCAACCCACCACAGAGAGGACGACCCGCTTCCTGTCTGTGCCCAGCAACCCCAACGCCCCGCTGGAATGGAGTGAAGAGATCGCTCTGTAAGATGGCCGCCGTGATGTCAAACTGCTGTTAATGTTTCACGATTGTGTTCATTCATGCCGACGTTAAAGGCGCTGGAAATCTCAATCAGCTGGAACAGTTTTGGTTATGTCACATTAGAGGTTTTATTTTTATCTCTCTGCTCTTCTCGCTGATTTGAAGTGGGTGATGTCACAATATCCTGCACCATTCAGGATTTAGCAATCAGAGTCTGATGACAGTTGGTGGGTTGTTACTGTCACTGTCAGTCAAATCTGATCACCCACACACGATGAAGCAGAGTCACTTTATTAATAAATAATATGACTGTTGCTTATAGAGGCAGGAATATTCATGTTTTAGAACAAGATTTCAGGGGCTTTAAAGGAAAAATTGGCTTGAGTAAGAAGTCACATTATTCCAATGAATGTAATCTTCATGTTCACCTGACACGGTTGTTTCCTGTGTGTTGTAGGGAGCTGGGCCTAGAGACCAAAGAGCTGAGACTAAGACTTCTGGAGCGGAACGGCAAAAGGGAACGTAAGGAAATTGCATGATAGCAATTTAGTATTGGCTGCTGCTCAGAAACCTGATCAGCAGGAATGTTCAGACTGCTTAAGCAAAATCCTCAATGCCTAAAAATGCACTGTTGGCAGGCTTAGGATGTAAAACATGTCAGGAGATGCTCCCATTATGGCTACAGTGAAGAGATGGCTTTGTACAAATATGTTAAGCCTTCTCTTTTTTCTTTGAAATTTGGATAGAATTCCTGCCCGGCCAAGCGTCCATCGCCTTGGACCTCCGGTGCAAAGTGCCCACCGGACAACACACGCTGTCAATCAGCCCCGGCCACGGCTTGGCACCGAACGCTACCATCACAGCAGAGGTGAGAGACGACGAGATGCAGCACATTCCTGTGTAAAAAGCTCTTTCAAAGCCGTTCTCGTGCTTTGAAGTGTACGGTTACATCATACTTTATTATCTAACATCAAGCAAGCTGGAATGAAACAAAGATTTCTCCACAAAAGGAGAGGGAGTGTTGTATAACTGCTGTCATGCCTGTGATTGCTGTCTCAGATCTCTTCTGGCCTTTACACCAGACAACTTGTTGCCTTTTTTTTTCCTTCTTCCAAACTACATGTTTCTTCAAATACAACATAATATCTGCTTCATTTATTATTGGTACAACTACTGTCCCTGTAATCCTGTAGCTCTCCTACAACCTGTTATACCTACACTGATTAGTCATCTGAAATGTCCCCTGCAGGTCTAGATGTCACTTTAAATAAACTGCCCACCTCTTTAATAGAGTGCACATCTCCACTTCACACTTTATTAGCTTAATGAAGTTTTTACTCCTCCAGCTGCTGTATGTGGAAACAGAGGAGCCCCGCAACGCTTTGCCACTTCGTTCCTCCCACACCCCCACCAAGAAAGTGGACGTGGACCGAACCATCATGCCAGACGGAACCATCGTAACCACCGTCACCACCGTCCAGTCTCGACTGAAACTGGACCGCAGTCCAGGTAGATGCACAGAGTAAAGCATAACATTGTGCCAGGGTAGGTGTACAACAAGAATGTAGTGATAATATTAACAGTGACTGATGCCTTTTCAGGCGATTCTCCTTTACGTTCGCCGTCCAAAGTGGAGGTGACTGAGAAGAAACCCACCATCCTGTCAGATGGCACAAGCAGCACCAGCCCCAACCTCAGCAGTGAGTACTAGACTTGTTTTACATAACAAATGCAAAGTAGGATAAGCGACAAGCTGCGGCGTAACACGAGATGAGAGGAATGCACTTTTCAGTACACATCATGCACTCTCGGCGCAGGTACTCCTGTACAAAAACCTTCAGCAGTTTACACGGACAAACTACTTCCTTATACAAAGCAAAGAGCACAAAGTCTGATACAATAAAAAAAACACAATAGACAATGTTTGACAAATTTAACTATGTATATGATTTCTCTTAGACATTAAGATAATGTTCTTTTTAGTTTTAGTTTAATAGAGTTTTTGTATATATTTCGGATTTTCAAATTGACGAGCACAGCAACAAAACTCACTTCAATAGTGTGCATCCTTTTAAAACACAGTATTATCACAGTTTACTAGTATAGTGCTGATTTACACGTGTGTGTTTTTGTTGCTCAGAGAGCAGCCGCCTCTCTAATGGCCTGGATCCCGTTGCAGAGACGGCCATTCGGCAGCTGACGGAGTCCGCCTCCAAAGTAGCGCGGAAGACGCCGACGAAGAGGAGCACGCTGATCATCTCGGGCGTGTCAAAGGTCAGAGAATGTAAAACAAATGTACTGTATGTTGTTGAGTTTGTGCCATCACTGGTTAAACACCATTCATCTCTACTTTTTTTTTAGACAGACAGTACAGTATATTTATTTTAGTGTAATTGTTTAACTTGAAAATGTTAGTTACCTGCACAGCTATTTTTATTTTAAAAAATGTACCTATTTTTTGTTCTTTGATGATGATGATTTACCAAACTTCACTCTGAGTACATGAGTCATTAACAAAGTCTACTTTTAAGGAATTTAAAATACAGTCACATAAAGCCGGACACAATGAGTTTGATCTAAATTTAGTCCGCAGTCACGGCCCCCCTACTGGTCCACATTAAAGGAGAATTAGAGTCCTCTGACCTGACCTGAAAGACTGTAGAAATGTATTCAGTGCAAGAAGCTACACTTGAAACTTGACACAAAATTCACTTTAATGTGTCATGAAAGTTGGAAGTGTAAAAATATGACCTATTATAAGTGTTATAAGGGTTCCAATAAGCAGTTAAACACTTCCGCCACTCTTATAACCCCTTAAGAAATCATGCTTTTAAAAGGACATCAATTGATTCGATATCTAACACTCAGCAGGTTCCACTCTCAGAGGTCGACTGTGCGTTATCGAGCAGCTACGCTGCGTCCATGGACGCAGCCATGCAGGGAAACCATTACGGGGCGGGGAATCACCAGGACCCGGATGAAACCACACCCTCCGACGTGTCGGAGCGTCCCTCCGTGGACGATGTGGAATCAGATACTGGTTCCACTGGTGCCTTGGAAACCCGCAGCCTCAAGGACCATAAAGGTAACACTGTCATCATAGTTTGCTGTGTGCACTAAAATCATCAGAGGTTCAGTTTCCACCAACATCGTTCAGTAATGTCTTATGCTAAGTGTAAACAAAATATTCAGCTATTGAAATATTCCACATGCAAACATCTTCTATAGACTTATATAACATCAAACCTTCAGTGGAGAAATGGCTGATTTCCAGGCCATGTAACATGACGGCCTCTACTGCCCTCTGGAGGTCATACTGCAGCACACAGCCAACCACACCAAAGTGGTTTTGAATGGATCTATTTGAATATCAATTTGATAAAGGAGCTATCTCATGAAGTCCCAACAGTGACGTATTCTGTCTGCTTCCTCTAGTGGGCTTCCTGCAGAGTGGGACGAAGCTGTTGTTCCGCAGAAGACATCGAGAGAAGGAGCCCTGCCTCAGCCAATCCCACGAAGACATCTCCAACATGGGCAATAACTTCTCCGCCGCCGCAACCATCAGCCGCAAAAAGTCCGGCAGCTTCTCCCGCCGTCTCATCAAGCGCTTCTCTTTCCGCTCATCAGGCAAATCAAAAGGTAAAGCTACCAACGGAGGAACGAGCTCGCTGGATAACTGATTATCACTGTCAGGGTAGGACATCGGTCATCCTGATGGTTTTAAGGCGTCTGTAAATGCTGTCAGAAGAACAACTAAACCTTGCAAGAGTCCAGTCTTTGGGTCTCAGGCGGGTTGCCACCTGTACATCTTGAAAGGAGGATATCTCTGGGAGGGACATGATTGCACCTTCAGGACAGAAGTCATGTTTAATCACATCACTGAAGTTAAAACATGATTATGAAATCTATTTCTTTCAAGGAGAAATCTGCTGCTCGGTGAGGAGAAGGTAATAGTCACAACGAAATGTCTTGCGCCCCGTTTGAACAAAACTATAGTGGGAGTGTTTGATTGTGACCGATGGTGGAAATGCTCATAAACTATTTAATGATATAAAATGCCAGGATGATGCTATTGGTTGCACTTTGGACTGATTTTTTTAAACAAAACATGTAAAATTCCTGAGTTGTATAACGGTAATTTATTATTATGTGGTTCTCATGAAACAAGTGCTATTTATTTCACCCCCAAAAAACAAGTAATCCTAGTTGCATTACACTGTAAAATAGAGACATTGCTGTGTGTTTTTTCCATGAAAATGTAATTTTAAACACATAGTTTAAGTAAGTTAACAAAAAATCAGTCTTAATCTAGCAGACCAGTCATAATTGCTTATACATTGGTTTTAGAATGTTGTTCAATGTTGTATCTTATATAAGAAGCAGAAAAGGTAATGTATTTATTGTACTTTTTTTATTTTATAAAGGTACTCTCTATGGAATATCATAATGCATTTCAGTTTGCTTTTGAATCTTCAACCAGCCAGGATCACTTCAAGCTGCGCAATACGTTTAAACTTAAACACATGATCAGGTCTTTCTCTCCTTGTGGCTCCTGTTGACTTCAATTAAGTCAAAAGTGCATCTACGCGCATTATAGAGACATCAGTTGATACTCATGTGGACATTTCATTATTGCAATAACTATCATTATTGTGCAGCAAGTCTGCATATACTGTGTGAAATCATTTACAGGAAATGCTGACATGTGATCAGCGCATAATCATCAACTAAACAAAGCAAAACCCTATTCTGTATTAACATCAGGAGCATTATCATAATGGGTTTGTTGTTAAATATATACAAGTATCACATGAGTAACAACACTGCAACTGTTCTGCAGTTTAGATTGGAAAGAAAATGAACTTTGAGGTCTCGGGGAGGTTTTCAGAGATGCTCTGCTGCTGAGGCATCGCGAGCAACGAGATTGTCAACATTTCTGATGAGGTGATGGGTGGAGTGGGCATACTCAGGGCTACAAATGAAACTGCTACTAATATATGAGAAAACCTGCTGCACCATTCAAAAGCAAACAGAACCGGTATGTAAAAATGTACAGACATTTTTGGCCATTTGTGTTTTTGTCAGAGAAAATCAAAAATCTTTAACTGACTGCATTGGTTATGGGACTTCAGAACAACCAAACTGAATGAGTTTGACGACATTTTCAGGGTTATTTGCATCAATAAAATGCTGTTTAAAGGGATCACAGACATGGAGGCGCTGCTGTCAAACAGACCATGTGCTTTAAAAAACTACAACCAATTGAAAATGCTGAAGAAATGAACAAAGCCACTTCATTGTCTAAAAGGCACATATGGCTGGAATGTGAAACAGCAAGCGGCTGCAAAATTTAAGATATGTAGGATTTCTGTTGTTATATTTGAAATGTTTAATTTATTGCAAATAAATTATTTTTGGAGCATCACTAGATTACTTCTGGCGATTTCATTTTATTTTGTTCAGCAGGTAACATACATTTTTCATCCTTTGTTTTATTGCGTTAACACAAAATATCTGCCTGTGTAAAGCTACTTGGGTTCAAATGAGCCAACATTGTCATAAAAGGCAGCCAAATTACCTCTTACACATACCGTTCATTTTATATCTGCTCAGTGTGAGAGTTTGTGTGGCTCCAGGATTTCATTAGATAGATAGATAGATAGATAGATAGATAGATAGATAGATAGTACCATTATTGATCTCGAGGGAAATTCGAGTTTCCAGCATCACAGTTCCATAGTGCAAAACATGCTAGTAAAAAGGCAGTAAAAAGATAGTAGTAAAAAGTACAAAAAATATACCAGATATAAAAATACAAGGAGATGAAGAAAACTGTTAAAAGTGAATATAGTGCAGGGTAACAGCTGTGATACACAACTATTAAAAAAGTGAATATAGTGCAGAAGAGACTGTTAAAAATTAGTATATATATATTATATATATATTTTTATATATATTTATAGATATAAATATATATCTATAAATATATGTATAAATATATATTCATATAATATATATATGTCTATTAAAGTGCACTGTGTGCATTATCTGTATATATATATATATATATATTTATATATATATATTTATTTATATATATATTTATATATATATAAATATATATTTATATATATATATATATATTTATATATATATATTTATATATATATATATATATTTATTTATATATATATATATATATTTATTTATATATATATATATATATATATATATATATATATATAGCACCAATATTTATAAATTCTGCATTAGATTTGCTGTACTACTTTCCCTGCACATATGTATAAAAGCGCCAAAACACTTGAAGCTGGAGGGAAGCTAGCTGATTGGTCTTCTCTGTCCTCCCTCTTTATATATGACCACTCACAACAAGCAGGGAAAACAACAGCCAATCACCTTTGTTTCTTTCTTAAGCCTCACCGTGATTGGTTGGAGGTCAGAGCAGCTGCACCAATAGCTGCTAACTTCCTGTCCCCTTTGACCTCTCACAGCCAATCACATTAGAGTCTTAGTCTGGAACAAGCCAATCACGCTGTAGGGCGGGACTAAGCTGGAGGTTTATATCCGGGGTTGTGAGCTCGAGCAGACATTTCATCTCTTTGCAGCGTCTGTTTGTGGAGAAGAAGCTCAACAACTCACCATGTCTGGAAGAGGAAAGACCGGAGCGAAGACCCGTGCTAAGGCCAAGACCCGCAGCTCCCGAGCCGGGCTCCAGTTCCCGGTCGGCCGCGTCCACCGCCTCCTCCGGAAGGGAAACTACGCGGAGCGCGTCGGAGCCGGAGCTCCGGTGTACCTGGCGGCCGTGCTGGAGTACCTCACCGCGGAGATCCTGGAGCTGGCTGGGAACGCAGCTAGAGACAACAAGAAGACCAGGATCATACCCAGGCACCTGCAGCTGGCTGTCCGCAACGACGAGGAGCTGAACAAGCTGCTGGGTGGAGTGACCATCGCTCAGGGAGGAGTGCTGCCCAACATCCAAGCGGTGCTGCTGCCAAAGAAGACCGGAGGGGCTGCAGCGAGCTCCGGCAAGGCGGGAGGGAAGAAGGCCTCCTCTCAGTCTCAGGAGTACTAGACCAGCTGGCTAGTAACTTTAACCCCAAAAGGCCCTTTTAAGGGCCACCCACCCCTCATTGAAAGATCAGAGTTCCTTTTACTGTTTCACTTTTTTTGCATTTTTATTTAAATAAATGCTTGTTTTTGTAAAAGTGGTCTGCACCATTTGTTTAGTCAGGCTCACTGCAACTACATGCCTTTTTCAGGGTCCACCAGACCTCACAGGCCAGAGCTTCCTGCTTTTATAATGTGCATTTAGGGCCTCTACTCATTCAGCAGGTTTAGGAACATATCATGGCACCCAGTAACTGACATGCACTCTGCAACAGGACCTGCAGGTTGATGTGGTTCTGGTTCTTTCTAGCAGGAGATTATGCAAACTGGGTTATAGATTACCCAATCTTTTATTATTAAAATGAACAAATCATCTGCCACATGGCATTTAACACAATTATTCTTTGCCAAAAGCATAGTAAGTCTCGTCAGTCCAACAATGATCCCTGATTCTCCAGTTCATTAAATGCACCTAGCTAGTCAGCCTTCAGCAGACCTTGACAGGCCATAGTTTCCTGTTTTTATAATGTGCATTTTGAGCCTCTAGGTTTCTATACACCAGCACTACTCATTCAGCAGGTCTAGGACAATATCATGGGCCCCAGTAACTGACATGCACTCTGCAACAGGACCTGCAGGTTGCTGTTGATCTGGTTCTTTCTAGCATGAGACAATGCAGTTTTTGTGCAAACTGGGCTATAGATGAACAAATTCTCCAGTACATAGCATTTAACACATTGCAGTTCAAATTATTCTTTGCTAAAAGCATAGCAAGAGTAAAGTCTCTTCAGTCCAACAATGATCCCTGATTCTCCAGTTCATTAAATGCACCCTAGCTAGTCAGCCTTCACCAGACCTTGACAGGCCAAAGCTTCCTGCTTTTATAATGTGCATTTTGAGCCTATAAGTTTCTATATCCAGCACTATTCATTCAGCAGGTCTAGGATAACATCATGGCCCCCAGTAACTGACAGGCACTGCAGGTTCTTGTTGCAGAGTCTGCAGGTTGCTGTTGATCTGGTTCTTTCTAACATGATTCAAGGGTTTTATTTGTCACGTACTCATACAGGATGTGCAGTGAAATGTAAAGTGGCAGTGCTCACGAGATTGTGCAAAACATCAACTGTACAAATATTTTAAAAATGTAAGAATTGTAGGGACAATGGCAATATTTACAGTGAGGGGGGTCTATGAACAATATGGAATATAAGTGAGTGAATAGAATGGTAATGAGTGTGTGTGTGCTCTGTATGTGGCCCTATGTGTGTGTGAACGTGTGTGGATAAGGGGGGCAGCTGAGATGATGCAGTTTTTGTGCAAACTGGGTTATAAATGAGAAAATTCTCCAGTAGATAGCATTTAACACATTACAGTTCAAATTATTCTTCGCTAAAAGCATAGCAAGAGTAAAGTCTCTTCAGTCCAACAATGATCCCTGATTCTCCAGTTCATTAAATGCACCTAGCTAAAACTAATTCAGTATAGTCCAACCAATAAGTCATACCTTCATGAACGACATACTGTTCACTTTTTGTTGAAACTGGTGTTCTTTCGGAGGCTGTGGTGCAGTAATCTTTTATCCATCCCAACTGAAACACGGGGAAGTACCACAAATTACAGCCTCCAAAAGGACAATGTTGAATGATTTCAATAAGAACTGAACATAGCCTTTATGGAGGTAGGATTCATGGCAGCTCTGTTGTATTAAACTGCATTAGTTGCAGTTAAGTGTACCTAAGAAACTGACAACTGCATGTATGGTGATGTATAAACACCTTTTTAGATTTAGGGCAAGTCGAACCAGTCTGTGGGATTTCATTCGTTAAAACAGTTGTCTTCAGGTGTCCTGAATAGAGTGGTTTTGCATCTGTGTGGTTAAAGGCTGCACAACACAGTAACGGTTCTTTCTGCTGTAGCTCCAGGTGTTTCCTTGTTCCATATGAAGAAACAAACAACTTGCAGCCAGTTTACATTACAAACATGAGCACATCTGATCAAGTATATGTGTCTCTAGTGCAGCAGGCATTCCACTGTGAATTAATTTAATCCTTAATAATGCACTCTAAATATAAACTCCATCCAAATGTATAGGATATGAGATAGAAATTAGGCAGTAAATCATTAATTCAAGCAAGAGCTGTTCTGTTACATGAGACAAAAGCCTGTAGAAGCATTTTAATAAAGTTCCAGTATATCATGAGTCAATTTTGGTATTGTATTAAGATTACCATACATTACCAGTTTGCTATCTTCTTTATAAACTCCTAACTGACAGTTAGCTCTTATAATGTACTATATAATTAGTGTTGCAGAGAGGTGCAGGTTGAAGTATTTTGTCCAGGCTGAAGGGGATGTGGTCTAATTATACAAGGATCAGTGCAAACCCCAAAACCTCAGCTGGCTAAATAAAACCTATGCTGACAGAAAAATCTCCACCATGCACGCTCCATGTCAACAAAGCACACTAGGTTGCATAAAAGACACCTTGTCAGCTACACCGCACAGTCATCAGACTACAAACACATCCAAGAGTTGCAACTGATAACAGTTCAAATCAGCCAACGTGTCAGAACAATGATGGTGGAAGTGCACTTCACTGACTCTGCCACCAGAGGTCAATTGTGACATGTGTTGATGCCCATGCATGTTTCCATTTAATAACAATTGAAGACAGCTCACTGCACATGTTGTTCCAACAGATATTCAACACATGCACCATAATACCACAAAAAGACTGATGAAAATGTTTACTGCTGGAAATGAAAGACTTCACCAGTGACATTAAAATAGAAGTATATCTGAAAACTATATCAGTCCTTCCAACAGTCATTCTTAATAATTCTGTGCGTGGGATTCATTCGAGACGCGGTTATTTTAATGTCATCTGTGGTGGAGATTACTTGTTTTCTCATTACATCTCAGACATGCACAGCTAAAATCACTCCTAACCTTTCCGCAGGAGGAGGAGAGCATGCAGATATTTCTGTCTGCTTCGACTGTTTTATTAGTGGCAAAAGCAGCATGACGCACTGAGTTTGAACCGAGCCCAGGACAGGCTGAACCAATTACTCGGGCCTTGACAACGTGTCCAACACCACCGACGGCCGGGCTAAAAAAATTCCAGCCTGGGAGGAAAAACTTGAATGTTCATTGGCTGTAAGAACTATAATTTCCGGTCAAAGGCTCTAAATTTACCAGCTCCTCTCAGCTGTTTGTGACAAAGCAAAGCAAACACGGTGATATTCAGTTTTTTTCTCGGTTTACCTCTTCCGCTTTTTCCTGTGGTTGTACGGCATCTATGTAATTTTATGCATAAGGTCACAGAAGTTGTTGATTTGAGAGAAAGTCTGAAATTTCACTTCTCTCAAAGAGCAAACAATTTAATCCTTCATGAGTTTGAAGTGATCTCATCCTGACACTATTTCCATGTTGTCTTAATCACAGCTTGATGGAAAGTATTACCTAAAGATAGATCAGGGGGGCTACAGAAGGGAACTATTTCACTACTTATGCACCGAGTCTGTACATCTGAGAAAGTCTACGCATCTTAGAGAACAGATCTGCCTTGTGGGAATCACAGAGCAATGTTAGATTCAAATAAATAGGAAAAAGGAATGATAAGAGTGGGGAAAAAAGGGCCAGAAAGAGGGGAGGACCCGGCGTAAAGATGTATGTGGATGCACTGTGACTGTTCCACTTTGAGTCTGCCCCGACAGCAGTGTAGAACTGACCTCATATTTCCATCCTCCAGGAGAGAGAACTGGGAGACTTTTCTCATGCAGAGTTGGGAAGATGCCTCGCCTCTTGTGTTTTTAATCTCTGGACTGAATCATCCCACAGACAAGAAGATGCTCCCGGCCAGCTCTGGTAATGAGAAACAAAAATATTTTGCTTGATGGTATGTGTGTGTTGCAATCAGAGAGAGAGAGAGAGTAAGTGGGAGAGAGAAAGATAATGGGGCTATTGTGGCAGTTTACACTCGTGGTTTACAGCCTAATATGACCCAGTTACAGTATCTCTCACTCATTGTGCACTGTGTGTGAGAGAGTTCACTTACTTTCATTATGTTTTATAATCGATTTTGTGCGCGCCAATTTATAACTAAAACATTACAGAGCAGGTGGAAGTCATCTGGTTTCAGAAACAGAGAGAGAGTTTAGGAGTCAAACCCAGCCGTCTCTGTGAATGGACACTTTTATGTGTGTGTGTGAGATCAGGCTGCCTTTGGGGCTCAAGCGTCCAGTACTCAAGTACTTTGGTGGAATTACAGGCTGATGAAGTATTTCCCCAACAGGAGTGTGAGGTGTACATGTGCCTAAGTGAGTATATTTTTTAACTTTAAAGTGATAAAAACCTTCCAGTGTGATGCATTTCTGTTTGATATAGGAAAACAGGGGTAAGATATAATTCATCATTACAACTGGTTTGCATGTAGATAATATGTACACCTCGCTGTTATGTGCATTGTCTTGAATGTGTTGATAAGTGGACAGATGTTACAAAGGCAGTACATCTGTTTGATGGGAGACTCAAAGGAAAGGTTTTGGGAATATCAACAGCATCCTGTTGTTCTTTTTTATTCTAGTTCGTCTGGGGACTTTTTATCAGAGCAGCATGTGGCTGATCACATAACCTGAGTTGGTACTTTTTGTACTGTGTAATGCAATATATGAGGATGTGGGTGTTTTAAATCAACTCAGAAGATTCAAATGCCATTCGTGTGGACACATCGTTAATATGTGGCTGCATAACAGGATAGGTTTAGTTTTTTCTGACAAGATGTTGCAAAAATGAGACACCGCAATGTCCTGCAACTATATGTGGATCTTTACTGTAGATGATGATCATCTATAGGACCCATCTGTGAATCAGTCTTTCATGAGACATTGTGAGTCTCGCATGCATTCCTCCCAGCCACAACAAGCTCCACCAGGTCAAGGTTATGGCAAAGGTCACGTTTTGGCGTGTCAATCTTAGCGGAAGAGGCAGGATTTGTGCACTGCTGGGAGGAAGTGCTGTCTGGGTTCAGGGCAAGGCAGTCAGTCCCTGTTACCTGAATGAATGCGAAAAGGACGGGGAAAGCTGTTTCTCATCAGACGTTCACGCATTCTTCAGCTTCAGGGAACATACACTGCTTCTATCGCCTCTGACTGTATCCTGCTCAAGAATTTTGTACCTGACTGCAATTTTCGCATGCTTCTGCTGTCATGTCCGGACATCCTGCAGAGATCTAACACACATCTGCTCCACCAGTCAGGTTAGACAGTACAGAGCAGTGTGTATCTACGGGGCACTCTACAATCTGAACCTCCCACCAGACACACGATTCAAGACCTGTAAGAAATCCTCACACAGGTGCGATCAGTAAAATACACACTGACGCTGCAGCTGGCAAATCTTCTAATAGTGGTGAACTTTTATCATCCTCGACTCATCACCAGTTTGAATGGTGAGGCTTCTCTACAGTCAGTTAAGGCTTACAACCAAGACCATGTATCCAAGGAAAATAGAGTTGCATAAAGTCATAGTATTGGCTAGTAATCAAGATCAGAAGGCAAATAGTAGGGATGCGAAAGCAAACCGTAAAAAAACACACCGTTCGATGACTGTACAAACCGAACCGTGGGCTTGTTGATCTGTTGCACCACTATTAAAGGGACAGTGTGTAACAATTAGGAGGATCTTTTGGCACAAATGGAATATAATATCAATAAGTATGTTTTCTTTAGTGTATAATCACCTGATAATAAGAATCATTGTGTTTTCGTTAGCTTGGAATGAGCCGCTTATATCTACATAGGGAGTGGGTCCGCCATGTTGCACCGCCATGTTACTACAGGAGCCCAGAACGGACAAACCAAACACTGTTGACTTTTCCTGCTACTGGCTCTCTCGCTCTCTTGCTTCACCACTCACTTCCAACTCACTTATCTATCTGTCTATTCATATATTTTAGAATTCAAACACATTAAAATGGTTATGTTTTTCTTCTCAAAGCGAAACCAAAACGGAAACCGTGACCCGTTGTTGAAGAGTTGCACCACTAGCAAACAGATATTAATATTGATCATTAATTCGTCTGGATCATATTTTGGATAATTTAACCATCAGTTAAACTCCAAGGCAAAATAAAAACCTTCTTTTAATAGCCCGAATGGTTTCAGCTGATTGAAACAAAGCATCACCTTTTTTGTTAAAAACTAACAAGGAATATCACTCCAAGAAATTAAATGAATTCTTTCAAACCACCTGACGTTTTGCTATAAAAATGTGTCTTTTCAAATATCTATGTTACTAATCTTATGAATCACAATCTTTATAATAATGCTACTTGATTGGGAAAAAGCAACATCCTTATTTTTTTTTTACTTTAAAGTCGCGCTAATGCATGTGCTCCAATTATTAAGATGACACAACAGAATAATTGTATATGCTTTTGTAAACTTAGTTGATAAGGGTTGACGCTGCTTTTAATTATCCCTTTCCTCAGCTGTATTACCACATTTGTTGTAGCTAGAGTGACTCATTTACATTCGAAATCACTATTTAAAGGACATTCAGCAACTTTTCCTCCTCTCAGCTGTAGAACCTCCACATCATCACTGAGGGCGACTGACTCAGAACATCAACCCTCTCTGCAGACCTTTGCTTCAAGTCCATCTGGTTCCTTAGCTGCCTCTGTTGTTTGTTTTTATTTTCCTTAGTGACTCATCATCTGCTTCATTTCCTCCGTCTCCTCTCTGGCCCCCGACCATGGGAAAAGCCTTGAGAGATCAATAGTGGAGTCTTTCTCCCACTCTCTCTCTCTGTCTGTAGAGGCCAAATCGTTCCTGTGGGACGGCCCAAGCGATGGCTCGCATGTGTTCGCACACTTCCTGTGGAACATAGCATTTCTCTATCCCATCATCACCCATGTATCAAGCACAGTGGACGCATTATAATCCACCGTGCTTAGTCATATTATCATAAACTGTTATTCGACAGTTTTCCAGAGTGGAAATACCCACTTTACAGTCTGTTACATCAGAGGCACAGAGCTCGGAGCAGGAAGCCAGAGGACACAAGGTCTTTTCCATCTCCGTACTCCTACACCACGTTGCACTTCCCCCCCGGATCAGACTGTTAACACCTGCTTTACCAATAGACAACACTAAAGAGACTCACTGCATCGACGGGGTTCGGTCTCCGGCCTCCTCTGATCATCTGGTGCGGTCCAGCTGATGTTTCAATCAATGGAAACCCTGTAGGAGTGAATACATCTCAGGGACTCTCTGAGGAGGATCTGAATTTTGACCCCAACGCCTCTCTTCATATGGGGAAGGTCTTTAACCATAGGGTTTATCTGCCAAAAAAAGAGAGAAAGGAAGTCAATATAAAACATGTACTTAAAGTGAGATGTAATGGCACATTTTAGAGGGCAGTGCCAATGCCGGGTGCCCCTCTGTAACTCTGCACCGGGATGGGGAGGAGAAGGGGTTGGGAGGAGGGAAGTAGCAGAGGAACTCAGTGAGTGAATGAAGAAAGCAAGGAGTAAGACGTAAACAATAATGTGGACACATGCTCTCTGGATTAATACACTTCAGACCAACTCATGGATCTAGCTGTTGTCAGGACTCTGTAAGAGTAGAGGAATGGTAAGAGCTGCATGCCCGTCGGTGAAGTAAGTAAAGTGTTGACTCTGTTTGCAAACTGGTTCCTGCCTATTTTTATCTTGTCCTTTATAAAATATAATAAAATAACACTTATTTTATTCATCATTTTAAATGTCAAATTGAATCTAGTTTTGTTCAGTGTTCACTCCCAGCAGAAATCATTTCTCTTTAAAAGTAGCAGCCCAGACTGTGTGGCTGGCGGTGTCTATTTTCAGAAGCTCATGGCAACTCTGAAGGGCATAACTGCCCCCATAATCACAGGTTACAGTGGAAGGCCATGCATTTGCGAGCTCTAAAACTACTCTCCAGCCTGGGTGTGTACGTTAAATCACTGAGGGCTTGTGGGAGCGGGAGCATATGTGTGCACATGTGTGTGTGTGTGTGTGTGTGAGTCAGACAGCAAGAGACACATTAACCCTGCCCACTCTCTCCCGTCCTGTGTCTGACTGCGTGGCTCAAAGAGGGCCAGTGTTGACAGCCAGTGGGCTGACAGCAGAGGCGTGAGGGGTCCGGTGTCAGCGGCGAACAGAGGGGACGGTCTGTTCTCCGTGTCACTGGGTCCTCTGAGACCCGCACACTGGACGCAATTGTCAGATATGTGTGGTTTCACGCGACGGCGGTGGCGGCTTCGTCTGGAGTGACATCAGACGCAGATAGAACGCCCCTGTTGTCTCTCCGCCGTGGCTAAAATCGGAGCACAGCAGCTGTGAATGGTTTTGGGCTATTTTTTCAAGAATTAATGATGTCAGCATGGGGCGACAAAGAGCTCAAGCATTTGTCGTGTGTTGGTGTGCGAATGGGCTGATGTGGTCAAGGAAAAAGCAGAATAAATAAATTAGAAACTGAATGGTTTGATGAGTATGAAAATTATGTGAATCACAAACTAATAGCTTTAAAGTCACCATATATCAACCCAGTTGATGATATTTAGGACTGACAAATAGACAGCTCTCTCTCCAACACCACCACCATCAAAGCACCAAATGAAGGAATATCTTTCCAGTAGAGTTTCAGAGACCCCACTGAAGCTGTTTTGGAGGCTCAAGGTGGCCCAAAACTTTACTAAGACACTTCATGTTGGTTATTCACTAAATTTTCCATCTATAAAGTAAAGAGATCTCCTTTGAAATGTACACGTCACCAGTCACACATGACACACAGTAATTTAAGTTTGGTCCACGGTAGACAAAACAGACACTAGATAGTAGGTAGTTGTGTCTATTTCAGTTTGGCTAGGAATGCTGAGCTGATACTAAACCGTTGCCAGGATGAGCAGCCCATGTGGGTGATAGTGGAAGACGTGGATACCAGCTCTCAGCAGAAACACATGGTGAGTCATCTGGGCTGCTTATGTGTCTGTGTGTGATTGTTTGAGGTCCGTCTGGTCCCGTTTCCCCTCTCGTCTGATGTGAGCGGCGATGAGCAGACAGCTGGATCTAATCTGCAGCATCTGTCTGCAAACACGGAGCGTGCGTGTGTGTTTGTGTTTATGTGTATATGAGTCACAGTGACTCATCGTGGTCGGAGGACGCGGTGACCTGATGTTCGAGGGACTTTCAGGGCTCCTTCACACCTTCTGCTACGTCTCAAAAGTACAATCATGGTGAAACGTGTAAAATCATGAATCTCTGTTAGATTGAGGCGTAAATCAACGCCAGCTTTCTTAATGGATCATTTTGTCTGGCTGGTTTCTGGTGAAACAATTACCCAGTATAATGGTTTGGTCACATGGGCTTATAAGTGGGGCAGGAGGTTTCTAAGGAAAGCACTGTTCCCATTGTAGTACAGCTGTAGTAGCAGTATTCCCAGCGCTCCCATTCATGCCCTGCTCTCGCTCTCTCTCTCTCTCTCTCTGTATGTGTGTGTTTGCTTCAGGATCTTCATGTGTCAGATACTTCTGACAGTCCAGACGAGATGGAGCGCGTGAGCAGGAGGAAAGTGGAACATGGGAGACAGACGCACCAGGTCTTACAGGTGAGTTATTTCATGAGAAACTCTTTATTACTATTTTACATCTACTGCGAGTCAGCTTGTTACTCAATATAACTGAGAAGGGAATGGTTTGTGTAATAATTTAAGGTTGTTTCAAGCATTTAAAAGTAAGATTTTTGCAATATATTAGCAAGCAGGCTATTTGTGGTAAGAATGGGCTACATTTTTTTACATATATATTTAAAGTATATTTTAATTTTACATCTTTTAAATATAAAGACAAGGACATTTCTATGCTCTGCCTCTCTGATATGGACTCTAATTGTTGTTCTCTATATTTCTACAAGTAACTCTGACTTTCAATGAAACAATCTTTCATTAAACAGTTGGAGGATCATATAAGATGTGAGGCTACATCTTATTCAATTGTAAAACACAGACATATTTCAGGATGAGGGTCTGTAGTACATACACTGGACTTCTTATTTGAGAATTTTTATATTTATTCTTTGCTCTTTAGCTGCTCAGACATGTACAAACCTGACGCCCACTTCACTGAGTGTTAAGACGTGTACAATAAATATGCTGTGTGCAGAAAGAAACCTAGTAGTTTTAGGATCATGTAATGATGGTTTTCAATTGGTTTTGTTTTGACAGAGCACTCCTTTAGACCTGATTGAGACAGGCAAGTCCCTGAAAGTCCAGGCGGAGCGCCCCCACCTGGTTAGTTTGGGAAGTGGACGTCTGAGCACAGCCATCACCTTGCTACCACTGCAGGAAGGTGAACACCTGTGTGTGTGTGTTGATGGGATGTGATGTGATTGAAATGATATATTTTCTCATTAATGTTATGCACAACTTATTTTATAGATATCTTAATGTTGAATGGGACATTTAAAACCTCATGAACAGCTTGTTAAATATGCAGTCCTGCCTTATCATGCTGCACCGTGCACTTTGTTAAGGTGACTACAACTGGAAGAGGAGCTAATAAGATCAGGGAACTCAACCCACATGGTAAACTACAGTCTGTATAACACAGCCATCTCTGTACTGACTACAGGATCTGTAATCTGTGTTATTGTTAGCATGTTCAGACACTTCCATAAGCACTTTACTCAAAATAGTCAGTTGTTCTTTAATAAGTAAGCAGTACAACTTGTCACGAGTGATGAACTGACAAAAACTGATGACATCTTACCTTCTAACCATCTTGTTGTCTTGTCTCATGCTGCGCCACAGTTGCAATTACACGCCTGTCTGGGATTTTCTTGCACCATTGTCTCGCACTGAGCCTAGACACCACAGAGGAAGAGAGAGAGAAGAGTGTGAATGTATCACCCCAGAGAAAAGCCTTCTGGGATTTCCTTTGTGCTCCATCTCTGTGTTATCACATAAGAATAAATAGTGTTAACTCTGTTGCACTCAGACAGCAATATAAATACGACTGATAATCAAATTACAACACAGAATATAGTAGATGGTTATATTAACTCCCTCTGACAAGATGTCTTTCATCTCTTGAAACTAACACCTGTTTTTCACGGGTTGACCCCATTTGTGACCTTGAACCCTGAAATGACACCCGGTACCACGAACTGCTACCCAAGAATACTTCACAGAAGTGTTCGCGGGTCCGCATTGATCTCCTGTAAGTGACGCTGAGAAAATGTTTTCTCTCTCTTGTTGCAGGGAGAACCACGCTGGGCAGCGGGGAGACAGACATCCCTCTGCAGGGCAACGGCATCGCCGCTCATCACTGCTACATTGAAAACCAGGCGGGCAGCATCACCTTGCACCCATGTGGAAACCAGTGCTCTGCGGATGGCCTTCCCATCACCAAACCCTTTCGCCTGACACAAGGTACTACTGTCACTGGTTTAAGTGACTGCCGTCATATGGTTGTTGGTGGTAAAGCTGTTTTTTCTTGCATCTTATATCATTGGCTAACTTAGTAGCCTTAATAAACCAACAGATTACTACTGAATGAGTAAGACAATAGTTCATATTGTGTCTACTATCGGCAGAGATTAAGTAGAGGTTTTCTTTTGTTAGCACTATTACATTTTGTACAGACATTCATGGTCCCCAGATGATGGATCCTAATGACTTTGGTGATGCCCTGACTTTGAGGGTTGACATGTTTAGTTTAAGTGAAAGGTCTCACTAACTATTGCCACCAGATGAATAACCGTTTGTCCCCCCTCAGGATGAATTGTAATAACTTTGGTGACCCCGTCACGTTTTGATCTAGCGTCATCATCAGATCAAAACTTCAACTGGTCCACTACTTTAGTTCACGACTAAACACTGGCAAAACTGATGACATCACCATCAGACTCAGCTGTACTTTGTGTTAAATAGCAAATGTTAGCATGCTAACACTCTAAACAAGGATTATCATGATCTTTGCTTAGAGTGCAGCAGGTATGAGTCCTAAAACCTGGAAATGAGTCAGCATTTTAGCACTTCTGGTTCTCTCGTCTGGAAGTCAATGGTTTTTTTAAATGGTTTTTAGTTCGATGCCTAAAATAAGGTCTGTGGTTAACACAAGCTGAAGAGATTTTAACGTTTTGTTCTACGACATAAAATACATCAACTCCCTAATACCACTCAAGAATCCTTGAAGCCTTTAATGTGTCTTGAAAAAGGCGGTTGCTGTTCGTATATGGCCTAACGTTAGCTTTTAACTTCTGGCAATTGCATTCACACTTCGAAAATCATAAAAGCGATTTGTGAAGTTCATTTGTGGAGATTATTTTGCTGAACAGCACGTGCAAGTATCATCAATGTTTGTTTGCCACAAAGCTTATTTTCTGCAATAATCCAAAACCCAATGGACAAATCCCATTGGCTTTAGTGGAGGGAACCAGGGCAATGCTAACTTCCTGGTTGGCCTACAACAATACGTCATCCCTGCAGCACTCTCTAGTAAACATTACACACCTGCTTGGGATCAGCATGTTAGCACTGTCATTGTGAGCTGATGTTAGCATTAGACCCTTTTGTTTATCTGTGAAATCACATTGATGTACAGTTAGATGACCTCATACTCATACAGTACATACTAGTGGGTTCAATACACTGAAGGCAAGGTGGACAATAACACAAAAACAATGTCCCATGTCCTTCCACTAACATGCATACTTGCCATAAAAAAGGCACAACAGTCCCGCCCCCCTCAGTGGGACCCAGGCCAGCAGCTACACCACAATGTCATTTGAAGCCGGGTGATCAGCCGGTGTGTGTGGAGGCAGCAGCTGCTGAACAAGAATACTTCAGGCTTCTTCGCCTCATTCAAAGGACTCATGTAATGAAATTCTGAATAAAACAAACAGGAAACTGCTTCATTTGCATCATACGGGACAATATTGCAGCCACATGGACCTTTGACTTCACTTTAAAGGATGAAATAAATATCAAACTCCCTGTGGATTATCCAGAACTGGAAACAAAACTTCTGGGAGCGTATCAAGACGTTCTTGAAAGCCACCGGAAATGCAGGGAAAGGAGAAGGAGTTGATTTCACTTACTGGTTAATTACACGTGAGTTAAACTAGTCTGTTTAAACAGTCAACTGACCACAGCATCAGCTATACTTTATAGGTGTTATCAATCAGTGATTAGTGTGTTTACGGTGGTGTTAATACTTTAACTAACTCATCACTGACAGCTTTCTGTTCTTCTCTCCTGGCAGGGTGCATGCTGTGTTTTGGTCAGTCGGTCTTTTTCCGCTTCAACCATCCAGAGGAGGCCCTGCGGATGAAGAGCATGCTGCCTGGAGGGAGCCAAGGACCGAGCACCACGAGAACTCACCCTACAGGTAATAAGACCATGCTTTTATAATTATACAACACCTACAGCTCCAGATTGTAGAATTGTCCTGTGATCCAGTCAGTCACACAGGTTGTGTTCATACTCTTCATACTGCATGCAGTTAGTAATGATAACTAATCAGGGACCCAGAAATAAGCTGGTATGTGTGAAGGTTGTACAGTTTCCTCCGAAGCTATTCTGGGCAGAGCAAATGCTTTGGGCTGATAGATATTCAGTCACAGTTGGATTCCCACTACCTTAGTGTACAGATCAAGAAGTTGCATAAGTTCCCGTTAATGCTGAACACGGATCGTACATCTGTCGCGGTGAATTACGAGACCCTGGGTAGTATGACAAATTGTACATGATCAGCTGTTAAGACTATCCATGTTTAAGGGCTCACCTTACAGATGGTTACTGACATTTTCATGGCAAAAGTTCAAAAGAAAATGGAAATTGAAGTTGGTTTCTGCAATATTTTACCAGCTTCTCATATCACCAGCACAATTGGTCTTGGAGTCTGACTGAAACACTGGTCAGAAATAGCTTGTTCAGGGCTAATTATCTGTGGCCTACATTGTGATCTAGTTCATTTAAATCTGTGTTTTTTTGCTCAAAGTGTGACCCCATTGTAACAAAGGATTGTTGTAACCTTTCTTTACACGGCTACACTCAGACGATGTCATATTATTCTGGTCCGTTAATTGCTTCGACCGTTGCCTTGTGCTGTGGATGATATTTAGACTCCATTCTCCTCTGACCTTACTGGTGTGGCTGTACAGTAAAAGCCACCACACCCTGCCCAGTGTGTATGGCCCACTCTTTCCTGACCAGGCCCTGATTTCATCTGCTCTGAATGAGGTATATACCACTGCAGCTTTTATATTTAGCAGCTCCAGATCCCTGTAGGATTACAACACAACTGAGGAGCACAACATCCCGACTGCTGGGTTTGGTTCATACAGTACAGGAGAACATGGGCTCTGAGACATGTATCACTATTTAAAGTGGGCCACCGGGACACTGTGTGTGTTCAGGCTTGTGTATTTGTCCTTTTATGGGCTTCCCCCTTTGTCCTACATCACTGACTGTGTGTCAGTAGCATAAAGATGACACAGGACAGATCCCTCCCACTGTTTGTTCATGTGTGTTTTTACAACTGTCTTTTAGAGTGTCCTCTTCCTTTATTCAACAGGAATGCTCATGCACAAATGTTTCTGTCTCCCTTCGCAGACTCTCACGGTGTCCTGAACGGGAACCATCAGTCTTTCTCGAGCAACGGCTCCGACTCCAAAATCAACAACATAGCAAAGAACCTCCAGGACTCGTTGGTGCTGAAGGCCGGATCTGGATCTGGTAAACATCATCAGCCCTCTCCTCCAAACATGCTCAATGGGAGAAACGGCTCTATGACAGAGGACTCCATTTACGAAAACAGCAGCAGCTTTCTGGGCCAGAACCTCGGCAACAAAACCCCTCCGGTACCTGCGCGGTCCCCTCATACCAACAACACTCCTGTTCCCCATCCACGGACCTCCCTCTCTGTGGCCTCCAGCGGTACTAGTGGTGGTCAGAGGGGCCAGGAGAGCCCAAAGCTTCTTAGGAACGCAAGAGCAGAGGCCACACCAGGCCCAGGCAAATTCTCCCCTACAGCTCCATCCAGCCCTCGAGTAAGAGGTTCTTCCCTACAGAAGAGATCCCCAAGTCCCATGCAAGATCAGCACCTCTCGCATGTAGAAGTCCCTCAAAGGCTCAGGACTCCAGAGCCGATCGGGTCCACCAGCCTGAGAGAACTTCCTCCTCTCAGCCCTTACATGTCCCGCAGAGGGACTCCAGGATCGCAGGGCTCGGCCGCGGTCAAACCTGTCCCAGAGGGCCACCTCAAACTCACAACTGCTTCAAAAGCAGAAGCCATGAGGGCAATGTACGCCCAGGGTCCATTGGCACTCTCTGGGCTGGAGAAAGAGCCTGGAGGCAGGCAGTTAAGGGCTGGCCTGGGGTCTCTGTCCGGTTCGTCTCCTCTCACTAGCCCTCGTAGCAAAAGAAAGACCTCCGGCATGACCATGACGGGATCCTCCAGCAAGGAACAGAGTCTTATGAAACCATATACCCGCGAACGCAAAAACAGCATCTCTGAGATCAGTGACAATGAGGACGAGCTGCTGGAATACCACCGCTGGCAGAGAGAGGAGAGGCTGCGTGAGCAGGAAATGGAGAAACTGGTGAGTGATCAGCACTTTAGATGTGACTTCACTGTAGATATAAGAGTAGAAAATAATTTCACTATGATAGGTTCAGTCCAAATCTGGATGCTGATGTGAACTTCGCTCAGGAAGTCATAATGAAAACATTTGCTGCTGTGGTTTGTCTGTTATGACTGTGGGATTTGTATATACTTTAAATCTCCTATAATCCATTTCTGGCCAATTAGATGAAAAACATCAAAACAGGATGACAGGTAGAAACACAGCTGTATCCGGGCGTACAAACTGTTACCAACAAATATCTTTACAAACGTCCAGCAGACACAGAGCAACAAACACTATGATTTTAAAGGACATTTAAGCGAAGGTGCTGAGACGGCTGGCATAGCCGACACCATGTCTGCATTCAGATATCTTGTCTAAATCTCCTGGCGTACGGCCACTAGCTCATCTACCCCGGAGCATTACTGGCATCGTCAGCCCATGTGGCCCGAGTAACGCGGGGTGAACATTCCTCCACCGAGTCTCAAGGTCCAGAGCGGAGGGCGCGGCTGCTTGTTGCTCAACACTATATTTATCAAAAAGGACGAGTGGCTTTTACTTTCTAAGCTGCCCGTGCTTGACTGAAGGCTCTTTCTTATTCGTACCCACGCTAGATCGTACAGTAGACTGCATACTTGTTATCCATCCTCAGTCCACACCCACCAGACCCCCACCACCATTCTTCAGCCCCCACCTCAGCCTGCTTCTGACAGCTGAAGGGACCATAGGGAGAGGAGGGGGTGGGGGTTCCCGGCCCTCCATGTCCACAGACTATTTCAGGAACCAAAAGGTTTCTGGTAACAAATAAGAGAGTTACCGACAACACGCATCTGAGTCGGACTGATAGGTGTTCGACTGCTGTGGGTACAGTATGTGCACGTTTGTGTTGAGTCATCCAGTATATGTGGATCATTTAAGCCATCTGCAAATACATAAACAGATAAAGAGCTGATATTTCTTGGCCTAAGGACGTGTTGATTAGTAGTTTGCTTGTTAACCATGTTTGGAATTTCCTCCATTCCATGATTTGAATTCTGTAGGCACTGATATTATGCTGCATTCATGTGGTTGGAGGAAAGCTAAACAGCACAGCATCACATGCAAATGCTATTTTGTCAAACCACCACCCTGCCTAGAACACGCAAACATACAATTATATGGCTGGAAGTTGAAAAGTTGAGATTTGTTCACTGTTGGCTGAGGCGTCCAGGTTTTCAGTGATTTCTGTCTATGTTGTGTTATGTGGTGCTGGTACTTGATAAATAATGATGATAAGAAGGAATACTGCATGTGTATGTAGGGTTCATGGTAAAATATGCTCACTCCTGCATACACACAGGACCGTGCCGCTTCAGTTTGGCCTTCTGCCCCTCAAAAAATATATGCCCCGTGGCCACAGTGGCCTTGCGTTTTCTTCTCTGCCTCTTTACTGTCAATACGGGGTTTTGAGACACCAGTGTCTTATGTTGTGATTCTGAATCCAGGCAACATCAAGTGAAATAATTAAAATCATCCTTAGCCCTTAAGTTAAATTCATTATTTCCGTGGACTTCAATCATTGTTTTATATCATGGCCTTAATGCCGTGGCATTTGGCCTTTGTGCCCTCAAAACATTGACAAAGGACATACATGAATGTAAATAGCCAGAAAAAAAAGTTGGTCATTGACACAATAAACCGTAAATTACCTCATTAATGTTCTAGATGACAGATCATGTAGAGGTGGATCAGGACCGGATGATATCATGGCCCCTGTTAAAGAAAAAGTTTGACATTTGGGGAAATTTGCGTATTCACTTTCTTGCCCAGAGTGAGAATGAGAAGATGGATTCAACTATGTTCTGTTCAGTTTGAAGCTAGAGCCAGGGGATGGTTAACTTAGCTTAGCTTAAAGACTGGAAGCAGAGGCAAACAGCTAGCCTGGCTCTGCTAATCAGCACTACTAATTAACAATTTATATGTCATTTGTTTTAAATGTACAAAAACCAAAGTGTAAAAATGAGGTTTACTGTGAAGCTAGAGCCAGTGGACGGTTAACTATCTTAGCTACCTTAGCTTAGCAGAAAGACTAGACACAAATAAACAAATACTGAAGAGTAATTTTTGCATAGCCTACAGACATGAGAGTGGTATCCATCTCCTCAAATTCAATATTCAGACCATTAATATAGCAGCAAACAACTATTTACTATGTAAACATATAGAGGAGTAATGTCTACCTGCGCAGAGAATGAAGTCGCTCTTCCTCTGTGTGTGTTGTTATCCAAGTTTCTCAGTGCTTTGTTGACATAGCCGGGCTGCCACAGAGCGTGCTCCACTAGCTAGCACATGGCCTGCTCTTCACTGCTGCTCATAGGCGGTTACAGGCGGTCATAACGCCCCTGGGAGGCAATAAAAATGCTCCCAATCAGCGTTAATGACAAACCAGCTGATGTAGTGAACTGTGTTTGGGGTCCTGGACCAGGTTCTTGGTTTGTTGGTATCACAGCCTTGAATGAAGCACACAGAAATGATCAACTGTAGACCGATAGATGAGAGAGACAAAGAGAGGATTTCCTCTCAGTGAAATGAATGCCCTACATCAGGCACACTGCTCTCTTAGCACAGTTGGCTCAGCTATGCAGGATTTTTTTTTTTTATCTCACTTTCCTGAACCCAACCTGGATATCGCTGCTCTAAAGGGCAAAGCTAGAGAGGAAGGGATGGGATAGAAAAGTTAATTTTAGCATCAATTCCACTGGGAGGAGGCCAAACTGTTGGTTTGCGACAACGTGATATTATATTTTTGAGGGGGATCTGGCTAATTGAGATGATTTCTATGGTGATGCGTGACTAAAAAAATATTTCAATTGCAGTATACAGCAACATTTCCAGTAATAATAAGGAGATATTTCAGTGTGGCACTATTTTGCTCCTCCAGATGACCTGCATTTTCAAGTTAAAGCATTTTGGGAAATACACTTTTTCACAGGAGTTAGAGGAGATGGTCGACTGTCTCTGCTACAGAATCGGCTTGATATAACATACCATAAGATAACCAGACTAATTGTTTCCTCCTGTTTCCAGTCGTTAAGCAAACAAGCTGCTGGCTGTAGCCTTAAATTTAACAGACTAATATGAGGATATGGATCTTCTCATCTATCTCTCAGCATCGTTGCATCCATATTTTACTTGTAGACCTGCCAGTTCACAACTCTGAAGTCTGAAGTAAAGGAATGAACATCAGCAAACAGCATAAACAACTAAATCTTGCAGTTAAAGTTAAACCTTATGACAGACTTGATGTGGTTATTTTAACAGCCTGAATAATTATAATACCAGACAAAAGCTGGCTAGTGGTTGTGGACACAACAATACTACTGTACACATCAGGCACAACTGTTTCCTGTCTTGCCAGATTCCTAATTATCGTTTCACATTATGTGCTGTTATATTGTTGGATCAAAGGAAGCATCCCATTGTCTGGTGTGATGGGAGACAGCAGACTGACCACAAGCTAGACCCATGTAGCGTACAACTTAAATTTAAAACACAAGGAAGAAGAATCTAAAAAAGAAAGACCAACATCTAAAGCATCTCTGATCAGAAAGTTAAAATGAAAACTGATGTAGAGGAATCTGAGTAACCACAACTCACCAGTGTCTCACATTTATTCTTCTTGTCAGTTTCTGTTCTCATAAACAACTCCGGCTCTGACAGCTTTTACTATGAACCCCCTCCTGAGAGACAAACTACATCAGCTCCGGCCCTCCTGCTATCAGGTTACAGTTGTCCCATGCCAGTGACCGAGGGACAGCTGCCTAAATGGGACAATGTCACACAAGGACACTTGGGGCTAATCTGCAATACGATCTATAACGTAGGACAGGCATGCTTACATCTCACATCTCTTCTGCAGGAGAGGCAGAGGCTGGAGACCATCCTCAGTCTGTGTGCAGACTATAACCACGAGGACAGCGCTGCAGAGCTGGCCGAGGTGGTGAGGAGCGGGCTGCTGGGGGGCGCCAGAGGGACCTGCTCGGACACAGCGGGGGGGATGTCCCTACAGGGAGGAGACAGACCCCAGAGGGCGAGAGAGAACGATGAGGAAACCCAGAGAGAGGAGTCGAGCAGCACAGAGAGCACACATCAAGAGGTAATAAACACATTCAGGATTTGTGTTTCCATCTGATTGGGAATCTTATAATGTTTTTTTTAAATATATATATAAATGTGCCCTCAGTGTGAAGAGCTGTTAGCCGGGCAGGAGCAGGTCTACATGGAGGAGGAGAGGAGCAGGATCTTGGCCAGGGTTGATGACTTGAAGCACAGAGTCAGTGAACTGGAGCTGCAGCTACAAGAGACCAAACAGGAGGTCAACAACACACATACATTTTAGCTTGTACGCTCTCAGATCAACCCTTCTAGTGAGGGGAAGCTATTTCATCTTGAAGTATTTATTAAGCTCCAAGTCACTCGGCGGTTTGCAGACTCTGACTCCATATTTGTCTCGATAGGTGGAGATGGAGCAGGCCCTGCTGCAGGCAGAGAGGCGAGCCGAGCAGGAGCAGGTGGAGGCTGAAAATGAAATCATCTCTCAGCTGCAGCTCAAACTCAGCCAGCTGGACAAGGCCACCCAGAAAGAGAAGGAAAAGGTGGGGAACCCCAGGGCACAAACAGTTGGATACAGTAAATACTGTTTGCTCAAAGCCACTGGTCTTATATGTACAGTTTGCCACGGCGTTCTCATCCCAACTCGTCATATACTGATGCTTTGTCAGTCACTTTTCGGTCGCAGTACCACGTGCTCAATGTTGTTAAGTAACATGCTTAGGTTCAGGCAATAAAACAACTACAGTTAGGTTTAGGTTGGGCTTAAAACTGATACGTTTGTACAGTGAAAATGAAACTGAACGTTGGGACATGAATGAACAACTGACTGTAACGTGACGCACGGGACACGAACAGCGGTCTCTTGGATGAAAGCCCTGTGTTTGTTGGACCCATCCACCAAAGCTACGTCACAGCGCACTTTCCCTGAGCGTTTAAAATTGACCCGGATGGGTTTACATTGTAGTTAAGCTCGGTGTGTCTCATACCGACGCTCGAGGTTGCCTTGTGTGTCAGTATCGAACGCCGACGGCCGTGACAAAGTGCCGGTATTTGACGCCCTGGGAATGAGAACGGGCTGAGTTTGCACGTGAATGTTCTTGAACATCTGTGTTTGACTGTATAGAATCTCACTTCTTCCCAAATGTGCAGTCTAAATATCTTTTTTCTCAGATCTCAACTGACATGCACTGCTTCATCTATTAGCCGTCTGTCCTAAAACACAAAGTGTCTTCTCTCTGAAGTGTCCAACAGTTTAAAAAGACAAAAACAACAACTCTTCCTTACATGTTTGAGGCTTTTAGCTGGATGTGACCAAAACTAAAATGATTCAAATGTGCATATACCTTTTTATTTTTCTCCCATGTTAACAAATGCGACCCCTAACACACCTGCCAACCTAACCTCTGCTTCAATCCTCTAATACTTTAACTGCCTTGGCCTGTTAGCTTGGCTGCATGGATTTGAGTTATCTATGATTTTTTTTTGTTTCTCCCTGGGGTGGTGTGTGTGTGTGTGTGTGTGTGTGTGTGTGAATGCGGACCCAATCGTGCGTATGTGTGTGTTTCTATGTGTTTTTAGGGGAGGGCTAATGTGTCGGCTGAGCGGAAGGCCCTGGAAAAGCAGAGGAATGAGTACAATGAGCTGAAGAGGCAGTTTGATAAGTGCCCCTTGTCTCTAAGGGAACAGTTACAGGAGCAGCTCAGCAGGGTCAGTGTTCTCACGCAGCCCACTGGCTAGCAACAGTGAGTTATAATATACCAGATCAATACTACGGTTCTGTATGATCTGCACAGAAACGGCCGCAGACATAACACTGACTCTGTTGTGAAGCACTCATAAATCTGCAGACTGTGCATTTCCTCTTTTTCTGCTGTTGCCCTACATCATGTAAACAAATGTATAGAGTGTAACTATACAGTAAGCGATGCTTTTGCTACTCCAGCAGCAATAGACGGTTGCTTAATCTCTGCTGTTCCCTCATTCTGGATGCTTGAAATGTCAAACGCAATTAGTATTAATAATTAATAATGTCATTAACAGCTTTGCCCTGAAGGTTTGCATGCCCTTTTACCAAGAATGATTCAAGTCACACGCGCACACTTATAGTAATGTTTACAGGCAGATTAATGCCAGATTTGACGGGATACAATTTTGGCTATGAACATGAACATGACAGGATAAGGCTGGTGTTTTAGTATGTTTTTCTTATTCTAATCAAATCCTGTGAAAACACCAAAAACAAGTATGAGTTAGTCCATCTCTCAATATCAATATCAATATCAATATCTCTACAGTCTGTCTGTGGCATTCAGAGGAAACCATCACTTGCTGCTGCAGATATACATACATCTCCAATATCGGGTCAAAAATGTATAGTTTAATTTTTTTTAAAAGGGATTTTCTAAAACATCTGTAGTTTTTAGCAAACGTTAGTCAAGCAGGAGTAAACAATGTTTTTGTCGGGGACTATTTTCAACTGCGGATGAATACGTGCTAGTAAGTATTTACAGCAGCAGTGCGTGTGTTCGTTATAAGGAAGGGAAATAGATATATTAATGGATATATATTACGTTTTTTTGTGCACGTAAAAAGTCTGCAAAGTTACAAAGCCCAAAGTCCACGCCAAAGGGAGTTACTCTCCCCCACAGAAACACTGCTCCTTCATGAACTGCCTGAAACGCCTCGCTTGAATTCCTGTCTTTACTTCCGTAACATGGTGATGTCACCAAGTAACACATTTGCACAAAGGCTAGTTTGACCCTCAAACATGCTAGTTAGAACGGAGTCCAAAAAGTTTAGTTTGGTCTTTTCATGGGGTTTTGTTAACGATAAGAAACATCTAAAATATCGCCTGCCTTATCTTTTGATAGCTTTGTTTGATTGATTTCAAACAGTGTGAATAACCTGCATGTATATCCGTATGTGGACAGAAAGGTGAAGCTCTGGAGTCCGGGACCAAGCAGTTTGAGGAGCTGGAGTTCTGCCAGCTGGAGGAGGAGAGCAGTCTGGAGGAGAAGAAGGAGACTCAGAGCTCGCAGCTTCTCCAGGAGCGAGCCGAGTATCACTGCAGCGTGGCCAAGAGGAAGGTGGGGGATACACAGCAGAAAACATGAGATATACAAACATGAGATTATATGTCAGCGTGACATCCAGGTTGATTTGCAGGAGAAGATGGCCGCCATGGAAGCTCAGGTGAAGCAGCTGGGGTTACAGGCGGCTCAAGACTGTGAGAGGATGGTTAAAGACAGGACGGTGACTCTGCAGCTGCTGCACAAGGTCGGCCTTTCACCTATCCTACAGTAAAGCATGTAATCAATTCATAATAGTGATGAATGGCAAACTGTGAAAGGGCCTCTATGTCCATGCTGCCTTTTAGGAGCAAGACAGGTTGTGTGCCCTGGAGAAGAGGTACCACACCTTGACAGGAGGGAGAAGCTTCCCAAAGCCCAACGGCAGCATGAAAGAGGTGAGCAGGAACACTGAGACATGATCTCACAACCGTCCAGCTGGAGGAGAAGTACAGCAAAAGAAAAGTGGATTTTTCTTTAACTTAGATGAACTTTTTAAACAGGAATTTCTTCACATCAGCGAACCTGACCTTGTTTATGTGGACGGTCCTCCTCATAGCCCCTGTCCCTCCTCTGCCTCCTTCTCCTCCTCCTCCTCCTCTCACATCCCCTCCCCTGAACTCTGTCCTGTTAGGATGCAAGAGGTAAATCTCCACAAAATCCTCTCTGTAACAAAACCTAACAAATGGCTAATAAATGCCTGTGCTGCTGTTTCTATGATAAAAAAAACATGTGTGTTAGCAAATACTGACAAACAACAGCAAGCTTGCAGTGTGTATGTCGGTAGATTCTGCCTTTATATATTATGTTTGTTTGAGGTTTGTATATTCTCTAATGTGTAGGATTACACTATCTAGAATTTAAACAATAGATATGCAAAAAAAACAACTTGGAAGATGACCTTGTGACTGTCATCCATATTCATTCCAAACATAGAGACTGAGTTGTGATGCCCATTTGTTTGCTTTGTGCATCTTTGCATGACTTTTCCAAGTGTTGACTGTTGCCGTCTGCATCCTTCTCATCCCTGTGTTTTGGCTGTTGCTGCAGGAGTACCTCAGGCTCTCTGATGTCTATAAGATGTATGGAAACGCTTCTATGCAACCTCACTCTTCTTCTCCTGCTGCTCTCCACTGCGTCTCCCGCGCTGTAGCACCGGCTCTGCCGTGTGAGGTAGACACTCCGCCAGCTTTCTGCCATACTCTCTGATATGTTTGTCATACTGAACCCTCCTACACACACTGACAACATCTCAAAAATATCTGTCTTTTTTTCCCACTCTCTCCCTGTTCTGTAAATGTGTCTGCATTGACTTGGTGTCTGTGTGAAGGAGTACATCACAGTCAGCCAGTTAAGCCAGATCTTTGGGATACCGAGAGTCGATCCCTCCTCTTCTTCCTCTACTCCATCATTCCAACTTGCCTCCTCTGAATCCACCTTCTCGTACCACTCAACTGCATGTGGTCCTTCCTCCTTCCTCTCTGCACAGGTTTGTTATTCTATCCTTCTATCCTTCTTCTTCACTGAACAATTTCTATTGCTGCGAGGTTTGTTTCATGTTTATCTTTCCTTCCTGCTTGATGCTGATGCTTGGTGCTGTACTGCTCCTCTCTCTCTCCTCTCTCTGGCTGGATGCTTCTCATCACCTCAGAGCCAGCCTGAGCTGAGCAGGAATGCAATGCCTCCAATTAACCTCGAGCGCTGGTACCAGGACATCATGGCTGCTGGAGAGCATCAGTCATGTCCTCCACCGCTGCCTGCAAAGTCTTTTTCCACACGCAGACACAGTCAGGTAAACTCTCCACTCCTTTCTCGCTGTGTCTTGCTAAAGGGCACTAACAGCAGGCCAGATGTGAAAAAACAGTCATGAACCCCTGAATCTAGGTGATCGCCACATGAACCACTCAACTATCCATATTTGTAAGACTAGGAGGCCCTCTAGTGGACGAAACAAGACGGGGTAGTTGTCCCTTAGTTTCAGGAACTTTGCTATGATTTGAAGATGCTGATATTAGTCTGATCTTCAATTATGTGCTTCATCATGCAGGCATAAAGTAAAGCATGTTACAACTTCCTTTAAAAAAGGACACTGTGAGCTGGAAAAGGAAGTCTAAATAACATAAACCATAAAGCTCCACATGGACAAATAATGTCTGTCAATGTTGGGCTCCATTGAAGGTGAGGAAACAGACCAGTAATAAATGTAGTGGCATAGAAGTACAAAGTAGCAGAAAATTGAAATACTCAAGTAAAATAAAAGTACCTCAAAATTGTTCTTAAAGGTAGTGTGTAGGATTTGGTAGCATCTGATGGTCGGGTTGCAGATTGCAACCAACCGAGCACCCCTCTGCTCACTCCTCTCTTTCCAAGACTGCGGTAAAGTGAGCCGCCGAGTGCAAAATCAAGGTATCGCTGTTCGCCTCACTCAGAGGCCATCCTCACCATAATAACTTTAGGAGCAGCGGGAGTCAGACGGCGGCTGGCGGTAACCACGGTTTTACACTTTGCGGCTCACATTACCGCAGTTTCACCAGCGTGTCAGAGAACTACGGTGGCCTTCAGTTAACGTAAAAACAAAAAGGCTCTCTCTGGAGCCAGAGTTTGGTTTGTCCGTTCTGGGCTCCTGTAGAAACATGGAGGAGCAACATGGAGGACTCCGTGAAGAGGACCTGCTCCCTATGTAGATATGAGACTAAAATCAAATCCAAAAAAGAATTCTCCAGATTAAGAAAATAAAGTAGATTTCTTTTGTGGGGAGGCAAAAATAATGAACAGATGTGTCTTTCTCCTCTCAGCTATTGAAGTCCAAATCAGATGGTGAGGTTGGACAGGCAGGGTCAAGCACACTGCCACACTCCAGCGGCGTCTCTCATGAGAAAAGTGCATCCACTAAGGTGAGCACATCAGTTTAACGCATGCAAATTGTAAAACAAATCTTGTAAGTAGTTAAATGTGTGATACCTAGTATGTGTTTTTCAGGGGTTACAGTTAATGCTGAGAGAGATGTCCAACCCATTAGACATGGAGTCCAGGAGGCAGTTTGCTCTGCAGAGCAAAGGTCAGTCCCATCTCATCTATTTAGCACACTGAAGGGTTTCACCTGTCAGCCCTCATAAGAAAAGTCTGGGAACAGCAGATTATCTGTGTGTCTGGATCTGATTATAATCAACTAGTAGCAATGACTTGGCCCAGTCAGTAGAGGGCACTGTAAGTCTGTGACAGCTGTCTCTGCACCCTCTCCGCTCCCACAGATCTGTCTCCTACAGTCCATCACTCCATCCTGCATCACCAGTCGCCACCGAGTGGCAACCAGGCGTACGACACCCTGAGCCTGGAGAGCTCTGACAGCATGGAGACCAGCGTCTCCACTGGCAACTCCGCCTGTACCCCAGAAAGGTGAGAGACTGGGAAATGAGCAATTGGCTCTGTTTCCATGGGAACACTCAAGTCTGCCCCGTCTCCCAAGAGAAGGGTCACTGCGCTTTGTTCCCGTGACAACATGTTTTGTTACATGTCTGCTCCCACGACTACTAGTACACTGGCTGTTGCCATGCCAACCTCATCCAAGTTTTCAGTGTTTCATGAAGTTCTGGGTTCAAAGACTCAGTTTACTGCTGCTCATGGAGAAACCTTTGTCTCCTCCGTCTCCTGCTACTACTGTTAGTGTTTGGTTTCCAGGCATGTCTGTTTACTTTTCTCATCCCGAGCCCTGTCGTAGCCGTGTCATCACACGCTCCTTCCCTCTGTGTGTTGTAGTGCCTGCGGGTTAGAGACCCAGAGGATAGAAGAGATGGAGAAGATGCTGAAGGAGGCGCAGCAGGAGAAAGCAAGGCTGATGGAGAACCGAGTGAGTGCACGGCTCCAGTTCTGTTGTGAACATCAGTTATCTCATCACTTCCTACACCTCATCTCCTCCAAGTTCATCTCAGGTTTCAACACGATTAGTCAATTAATCAATTATTCCATCAACAGAAAATTCATCAGCAACTATTTTGATAATCGATTAATAGTTTTAGTTATTTCTTAAGTTTTTTCGAAATGCCGGTCCGGGGTTCGAATCTGACCTTTGACCATTTGCTGCATGTCATCCCCTTTCATCACTGTCACTATCAAATAAAGGCCAAAAGCCACAAAAAACAATCTTTAAATTATTAGTATTTCAAATGAGAAGATTTGCTGCTTGTCAGTGTCATATATGATAGTAAACTGAATATCTTTGGGTTTAAGACTATTGGTTGACTAAAACAAGCACTTCAGTGGCTGTGGGATATTATAACCCGCATTTTTCACTATTTTCTAACATTTTATAAACAAAATGATTTACTGATTAATCAAAAATGATAATAATAATAACATAATAATAATAATAGTAGTTTGCAGCCCTAGTTTCAACTGCTAAACCTGAAGTTATCGCCTCGCAAATATTAAAAACATGATTAGATTAGATTGGATTATTTTATATGGCTACACATTTTGTTGCTGGAGTTAGGGCTGGGCCTTATGGATAAAATCATTCAACACATCAATTTGTTACACGGCTTTGTTGAATACTCAATTCTGATTGGTCAATCACGGCGTTCTACGGTCTGTTATTTCTCTATAAGGGACCGTTGCTATGTATAACAGATCGTTACTATGGGCGCAATTCTGATGTCGGACTCTGGCAGACTGCTTTTGTGTCAAATTATTGATTTCTTAAGTAAGTAGCCGTGTAATAAGCGGGATAATGTACAGCTAGCGGGTCATTGTTGTGAAATAAACCCCTTCAGGGCGAGTCGGGCGTCGCCCTGTCGGGGTTTATTTTACAACAATGACCCGCTCGCTTTACATTATCCCTTACACACATCATGGTATGGCAAATGTATGCACATCCCATGTGAAATAATAAAATTGGTGTTCAATGCAACTCACAATTTGAATGAAATCATTAATTTGGACTACGGATTTTGTAAAACAATAATATGATATGATCATGTCATCACCAAACACACCACTCTGCCTGAAAGTTGATTCAATAACTTTGAATTATGGCAGGAGTCTCGAACGCGGTGTATGAAAGTGATCACTCAGCTCGAGGTGTGGTGAAGTCGTTTGTTTACCTTTGTATTATTTCTACATATTGAATCAAAGTCGACCTGTATGTAAGTATCTGAAAGCTGCAAAGGATCATTTTACATCAGCAAAGCTTCCCCTTCTATATGCAGACTTAAGGGATATATTTTACAAAACCCTGGATTGGGACTTGAATTCTCATGTGCCTCCTCTGACAGTCGTTCACTTTGTATCGCAATATTTGCCTACCATTTACATATTCTCCCCGTCTCCCTTTTGCCCCTTGTTATTTTCCCTTCTCTTCTCTCCATCTGTTCCTCTTCTCTCCTCTTCCCGACGCTCCCAGGAGAGGGAGGTGCAGGCTCGGCGGCAGATGCTGGAGGAGGAGCGGAGGAGGCGAGAGGAGGCCGAGAGGAGGCTTCAGGACGAGACGGCCCACAGGCTGAGGCTGGTGGAGGAGGAGGTGAAGATGAGAGAGAAACACTTCTCCCAGGTCAGTGGAGCAGCGGGAGGAGACGGGCGGCGGGAAGAAGAGAGAGGAGAGGAGAGGAGGGAGGGGAGGGAGGAGGGGACGGGAGACTTGGGGGAGAGGATGAGAGGATGAGAGGCGAGACAATAAAGAGAGGCTGGGAATATGGGAAGATCAAAGATTGTCAGGGATGGGAGGGTGGAGAGGAAGAACAGAGAGAAAAATGGATGGGGAGGGGGGTTCACAAAAATATAATATAGACATAATTAAAGCTTTAATCTTGACAGAGTGTATTTAATTACCAATAAGTAAACAAATACCCTCAAATCATCAAGTATAAATGCACCCAGTGCAGCTCGAGTCCAATTTAAAGCTGCTAGAATCAATATTTTTATATTATACATCAAATGTGTAATGTGAAAGTAGTCACTGGTAGTGATGAACCCACAAGGTATTATCACCCGACTATGCAGTTCCCCTCAGCTCAAGAGCGTTTTAGTTTCTTTTAGCTCATTGTTTTGGTTCAGTCTCAGCTGTTTTCTCATTTAAAGCTCTAAAAACCTTCTGTACATTACCTGCTCAGCACCAGACAGCAGACAGAGACAGGTAGCAACAAGCTGGTGAACACAGTGGAGCATTTAGCAGCTAAAGAGACACATTTTTCCCCCCAGGAAAGAGCAAAAAAGTTGTGTGAATGTTGGACCACATTCATCAGGTGGACGAAAACCACGACTCCAAATTAATACTAATGTTGCTCCGTATCAGGATTTTAAAACACAAATGTTTGACAAAAAGTTCAATACATCAACTTAATGTGTGTCTTGTTGACTGCCAGTCAAGTGGCTGATGTTTATCTGTTGTTTCGCATCAATTTTGCGCCGGCTAAATGTTTGTTATTAAAGAATATTTTTCATGTGAAAAAGGTTATATTAAAGGTTGTTTTTGAATTTGTGCTCATTCAAAGACAGTGTAATGAAATGCTGAATGACTTTAAAACAGCTCAGTTATTTTTCATAATGAAGATGTTTTTGTTTCCCTGGAACAAAAGGGGAATAAATAATAATAAACAACAAAATCATTGGATATCGGCCCAAATGTTATTTTAAACATCGGTATAGGCACAGATTTTTACGGTGCATCCCTACTCTTATATCTTCATCTTCTCACACCGCTTGGTTAGCAGCATTAAAGAAACATGAGTGTTTTCTCCACAGGCCCGTCCGATGACGCGCTACCTGCCCAACCGTAAGGAGGAGTTTGACCTGCGAGCCCACGTGGAGTCGTCCGGCCACAGCATAGACACCTGCCCCTTCGTCATCCTCACAGAGAAGATGTGCAAGGGCCACCTGGTGAAGATGGGCGGCAAGATCAAGTCGTGGAAGAAACGCTGGTTCGTTTTTGACCGTATCAAGAGGAACTTCTGTTATTACGCGGGTGAGGATACAATGACATTTCATCACAGCGGTGTAATGTAGTTACGACGGGCCCCAGTGCACGCTGGTTACGAGTTATGAAGCACATCATGCACACAACAGCCTGGTCTCACTCCCAGGGCGTCAAATACCGACGCTTGAGCAGCGGCCTTCAGTGTCTTGTTACAGATGCAAAAGGCCCCCTTTAGCGTCTGTATGAGACGCACCAGGCTTTCAACCAACTCCACTGTAAACCCATCCACGTCATTATTAGACGCTCAGAGCAACTGACGTAGTGTTAAGAGCGGGAAATGGAGTGAGGTAGCTGTGGTAGATAGGTCAAACAAACACAGGACAATTACCGCGACCGTTTCACAGCGTTAACCATGTGTTGCAACGTTGACCGTTGCAGTTCATTCCAGCAATAGGGGGTACTGGAAACCAGTTTCCCCCCAGTTAAGAGATGGTGCGGGGAACTTTTAAAGTGAACCTAATCCTCTCATTAAATACACACGGAGTACATGGTGAGGAACAATTAAGCAGCTAAAGTTCAACATAGTGCAAATACTAAAAAAGATGAAGAAGCCAAGTGCTCACTCAGTTTCACATGCAGCAAGTCCAGGGAACCATTAAGGTGCTCTTCAGGATGAAACAACAGGCCCACTAGAGCAGAGCAAGGAGGAGAGTTATATTATATTTAGTCAGGCATATTGGCCTTCATCAGGGCGGAAATAGTAAAACCACACTGATTACACCTGGTACTCTAAATAAACAATACACCGCAAAATTAACAATATTGCAAGTAACCATCAAATACAGAAAACACAGATATGACGCAGTCCCACCAATAGGTACAATTAATAAAGTTGTTTATAAAAAAAAATACGTAATCTATTTCCTCATTAAACCTGGATATACTAAAAGGCATCAGGTTTAAAAATCCAATAGGTATCGCTCTGTGGCAGTTTGTTTAGACGGTCATCTATTCTTTCTACCCTCAAGAGACTGAGACAAGAGACACGCATGTTAGACACCACATCTGTCTCCAAAAAACATTGTCATATGTTGAGACTGTCTATCAAAGTCCATTTCAAATCTTCTAATTAAAAATGCCACTTAAAGAGCAACTTAACTAAAAAACGTTCCTCCCTCCTCCTTCCCCCACGCCTGTGAGGCCTAAAAGTTACAGCCTCTGTTAAAGACTACTCAATGCCCTCTGCTCCAACAGGACGACACAGGATGACGGACTAATAGCATCACTTTTTTGGATCCTCTATATTGTGTTCAGATTCTGCTGGGCTTGTTCAATTCAAGTCCCAGGCCTCGTTTACAGAAAGATCAAAGCGGTCAAACCACTTTGCTCACATCATATGTAGAATTCATCAACTCAGAACTTTATGTTGAAAAGTTGCCGTACACCACGCGGGCCAGGACCTGATTTATTCCGTTCACCCGACAGCGGTGCCGAGGCTCTTCTGAGAAATGTACACTTCGCTCTCTTTGCTGCGTTTTTTAAATAAAGCCCGACTTCTCTGTCCCGACCGGCGTTTGTTCATCTGGAACCAAACACTAATTAAAGCTGCACTAAGTGGAATTTTCCGCCGCGTTCTTGTGTGTTAAAAGTCAGTTTGTAATTCCCGTCTATCAGACTGTCCCCTGGATTTCAAAACGAGAACAGTTAGTTTTCTGAATAATTCATGAGCGTGTTTTTGAGACGTTATTTTACAATCAAGTTCAAAACAGAATATTTTCATTACTGTCGCCCCTGTTCTCTTTGCTCCCCTCTCTCTCTCCACTCACTTGCCTAGCCTTTTCACCCCCTTACTCCTGACGAAGATGATGGTGATGATGGTGATGAAATAAGATGCAATACTTTCTCTAGATGTGTTTTTCTTGGGGAGGAGGCTAGCTCCTGGCTTGTTCGTGACTAATAAAACGAAACTCACATTTCAAAAACATTTATCTCATTACTAAGCAGATTTGACTTATGGAAAAGGGAAAGCAGGAGAAAGTGTCAGACGTATTTCAAAAGATTGCCTTTAATTGTAGCTGGATGTTTGTTTCTTAGCCGGGCGCTTCAGTGAGCATGGAAGAGACTAAAAGACCACCGTTTATTCCAACAAGAGTGAAATCCAGAAACTCTTTGAACCGATTTCATTTGAAGAAAATTGATCTTAGACGTGAGAAAACTTAAACGCCTACAGTTTAGCCCCAAACTAGAGAGTCCAACGACTGCGTCTGATGAGCTTCATCCGCAGGTTTCCCTTAAACATAACCACCGAACTCCTCAGTACGGAGTGACTTTAAAATGCTCAAAGATATTCTGCAAGTAGAGAAACAGCAATCCAAAAAAGACTGGACAGAAGGTCCGACCTGCTCGAAGGGAAACTGATCTGATTTACAAAAGAGAGGCATTTCTTTTTAAGATTTACAAAAGATCACAAGTGGTGAACCTCGCCGGCAGGCTGAAAAAAACACAATCCAGAAAGTACGAGTGAAGAAAACAAGTCAAATTAATAGGATGTTAAAGACTTCAGGCATAGCTGGAAATAGACTCGTTCTTTTAATTAACTTTTACTGTGACACAGTGCTGCTCATACCTATTCATGGAGTATGTGTTGCTGGGAGTTAACACCTTTCTGCTTTTTTGTGTTTCTCTGTTTTACTTTCTTTCAAAACTACTTTTATGGCAGGATTTTATCTTTGGTAAAGATTAAAAAATAGTTATTATGAAACATTACAAATGTCCTCTTTAAAGTAATCTAATTAAGTCACAACAAACAATCCTCATCCAATGCAATTCACTAGTGAATTGAGCTGTTTTCATTAAAGTCAAAGGAGGGGGGAAGAGATGGAAATTTGTCCCAAAAGTAAAAATGTTTTGTCTTATCTTGAATAATTTACCCAATTGTACAACTTTGACTTTGTGCTGGGACTCACCATCCATGTCATTACACAACACTTTACCTATGTGGAATGGGTTTGCATTTTCTGTGTGCACTATTTGACAAAAATTATATTTTTTGTGCGTGTAGTTTTTATTTCTTTTTCTTAAACATTTAAATGGATATTTTAGGAGCAGAAGGAAATGTGCTGCTTATTTTTGTTGTTTCAGATTATTCTTTGTTTGAGGATAAAATGGCTAAATTGAAAAGGCCACAACAGAATATTATAAAATGAAAATATAATTTGTGACCGTCTATCTGCTGTACTTTTCTACAGGTGTGTAAGAAATAAAAGACCGTCTATTATTATTTGACCAAAGACGTGTATCCCCACATCACTGGCTGATTGTTCTGTCTGCCTGGGCTGACAGAGGTCTTGCATCAGTAACAGGCGTAATGTAATGTATCTTAATATGTTGTTTTTTTCCCCTTTTCTCCTCTCAGACAAGCATGAGACCAAGCTGAAAGGACTCATTTACTTCCAGGCGATTGAAGAGGTTTATTACGATCACCTACGCAGTGCCACCAAGGTAACCGACACGCTTCTTTTCCTCCATTACTTATGATTCAGAACTGCAATTTTAAAATGTTTTGCATGGATGTTTATCATTATTATTTCATCAATGAATTAAAATCTGAAGGTTTTAATTCAATTTCCCCATAATAAACTTTATTTTAACAACATATGTCATTTTGTTTCGTATGGTAGATGGTAGATATTCTCATTTTAGAATTTGTACTCTACAATTTACATTAACTGTGAAAATATTGTAAGACGTTTGTGAACATCAATTAAACACTTGACACATTAATTAAAATGTCCTGCTGACAAATTGGGTGTCTGTGTTACATAAAAATGAGAACGTTTTCAATTGGGAGATATTTTTAGATGGAAAGATCCATATCAGACTGGATTAAGTTGTTTTTTTTTTGTTCTTAATTTGAATTAAATTGTCTTTTTATTTTGCAACGATGCATGATTTTACAGGCAATGGAAACAGATTATCCAAACCAAACACATTTTAACTGTTAGAATATACTGTTATATATTTTGTTGTTCTGACAAATGTCTCTGAGGAAAAAGATGCAACAGGTGCAGCTCTCAGTCTAAAAAGTCTTCCCCTCTCCCCCGCGATCCTCCAGAGCCCAAGCCCGTCTTTGACCTTCTGTGTGAAGACCCACGACCGCCTCTACTACATGGTGGCCCCGTCCCCGGAGGCCATGAGGATCTGGATGGATGTCATAGTAACGGGCGCCGAGGGCTACACGCAGTTCATGAGCTGAGGGACCACCAGAGGATGACAGGGACTGAGCGAGCGACCCAGACACCTGCGAGCCGACCTGAGCTGAAATACGAGACACACGGCCTGATGGTGTGTTAACGAAAGGACGTCTGAGGAGATTAATAACCTGGGGCTCTCATAAAAAGCCTGATGCCTTCGAGCACATGAGGGCGTAGTGATGACAAGAGGTGCATTTGAAAGATGTTGTATTTATCTTACAGGAAAATAAGCAAACTGCCGATGGATCTATAAAGGGAGCTCTCAATTAATCACATTCTGTTATCAAAATGTATTGTTAATAAGTACAATATCATTTTTGAGCTTTCAGGAGGAACACTTCTTACTTCATAACTGTTTCCACCTCTGAAGTCGATCTATGCACGCAGCGTTTTCACTCTAACCGACGCCTTTTTGATACATTTCTACTTTTTCTCTTGTTAACTTTTCTCAAATGAAAAAAAAGAATCTCTCGATACTTCAAAAACACTAAACAAATTGTAGTAGCAAATACTCTAAAACATATTTTAAAAGTCATATGTTACTATTGGTGCCAAATACTCTATGTAATATTTTGTCAGATTTCTACGATACCAATGTTAATATCACTCTATATATTGTTTTATTCAGACATATAACGCAGCGTTAATCTGTATTTTACATAAATATGTCAAAGAAATCTATTAGCATTTTAACAAAATTCATAAATTATAGTCCTATAAAACTGCCATGTACATGTAATAAATAAAAATATATGATGATGCACCTGTTGGTTTGTTTGATAAACGAGTGTGTTGGTTAAACTGAGGACATTCAGCTACAAACCACTTTCTTGTTTCCTTAATTAGAGTTTCTCGCAAACAAGCCGTTAATTACCGGCTTTCTTTAAATAATCTCGTAATGAGCTGCTGGCGAATCACATTTAAATGAGAGCACACAATAGGTGTTCCCTTTAAGACACCGCAGCTCCTCTATTTATATAACAGCAGTCAGGTGGTTTGATTAGTTAATTGTCTCGTTAACGCTGATTATCTGCAGGAGTTGCTCCAGAAGTTTGTAGATCGTACCCCATGTGTGTATTTCTGGCACGGTGTAATTAATTATTATGGCTCGCCCTGCACGAGGTAGGCCACATAAAAATAAAAAAAACATGGAGTGAAATTACATGCAACTTAACACGCATGATTCAACATCGAGAAATTTGAAATCATGTAAAAAAAAAAAAAAAAAATGGAGAAGAAAAAAGTCGCCCCATAAACAAGTTCTTATATGAAAATGTATTCACACGGTGTGTCTCGTCTCATGCTCTCAAATCAGCGAGGTGCATGTGCAGATAAATGATAATATATAACTGTTGTGTGATTAATTTAACGCAGGGAATCACTGGAATATTTAAGAGACGCGTGCAGGTAATCATGGAAACACACCTTGCCCCCTGACAGGTACCAATTAGATTCAGCACTTGAAAGGTTAATTTTTTAATTCCCTGGTTTGAAACTCACGAGACACCAGAGAGGGGACTACATCTATCTTCAGCTTCACTGACAGCGTTCACACCATCCTCTGACCTTGGCAGAGATTTTCACACATCGTGTCATTCAGTGTCTTTGAGTCTCCGGCGCACCCGGCTGAATAATAAACAGATCTTTAAGAGGGCAGTGAGAGCTCATTACCGCGGTGATGAGCGTGAGTGACACCCAGCCTTATTGTTGGTGAAATATTAATGAGCCATGGGTGATCTCCTCTCACTTTCACACGCGCAGACTGGCCTTTCCCCGAGGCCTTTAGAGCACAAATAAGATAGCCGGGCTGTGAATTAGTACGGGTCTCACATGATTTTGTCAACATTAATAGGAGATATTAACCCGGTCTGAGAAAAAACAACTCTGATGAAACAGAGATATCTCGGCATCATCTGTCAAAGACTTACACATCCTTCACAAGATCTCAGCGCAGACGTTTTTAATTTATAAGTTTTCATATCCACATGTGAGTTCAGAGTAATTTAGGAGATTAAAGAGAAAAATCTCCTGCCCAACCCCGAAACATGCCCCCCCACACACTCACTCAGACACAGCAGATGAAAGAGGCGTTCACTAAATGCATCTGATGCACCAGTGAAAGTTCCACTCTTAATGTTTACCGCTTTGAACAAATCATCTTCGCTCTCTTTGAAGGCGATGTAAAATGACAGTCATGAATTCCAAATAGGGTACGCGATGTAAAAATCATTAAATTACAATAAAAGAAACATGTTTTCGGATTTTCAAGGCAAGCACAACAATGATATCTGAAAAATATCCAGAGGGGAGAATAAGCAGCAGGCGGAGGCACCACTGCTGACCTAATGAGGCCAACAAAAACAGAGATTGTGAACATCACAACTGCACCCCAGAGTGGGATATTATTCTTTTATATGTCATTCACTAGCAGCCATGAAAGTGAAGGATTTTCCAATATCACTTGTGTTCAGTCCTACTTCACTCCTTCTACCCATCCAATGTTTAGACGATAAATAGTTTTTCAAATTGTAAAAACACAGTTCATATTAAAGGGACTGTAAGTTTTTATACTTATAAATGTTTTTTAATCGTTTTTTATTGCCAATGTGTGAACAGGTTGTAACCTAACCCTAAAAAATGAGACCTTCCACGCCTTTCTGTTTCCTCTATCAGCCCGTAGACTGCTTTTAATGTGAAGAATGCGGGCCGATTTTTCCGGGAAAATCCAACAGATGTGACATCATGCGCGCTCCGAGCTCCATTTCAGGGCTAACAGTGTGCAACCATAGCTAACTTTTGGTAAGAAATGGAGTCCGCTAACGCCAACAAAGGACCAACCCCCAGCACAACTCAGACTCCAACACAAATTCCACGGAAGCACAAAAACACAAATTTATATCTAGTGAAGCCCGTCTTGCAAAACAGGAATGTGACCGGCGTCGGGGTAAAACTAGGACCAACATCGACCGGGCCTTCGATTCATGTAGGGACCTTCGTTTAGTTTTGGGCATCAAAACGGACCCGAAGCTGGCTGACAAAATTCCTACTGGACAGGTGAGCTAACATTACTACAGAGCGAGCATGTGAAATATATAGTGATATTGTGGTTTTAGCTGGCTAATGTTGCTAACGTTAATCAACATGATGCCTGTCAATCACAATCACATTCTCGTGTGTCGCCTCACTGTTTTGATCAATGCTCACTTGCCTCTACGTAGCGCGAGCAACAGGACGCTGACTGACTTAACGGCCACAGGTGTCACTGTTAACAAGAAAATTCTGATTCTTACAGAGAGTCCCTTTAAAGAAAGTGAAGTAACAGACTGGTTATTGCTTTATCTTAATGTTAGCTCTGTTTTAAAAGGCTCATTTGAGATGAACTGCGTCTCGCCTGGAAAGTAGACGAGATCAGGCGGCAGCAGCAGCAGCAGGGGGCGGAGACAAAAAGCTGTGGTCAAGTCACAGGAAAAGTTAAATCCTGTTAAATCTGATCTGTAGGCTACTTGTAGTTTTCAGACCACGTTTGGATTTATTTATATTTGTTTGTAAATATATCTATATGTGGAAATGTGCGTGTATCTGGCATTGGATTCTATCCTTTTTTATTTTTATGTCCGCCTTGTAAAGCACTTTGTAATGAGCACTCGTTTTAGTGCTATATAAATAACCTGCATTATTATAATTATTATTATCAACCACACAAGATGTGTTTGTTAACAGATGAAACCTTCATTGCACAACATGAGACTAGCGTTAAATATTACAATTACACAGAAAGTTCCGACTTTTCTACAACACGTGGTGTTTGCTGTCAAAACTAAGAGCCAATCAGGTCTTTGATCCGGCGACAGCCAGGAGTTTCCCATAATGTCGAACGAGCCAAATGTTTCCTGTTCGTTACATCATTATTTGGGGGAATATTGTTGGGATACCGTGGCCTTGACCTTTACCCTCAGTAGGTTTGGTGATGTTGGAATTCATAGTTCATAGTTGAATTAATATAAAAGCAACACCCACGTGATTAAAATGTAATATGAAAATAAACTGATGAACGATAAGAAATGAAAATGTCAGTTGTTTTAAATTACCAGCCTTAAACATATTTAAAGTTCAGTGTCAATATAAAATAAACTCAGGTGACAGTTGAGTGAAGCTCTGAGGAGTGAACGGGATGAGTTGTGTTGTGAGCAAGAAGCAGAATGAATATTGGCTGTGTGAAGCTCAAAGGCGACAGACGCCGAGCCTCTGGGGTTCAAACGGTTCTGCTGGGCAGCGCGATGCGGCCTGAGTGCTGCGAATGACACCGAGGAACCATTTGGGACTTGTCTGCTTAAAGAGTGAAAATTTTGAAGAAAACAAGTGATGCACGAACGGTAAGTTTGCGTAAAAATCTGTGACCCTCCATTATTATTTTATTATGGTTATTCTGCTGTTATTGTTCTGTTGAGTTTTTCCTCCCAGACTTTCCCAGACAAGCTGCTCATATTGACTTTTACAACATGGGGTTTAATATTTTTTCATGCCAGGTCAGTCTACGCTGAGCTTTGTGCGCCTTCAAGATGCCTTTAGGAGTTAGAGCTAGTTAGGAGTGATCTCCTAAAAGCTGTGACATCCCAAAGGGGGACAAAACAGACGCTGTAGTCCTTCACATCAAACACCTCTAATTTACCACAAAGTCCTGGAGGAATAGTAAATAAACATAACCCTGCGACTGACTGGTTCACATCTGTCAAAGCTGAATGCAAATCAAGTCAGCCTAGATATCATTCATGAATGAAAATTATATTCAGTTGTTGTCACTTTTTTTAAGACTCGATTAAATGTTTTTATGCCAAACGAACGGAAGTGATTTGCAGGCTGAACACACACACACACAAAAAACATCCACAAATCCCCCCTGAGAGGCTCCCATTCACAAGTCGTAACTGAATTCCATGTTTTCATCGTATGTTCAAAGAGGGGCAAAAGTTGAGGACAATAAATTCTGAGAGAGATGATGATGAAATGATGGTGTAACCCTCACTAACGTGCCATACGTGCACTTGGCATGCAGCATCAACTTTTTCTGACTTCTCGCCTCATACACAATATTCAGACAATGAAATTGGGCGTCAGTTGACGGACGGCCTCGTCTCGCTGAAGAAAATGATAATAAATATCTCAAATAAATCTGAAGTCCAGTTTGAATCAAAGTTTGACAGCTTCCCCTTGACTCACTCAATTTAGTTGTTTAATCTGGAAAATTGTAATAATCCAGATATTACTCTGAGAACCTGAGCCCATTGGATTATCAAAAGCAAGAGGGAGAATTTCATTTTGCTGCACATTTAACACATATTTTCCTAAATAATGACAAAGGAAATTGTGCGTAATAGTGGAGACAACAGGTAAATGCAGCAGTGCCGTCATGAGCAGCACCTTGGATTTCTCTCCCATGATGCGCAAACAGGAGGCCCTCAGTGGACCAATTAATACAGACAGAGAGAGCAGTCAGCGATTTCCTGGGAGACCATCCGACTTCACCAGCTACTATCTCAATCTGGTCTTCATTACAACCACACTTATCTAGATTGCATCAGGTCGCCCTTCTACAAATCTCTCAAAGCTCCGCTCATATGATCGCTACCACACGGTGGGCATTTTGCTGAATAGCTCCTCTGGAACAGGGCTGTCCCTTTAAATGACTCAGATCAACACAGATGGACTTCACAGTCCTACACACAGTGTGTTAATCAAATTCAATATCTGTAGATTAACTCTGTTTAAAAGGACATGCTTCCCTTTGTGTGGAAACAACTCCTCTGTAGCCATTCTGGATAATGTGATTATGTGCGATCAATTCGAGTTGGATCTTTTCCGACTTTCACTCAATACACAGACACGCTGCTCAGTGGACAAATCTATTAGAGGCTAGCGTCCCGTCAATATGCTAATTCAGCAGAACTGGAAATGAGCCCATTGGTTTTGACAAAATGATAATGTCACAGAGATGCAACTCAGCAAATGAGATGGAGGAATGGTTGAACAGGGAGGGGTGCAGAAACAGAGGTGAGCTGGAAGGAAAACAGCAGGTATGGAGGGAGGGAGAGAGAGAGAGAGGGAGAGAGAGAGAGATGCAAATCCCATGGCAACAGCAACCAGAAAACAAGTCTAAAATAGGGGGCAGTGTCCGCTATTACTATAGCAACAGGAGAACAGCGCGTTCACTCAGCTTCGGGATTTGCTGAAAGGAAAAAAACAAAGCTTTATTTCCCACATAATAGTAACTGACAATCATTACAAGTAAATCAATTTGGTTCTGCCAGCTGTGTCTCACTAAATTAGCCACGAGGAAATAAGGATTCTCAAAGTGTATTATGATGAACAGTCAATCTGTGTTGCAGAATGACAATAAATGATCCTTGAATAAGTTATCTTCCATTATATTCACTAACTCAGTGTCATTTCATCAGACAATGTCATGGTGAAGTTGATTCCCATATAAGCTGACAACTATTGATTCAATTAACAAAAAAAAAAGAATAAAGGAAAATTAAATCATGATTTGACAAATTTAGAATAGAGTAATTGCAAATCATAACACAGTGCACTTTCATACACTAAGCTACTGGAGTTACCCTGCACTATACTCAGTTTTAACAATCTCTTCTGCACTACATTCACTTTTTTTAATAGTCGTGTATCACAGCTGTTACCCTGCACTATATTCACTTTTAACAGTTTTCTTCATCTCCTTGTATTTTTATATCTAGTATAGTTTTTTGTACTTTGCACTACTAACTTTTTTACTGCCTTTTTACTAACATGTTTTGCACTATGGAACTGTGATGCTGGAAACTTGAATTTCCCTCAGGATCAATAAAGTTACTATCTATCCATCTATCTATCTATCTAAATGAATCCATGAATAAATCATCTTCCATTATTCACTTACTAAGTGTCATTTCATCAATGTCCTGGTGAAGTTGATTCTCATATGAGCTGACAACTATTGATTCAATTAGCAAAAAGGAAAATTAAATCATTATTTGACAAATTTAGAATAGAGTAATTGCAAATAATAACACAAAGAGACTGCATGCCTATGATTACAACATGGAATCCTATTATAAAGTAGTATTAACAGTTTTCTTCATCTCCTTGTACTTTTATATCTGGTATATTTTGTTGTACTTTGCATCACTAACTTTTTTACTGCCTTTTTACTAACATGTTTTGCACTATGGAACTGTGATGCTGGGAACTTGAATTTCCCTCGAGATCAATAATGTTACTATCTATCTATCTATCTATCTATCTATCTATTAAATGACATACACTCTCATTTAGTTTGCTTAACTGTATAATCAGACAGACTTGATTATCACAAGCTCTCTCCGGTAAAAACTGCAACACAAAAAGCTTTTCTCAGCTTTAAAAACTGCAGCAACTGATATATCCACACCCGGGTTTGTTTACCTGAAACATGTGCACACAGTCTGCACTGCAGGAAGAAGAAAAAAAAGACAACAACACAGTGACGCTGTGCCCTTGCCTACCGCCGACCAATCACATCTCACTTGGATGCTGAATCCGACCAATGAGAGAGAGGCAAGTCTGGAGCACCTGCAGCCAATCGGCTCTGCAGCATGGACCACTGATGCAACGGCGATGCAACAGACTTCAACAACAAAAGTGCGTTGTGAATCAAATAGTTCCCTATCAAAACAATACTATAATACATGCATAAGTAGCCTATACTGTCTCTGAACTATATAGGAGTGTGTTTAAGAGCTGTGCACACGAAAATCAAGACAATCAGCAGGTTAAAGGAGAAGAAACTAACAGTACTGGCCCTACTTTTTGGGAAAAACAATAACAAAGTGTAACGCGACACATAATGTGATTACTTTACCCCATTACTACTAAGATATTAACACTGAAAGGAGTCGGAACAACTTGTTATTCCACTACCACTTCGAAATTTCCCAGTTTCATTGAATTATAGACCCTGAGTTAGTGTTTGTCCTCTGACTAAAAGCTCCTTGATATTTTAAAGCTAGACTAGGATAAAAACAGCTTTCCATGGACTGTTGCTGTACATGGTGTTTGTGATACATTTGTAGCTTTCCATGGAATGTTACTATAGAATGTGTTTGTGATACATTTGTAGCTTTCCATGGAATGTTACTATAGAATGTGTTTGTGATACATTTGTAGCTTTCCATGGAATGTTGCTGTTCAAGGTGTTTGTGATACATTTGTTGCCTTTTTATTTAATTTGTTCTTGTTACTTTAAGCATGAAGGAACGAGTATCCTCCACACTACTTTTATAACGGAGCAAAGCGGTGAGTTGGTGGGACGTCCTTCTGTGAGCACGGTGGAGGGCGGAGGGCGGAGGGATCTACACTGTGCAGCTCGGTTTGTCCTGGTGACGCAGTCGGTTGCTAGGTGTGAATGAACTGATGCTTTCTCACAATTAAGCAGCAGCTCCCTCAGTTTACAGGTCGACCACAACAAAGCAACAACACGCTGTCCCGGATATTCAGAGCTAAACAAATATGGCTCTGTTGTGAACTGGTCAAGTTTGTTGGACCCCCGAAAAAGAAACCGTGCTTTGCTTTTTGCAACGCACCCCCAAAGAGCTCTACCTGTTTTCCTGCAAGAATGGAGTAAGTGAAACTCTCTCTACTCCCTATGCATACAAGCTGTGTTTGTGTTGTATTTGCATGTGTGTCACAAGTGGTTGCAGACGCTTGTTTCTCTGCTTTATGCAATTTCTTCTATTTTGATGTCTTCATATGGACTATTTAATGCTTATTTAACAGGACTTAGTCTGTTTTGGGCTGCTTTGATAACAGTGCGTGGCAGGGTTTATATTATAGCTGTATGTCAAGGTAACAAATATTTCATGTAAATATATGATATAGCTTCTAGTACACTGTGGATCACATTTCTGTCACCTTTTTCCTGCAAGAATGGAGTAGGTGAAACTCTACTCTGTTATTTATACAGGCTGTGTTTGTTTCTGTGTGGTTTTGTGTCACAAGTGGTTACAGACGCCTGTTTGGCTTGTTTATACAATTTCTTCTATTTTGATGTCTTCATATAGACTATTTAATGCTTCTTTAATAGCATTGCTTTCTAGGGTTTAGTCTGTTTTTGGGCTGCTTTGAGGGTTTATATTATAGCTGTGTTATGTGTTGGTAACTAATATTTCATGTAAATGTATGATAAAACCTCTAGTACACTGGTGTATCACATTTCTGTCACTTTCAGCTAAGCAGGTCATGCCAGGTGTCCATTAAGATGCCACATTATTGTCACCTAACCTGCTTAAGTGGTCAAACAGGTGATCAATTTAAAAGGAACATGCGATTAGAAGGCAGCTGATCTGCATTAATCGGATTTAAATAGATCAGAGTGTCTCTCTCACTCAGTCGGAGAGTTAGAGTTAGTGCTGCTTGACAACAGTTAGTCAGGCCGTTGACAGAGTTACTGGGTCCCACGTGTTTTGAGGACATCAAGTGCATTTTGCTTTTGAGGGAGTTCAAAGCTCAAAGGACACAGCTCTCACTTGTGTGTCACTGACTGAGTCAAATCTTAGGGTTTGTTTTTGATTTAATTCTATTTTTAATAATTGCTATAAATGTGCATTTTTTGGAGAGTTAATTTTATTGCTAAAAAAACCCATTTCATGATGACCTGCAGGTGATTTCCTCTTGGAGTCATGTTGAGAAACTTGCTGAGAGCAGCAAGAGTGATGCTCCTGATTCCCGCTCGTCTGGATAAGTTGTGTTTTTTTTTTAGCAGCATGTTTCTGATGCCTGTTTGTGTTCCCCCTCCAGGTTTCATTATGCTCACCCAGCCCTGCTCACTGTGGCCCATCTGTCAGAACCCGCTCGCTCTCAGCACATGCTTGGACTTGGACTGAATCAAAGCGCCAACAGACAATATGATGGCAACATCAGCTCCTGTTTGGAAGACTCTTCGTGTCTGCCCGGCAGACCCCCTCGCTCTCTCTCACCCACAGGCTAACCACAGCCAATCACAGGGGTGCAGGGGGGAGGTGTCAGAGGAGAGTCAGCACTTAATTGGTGAGTTGCAGCGAGTACGCTTTTTTATATTTTTCCCCATTTCAGGTGGGCTCGGCACTGCAGCACATTCGTCCTTCTCGAACAGTAAGTAAAAAAGCTAGCTACGCCTAATACGCTGCAACTATATTTTGAAAAAATCTAGCTTTGCATTAACTATTGTCGATCACATTATGCCTTTAGAAAGCCGCTTCGTGCAATGTTGGATGACTGATATTTTTATAATGTTTCCATGAACGTTGTTATTTAGCTGCAATATTTTCCTCCAGCAAACAGCTTTTAACGATTGCAATTTTTCTCTCTCCTCCATAGGTGATGGTCTCACTGACTGGATGACGGAAGAAGTGGATTTTTCCTCGTACCTCCCAAACCCTCCTTCCCCTCCCTCCTCCACCAATGCCTCCCTTCCCCCTTCACCCCTCCAGAATGATATCCAGGTGCCCTCTGACTTGGAGGTCATGACCTCTCTGCTGCAAGAGGAACTCGCCCAACTAGAGGACTACTTCCTGTCTGAACCACTGCCAGAGAAAGGGCCGAGGCTGGGAAGATGCGACAGGGGTCCACTGCCGGCGGGTCCTCAGCCGTTCAATCAGCTGCCATACGCATCATACTCGACAGCCAACCAATCGGAATCCAGCCCACTCCTTGTTACCCTGGCAACCGGAGAACTGGACCTGCTGAGCATCTGTGGCGGGCCCATTGGGCGATCCAAAATTCCAAGACACGCCCCGTACAGCTGCAGTCGCCCCAGTGGGTGTGTTAGGAAAAGAGTTCCTGATGGCGTGAGGTTCAGTGAAGGCTATGATAGCAGTTTGTTGAGTTCCAAAGGAAGTAACTCAGGTAATTCAGCGGTGACCCTTACGGGCAACTACGACTGCGTAGAGGACGAGCAGCTAGTAGGGAAGAGCTACTGTCTGGGTAGTGCAGTCGAGGTCAGAAGATGTGCCGCTCTACCAAAAGAAGACAAAAATTGCTGTTTCGGTCAAGATGTCATAGGCGGCGCGAAGGTTGTCGGCGGCGGATTTGGCTTTGGCGGATCACTTGATGTCCCGCACAAGAAAGAGGATTTGCTGATGTACAGCATGAGGGAGGTCAGCGGAGGCTCCGGTAACAACGAGGTGCTGAGTAGTATCAAAGCAAGTGTGGAGGTGACAAAAGCCACCGTTTCTTGGAAATCAGAGAGCGGCGAAGGATGTTATCTTCCACCAACGCCGCAGTCCGAGGCCTATCATAGCTTCTTAGGCAACATCAACGAACAGGTGAAAGCAGAGAGTCTACAGATAGGGCAGCATGATTTACACTGTAATTTCCTGGAGGATCAGGGTCCAGAGTGTCTTTTAATGGCTAGGGAGAGTCTGAACTTGGAGTCTTCGGGGCACCGACAAGCATGCAGGCTGAAGGAAGACCACTGTGCTTTGAAATACGAAGAAGACCTCATTCCGGCCGAAGGCGGCCAGCGCAAACAGAAGAAGAGAGATCAGAACAAAACTGCCGCTCACAGGTAAGTTTTACTTTCTGCTTGATGAAAATACTGAACTGACTTCACAGGTAAAGATCTGCTTTTAATCTTTGCTTCGCTTAACGCAGGTATCGCCAGCGAAAAAGGGCGGAGCTAGATTCTTTGGAGGAACAGTTGCACGGCCTCGAAGGGAGGAACCGGGAGCTCCGGGACAAGGCAGAGTCGGTAGAACGTGAAATCCAGTATGTCAAAGACCTGCTGATCGAAGTTTACAAGGCCCGCAGCCAGCGGCACAAGCAGGACACGACAGCGTAACACCGAGCTCCTGCAAGTACATTTAAAGAGGGCGTAACAGGGAAAATGTGGCGCTTTTTTGTGTCTTTAAGATTGTCCAGAATTGAATGTTTAATTTTTTTTTTTGTTCATGGCGGGCGGGTTAAATGCATGCTTTGCTATAATGTGAATTATTTTTTACATTTTAAATCAACACTCTTATCCAATGCTTCCATTGCTTTCGCACTCTAATCACTTGAGCCTGCACTGTGGCATTGCAATGCTTTAAATGACAATCATTTTTAATAGATCTCACACTGCCTGGATCTACTAATTGAAATACGGTTATTTCTGAAGAAGTGATGTTATTCATTATGCAGGTTTAATGTTTTTAACAGCCTTATTATTGGAATTGATGTCAGCAATAGAACTTCATGTTTTTTCTATTTTAAAGTTTTATTTATTGTATCGCCCTTTTCAATAGTCGTCAAATATGTTGTTGGTGTCGACATGTGAAACTGCATCATTTCATTCTGAACACATCTTTCAAACCAAATACTTTTTCTAGAATAATTTCTCGCCTCTCTTGAATGGCAAAATGTTATTTCAATTGCTATGAATATTTTAGAATATTAGGATTGCGCTTGAAGATGTGTTGACTTTTATGATTGCGGAAAGAACGGATGATGTATAGAAGAACAAAAAAACATTTTTTTCATCGACCTTTGCAAAAATGTGACATCTAAATGTAACATAACATTTTTATCAGTTTAAAATTGTTATTTTTATTTTTGGACAAAGCCTTTTATTGACTTCAGGTTTAACGCAGCACAAAATATTAATTTGTTAAAGGGATCTGGATGTCGTTCCTTTTTATTTTACTGAAGGTCAAACATTTACATCTTACCCTGTTTGTTAGAAAAAATACGTTGTCCAATGTACATTTGTTGTTTTTCCCCTGATATTTGCAATACTTTTAATTACTTTTCTCCAGCAGTGAATAATGTCCAAATTATAGATTCTGTGACCGAAAGAGAACTAGTTAATCATTTATACTGTTTTGAGGGTGGAAACTGACATTGTATTGTGTTTGCAATTTTTTGCAAATTATAAAATCTAATTTGCAGCTCAGGATATATTTGTCCTCCAGTCCTACAAATGCCAGTGGATGATTCATGTCCTTCATTTTACATGGTAGAGATTTCACTGCTTTTGACATACAGGTTTTCCTGATGTAAAAAAGAAAAAGAAAGGTTTTCCTTATGTACAAATATTGTAACTAGTGGAGTTCTAGCAGCCTCCCTCTGCATGTTTTTCCATAAACGGAGTAGAAAATGTAGGATTTCAGAAATAAGTCGGGGGTTCTTTCTCTAAAGTGCTTGTTAAGGCAATAAGTTTTCTAGGCCTCTGGCTGATCTGCACTAATTTGTAACAACTTTTGTATGTTCAGGGAGTGAAGTGTGTTCGCCTTTTCTTTGTAGAAGATTAACTTAAAAAAAATCTCATTAGCTTATTTGTTGAGGCTTTTGCAGTGTTGGTGTAAGAGGATACTGTCTAAATTATTTTCCAAAAATAACCACTACTGTCACTGTAAAACATGCCTATACCCAGGATAGATTTTTTTTCTATGCATATTTACTTTAAGACAATCTTTGGAGACATTTATTTATAATGTTTAATCAGTTTTTTTGGCATGTTTGACCCTCCTGCGGTGCACTATCAACTCTGATTGTTAAAACCAAAAATATGTGACAGCACATAATAACCTTTGTAATTTCATGTTATTTTTAATCATGTATGCATATGTCATGTGTGTGGCGTCTATTTATTATTTTCTTTGAAAAATAAAAAGTGTGTCATCAACTCAGTCCGTTTTATTAGCTTTTCTCTTTGAGTTTGACTGGAAATTATTGTTACCTGCACCGCCTGTTATAATAAGCAGAAATAAGAAGAAAAAAACAACTAAAAAAAAATAAAAAATTGTTTTTTCTTTTGGCAAAGTAAAGTTGAGCCCTTCAGGGCCTGTCGGACGGACGGACGACTAGACGCGCTGCTTTCTGATGCGACCCATCATACACTAATACCACAAGAGGAATACAAACTGCTGTTATTATTATTATATTATATTATTATATATGCCACTATTGAGCGTTTTTATAAAGTTGCTGCAAAATGAATTTAAAAGGAATGAACAATTAATTCAGCGTCCATCCCTCCGAAAAACGCAGCCCGCAGTGGCTCGACATACAGGCCGAAATCTGGTCCATTTTTATTTATATCGCAAATCACAATTTTGCATCAAAAGACTTAAAAAAAAAAATGTACAACAGACAACATCCGTTATCCTCAGACGGTCAACTTGGGTAAAGAAACACGACCTCTAAATATCAATGATGTCCGCTGCACCTGAACGCAACTAACATGCACAAAAACTCCAACGTGCGCTGCCTTACTGCTCTTATAACGACTCACTAGTGATTATTACTGAGGAGTCGGCCTGTGAAAGGTAAAAACAATCTCCTCTCTAACAAAAAGAAAACCTGCCGTTGTCTCTGCAGAATTTCGATTACAGTTGCATTGATTTTTCTTATGAAATTTGGTGTCATTAAATGAAACATCAGATAATAGCACACATAACACACTTTTGTTTTTATTTCAGCCACAATTCCAGCTGTGCCAGCAAAAACCTCCATTAAGAAAAGTTACTTTTTTATTTCCAGTAACTTTACTTAATCTTTAAATAAAATAAAAAAAAGACACATTTTATAAAAAGAATAAATGGTTACTGTGTGTAGTCCTCCACCACGCTGCTTAAGAAAGGAAGATTAAAGGAGAGTGAAGAGGGAGAAGAATGATTTACTGTCATCATTCCTGGTGAACTGGACTCACTTACAGCCGTCTGATGAGCTGACCGTAGTCACACTGTGGAGGAGCGTGTTGTGAAGCCTGAAGAAGTTTCTCACTGGCATCGAAGGATCTCAGCACCTTCAAATAAATCCAAAAGAAAGTGACTAACTTTAAAATATTTAAAGTGCAGACACATGACTGATTGAGGCAAAATATCTGACTAAAAGATCTGACTTAAAGATTATGAATTATGACCAGTAAACAAGTTTATACAAAGGAATGAATGAGCTCAAGGTAATACTAGCGATAGTCATTAAGAGGTGAGCCTTGATAAGGAAATAATGTGAATTGTTTTCTTCCTTAAAGAAACAAAAAGGTCCAAATTCTGAAAACACTAATTTTAATGTCAGCATCTGCCCTCCTGTAACCTGTTTATTACCTGACGTATTGCGTCCTGCTCGCTGTACAGGCACAGGGTTGCTATGGCAGCTTGTCTCACTGCATTATGGGAATCCATGCACGCCGCTCTCAGAAGTAAGCTGGACACGTCTTCCTCCAACAGCACGGATACGGCGCCATCAACACTGACCAGGTTTCCCAGGGCCGCACAGCAGTGGCGACGTGTGAGGGCGTCGGGGTCAGTGATCAGAGACGCCAGCATGGCCGCCGTCCTCCTGGCTTCCTCTATCCACCTGCACCCCTCCTCGTCGTCCACTCCCTGTTCTGCTATCGTAGACAAATCTCCTATTGCCTCATTGTGTCTCTTTCCTTTGCCCCACCCTGTACTGCCCTTTCCATTGGACCTAGCCATTTTAAACTCTGCCGCAATAAATCCCAACCAGTTCCCGACCGCCCTGCAGGCCGTCCGCCGGACAGGCATGCTAGAATCGTGCAGACAGTCTATCATACTTTTGAAAATGTCAGGTTGCAGGGTGTGCGGTGTGGGAGGCCTGAATGGATCCAAATTTCCAAGAAGCCTGCACGTGGCAGCCCTGATCTGGTCATAGGAGTGAGCCAGCGCCTGGCGCAGCGCCGAGGCTTCCAGGTGGAGCTGAAGGCGGGCGGGCCGAGGGGAGCAACGGGCTACTTGGGACAACAGAGTTAAGAGCTCCACGGCGGAGTCCCACAGCACATCCAGCTGCAGCAGGGCAGAGAGCAGAGAGCTGGCAGTTCTGCCTCGTGGAGCGTGGCGTTTGGAGCCAGCAAGCTGGCCGTCTGCGGGTGGCGCGAAAAAAACGCAAGCAGCTTCCCCGAGGCGGTAAACGGAGCGCTCGGGGTCACACAGGAGCAAACGGCTCAGCAGGGAGAGAGGCAGCTCTAATAGCGGAGGAGGAAGAGTTTGAATTACCTGCCAAAGCACGGAAAAACAAAATCACCCAGACAACTCGTCACAGATCAAACAGCCGACAACAAACAACACACAAAAAAATACAGAGACATTAGCAGTAGTGTGTGGCTGATGTGAGCCTGTTGCAATTAGTTATCCTGTGTTGCATCAGAGAATTATGTTTGTCAGCGAGGTCTTTATTAGAGCACGGGAAGGCCCTCACCTGCAGGAGGCTTGCAACAATACCACAACTGTCATACAGCTGTAAAATCGTGGACGCGGCGTGTGAAGGCAGGTCCAGGGCGAACGGAAAGCACAACAAGTGGCAGCTCAACGCGGACAAGCTGTCGTGACTCACGTCCACCTCATGTCTCCCAGGATCGCCTTCAGCAAACAAATGAAGACTGTAGGGTATAAAAGATGGTATTGTTAAATCCAGGCGTCGCTGTGCTGCTCTGAGATTGGTCGTACAAATGAAACGGGAAGTTAAGAAATCTGAACACCAACCAGTCAGCGCCCAGCAGCCGGCCAAGGGTGTAAACACATTTTGATTCGCGCTCACAAAACAGAGGAATGCATGACAATGGATCCTTGGTGAAGACAAACAGCGAGGTGAACAGAAAGGAATGCAGCCCTGATGTAAAAAGAAAATGAAAAAAAATGAGTAAAGACACTTTTTAAATATTTTGGGCCTCATAAGTATTGAACGTGGATTGGGTCAAAACCTCTAGTTGTGCATCCGCATTAATATGCCAAAATTTGTGCTTCTTAATCGAGAGTAGGTAGAATTTTTTTGGCATCATTGGGCAAAAATTCCATAATAACCTTTCAGCATATTGTAATTCAAGTGTTCTGAGAGAAACCTCGACTTCTACACCTCCTCATGGCTCTGTTTTCAGGTTTTAGAAAATCTAGCCTAGTGACGAGAGACTTTGGCCAATCACAGGTCATTCAGAGAGAGAGAGTGTTTCTATTGGCTGTTCATTCAACAGAGGCAGCTGTCAATCACTCGTGAACTCCGATCAAAGGGTCAAACTAAGCAGCGCTGATCAAATATGAATCAATATTTTGTTACAGTAATGTCTTTTTCTCTCCTCAAATGTTTTCAGAAGCATCTTGTAGTGTTTAGCTGTAAAATGAGAAAGTGTGCTCCGGCTGGTGGGCGGTGCTTGGTATTCCCTCAACTGATCTCAACATGGCTGCCGGGTCACAAACTTTCTCATTTTACAGCTAAGCCAGTGTTATTCTGCCGTGATAAAACTACAATGTTCTGAAAATGGACTAGAAAAGACGCAGCTTCACCCCCTCGTGTGGTATTAAATAGCTCTTTCAGTGACAGGCTGCAGCCCAAATTCTTTCCTCTCACCCCAACCTACTCAAAATTCAACAGGTTGTCATTTGTTTCTGACACTGCCATCTAGCCTAAGTCAACTGATATCGGGGAATTGTTTTCTCTCTTGCAATCACTGTATAGGTTTTCCCCTCAGAAACTGATGAAGTGGTGGGCCTACCACGCTTTAAAACGTGACAAAAAGTGTTAACACATACCGACGTATTAATACGTTAAAAATGGACATGTGTTAACAGGGTATTTTCTGTTGTTTTAAGAAGTACAAATTTGACATATTAATGCTGACGCAGAACTAGTTTTGGTCCAATCCGCATTAAATACATAACACATGTATATTTACCATTTGCTGAACAGAAGTCTGGTCTGCCGTCTGGTGTTGTCCTGGCTAGTGAAGAGCCAATTGTTTTCCATAGATCCAGAAACATTACTGGATCTAAACTTGAAGGTCCAGAGCCATTTTCATGCTGTTAAAAGAAAAAAAAAACAGGCAAAGCTCAGAAGACAAAATTGCAGGTCTATCTCTGGTATCCAGTCATATAGTTTTTACCACATATGGTCTGACCTCAGAGAGTGTGTGTAGGAGTAAAGACAGGAGGCCGTCACAGAGTCCCCAGCCAGAAGGAAGAGAGAGTTGGGGCTGAAAAGGCACGAGAACACAACGCTGGATCATTTTAAACTTGCACCAAAAACTGTCAAATTATTGCCAAAATACTTCTCACAGATTCAGTACCTCATATGAGTCTAAAAGCGTTTCTTTCAGCAAGGAGGTTAGAGTGTCCACATCGACTTTAACATGAACGTCTTGTTGTGTTAACAGAGACAAAACGAAGGCAGCCAGAGGCTAAAGAAGAGATCACAGAATCAGCTGTCACACAACTCACAAAATATATAAACCAGAGTCACTCTATCTATACACATACTAACTTCAATGAGTACTTACCGCCAACGGACTGAGGTTTGGTTGGCTGAGGATTGCAATGAAAGGCTTGGTGAACTCTTCCAGTCTGCAGTAAGAGAACAGATGATGGGCTGTGATAGTTGAATGACTGTGATAGTCACTCACTTGTATACACATGGCAACCAACAAATTCAGTTAAGAAAAGCAATAATCAAACCTGTGCTCTTCTTCCACCCAGTCACAGTGCTTCTCCCAGTAGATCATGAGCACAACAATCATTTCTCCGAGCGCTGGCACACTCCATGGTTGCTGAGCAGGGACAGAAGTAGAAAAAAAGTCAGGAATACTGTTGCAGGAATAATGCATTGTTGAATATGGTTCCCTTCCTGAGCATTAACCTTGACGAGATTGGAGTTTTCTACAGCATCACGGACTAGGTCAAAGAGGACGTGGGGTAGTCCAAGTTCATGACAGATGTGGTGGGACTTCTCAAGGTCAGAGGTCAGAATCAGGTTGCGTAAGACCTTCAGTGGTAGGCGAATCCGCCACGCTTCTTTAACAACGCCACCTGTGAGCTGACCAAACAAAAAAAAAAAAAAAAGTGTAAATTGTTCTGAGGTAGAATCAACTTAAACTTTATTGAAAATTGTATCTAATTACCTGAGCTTTAAATGCCAGGATCTTGGATTTAAGTTGAAGTATAATGGCACTGTAGTTTAATAGTTCTCTCTGCTGTCTGCTTGGATCTGATTCTTGGGCCAGTTTCTCCCAATACTCCTCACTGTCGACGTCCTGAAAAAACAAGAAATTATTCATATTATATGACACATTTTACTTTAATATAGCAAACAGTTTCTTTATCACCAGGGCAGATTTGCAACTGGAAAAGAATATACGCTCTATATTATGGAACAAGACACATTTTCTAAATCTTTTTATCACAGCCGACACTGACCTGCCTGTCCTCATTGCATCTCTGCACCAGCCGCGGCCCGACTTCTACCGAGGGGAACTCCTGTTCATAGTCCCTGCTGATCTGACCCCTGCAGAGGAAAAGCCCATAACAGTGAACCCACACCTCAGTCTGTCATATTGTATCTTTATTCTGAACTCCCATAAACACCTGTGTTTTGATTTCACGCAGGCTTGATTCTTTGGGTTGAGGCTTTGATTGGCAGCTGTCACGGCCGAGTGACCCGAGGTAACAGAGACATCACTGGAGCGGGGCTTGGCTCTAGGGGATGCTGCTGCTGCTGCCGTCGCAGAGGTGGCCCTTTCATTTCCCACTCCATCCTTCTTTTTCTGTTAACGTACATAGAATAGATTAAAGTTCCTCAATGAACGTCCACGATGGGACTAATTTAAGAATGAAAAATCCATTTGTGACTCACTTTCGTGCTGTCGCTGCCTACTGGCTTCCCTTTTTTACTATCCGCCTGTTGCCTGACCTTTCGCAATAACCTGCTCCCTCCAGGAGTCGGTACCGTCTTTTCCGCCACTTGCTGTAGTTTCAGTGCCATCATGTCTGGGCTTGGAGAGACCGTCAGAGGGCTGTAAAGGCCTGTGTCTGACAACACTGCGACAACACATCAACATGGGAATAAAACAGTTAAAATCAGACATCAGAATATTCTCAGAAACAGACCAGCGTCACGCATATTTGGATTTTTTTTTTAAGAATCACCTAAAACACCATCTGCAACAAAGGGGTGGTGCAGGAGGTCCGGCCATGACAGCCGCTTCTGAGGGTCTTTGGTCAACAAACCTTTCAGGAAACTCTGTAAGGAAAATATTAGATAAACACTAATGCCTTGTCTCCCCTTTAGCAGGCCTGTAGCGATCACTGAACATATCAGGGACATGTGCTCAGTATTTTGGGCTAAAATGTGAGGGTTTGAAATACAGTTTACACAGTGACACATTACTGACAAGAAAAAAAGAAACAAAAATGATACATGTGACTACTTTTAAGCCAAGAAAGAAGAGGAAAACTCAAAATGATTGAAGAAATATGTCTTTGGCGTCTGGTCAAAATGATCTGCACTGGGCTGGGGGTGAAGGGATGGTACTTGGACTAAACCTTAGCATTTCTAAAAATCATTTTCTGCTTTGAAGCCCAGCTGGCTGAGAATCTGAAAGACAAGGCTTCACGTTTTCACTATTCAATCAGCTTCCCTTATTTGAAATCACATCTTTATACAGATGTTGACTTCGACCGAAACATGATACAGACTGTAGTTGTACAGTACCGTGCAGGTGTCGCTCATAGTGTCTGGCCATTTGACTTTGTCTCCCACTATCAGCTGCACCAGGTGGAAGATGGAGTTGGTGTAGAACGGAGGCGCCCCCGTGTGGAGTTCATAAAGGATGCAGCCCAGAGACCAGAGATCAGCTGTGTGGTCGTACGGCTTCTCCTCCACCAGCTCAGGAGACATGTACAGTGGCGTTCCCTTGATAGAAGTCAGCACCAAGGTGGAGACGCTCATGGCCCTTGCAAACCTACAGCAAGATTGCATCACATGTATCTTTGTGGAAATGATTAATGCGGCTACTTTTTCTTTTAATTAATAATCAACATATACTGTACCTACCCAAAGTCACACAGTTTCACCACCCCACTTTTTCCCAACAGAATATTTTGTGGTTTCATGTCACGATGAAGAATGCGATGGGAGTGTAAATAATACAGAGCTGAGACCAGCTGGCAGGCGATCTCACGGACCTTGGGAGAAGGGAAGATGTTGATCATGAGCAACCATGATAAGTCTGATGTTTGGCATAGCTCTATGTGCACTGAAAATGAATACCTGGCTCTCAGGTAAATTCCCATCATCCTCCAGAATCTGGAACAGCTGACCCTCCGCATACTCAGTTACAACCACAACCTGTTAGAAACATATAAGGGATTATTATGGTGATTGGATTAGGAACTCAGATGTAAACATACTTAGTTTGGTTGATCATAATTTGCCCAGCCGAAACAGGCTGAAAAGACACCCTCATTTAGAAAATGAAGAAAAGACAAAGGCAGAAACCAGAGTCGCAGTATAAATTACAAATAATACTAGACAAATAAACCATCCTGACGTTTTTTCCAAGCCATACATCCATTTTGTCATCATACGATCACCAAAACATTTCAGGACAGTTTTTTAACAGATATTTAATTTATTATAGAATAAAATAGAAATGAAATTGAATATATATTTATGTTAGTATGTTAGTGTATGTTACAATTTTGGTTTTAACAATATATCTTTCAAGCATTTTTCTTCAAATCTAGCAAGTAACTTTCTTCTAATTGTGTTCATGCTACATGATAAATTATTACTATACATATATTGTAGCTTCCTCAAAAATAGCATGAACTTCTGTAGCCCATGGAGCATGATGTGATTTACTCCAAAGAAAAACCTTCTTATTGATCCTGTATTCTGACATATTAAACAAACAGTCTCATCATTTCACATTTTCGGATTATTGAACCAGGAATCCACCCTATAATCAACCTGAACAGCCAAAGTAGGAGCAAACTTATAAAACACCTAAAAAACAATGGCAAGCTGCTCTATTCTGTATAGAGTCTGCTATTTTACATTCTTTGAAGCCGCATATGCCTGAAGCATAATTTAATAGAGGGGAGACACTTGCATCATAAAGTTGTGAACAAGTAAAGTACCCAAGATCTTTACAGATTTTGACCTTGTTGACAACAGACCCTAACGCTCTCCCAGCTGAACCTGCCAAGATTTTAATTCCAACTTCATAGGTCATAAATTCCTCAAATGTAAATCACAAATATTTGTATTCAGGTGCATATTCCAGTGTTCCAGTCCCAAAAGTAAGTTTTTTCCCTACTTCTTTCAATACTTTTATTGACAACCTCCATCTGTAACACCAAGTCAAAATGCCCAGAGTTAAATCATTCAAATGTATACTTAAGTTAGATTCCTTAAAGGTCCCATATTATTAAAAAGTGAGATTTTCATGTCTTTTATATTATAAAACAGGTTTAAGTTCTTTATAAATACTGTTAAACTATCAAAACGCTCAATATAAGGAGAAATACACACAGCCCGTATTCAGAAATTCTGCATTTGAAACAAGCCGTTTGGATTTCTGTCCATTTGTGATGTCACAAATATACAATATTTAGACCATTACACGGTTTTAAACATAAACATTCTAAATGTGTCCCAGTTTGTTTCCTGTTGCAGTGTATTTAAATAGCATCAGCTGACAGGAAGTACACATGGACCCAAGGTGTTGCCTAGCAACGCAATTCTGTTGCAATTCTGTTGCAATTCTGTCAAAATGCGCTAAAACTGAGCGTTTCAGACAAAGGATGAATACAGGTATATTCAGGCTGACAGTATGAGGAAAATAAAGTTTTTTTTTAAAATTACATCATGTAAACATGTTCTAGTAGAAACACAAAATACAAGTATGAACCTGAAAATGAGCATGATATGGGACCTTTAACATATACTGTGAACAGGGTAGGAGGAGAAAGAACATCACCTTGTTTAACACCATGTGACAGTATTGTTTTTGTGAACTAAGATGTGTATTTAAAACAGAAGATAATGAACATACCTCAGTTTCAGTCTCAAAGCTGTCAAAGAGTTGGACAATATTAGGATGTTGAAGACCTCTCATGATGTCAATCTCCCTTTTCAGACTCTTTATCTCCTTTTCAGAGCGACCCACCTTCGGCATGAACTTCAGAGCCACCACCTGATGGACACAGAGACACAGACTGTTTAACACATCACATGAACTTCAGAGCCACCACCTGATGGACACAGAGACACAGACTGTCAAACACACTACATGAACTTCAGAGCCACCACCTGATGGACACACAGAGACACTGACAGTTAAACACACCACATGAACTTCAGAGCCACCACCTGATGGACACAGAGACACAGACTGTTAAACACACCACATGAACTTCAGAGCCACCACCTGATGGACACACAGAGACACAGACTGTTAAACACACCACATGAACTTCAGAGCCACCACCTGATGGACACAGAGACACAGACTGTCAAACACACTACATGAACTTCAGAGCCACCACCTGATGGACACACAGAGACACAGACTGTTAAACACACTACATGAACTTCAGAGCCACCACCTGATGGACACACAGAGACACTGACAGTTAAACACACCACATGAACTTCAGAGCCACCACCTGATGGACACAGAGACACAGACTGTTAAACACACCACATGAACTTCAGAGCCACCACCTGATGGACACACAGAGACACAGACTGTTAAACACACCACATGAACTTCAGAGCCACCACCTGATGGACACACAGAGACAGACTGTTAAACACCAGTCAGTCACACAAACTACCAACTTTTCCACACTAAAGGTGACTTACTTGGCCTGTAAATCTCTTCCTTCCCTTGTAAACTCGACCGAAGGAGCCCTCTCCAACCAGCTCCAACACGTTATAGGAGTTCATGTTGACGGTGAACGGCAGGAGACTAACTGACGGTGCAACCGACAGCAGCTGAACGTCGGTTAGTTATCTGTTAGAACAAGGAGAAAGTGTAATTGCCGGTTCACAAAACAAACAAAACACGTGGTAAAGTTTGACTTGACGCACATTAATACTCTGTATTTGTATGCGTGGCCGTTCAGTAGCGTATTTTAACAACAAACAGTTATTTTAATCGTTCTTTGAAGTTTTAATAAAAAAAGAAAAACAGGCTCTTCTATGGACAACTCGCAAGCAGAGGTCCTTAGCCTAGCAACCACCGCTGCGTCCATGACAACGGGATGAGAATGGACAACAAGACAGGAGCTGGAGGAGAGTGACGTCATCGGCATCACATCCCAGGATGATCCACTCATTTTGTTTTCCTTTATTTGGTTTTACTCAGACATTCACATAAACATACTTAATTACATTACAAATATGAAGTGAACCAACTTTTCCACTTTTTACAATGAAATTATAGAACACACAATGACTGACAATATATATTAACACACAATAGCTGACAATATATATTAACACACAATAACTGACAATATATATTAACACACAATGACTGACAATATATATTAACACACAATAACTGACAATAACCTGATATTTTCAGGTGGAATTTCATTCATTCATTCTCACTGTGCAATATCATTTTCCACTTGTGTAATTTTGTTAATAATCTGTTTATTGTCAATACTGTATATACTGCTCCTATTTTTATACTTCCTTCTATTTATACACTTTGTTTAACTCTTTTTTTTTTTTTACTGTGTTAGCTGATGCATCTTGTTTTTTGCACTATCCCCTTCGCTGCTGTACACTGCACATTTCTCCACTGCGGGATTAATAAAGGAATATCTGATCTATTCTTATCTTATCTAAAGTAAAATATTTACTTTTTTTTAATGCAATCAGAACAGTGGGATCTACATTTATCACAGTCTCTGTAACATCCAACATAATTTTATTTACAAATTAAATAAAATATTGACTGAGTTCATCTTTGCATGTAAACGATTGATTAAAAAATCTATACAGAGTTTTTGAGATTCGATACAGTATCACAAAACATAATATTGCCATATTAAATATTTTCAATATTTTCTTACACCCCTAATTATCAGTACTTCAAAATTGTACCAAAATAAGCCTACTTAATAATAAATTAAATGCAGCTACTTTCCACCACTGCTTTGCACTTGCATTACAGGATATATATGGCAGTAATAATCATACATCTTTAAATTGAAGGATCCCAGTTCTTGTGTTGTCCACTAGATGTCGTATGTGAGTTAGAAACAGATCTGATCATGACATGAAAGCTGATAAAGAATCACAGCAGCCTCATATTCCTCCTCTAAGGGACTTCAGCTGCAATATTACAGTGATTTTTGTCACCTTATTGCAACATCTCTGTAATATTCCTGCAGCCCACTGATGTTCCAGTTAAGATGCAATGGAAGTTAATAAAGCATCATATAGGACATATTTCTGCTGATGCTTTCTGCTTCTATTAATTGCATCTTGCAATGTGGTCAAACGTGCTGACTAATGACTTGATGGACATGTTTAGATGATGTGGAGTCCTGCAGGGTCTGAGTGCACAAAGCCCTGGAACTAAATACAGTAGACTACTTAATAATAAATTAAATGTAGCTACTTTCCACCACTGCTTTGCACTTGCATTACTGGATATATATGGCAGTAATAATCATACATCTTAAAATTGAAGGTCGGCAGTTCTTGTGTTGTCCACTAGATGTCGTACCTGAGTTAGAAACAGATCTGATCATGACATGAAAGATGATAAAGAATCACAGCAGACTCATATTCCTCCTCTAAGGGACTTCAGCTGCAACATTATAATGATATTTGTCACCTTATTTTTAACATCTCTGTAATATTCCTGCAGCCCACTGATGTTCCATTTAAGATGCAATGGAAGTTATTACAGCATCATATAGGACATATTTCTGCTGATGCTCTTTATGTGAGATGAAAAGTACTTCTATTAATTGCATCAAAAGTGCTGACTAATGACTTGATGGACATGTTTAGGTTATGTGGAGTCCTGCAGGGTCTGAGCACACAAAGCCCTGGAACTAAGTGTGAGATGTGATCCTTCATCCCAGTGTGTGTTGGGACATGATGATAGGCCTGCCTGCAGAGAAAGTCTCTGCTGCAGACGTGCATCCAATGAGCGCCTCCAAAGACTGCCCCCACCTCTGCAAGAGAGATTGAGTTTCCATATTTTTTACACATGCATAAAGTCCACAGAAGGCTGCAGTCGACTCAGCACACACACAGGTGGAGAATGGGTCATGACCAGGAGGAGTTTGCACTGAGTGGACTTGTACGACCTGCATTGTTTTAGCGCAGTGGATTATGCTCTGCTCTTCATCCTGATCTCACACAGCTCCAACACTGAGCTCGCAGGTTCAATATCTCGTGTTGTGTTTTTCTCTCTGATGCTCATTTGCATTCTTTGTTGAATGCAAACATCGTCATGTTTATCAGAACAACTTTTCTCCTCTGCTTTGGTGTGGTGTCACTCTCACTCTTAAAACTTGTGCGTTGCATGGAAAGTGAACTTTGCTTCCCTGTCAGATTGGATAACCATGACATGAGGAGGGATTCTGACAACGACGTGGAAATCCTGAATGGAAAACAGATTCTTAAGATAGGAGCTTTCCAGCAGGAGTTAGTGATCGATTTGCACCAGGACTCTAATTTCATCGCTCCTTCTATTTCTAATCAAGACGCATTCTGGCTCTCCAACTCAGATGTCTCCACTGACCTGAGCCGGTGTTTTTACTCCGGATATGTGAACTCTGATCCACATTCTTACGCAGCTCTGAGCCTCTGTAAAGGTCTACAAGGTGCGTTTGGCTTCCAGGGCTGGGAATATTTCATCAACCCGGTGCAAAATGACACAAATGCGCACATCATCCGGCGCAGAAAAGGCAACAACCTGCAGCTCAATTCCACCTCTAGGTGCGCGGTGGAAAGCGACATCATAAGTGTCCAAGTTGCGCAATCTTTGGAGAAATACAAGCAGTTGAAAGATGACAATGTGACCGAGACGATGCTGAGGAGGATGGGCAGATCCAAGAGGTTCGCTTCCATCCCCAGGTACGTGGAGACGCTGGTGGTTGCAGACGAGTCCATGTTGCAGTTCCACGGAGACGACCTGAAGCACTACCTGCTGACTCTGATGGCGGTGGCTGCGAGGCTCTACAGACACCCCAGCATCCTCAACTCCATCAGCATCGTGGTGGTGAAGATTGTGGTTATAACCGAGGAGGAAAAAGGACCCAAAGTGTCTGGCAACGCTGCCATGACGCTGAGAAACTTCTGCACTTGGCAGAAGAAGATGAACAAGAACAACGACAAGCATCCGGACTACTGGGACACTGCAATCCTTTTCACTAGACAGGTAAAAAAATGCTTTATTTGAGTTCATGGTGCAGGGTCTGAGGTGAGAATGTGGCATTTTAGTTTTGCGCAATTACGCACAGAAATGCGTAAATCTGATGATATTTGTTTATTTTTGTTTATTTGTTTTGCACAATTTAAGACTATACAACATAACAAAAAAATAAATGAATAATATAAAGTGCAAGAAGAGGCAAAAAACCCATTGAAGCCTCCACCTAGAGACAAGATTAATATAAAGAAATAATGACTACATAATAGTGATGTTAGTAAAAAGGCAGTACAAATGTTAGTAGTCCAAAGTACAAAAAAATAAATGTATATTTATATAGATATAAAAATACAAGGAGATGAAGGAAACTGTTAAAACTGAGTATAGTGCAGGATAACAGCTGTGATACACGACTATTAAAAAAGTGAATATAGTGCAGAAGAGACTGTTAAAAGTGAATATAGTGCAGGGTAACTCCAGTAGCTTAGTCTATTAAAGTGCACTGTGTGCATTATTATCTGTCCTGCAGACCGTCCTCCTTTGTATTGTACTAGCATCCACCTAGAGACAAGATTAATATAAAGAAACAATTTGACTACATAATAGTGATAACAAACAATTAGGACAAGATTTATATAATAACAACAATAACAATACAGTAAATATATCAAAAAAGACAAGTGTGTGTGTGTGTGTTGCGTCGAAGTGTATGGTTAGTGTTTGTGAGGAGGATGTTGATTTAAATATCTATAATGATTTCTGGGCAATCGTAACCAAACAACATTGTGAGTGGGGAAAAAATAAAAAACATAAAAACAGATACATGGACATTTCTCAGCAAATACATTATTTCACCTCTATATGTTCTAAAATAATGAATCATTTATAGTGTCTTTTGTATGTAAGGCATGATTATGTTGGATAAGATATGATTCACCAAATGCTGCAGACTTTACATGCCAGGCTTTCCCCCTCCAACCACTCCTGCTGTGTCAGGTAATTGGTTTGCTCCCAAAACACACTCTCCACCTCTGGTGAACTCAGGGATCAGGCACTTGAGTGAATATCCAGTCCACCAATACCATCACAGCTCTGACATTGAGGCTGGGTCACTGAGGAAAATAAACTTGAGCTGAACAGAGCGATCGTGGATCCTGAGAGGGTTATAGTTTTATAGACTTGGAAACCACCTCCGAGTTCACTCCCAAATATTTGGCACATGACACCAGGTCAGAGATGAAGTCATTGCTCACATTCATTGGTCCGTGTGTAACCCACTGATCTATGATGAACTGTCTAGCTGCCTTGTGGATTTCGACATTGACGACTTGGAATGAAGTTGAAAAATCAAATCAGCAGATATGTATTTCATTATTTTGGATATTGTTGCAGATTACAGTCTCAAAGCCGGCGGCTGCCACCAGAATGAAAGAATCAAAGGTAACATAATGAGGTGCTGAGTTACCTTTGGCCAGTGTCACTAACATGACACGACATGTGATTGTATCAGACCTCAAACAAATGCTTGTTTTAACTGCCAAATTGAAGTGCCACCAGGGATGCATTAGTAGGAAGTGTCTTGTTTCTCTCAGCCGTTCCCATTCCTCCTCCAGCTGTGGGTTTTCCAGCCCTACCCGCCGCCGCCGCCTCGCCTGCTCCTCATTAAACAGGCCCCTGAAGGGAGAGATGGAGGGAGGGAGTGGGGGAGTGATGTAGAAGGGGAGGGGGGGGGGGGGCGGGGGTTCCTATGTCCATGTCAGAGATGTCACATCCCTCCGTGTTTCTTGCCCCCAGTCTGAAACAAGCTGCTCAGGAGGGGCAGTCCTGCACAGCTGCAGTCAAGCCTGCACAGTTGCATCTTTACAGCACATTCTTCACTCTGTCACACACTTCCTGTCTCTCTGCTGTATGGCTCCTATAGTACGCTCTTCCTGTTTAGGCCATCATGGCATCGAAAAAGATGGGCCGCATTTTCCATAAAAGTATTTCAGTTCCAAAAGCTCCACATGGAGAGCTGATGTTCTAAACTCTGCAGCCAGTTTAGATGACCCCATTCAACTGCACCGGACCTGCCTACAGACAGTGAGTCATGTGGCTGTAATATAAAGCAGAAAGACAGACGTCATGGGATTCAGTCATTGTTTGAGTTAATATTATATTGGACTGGATGAACGACCTACGCTGTAACAAGTACTGTATTTCCACAAGAAGCTGCATTTGCCAGGATTGGTCGAACAAAGAAAATTTGGCCCTAACATGAACATTAACACTTGTGTGTGAAAACAGGTTCCTGCTGATGGAATTTCTTACCAAAACTGTGCAAGAAAAACTAGAAAATAGATAAATGTTGTCACAGTGTAAGTGCACAGAGCACATTTAGAGTGTACAACAAACAAAAGATGTAAATGTTCAAACCTCATTTATCACCATCCATCTGTCTATAGGTACAACAGTATATATGGCTGCATTGACATTTCACTTTCCATGCAACAAACTGACATTTTTTCAGCTTTATTTATTATTAAATATAATATTCTATCTATCAGAATGAACTCTCCTTCATAAACAAATACACAAGATTGTTTTGGGCGAGAGGCAGAACAAATATGATCATGAAATTATATGTAAATCTGCCTGGTTTTGTTTGTTAAAATATGACTGATAGGCCTGTAGCATCCTCCCAGACTCAAGGTACTTATTTATAATATTTTAGCTTCAGATATCAAATAAGGTGTCTGCACACATGCCCACTGATAATAGAGCATTCTGCTCAGCAGATCAGCAAAGGTCAAAAAGTCAGACAACAGTCCATCTTCTGTTGATTCGTGACTTGGTCACTTGAATTAGTCAGTGGTGTTCTGGTTTAACATGGCTTTCAACGGGCATTTAAGGCATGTCCATTGTCTGCTGTTTACCAGCCCACAGTGTAATTTGCAGGTTTTATGAAGACCAACTCGGTGTTGTCCGGAGGCAACTGCGGTTGTCTTTAAACTCTATAGCCAGCATGATTGTTGTGTAAAGAATGTTGCAAGTTTACTCAGTTCATTAAGTTACACAGAAAGTTTCAGTGTATGTGGACATCCAGTCTAAATCTGACTGTAAATCTGACATATTTATGTGTCCCCTGGTGGTGGTTGTACTTTAGCTCACAGTGTGCTTGCCTTCATTTAAATGATAGATTATGTGAAACGAGTACACCCAAACATGTCCGGATGTTGTAAACCGTGTGTGTGATACTGCTGCATCAGACCTACTTTTCCTACTCCTCATAGTCTTTACTTTAAAAAGGACTTACTGAATCTCTGAGCAACATGACAGTTAGGAATATAACACCACAAAACACAAGCTGTAATAAGTCAGATCGTCATTTAAATGCATTGAAATCCGTACACAAAATGAAATGGAAATATTTCTTTGCTTAGATGACCTATTGTTTTTAAATTGCAGAAACACACAAAAAAAATGCAAAGATAGATGACAGATGTGGGAAGTAGGTCAAAGCAAAGAACAAACTCATTGACACTGCTGTTTCTTCTCCCCTCTTCGTCTTGCAGGTTTTTTTTTTGCTCAGAAACGGCCCGAGCGTTCAGATGTCGTCTGCACACACGAGCACATCTGGACTAGATTTGCGCTGGCCAACAATTGTGGTTTTGTGGTTTATTCTAGGAATGATTTGTCATAGCGCTCGAGGTCTTCACTTGGCACTGTGTTTTAATGTGTACATCCAGCGCAGAGGAGGCTGTGTGACATTAACCTAGTGCTGTGCTTTATCCCTAATAGCTGACCACTAGTGGTTTTCTGTGTTTCTGGGGGATGTAGAGACAGAGCTGTTTAGGAGCCAGGCAGATGGGCGGTTCTCCGTGGCGGTTACTGCAGACGTTGTCCTGTGATTAAGAGGTTCAGCTCCAAATGGATGCTCGCTAAGATTGGGCTTGTGGTGGAGAAATAGGTCATCTGGAAACTCTGCACTGGCATGGAAATGTTATGATTGGGGACAGTTACATTACCTCATAGAAGAAGGTGTGCTCTAAACACTGTTGCCCACTAGAAACACTTAAAGAGTGGGTGGTGGAAAGCCTGGCTTAACACTATCTGATCTTTTCCCAATCTCTAGAAAACAAACCTTAATGACAACAAGACAACTTGATGATGGATGATTCCAGTTTGTTGCAACTTGGGTCTTATTTTCGTAGTTTTGGCAAATCGCTTCTATTGGTATTAATAACATTATACTCACCAAGTTAACTGCTGAGGGCTGGGGACAAGGTGGCATCACTAAAAAGAAGAACACAGCAACAGTTGCATGATCAGACAGCTTTCAAACAAGGTTGCAATGTTATAACCAGATTACAGTGTTATCATAACACAGAAATGAAGGTCAAGGTTACAAACATTTTGTTCTTTAAGTGCCCCGTTCTTCTGGCTGTTTCTCAAGCTCTGACACGCTCAGATGTACTAATGCAAAAGTTTGTTCTTTTTGTCCAGGACTTGTGTGGAGCCTCCACCTGTGACACTCTTGGCATGGCGGATGTCGGCACCATGTGCGACCCCAAGAGGAGCTGCTCTGTGATCGAAGACGACGGCTTACCCTCGGCCTTCACCACTGCTCATGAGCTTGGTGAGCCAGCATCATCTATTATTCAATACCAGGCGGCAACCAGCGGGTCTGAAAAGTGAAGCCAATGCAAAGTGCTTTAAACTTGCATTCTTTCTAACAGCCAGCAGGGGGCGACTCCTCTGGTTGCAAAAAGAAGTCTGATTGTATCGAAGTCTATGAGAAAATGAGCCTACTTCTCACTTGATTTATTACCTCAGTAAACATTGTAAACATGAGTTTATGGTCTCAATCACTAGTTTCAAGTCTTCTTCAATACAGTATGATGTTCATTTAGTAAATTATGGTCCCATTTAGAGTCAGATAGACGATAAGTAAGGTATAATGTACAACGAGCCAGTCATTGTTGTGAAATAAACCCCCTCGAGACGATGCAAGACCATGGGGTGCCACATCGCCCTGTCAGGGTTTATTTCACAACAACCCGCTACCTGTACATTATCTTATTACATGGCTACTTACTTAAGAAATCAATAATTTGACACAAAAACGGTCCGACATTAGTGCTGCGCCAATAGCAACAGTCTGTTATACATAGCAACGGTCTGCTATAAAGAAATAACAGACCGTAGAATGCTGTGATTGACCAATCACAATCGAGTATTCAACCAAAAACAAAGATGGCGATGGCCAAAATGCCGAACTCGAGGCTTCAAAACTGTAGTCCACGAACCAATGTGTGTCGTCACGATGACTACGTCCACTTCTTATATACAGCCTATGCTCAAAACACATTAGTGCTGTAACATTTCCTGTAGTGTGACATCACAGATGAAAGTATCCATGTATTCATGTAAGACATCTTGACATCTCGTTCCCTCTCAACAGGACACGTGTTCAACATGCCACACGACAATGTGAGGGCCTGCGAGGACGTGTTTGGGAAACTTCAAGACAACCACATGATGTCTCCCACTCTCATTCAGATCAACCGCACCAGCCCCTGGTCCCCCTGCAGCGCTGCCATCATCACTGAATTCCTAGACAGCGGGCACGGTGAGTTTCCACGACCCCTGACCCCTGTGTTTGAATGCCTAGTGTGTTTGAAGAGGTGTGAAGCCAAAGTCAGGACAGACACAAACTATTATTAAAGGGTAATTTCACAGAATCTATATATATCATATAATTTTATCATGTCACATCATAGCCTGTTTACATGTCTTGGGGAGTAGGGATGTCACAATACCATAAAGTTAGTAGTCGATACCAATACCAGTGAAATACGCGATTCTCAATACCCAATTCGATACCATGGTAAAAAACAAAAACAAAACAATAGAAATGTTCTATTGTCCCCGGGATGACGTCAGTCTCGAGCCCTGATCTCCGGTACTATAAAAAAAGATATGTAACGTTACGTTTTCTGAATTTTGGCACTGACTTGATCCCGAAGTATCGGTTCTTGTGACATCCCTTTTGGGGAGTACATACTACATATGTGAAAACAGTTGTATAAAGCCTTTTGTGGCTCCAGAGGGAGCTGCATGAAGACTGACGAATAACCTCATGTGATGTCACGTGAGTCAGCATCGGTTGTGTTTGAAGACTACAAGTTAGAAAATGAAAAAATTTGGGGGTGTGGCGTTAGAAAGAAGTGAGATGACCAGACCTCTGTAGCTCGCTCCTCGTCTCTGCTTGAGGCTAGCAGCTCGAGGCTACATTAGCCGCTACTAGCATGACACACGAGTGGTCAAGTTGCATTGGGGATATTGTAATCACCAAATTTTTACAAGGAAGACAATAACTTTGGTCTGCTACTTTGATACTTTTAAACATGAATCCGACAATGTTATAGGAGTGCAATGCTAAACTGACGGAGTAATCCTTTAAAGGCCACCAACAAACATGTAGTCAGGTGTTGATCACATTAGCAGAGCACATACTTATTTTATTATTCATATAATCAGACCCTTTTCTATTCACGGTTCTGTTTGCCAGTGGATCAAGATATGACCTCCATGCAGCTGTTGAAGAGGAGCAGACTCCTCTTTTGACATTTGCTGGGTTTTGCTCATTTTTTCTGGTTAACAGCCTCTTGATTTGCAACACGGCTATAATCATTTGAGGTAAAAATGCAAGTGAGAGCATGATTGAATTTCAGCATCAGTCTTGCTTCAAATGTGACATCTGTCTAACCTCGTATAACACGGCGCTCATAGAAAAGACGAGCGAAAGCCAAAAAGGAATTCACTCGGTTGGATGCAGATTGTTTGCCAAGCAGGCCAGACCACAGGACTTGGCCTCGGAGCAATGCTAAACGTTTATTTTAAAACTGCCCCCACATCTGTCCCAAATTAGAGGGCTTGTTCTGGGGAGAGTCGCCACAGTGGTTTGGACACAGAGGTGTATCTGCCCAGTGTTTCCCATGCAGGTTTACTCCAAATAGACAAACCTTTTTTTTTCTTCTTTCTGTGTCCATTTAAGAGACAGTCTGGGAACAAAAGAGCACAAACTGGTCCAGAGACACAGAAGAACATTTTTGACTTGACAAGGAGTGATTTCTATCTAACAATGTTGTAACTTCTGGCCGTCTGTCATAAATCAGGACTTCAATTGAAAACTGCCTCAAACATGTGGCAACATGTTTGAGGCAGTTTTCATGCAGTGCTGCGTCCCAAATTATTTGCAACCTGTTCATCTCTCCACACACACACATACAGTGCCAGCTATTGTTTTAGATGATTGCTCTTTGGAGAGAGAGGAGGAAGGAAGAGGTGAGGTTCTGCTTATTCAGCGTGGAGTGATTTGTTTATGTAGGATTGTACTATCAGTTAATCAGTGTGTTTCTTCTGCCAAGTGTGCGGTGAAATGGGAGGAAACAAATTTGCCACCAGTTACAGCTCGTTCACTCACTGCCTTATTATCTGTTGTGAATTCACCGCAACGCCAATGGCATAATAAACAGTTCAAAGAGAGTGAACCCAGTTTTTCCCCTCAGTGCAAATGACTTGTTTTGGATGTGTAAATTCCCCACAAGGGTGAGAAGCTGAGTGGTAAAAGCCTCCTCCTGGAAACCTCCTCATCTAGTCACGTTTATCTTTCATGTTTCCAAGCATCTGCTTGTCAAACTCTTCCTCTTTATTAGCCTGTTCCTGGAAAGGTTTTCCGTGTGCTATTTTTTGTAAATCAATGCCTTTGACCTTTTGAACTGCTCGCTAGCCGCGTGTCGGTTTGGTTTAAAGCTCTAAGTTTTCAAGCTCAGATGTAAACGTTTCAGATTATTCTTCTATAACTTTATCTTTATGGGTGGGATCAAACATGAGAGGAAGAGCTTGTGGGTTTATAGGGAGAGGTTCGGATGGGATGGGGGTGGGGGTAGGGGTGGCTGTGTGTGGGTCGCTCATGCATGTGTGTGTGTCTGTTTGTGGTATGTGGCATACACTGCATACACTGCATCAAGCTGTACTTTCACTTCAAAGAGCCCAAATCACAAGGCCAATGGCTGCTTACTGCCTCCAACCCACAATCCCACCCACCCACAACACAACACACGCACTCAATGAAAAGGATTGTGGGAATATTGATGAAGGAATGCATTGTTTTTCATGATCGTGTGATCATATTTTGGTGAAATGTTGGCACTTACTTCAATAAATGGGTGTAAGTGCTCAAAGTTGGTGAGGAAAAAGCAATAAAACCAGTGATGACAGCTGGTATTGCTTCCGTGTGTTGCTCATTGAGTCTTCCTCTTCCAGGGGAGTGTTTGCTCGACCAGCCTCCAAAACCGTTGGTCCTACCCGACGTGCTGCCGGGAACATCCTACATCCTCGACCGTCAATGTGAGCTCGCGTTCGGAGAAGACTCCAAGCCCTGTCCCTTTATGCAACCGCCATGTGGCCGTCTGTGGTGCACTGGGAAATCCAATGGCCATTTGGTGTGTATGACTCGGCACTTCCCCTGGGCAGACGGCACCTACTGTGGGGACAATCAGGTCTGCGACCGAGGGGTCTGTTCGAACAAGCGGGACCAAAATGTGAAGGTAAGGCTCACATAAAGACATGGTTCTTGATATCAGCATACCTGGGGTGTGATTAAGGACAGGCTTTGTTGTTATACATTCTGCAATATGCCACTGGTTTGTGCATTTCCAGGTGGACGGCCGCTGGGGGAAGTGGGGCACGTTCGGTTCCTGCTCACGCACGTGTGGAGGCGGAGTCCAACTGTCTAGAAGAGAGTGTGACAACCCAGTTCCGTCAAATGGGGGTAAATACTGCCAAGGGGTTCGGGTCAAATACCGCTCGTGCAACCTGAGCCGCTGCCCTGACACAGGTACGAGGCGCTAACAGCAGACAACTACGTCCAATGATATTTTTCCCCACTGGAGCGTTCCCTCCTCTCACATCCCTTCCCTCTGTGTAGGTAAGACTTATCGTGAGGAGCAGTGTGCAAACAGTGGCCGCAGTTTCAACAGTAACCGCATCGACCCCTCTGTGGTGTGGGTACCCAAGTACTCTGGAGTATCCCCCGATGACAGGTGTAAACTCATCTGCAGGGCTAACGGCACTGGCTACTTCTATGTCCTGGCACCCAAGGTAAACAGCAACACCTCAAGTGTATTTTCAGCTCTGCCTGAACAAACAAAGATAATTTGATTGGTGATCGGACAGAAGTCTGAATAAACGAAGGTTTTGAGATATGAGGCCAAGGTAGGAGAATATACGTCAGCCAGCTGTCTCCGGTCTAAGTGCAAAGAGTGAAGGAAGGAATGAAGGGAGAGGAGGAGGACAGTGTATTTCTTTCAGATAGCAGGGTGTAGAGTGAGCTTTAGCAGCAGCGAGGCAGAGTTCACACTTCACTCCATCATACAGCCTTAGGAGGAGCAGATAAGAGAGCTCAGGGGACACGTAGCTCTGAATCACAGAGCAGCTGGATGTTTTAACCACAGAGTCATGACTTTGAGGCAGAAATGAGCTTACAGTACTCTCTGTGTACAGTTTAGTTTCAAACGTTAGCTGGAGTTTGGTTCATTTGTCTGAAACAATGTCTGGGAACTCACAACCGCATTAAGTGAACTTATCAGTCACAGACTAGCAGTGAGGCTGATTTAGTTGACAGCCTCACTTCAGATACGGTCGTCCACAGAACATAGTGTCTCACAATTACTGTTATATTACAGGTCAAAACCGAGTATATGGCTGGAAATTGTTTTACAAACAGTCAGTGGTCATGTCTATAATGTTAAATTGTCACTCAGTGACAGATTTTTTTGCATTTGGAAAGTGGACTTCAGTGTGTGCTGGATGTTCTGTTGTGTTTTCTTCTGTTATTTCTGTACTGTGTAGCGTATGAAAAGCTAACCTAACCAATGTCTTTGTACACACAGGTTGTGGATGGGACTCCATGCTCCCCAGACTCCACAGGAGTGTGTGTCCAAGGGAAGTGCATTAAGGCGGGCTGTGACGGGAAAATTGGCTCCACCAAGAAGTTTGATAAGTGTGGAAACTGCGGAGGTGATAGCAAGGGCTGCAAGAAGGTGTCGGGTCTCTTTACAAAGCCTGAGTGAGTAAAATCCACATCGTCACGGGATATTGCTTACGTCATTCTTATTTCTCCCCCTCACTCAAACACGATAGCATTATCAACGTCACTATGATAAGCTCTCATTGACTGTAATGTGCTTTGGCATGCAGGCACGGCTACAACTTCGTGGTCATGTTACCAGTGGGCGCAGCCAATATAGACGTCCGTCAGCGAGGCTACAAGGGAATGAGGAGTGACGACAACTACCTGGCGGTAAAAAACAGTGAGGGCCACTACCTGCTCAATGGGAACTACGTAGTGTCAGCTGGAGAGAGAGACATCATCGTAAAGAAAAGCCTGCTGCGCTACAGCGGCACAGCCGGCCTCTCTGAGACCCTGCAGGCCGTTAAGCCCTTAGGAGAATCCCTGACTGTGGAGGTGCTTTGCGCGGGCCAGATGACGCCACCTCGTATCCGCTACTCCTTCTACCTCGCCCGTCAGACCAAGGACGAGAAGCCTCTGAAGAAGGACGGGCGTGTAAACTCCCATAACAGTGTCCTGGCTGAGGACGGTGTCAAGGAGAACGGGGGAGACACCCTGAAGGAGTCTTATAACAAGGAGGATCCCGCTATCGGGAAATGGATATCTACAGGTTGGGACCAGTGCTCGGTGACCTGCGGCAGCGGGATCCAGAGGAGGATGGTGCAGTGTCTGAGACCGGACGGGAAGCCAGGGATGGACTGTGATCCTTCACAAAGACCCTCAGCCACCAGGGTTTGTGGAGACCCCTGTCCTGAGTGGGATATTGGGCAGTGGTCACCTTGCTCCAGAACCTGTGGGAAGGGCTTCAAGAGACGACCGTTGCACTGCAAAACCCAAACTGGGCATCTGCTGCCAAGGGACCACTGCACTGGCTTACGCAAGCCACAGGAGCTGGACTTCTGTAACCTAAGGCCTTGCTAGTGACTAAAAAACTATAAACTACAAATCTTTGTGTTTTAAATGGACTGATTTGAATCCCAAGTATCACACACACCGTGTCTGTCGGGTACAGATTTTTCCACCTGCATCATGGGACACTTGCTTGGAAGAACAACGAGAATATTGGAAGGAGAGTGAAAGCCGCAGGATGAATGCTGGAAGATATTTCTCACTGTCATCACTCTCTGACTTCTAAAGACTTTATCCGGGTCTAACTCTGATGGTAAAATAACACGATAGAAGGTCAAATGAAATGTAGCTGAATCCCTTGTACTGTCAGCAGATATGAAATGCCCATTTGCAAGCAATCAATCTAGTTTACCATATGAGTCTGGAACCCATTTCATGTTGTAATGTTTCAACTGTTCAGGTTTCAAACTTTTAGTTGAGTCTTGTAAATGGATCAGTGAAGCCTTCTGGTTGTCTAAAAAATGAGTGTATTCATTTTTCAAAAAATTTACCAGGAATGACGTGCGTAGCTTTTAACAAACTGGACTAAAACGTGATGCCCACAATACTTCACACAGAGAATCCGTTTAATGATATGCGCTCTACATCTGCCATCTCATAGGTGTTTTTTCAGGGAATCTTTTAAAATCTTGGAGTTGATTTAGAAATCAAACATCCCATGGTTGTACATAAGTAGCCTTGTTTTAACATAGTTTCTGTGCTGCTGCTGCATTGTTTATACAATGCAAATATATATTTGTAAAATCCGTTATAACTATAACAAATCAAGGTTGATACAACGTTGGATAGATTTCTACAGTAACAACCACTGTGTTATTTTAACATGTTTTACTCAAGAAACAACAATAATGATGCAGCCAGCATTTCTCCTCCAAAACAAGGAAGCTGTAGACAGTTTCTTTGCTTTTCTGCAGACGTCACTCAGCACCAGTCTTGGAAACAGTGTTTAAACTAGAATCTGAAGTCACACTAGTGGCTTTTCATGGCAGTTCTGACTAAACAAAACCGGGCAGGAGACAATGGCCAGTGGTCCCTATCAGCTGGTGTGGGTGCCAGCTCGGGGATTTCATCAGGCTGCACACAACAATACGCTGCTCATCTGAGATAAGGGCTTAGCCTGATATCACACATGCTAACGTGCATGCACGCACACATGCTGTGTTCAATTACCGCCCCCCCCCGTGTTCAGCGTGTTTGATCGCTTCCTTCATTTCCTTTACCATGCGACCACAACAATTGTGTTCTCAGTTCATATTGTTCATCCATGTTGAGTCATGCCTGTCTGGCACAGTGACCACAGATAATTTATTATCAATGAAACAATAAAGGGGAGAGGGGAAGAAAAACTGGCGAGCTCTCTGTTATGCTGTGCAGAGTGTGTTTTCCTGGATCTCCGTGTTCGTGGCCCCGCAGCCCGAGCCAAGCTGTTCGTTCTACACACTCGCTGAAAATCCTGTAATCCATTATATTCTTGTTTTGTTTCTTTAAAGGGGCCACATTGTCCAGTCCGACATCCAACTACCGGATGGATCCTGCGTTCGTTGGATTATCATGTTTATTTTTTATCAGCTTTTGCACTTTGTACAGCAAAAGAAACATATGACCTACACAGGCTGTATTGTATACTATGTATATATTTATTCAGCTCTGTGCAAAAAATAATGTAAATACTTTTTAAATCTTTTTTTTACACAGGCATTTGTAATTGTCTTTGACTTCAGTGTATTTATTCCAAAAATAAAGCCATTCATGTACAGTTATCACTAATACTGCATTCTTTCGACCTGTTCAAGAAGAAGAATCAAGGCCTGGTCACAGGTAAATCCATGTAAAGCTTGACCTGTTTATTCACACTTTTTGACTAATAGCAGGCCGTCCTGACAGTCCTGACCTTTAAGAGTCCAAGATGGAAGGAGCCATCGTAGCACAATAGCTGTGTTGCACTATTCACTTTTATTTAACCTCCTCTGGTAGCTACTGTAGAAACATGGCGACCGGCTTCATGAAGACAACCCGGTCCGGCTAGCTAATGTGTTAAAAGTCACTACGTCACCAGGCTTCCAAAATCAAAATTTTATGTTCAAAACCTTAAGAAAGTCTAGTTGGCCTTGACTTAACACGACTAGATAATATCAACCTTTGTATGACTGCTGAGGGCAACCCGCTCTCATGGGAAGGCGTATAATTAGCACAACATTACACGGACATTTTGCTATCATGAGAACGCATTTAAGGCTTTTCGCATGTCATTTGTAGGCTACGCCATGCAACAAAACTACTGTAGCATCTACAGATAAGTTTAGGCAACAAAACCACTTAGGTTTAGGAAACGTCATGGTTGGGCTTAAAATAAGTACGTTAACCAGCTTAAGTAAAATACGTACGGGAACAACGTAACATAAGTACAGAAAATGCATCAAAAAGTCACTAAAAAACGTCACTAACGTGACTTACAAACAAAACACTGGTCTCGAACACCGATCTCCTGGTTGAGAGTCCTGAGTTTGTACACGGCAAAAGCAAGAAAGACGTTCTTATTGCACACTAAATGCCTTGCGCATTATTGTGTCATTCATGTGCCTTTTCGGGAAAACAAATTGTGCATTTAAATCCATAAAAGTCAATAATTTGTGAGCCTTCTAAGTAGGCTACTAAAAATAAGCCACATTTGTCCATAAGCTACTCTAGAAAGGTTGAGGGAATGCTCAAGATACAAAAAAGCCTGTCTTCAGTTAAAGTAATGCATAGTTTTTCTGTCTTCAGTTAAAGTAATGCATAGTTTTTGCCAAAAATGTATAAGAACTGCCAAAGGGAAAACAATATTACAGAACCCATGCGGAGCAAATGTGTACCAAGGGTCAGCATTAAAATTAAACAGAACAAAGAGAGGAAGCAGATGAGGTGTGGACTCTGAAACATGTGCCAGAACATATGCCCAAGTCCTCTGCTTCCACTCGGTGAAATATCCAAATTAATCCCCAGCTCTCACATGTGCAGCCACAGTGAGGTGTGTAGGTTAGATGGGTGGCCAGCGTGCCTCGCAACAGCTCACCGTAGCCTATAAACTACTTTGCCGTGCATTCGTTTCACGGTCAACATTTCAGACATGCAACGACAGATATTTTCCACCGGTTGACGTGGACTCGCTGTCTGTGTCTATGACCAGTCCAAGAATGCAGCTGTGTGTGAGAAGGTGGAAATTTTGAATTGTGCGATTCTGGCACGATGACTTATGCATGTCTGAGGACTCTGAGAAAAAGGTCATAGTCTAGCACGGGAGGTCTTGTGTCAGACATTTTTTGAGGAGGAAGTGATATGTCAAAAAGGCTGAAGAGTCTGACCTACATAAGAGCAGATAGAGGAAAACCTGGAGGACAGCCAATGGAAATATTTATTTGTTCCCCTAGTTGCCTTTTGCCTGTGTTCATAGTCATATCTAGTTGCAGGTTTGATGGCTTTAATTGAACCAGACTCCTTATCAAAAAGAATGTTTGGCTTCAACAGCTACTCTCAAGTGAAGCTTTTGATTTGGAAAAATAAATATCATACATTGAGAGGCCTACATTATATTTGAACTTAATGATCTCAGTCTCTAAAACAGTATGCAGTTTATATAACACACATTCCCATTAAAGTGATACTAACTTCTATAGGACAGGAAATTAGCAACATGAATTCTCCAATGTCGGACGAAAAGGGAGGGATGATGGGCAGAGAGTTGGATCCTAGCCTTTGGTCCTTTCAAAAACAATGAATGTTATATTACCTTTTGGGTCTTATATGTGTAGGTTTGGGCATCATTCCTATCAGTAATACTGTAGTAGCATTGTGAACAACAAGTTAACCGCTGGGATTTAAGAACAGGGTGATATTCCTTAAAATGTTAGAAAAAAACATTTGAAAAGCAAAATTCCCTTTGTAAACATCCATCAGGTTTCCAGATTGACTTGCCCACCTTTGCCATCCTTACTGTAATTATGCAAGCACACTTCCTGTGTATTAAAGGATTTGTCACCTCCAAATAAAGTGGTTTAGATAATTTGGTGGCTTGTTTACAATCCATCTGATCATTTTCTTGACCAATCAAATTTTATTGTATTGTTGTTGCAGCGTTCCCAGATCTCAGTCATTTCATTGCTGAGTACAGTGTTATCATAACCACCCAAAACTACCAATTTTTGGTTGCATACTTGTCTTTCAGGTTTCTACTACTAGAACATGTTTACATGCTTTAATGCTCAAAAAACGCTTTACTTTTCTCGTACTGGCTGTTGTGCAGCACCTCTTTTAATCCTCTGTTTGAGCCCAGTCTGCTTTTATTGGTCAGCTTGTCCACTCTGTTGTGATTGGTCAACCAAATCAAACTCTTCGGACTTCGCTCCAGCTCCGCTCTAACTAGCTTTGTTTAAGGACGTGCCAAACTAGCTGCTAGGCAGGTATTTAGGTGTTACTTGGTGACATCACCACGTTACGGAAGAAAAAGCAGGACTTCAAGCGAAGTGTTTCGGGCAGTTCAGGAGCAGTGTTTCTGTGGAGGAGAGTAACTCCCTTTGGCATGGACTTTGGGCTTTGTAACTTTGGAAAACTTTTTGCATGCACAAAAAAATAAACACTAAAGGAAATGGAAAAAGCATAATAGGTCCTCTTTAATAAATCGAAATTATCCTTTGGCAAAACACTGAACCACTAACTGCTCCTAGGTACAGAACTACTCTTATCACTGAACGAGTCAACAAACTCTATTTTATTTCTGCAAATAATAAGTCCTGCTTCACTCACCACTGCTGTGGTGGCTTGACATTGAGCCACAATCTTGACTAGCTGGGTCAGCCAGCAGAGCATCATTGCATTTCCTGTTTTTAAAAATTACCCATAACTCCACATTCTTTTCCCCCTTTAATAGCTCCCCACCCCTACCGAGGAAAGGCTTACCCCTAATTAGTGAAACCATTATAAACTGGTGAAGACCTGAGAGTTTCTGCAAGTAATTAGGGTGAGGAGACCAGTGACAAATTTTCTCTGTGGCGTCTTCTGTCTGATCAGCAGCAGATTTTTGCATTTGCAGCTATTGCTGAGTCAGATGGACTGCACACCACAGACCATTTTAAAGATATCCACTCTCAAAGAAGTGCTTTGTACGCAGTCCATGTGATTCTGACTGGGTACATGGAGAGGCCCAATGAGCAGCCTCATTAATGCGCATCTCTGAGGAGGTCTGCTGACTGCAGCAGGAACCCTGCAAACAAACAATAGTGATGACAGATCCACAGCTGACTATTCTAATGATTCAGCTTAGTGTGGCTGAGTTAAACTGCATGCCACTCTTTTGACACATTGGTTTACTATGTGGTTGTGGCTTCGTTTGCCACCAAACATGATCATCAAGTCAAAAGGAATTATCTGTGCACGACATCATTTAGCCCTCTGCTGCCCTGTTTAACTGACTAACTACCAAAAAAGCAACTTAGAGGCAAAGTTGAGAAGATTCATGTCTGTACATTAAATAGAGATAAGATAAGATATACTTTTATATCTTGCAGTTACAAACACTAAATTAAAACAACACAATAATAAACGATTTTACATAAGACAGGGAAACAGTTTCACAGAAACAAATGTTTCAACACATACACAGTCCACGTACATAATGGCACATACCATCACACATACCATGCAGGTATTGCACCCAGGTAGTGCACTGCACCGTCTACCGTCTTGCCCATATTGCACAGACAATAGCCCAATATTACACAGATGCAACATATTGCACTGTCTAATGATAGTACAATATGTTGGGACATGCAGTATCATTAGACAGTGCAATATGTTGGGACATGCAGTGTCTAAACATATTGCACTGTCCCAACATATTGCATTGTCCCTGTATAACACATTGCATTATGACTTTTTGCCACATATTTTGCACTGTCCTTATGATAGCTTTATATTATGAGTTGTTGAGAAGTTTAATGAACATTGAAGTTACCGTCTGCTAACTGAGCTTAGCACAAAGACAGGAAACAGAAACAGCTACCCAATGGCTCTGTCCAAAGGCAAAATATTCCAGTCTTTTTGCCCTTATTTCGAAAAAGATAATATTCCTACTAAGCTGTTTACATAGCTAATGACAATTAATATTCCTCTAATACTACCGTTTACATTCAGCTGCGCGCACTCCGATTAACATAACCGGTGGCGGACTTGTTTGACCGTGCGTACACAGCCTCTCTCTCTCATTCCTTCAACCACCTTCTTGAAAAGGTCGGCGTTGCCATATTTGCGCATATCCAAAAACCTGTTGATATCCAAGTCTTTCATAATGTTTAAAAGTGGGTGTGTTTCTCCTTCTTTTCTTTTGAGCATCTCTGAAAACTGTCGGCTAGTTGGTTTGTGTACAGCACACAGAACTGGTCGTAAAAAGGCAAGAGGCCGTGTGTCACAAACTGCCATAAAGACCCCAGTTGAGACGTTGTATACATGTCCAAAGAATGCTCCTAAAACCTGAATAGTATTAGTGTGTATGTAAACGTAGTCAGTGTCTACAAGCAAGCACACGACTTCTGCATGTCACCGCCCCAATATGAAGGGCCGTCCTAAATACTTTGGATTGGTTTTACTTGATTTTGATTTTGATTGATTTTGATTAACTCTGGACAGAGCCAGGCTAGCTGCTTCCCTGTTTCCAGCATTTGTGCTAAGCTAAGTTAGCTGGCTGCTGCCGGTAGCTTCAGCGTACAGGCATCTTTCCCATCTACCTCTTTGCAAGAGTTAGATGTGTTTTTCCATACCTAATTAATGTCTCAATCTGGGATCCATTTGTTTGACGCTTGCCGGCATGCCTCTAACAATTTCATGTAAACATGCATACACTAGTCATGTGGAAACTTTGCAGGAAAGCTTTCTGATACCTCTGTTGATACTGAACTACAGCAACAGTCGACTCTGGTGACACAATGTGACTGCAGCACTGTGGCTCAGCTCCAAGCCTTACAAAGATGGTTTGGTCACCTCTCACTGTAACACTCACCTTTGACCTTGCTCAAGGGGAAACATGTACTGTATGAGGATAAGTGGGACAGAGGTGGTAACACAAATTCCCAAATCTGCTCTACTTTTTCTCACCACCGTCTACATTGCGTTTGCTAAAAGTAATGTTCAAAAGGTGAACATTTTTCGACCCAATCTGCATGTCTGGTTTATAATAGGTTCTTGAAGAAACAAAATCCTAAGAAAGGACAGAAAACGGTCAGCTGCAGGGAGTATTTTTGAGATCTGAAGAGATAAACTTCAGCGTGAGCTTGTTTGTGTGGCGTGTCTGTATGAGGATAGGGTCACTGAGGACATTCCTTTGGCCTGAGCTTAATATTTACTAAATTTCACAGCATTTAAGATGAGTAATGACCACTTTCTGAACCCAAGCATTTAGTGTCTGAATGCAGAGCTTTGATAGCAGGTTACACAATGCAGACATTTTAGCCTTTATCCACGATGTTCACGAGATTAGGCCAGTGCGAGTACAGACACCAGACACTACAGAAATAACAGCTTTTACACCTGTTTGCAGTGGGAATGAATAGACCTGTTCCCTTTGATGTTAAGTCTGGCATTATAAAGAACGAGCTGCTGACTGGCATTTTACATACTCTGCAGCGGTATCAGTACCATGCCAACAATAGCATCAGCCTCTAGTTTCAGCTTCAGGAGAGAACTTAAGATGTGTGCTTCCTCCAGTGACAACAGCGAGCATTTATATTTGATGTAGGAGAAAACAGACCTCTGGTTGACACTAGTGTGTGCAAATGTGTTTATTTTGCTTGGAAGGTTAATGTAATGATCTCAGATCCTGTGTAGTCTCACTGTCCACGTAATCATCTGAATCACTGACATTCTGCTATAAAAGAGAGGGCTTTTATAACGCGACTAGACACCTTCATCGGGGTTCAGTTGAGAGGAGGCCCAATAAACGACATTCTCCGTTTCCAACCATGACGTTACATTACATTAGAAATGCTTTTTTTTCGCTTTGTCAGCCAGCTATAAGACAGTGGGAAACCGCTGACTGACCTCCAGTAAGGCTGAAGCAAAAGGAATGCAGCGTAACCAGTATTGGTTTCTGAATACAGGTGGGTTTATTTTTCTCATCGTAGAGAATTAAGGGAGGAAAGAAATTGATTGGGACTAAGTGCAGCTGTCTTTGCACTCACAACAACCCTCAGTTGCAGGTTCAGCAGGAAGCCAGACTGTCGGCCTGGAGGGTGTACGTAGCCAAAAATTCCTTTATTTACCTCTCCCGGAGAGAGTAAAATGTCTCTATTGGAGAGAAGTTATTATTAGAAACAATTAGAACGCTTTCTATTTGTTTCTTTTTAAATATAAATATAAATATCATGTTTTAGAACGGTATTTCCCAACATCTTTTGCTTGTGACCCATTAAAACAAAGCAATGGTTGACCCTCGTCAGTGGTTGAATATGTCAAATATGTTCATTTTTAGAGGCCTGGGTGGTTTAAAGATCCAGTTATTCACTAGAAAAGGTGCAAAGATTGAAAAGTCTGAAAAAATAAACATAATCTATGTTTTTTTTCTGGTTCCTGTCCGGTAAATCATCTCAGGGGTGGCAACCCCCCAGATTGGTAACCCATAAACTATACATAATGTATGGAAATAATCACAGTGACATCCCCCATTGGTTTGTGGACTGCCGTTTTGAAGGCTTGAGTTCGGCATTTTGGCCGTGGCCATCTTGTTTTTTTGCAACCACAAGTGACATGAGAGGGTGGAACTAAGTACAAACTAGCGATTGAGACCATAAAATCATGTTTACAATGTTTACTGAGGTGATAAATCAAGTGAGAAAGGCTCATTTTCTCATAGACTTCTATACAATCAGACTTGTTTTTGCAACCAGAGGAGTCGCCCCCTGCTGGATATTAGAAAGAATGCAAGTTTAAGGCACTTCAGCATTGGCTTCACTTTTCAGACATGGAATTGCCCACTGTGGTAACCAGTGTTTTAGAAGGAATCCCTTCTGTTTTCTGATCCTCTCCCACTTGTCAGAGTTTGAACTTATGCTGCAACTCCATCATCAGTTCTCCATATGAACCGGAGCACTCTGGTGCACAACCATTTATGGTTTCTTTTCTCTTTTTTACAGTTGAAGGGGAGTTATAGGAGCGTCAATATATTGCAAGGTGTGTGTTCGATGATAGAGGAGTTCAGTTTAGTTCTATCCGCTCAAGCCAAGGGTGGAATGCATATTTCTGTGTTTGAGTACAAAGTTGTTGATATTCAGACCAGCAAAACCTTGAGAGCAGGAGTGGTCCATATGCATCAGCGCATATGTTGATGTTGAAACACAAAAGTCCTGTAATGCAGCCAGCTGAATATTGCTTCAGTGCAGCTGTATGAGAAATAATTTAATGTTTCATTTGAGTCGCTCATCCAGAGACACACCACCAGGCCCAAACCTGGGGTTTCATATTCCATTTACTCTAATCAAGGAGTTTTTAAGGTCCCAGAATGAGATTAAGTAGAACCATGTGTGTCTTTATGAGAGGGGATATGGTAAGTACCCAAAAGTGGGGGGCTTGTTTTAGAGTTCTGACGTTTATTCTTCACACTATAATTTGGATCACAAAGACAAACCCGGGCGAATGAAAAATATGGCATCAATCACGGAGCTGTGATCAAAGTCACAGAGTGTATACAGAATACTGGAAGAGCAAGACACGAGCTGGCTGCGTTGGCCGCTCATAATCCTACTCATGAATGTTTTGGGTGGTCTGGCTGCTTTGGGTCCTTTGTTTAACCCCAAACTCAGAGCAAGCTTGACTTGCTTATAACGTGCCCAGGAACAGTCCGGTGGTAGCTGGCCAGAAAACGTCACGCTTTTGCAAAGAAATGCAACCTGTAATTCATCAGGAGAGTCAAAGTATTACCTATGCGTAATGTTTTCAGGTGAAGGTTTCATTTGCAACAATGCAGAGCGAACTCTCTCCCCCTTCCTTCAACGGGGAATGCTAATGATGCTAGCGAGCCATTTTAGGGAAACAAAATGGAAAGGTTTTCCTATAATATGACAAGTTCCTGGCGGAGGCAAATAATCTGCTGAATTTCAAAACGTCACGTTACGCCTTTAACCTTGGCCCAGAAGAGAGGTAAAGTCCTGCTGCCTGCGGTTAGTATGCATTTGGATTTCGGCCACATCAGTCTGGCCCCGCCAGTCCCCGAAGACGGAGTTCATTTCTCATTGGCTAAGCATCTTGAAGGGAGAAGCGAGGAAGATGAAGTCATGACGCTATAAATCTATAAAACTGAGTGTTTAAAGGGAGTAAGGCCATTTTATTCAACTATATCTCTGTCTGGATCAAAATGTGGGCCACAATGTGCAATAGACAACGTGGCATTATGGAAGTTCATGCCCAAACTTTAAGTCTCTAATCTCTAAATGAGCAGTTAAAAGCTCTAATCATAAATCAAGACTTATGAATGCGAGCAATCAAGGCCAGGATCCCACTAATATAAACCTGATGTGGGCAAAACACCCTAAAACATGCCTGGAGAATACATCAGATCTGTTCAAAACACACAAAAGGTCATATGCTGTAGAGTGGATAATATACTCATATAAATGAGTGCAGACGCAAAGTCATGTTCTGCTTAGTGAGATGATATGCAGATTGACACATCTCCATTAAGAGGATCACAAGGTTTTGTGCACTTTGGGTATTTCAAACAGAATATTTTTTTCTTTTTGAGTTAACGTTGTGACACAAACCTGACGTTCAGGTCAACATGTTCAGGTCACCACGACATGCAGATGTTCTATCATGAAACCGGCCCAGGACGCAGTGAAAACACCAGAACAAAAGAAAACAAATAAAGAAGCAAAGAAAGAAACTGGATGAGCATTTCCAGCAGAACAATGTAAAAGAACAAGCGGAGCGTATCTCTCCTGTCGGGCTTCTCAACGACAGCATGGGGTGAACTGGAACGCATATCAGAAAAGCAGCGCAAAGTGAAGTCATTAATCGTGGTAGGGGATAAATAGCAAATGTCCCCGCAGCTCTCTCTCTCATGTTCTGCCATAGTGCATGGCAAGCGTCATCGTGTTTCCAATCTCATTATTCATTTAGTGCCATTGTTTTTGATCAAGCTTCAGTCACATCAAAAATTAAATCAATAAGAAAAAAGTTCTCTACATGCAGTCTACTACATCAAGGGGTGCCAAAAGTATTAAAATATAAAGATTATTTTCCAGTTGCAAACGTGCACTGACGTCTGTGGAAGAGTGCACACCAGACACCAGACGTAGATAGATTATTTTCAGGTGCATCTCTGTGTTTTTTTTGGTGCTTCAGTCTCTATTTAATCCTGCGAGTCTGATTTATCAAACCAGCCTCAGATCATCATTCTCCAGCTGTGAAGCTCAAAGATCAACTTGAGTAATGATTGATATTACGGTGATGAATTATGTCGGTTCTCCTCTAAAAAGGGGACCAACAACTGTGAGGTGGCTGAGGGCCAGAAGAAGGCTCGGGGGGCAGGTTTAAAACAACCTGTAAATGCTCATTTCCAGGGAGACAGAGAGGTAGGTGTAGACAGGGTTTACGAGAAGACTCAGTATTTCATGCGCTGAATGCCTGTGTGACATATTTTAAAAATATAGAACTTAACTCTTCACATCCTATAGAAAAAATGTGTGTAAAACAAAAGTAGAGACAGTTTTCAACATGCAAAAGACCTGGCCCCTGTGAATTAACTTAGAAAAACCTGTGTAATATGAGTTTAAGTGGTAAAACTCTTAACTTAATATTATGATGCTGTCTAGAAACAGTGTGGTGGTGGTACTGTTGTAAATCCTGGGAAACCTCAAGAGCCTGCGGTCAAGTGATAAAATGAAGGGAGGCACTCAGCTTTCCTCCTGAAACTGAAGGGCTAGAACAGATCCTTTTTGTTTAAGACTAAAGGTCTTTGCACAGCAAGTTTGTTTATGTACCCACGCGTTTTTTTTAATCCGTCATCCAATAAAAAACATTATGCACACTGAGTCTGATGCGTTTTATTATTCTATTCGTTGTGAAAATTCACTGTACAAGACAATACTGAATTAATTACGTGGGTGCGATGGATAGCGCTAGTCACAAACGGGGCTAATGAATGATTGACATTAGCAAGAAGCTAATTGGTTAGTTGCCATGGCTGAAGATCACCAAGATATTACTATTTATCCTGAGGGGAACAATTAATGTGTGCACCAAATTTCCTGGCAATCCACAGTTGTGAACCTCATGGTGGCGGTGGAGGAAAAGTCAGGGGATCACTAAGGTCATTAGGATTTATCATCTGGGAGCAATGAATGTGTGTGCAACATTTTGTACCGAACCATCCAACAGTTGTTCAGGTTGTTCATTCTGGACACAAAGTGGTGGACCGACCGACACCGCCATCCCTACAGCCACGCTCCAAGTATGGTTAGAAATCCAACAAAAGTAAGGGTATCCCTCCCAGGACGCCAATGGTCAAGTCCTATCTGGGACTAACAAAGGATTGTTATAATTGAACTGAATGGAAACTGAAACACAGCGGTCATAAAGTCAGAATTCCTCTGCCGTCACACTTACGAGTTTGTGTTGTAAAGCAAATGTTTCCCAAGTAATTATTTTTCAGGCGAAACACTAAAAACACAATGACTTACTCCTCGGAGGCATCAATACATTCATAGTTAATGAAAAACAAAGTAGAAAAAAACCCAACATATGGTAATGATAGCCCCTCTTTTATTTTCCTCACTGCAGAACTCATTTAATAAACTGTGGTTTTTGAAGGTAATCATTGCTTTATGTAATTTTATGGGATGTTTTTAAAGAGGTTCAAGAGCCACTTGACTGCTGTCTTTGCACATTTGTTGAGAGTAATTAAATCCAGGGCTGATGTGTTGAGTGTTCAAATACAGCGTCATATTGGTTCTTGTTACTGAGAGCTGATTTAAAACAGCAAAGACGCAAACTGGCGAGCAGGATTAATAGGCTTAAGCCTTTAAAAGACACCTTTAAAGACCTTATTCACCTGACACCCTGGACTACTTATCTGTCCTGATAATAGATAGAAAGTTCAAAACAAATATGCTTTATAGTTCTACATTTAAAGGTCAAAGGTCAAGGGGCTTTCCATCTGTACCTCTGTAGACTGACCCCCTTTGCATCTTCACCTCCAGATTGTATCTAGATATGATTTAACCTGATTACATTTACACCTGGTATTAATATGTGTACCCCGCCTTCGCCCAATGTCAGCTGGGATCGGCTCCAGCGCCCCCACGACCCTGATCAGGACAAGCGGTTAAAGATAATGGATGGATGGATTAATATGTGTCTCCAGTGTCCACATTGAGATCCTATCACTCTGTCTGAAAGAGCTGAGAGGAAGCCTCCAGAGGCTGCATCATGCACAGGCTTGCAGCCGGGCACTGTCGGAGAGGCAGTGCGTAATGCGCGGAGACATCGGACTCAAAACGCCGTTTAGGGGGAGGGGCCCCGCAAACGAGACTTTGAGGTACGTCTACACTTGCACACACAGTGGGATGAGGAGAGGAGACAGCGAAGACAAAGCGGTGGCGGTCCTCCGGTCACTTGGACCACCGTGCTAACTGTGTAGCACAATCATAAGATGGGTTGAAATACCTAATATGGCTTTAGTTTTGGATATCAGTCAGCTGGGTCAGTCACACCAACATGTTGATGAGGCTGCGCTGCGGACTCGCCAGCTGAGAACGGACCCAGACATCATACATTATGAGCCTATTGCTCAAAGAGCTGTCATGAAGAGAGGTTAAGCTGCTAAATGCATCATCAAACAGCATGGAAGTATGAGACTGTATAACTGTTTTACAACTGTTGCACACTCTGAATTATAACTGGGAGACTTGGAGGGCTTTTGTGGTCCTCCACATTTAATGAGAAGGTAAAAATAAATCTACAAAATGATGTATGTTGCACTTAATAATATATAATAAGGGAGGTAGATCTTGTTGCCACATAAGCTTTTTAAAGCTTTTAAGCAGTGAAAATGAAATATTAAAAAGACATCGTAGCCATGCGTTTATAACAGGATTAATTATGATAAATGCAGGAGAATGTAGATTGTTTTTAGTCATACATATCAACTGAAAACTACAGAATAGTTGGTGCCATACAGGGAACAGTGTGAAGCCAGATGTCTTGCGCCAGACCTCGCTACACCTCGGGGGAATCATCCAGAGGTTAAAGAGACACATACTATAGTTATGAGACCTTCTATTGGCAGACTGTTGCCTTTTCTGTTTTCTTTGTGTCTCTCTACTCCTCTACAGGTACATGCTCATGTAGGAAAACATGAACAAAGATCTGAATTGTGCATAAGGCAGGCGGTAGTCGTGCAAAATGCTACTCAACGACAGTCTACAACCATGCTAGCGGCTCTGTGAGACTGAATTTACAGGCACAGTGGTGCGTTGTGCTAAATGCTAATGTCAGCATGCTAACATCTTCACAATGATACTGTTAAGATGTTGATATATAGCAGGTAGAATGTTTACTACGTTCATCATCTTTAGCATGTGCAGCAACCCAGTGCCTGTCTCTCGAAATCTGAAACATCGAGGTCTGCGGCTGCGCTAACTGCACGCACTTTCCTTGTTGATGATTAGCTCATTGGTCCATAGGAACCCTGACCCAATCACTCCCTTTGCCGCCTCCTTCCAAAACACGCCCATAATCAGATAACCGGCACATCTATAAAGACCAGAAGAACATAAAACAAGTACAAAAACGGCCTCCATAAAAGTTTAAACCAAGCCCCCAGGAAGAGCGCCGGTCTTTGAAGCAAATTTTACATAGTGGCCAAACGGCGGTACTACAACTTCTGTGTCCGTCACGTGATGCCATTGGGTCCAAAAATACTTTTTCCCATAGACTTACATTGGGAAAGAGACGTCTGTAACTCAACGGATCCTTTTTTGGGGGGTAAATTAACTTCCCAGTACGAACACTTGAATAGCCCTCATCTAAATAATTAGGTCCTAAAAGTTGTAAAATGCACAAAAGGCTGAGTTATTTCCCTTCCTCTGTTCATGTGAATGACACCCAGGCCGAGGCTGGAGCGAGGGCTGGGAGGCGGAGTTAAAGGAAACGCTACTGCGCCTGCTCCATGGGCCCAATGGATGCGGAAGATCGCCGGATGATCCGGGTACTTTATCACTCGGCATTCGAGCTATTTTGGCGCCACTGAGCAACTCTCATAGGAATGTATGGGAGCCAGCCTCCGACGCTGTATCCAGTTCTCTTTATGCATCCACGGTTTTAACTAAGAACCATCACGTTCAGCTATTCCTGCTTTCTTCTTCTACAGCAACCTTCCCATGTGATTGCTGCAGACTGGTTCACAGTGTGGGAAGTCAATGCAACATACAAGCTTGCACAAGTACGTACACATAAGTTGCATGCAAAACTTTTCACTCAAAACCAAAAATGGCAGAGGAGAAGTCAACAGAATGAATCCTCTGGGACCATGAATATCTGTATCAAATTCCATGGCAATCCATCTCATCCGCCATGGCTACTGTCCCAAAATTACCCTCTACATTCTGTGATGGTAGAGCACTGACTTGGTATGTCAGGCAATGCAAGACAATAGTCTGTTGTCTGTTTAAGAAATGGTCTTCTTTAATCTATGAGATGCATATGAAGTGCATTTAATCTATACCACTGACACAAACATGTTTTTGTTAGAAACCAATTGCAGATCTTACAAAGTTTTTGGGGTTTTCTTCTTTCTTTCTTTTTTTACAACATTCATTGCTTTGATTTTTTTTCGTCGACAGTGGTTTTTCTGTGGCCAACATTTGCTATTACCCTGGGGGGCTACATACTTGGTTGTTTACTGATGAAATTTCTCACAGATCACACTAGAATCCCCCGGGTTGTACACTCCCACGAATCATCTATGGTGACTCACTTGGGAAAGTCTTAACATTCATGCGTAGAACATCAGTGAAAAAAAAATAGAAGTACATGGGGGATTGCTTTGCCACTGGTTTCTATGACCACGTGTGGTTTGTGAACTTTTTAAAGGCATTTTTGCCCCGAGCCACTGTAACGTGTCTGACATGTAACTTTTCCCTGGAGGGGGAATCCATGCTGCTGATAAGGTGTCGGTCTCTGGGCTTCTCCAAAATATCTTAGACCAAAAATCTTGCAGTTCGGTTTGGTTACAGGTTCACTTGGTTCTCTAAGTTTACTAAGAAGATTGGCACCTCCAACCCACAAAATAAACAAATAATACAAAAAATATATTTATAAAAGGTCTTCTGTTCATTTCTCTGGTACACTTCTATGTTTTCCTTTTCATTAAAAAACTAAATTAGTTCCACGTCACTCAAATCTACCAATTCAAATCTACCATGGAAATAAAATTAAGATTAAATAAAGAAAATGGTCAGTAAACAAAGACATAATTCGACAAGATCCAGCACAACTAAACAATTTTCTCTGGCTGCACAGCTTGTACATCACTGATTTTGCGTATGACACAGAGCAGAGCAGAGCTCAGCTGTAGTGTGTCTGTGTTTTGGGTGGATAAAATGGAGATAAAGCTCCATGAGAAGTGAAGAGAGATTGCAGACAAACTTGTATCTCTCCATCCCGAAGCCAGCTCTAAGGTGATACGAGGGGAACGCTGTGGGTGCAGCTGCTATTGGACACAAATATCTGGCATATGTTCTGTTTCACCTCAAGAAATCTCCTGACCCACTAGTCTCCTAATGTTTGTGTCTGTCTGAGGCAGGGAGTAAGAACATGGTCCAAAATGGGCTGCTTTAGTCTCACAGGAGAGGATGATTTCGGTTTATTTTTCCCTATTATTCCGGGGTGAATAATAATGAAAAGATTACAGAGATAAACTCATCTCACTCGTATAACCTTATCCGAAGTTGTCAACAGTAAAAAATCTATTACCCACGCAGAATTAAGTCTGAAGCCAAATGCAGATTCCAACTGAAAATATGGGTTGAGAAGTAATATTTATTACTAATGTAACATTGTGTGTGTGAGTGTTGGTGGGTCCTTCCAGCGAACATTAAAAAATGATTTTGGCCACATTATGGTTTGGAGCTTTGCCTTGCCTGGCGAGTCTCCCTGTGTGCTTTTACTGCCTTTCTGGTTGATAAATGCCCCAGGAGAGGTTGGTCTAGTGGTCAGAAAACCCACAACTTTAGCCAGAGTTCTTTCAATCCGCAACGCTTTCTTTCAAAGTACAAACTATGATTGATGTTCATGTTTTAGCCGAGAACCTGGGAATGGTCCCTGGAGTCAGGGTCGTGACACAGTGGGCTGGGAAACAGTTTTGGGGAATGAATTTGCATGAAGACGTTGAATTCCAATAAACAACATTCCAGCTACATGGTCTAGCTTGCCACAAAGACCACGGTGCTCTTTGTAGACCCACGTGTACAAGAGTTTTAGGGACTGTATCAAACAACATGTTTCCTTATATGGAAGTTTGGCAGCGTCTGCTACGTCACATAGTGTACAAATACAATTTTCAGATTCATTTGAAGAACCATTTGTCATTCATATTTTTTTATTTTTGAGATGGTGTGTGTCTTTAAATATCACAAAAAATAATAAAAAAGGAGAAACTCAGTAAAAAGCAGAGATCGCCATCAGCCAAGTGTAACCATATCACTCTGCCTTTAGCGGTTCCTGGTCGGCGGCATGCAGCTCAGAATAAAGGAGACTTATGGAAGTAAAATTGACTGAACTGAGCAGTCTTGTGTGACTTTTACAGTCTGTTTTTTTTCCATAATAATAATAATAATAGCACAGCCCTGATGCTAGAAAAGACGTCTGGCAAAGGGTAATGGGTAAGTTTGGTATTTTTCAACCCTATTTCCCATGTTTTTGTGTCTAAGTGACTAATGGGGACAACAATTTTTTAAATTGGTCAAAAATCATATCGGGCAATCTGGCACCGTCAAAGTACATCCACTAAAAGTGCTTGTTTTTGCCACCGAGGCTCAGATGTTTTTTCTTTACCTTTTGCTTGATCTGTTCTGTCTGTTCGCTTGGAGAAGAAGAAATCATATAAATATTCAGCCATGACATTGGAAATCTTTTAGATAACACTAAGCTACGCTTTCTCTACTGCAACACAACAAACACCGACAACACTGGCACTCCTTTCTCGAACTTGCACTCATGTTTCCACCGTTGTTTTCTGGCAAAAACTCACATGACACAATGACAAACAGAAAGTGAAAGGCACTGAGAAGAACGTAGGGTCTTTTCCATAATGTTGTCAGATATAATAATAATTTGAGCCTCTTTGTGGCAAAAACAAGCACTTTTAGTGACCGTAAATTGACGGTGTGTGTTGTATTTGCCCGATATGTTTACATGGCAGCCCGTTCAGTGACTGGCCGCTGCAGCGTTCTCCCTCAATACTGGACCAGTTTCAGAAAATGTTGTACCCATTAGTCACTTAGACACAAAAACATGGAAAAATAGGGTTGAAAAATACCAAAGTTACCCTTTAACTGGACTAATTTTGTTAAAAAGTATTTTTACATGATTATAACCTTCATTTTAATGACATTTGATGACTATATTTTAAACATAGGCCAGTTGTCTTGCCAAAGGCACATAAAAAGTGAAATCCTTTACAAACATTACAGTTTTATATGCTGGCTTGTCTCCTTCTGTCTACAACCCAGATTCTTCTATACAGTTTCTCATAATTTTTTTAAAACAAAAGTTTCTATAAACATCTAAAATGGGATCAGAATTATGGCATTCAAAACAGACATTTATTCTGATATTTTTGATGGCTCATGGTTTTTATAGCCCATCCAAAGAAATGATCCAGCGCCTGCATGATTTCTGTTTTCAATTTATTCATCACGGACATGATTCACTTCCAATGAAAACAACCTGTTTTGTTTCTTCTCAAAACAAGTCAACCTGCTCAATATGGGAGTCTATATATCTGTTTTTGAAAGGTTCTTAAAATGTATAGCTACGGGTGAATAGTTCACATTCCAGCCTGATACCATCAACAAGACTGAAACCTATCAGTATCATTTCACAGTACCAATATTAGTTTTTTATTTATTTTGTTATGTTGGGGCACGCTTCTTATTTAATTGTTTCATGCAGCCCGCTGTGCGTCAGTTTTTACAGCACATGTGGTCTGATAAATGTGAAACTATTACCAGCTTTTTGCCTTTACTCTGCTTTGCACAAGATAAAAAGCAGATATGTCTGTTGGAGAAAGGATGTCTAAAAATATTCCCGCTGTGCCATGGAAATTTTGTGATGAATTATCTTTGAATTATCTTTGAATTGAACAAATTGTTGCTTGTTATTGCACTATTTACATGGTAAAATTAAGATAATTAGGTTGACATAAGAGAAAAGTAATATAATTAGCTAATTATATTATGACATGAAATGTTTTGCTGGCAATATTCAACAGAACTTCTCTACTGTTGTGTACATCAATAGAAAATCCTACTTTCGTTTTGAATTTACTTTTAACTTTAAATCTCAAAATAGTCCCGTTTGCTCTCATCATAAGCGGTATTTACCAACTCATGCCAGAGAAAACAGGGAGTTTGACCAAAGCACATAAAAGGCATTATTTGCTTCTTGAGGCGGTTTGCTTTAAGTTTAATTTAAAGCTTTTTCCTGCACACACACAATTCACCAATGAATAAATATGAATCAGCAACAAAATCTTATCTGATCTACCGTGTTAAACTTTGCTCGTTGTGCAGAGAAGCTCCACAGAGGCTTCAACTCTCTTCACGCACATGACACACAAACAAGAGGATCAAGAAATGCAATAAAGTAGTGTCACAGTAAATCATGGCTCTGGCTTTCATCAAAGTCTGAGAGATAAATGTTGAAATGTGGAGCTCTGGGACTCACAATGATCAATGATCAATGTCTTCCTCCTCTTCCTCCTCATGAGGCCATGCTGGAATGTAACTTGATTAATACAAATACTTGTTCAAGCGGCCAAAAGAGTCAGTAATAAAAATGCTACACAACTTAGTGCCCCTGAATCACGGACCATAAGATACTGGAATAACACTTTGCATTTCTCCTGTGGTGACTAGATGCCAGTGGTGTTTGTATCTTCTGTACGCCACGTACACAGGGCTGATAGGATCAAGCGACAACCTCCGGTGCTGAGAAATGAAGCCAACGCGGAAGTGCCAAAAACTGCAGTTCTTTGAATGGCCACTTGAGGCTGGCTCCAAAAGCAAGTCAATCCCCATAGACCCCCATGTTAAAATGCCCGACTTTACAGCAGAAATAAACATGTTTACAGCCTGGTACAAAAAACTATTTTTTTCTCTATAGCTAACTCTCCCATTCATGACAACTGTACGGGGGTGCATTTTTATATAACTCAGCCATTTAAATTATATTAAGGCCTAAAGTCAGGCCTAATTGAGGGCGTGGGCGCTATGCATGACAGGTGGGTGCTGTACCAGGTCGCTAGCTGCTAGTTGTCTGCTCTGCTGCGTCACCCGGCCACAACAGCTCTTCAGAAACCTCTGGGTGACGTCACTTCCATATTTTATACAGTCTATGGATAGAATACATATTTCTGCTGACTGCTAATGTAATGCATTTAAGAATACAGTATTTATATGTTACCGCATTGGTAATACAGAAAGACGGCGGTGTCCTGTTGTTTACTGGATTGCAGATGTTTCCACTATCCTGTCACATGTTTACTGATTGGTGCAGCCAAATGCATGACACGTTGGAAAAGGTTATTTATAGCCATGTTTGGACTGTTGACTGTTGTTTAGTTACCGTAGCCCGTGTCATTGTTTTGGTTCTGGCTGACTGAGTGGAGTAATCCAACTCCTTTCATTTTATGTAAGATGTCAGGGTAACCACAGCAGTGAGAGAGGTTAACAAAGCCGATCTGTCTCCTTCAGCTACATGGGACTCAGCAGCAGATGCATCAGGAATCGGCAGAGTAATAGTGAGAAATGTCACTGAATGTGACTGGATGTTACCAGTCAGCTGTTAGCCGAACAGAATATGTATCAATAACAGGATCACGCAGGACCTCATGTACAGTACACATGCAGGGGAGCTGCTGCACAGGTTATTTGTTTGTAAAATGTAGTGAGTTACATTAGGCCGGAATCCAAACATATCTGTCCAAGTGTTGAGTCCCTTCCTGCAAAAACCTCTTTGGTAAATTCACTGTTTCCTGCAAATATGGCAACACTTAAACATTTCAACCCAATATCACGCCAAAGCATGTAATAGACCTGCTTGTCCACCAATGGATAGCATGTCATTGTTATGTTTTGCCTCGCCGAGGCGTGAATATTACACGCATGTACAAAAGGTGCAGTAGGCTACCAGTAGAGGGCAACAAAACCACTAAGGTTTAGGAAAAACGTCATTGTTGGGTTTAAAATAAGTATGTAAACTAGGTAAAGTACGCGTACAGAAACAAAGTAACATCAGCATGGAAAACACGCAACAAATGTCACTAACATAACAAAACCCACCAGACATCGCTCTCAAACACCGGTTTCCTGGTTGAAAGTCCTGTGTTTGTTGGACCGGCCTACAATAAGCGGCCTCTCTCCCTTTTTATTCTACGTCAATAGCTAGCTCTGAACTTAGCATATTCACACAGATGTATTTACGTTGCAGTCAGTACAGACTACACAATTACACGCCTAAAGCAAGAAAGGCATTCTTATGACATGCTTTTGACTTGCGCAATATCGTGTCATTCATACGCCTTTTTGTGCGACCTAGCTGAACATTTTCACCTTTTGACTTTGACTTTTCTCAGTTGTAGCATAGCAATGCAGGGACTACTGTAAAATTCCACACACAAATAGTACAAGAACGACCATCTTGAAAATTATCAAAAAAACAAATGCTTTGCAGTTTTTCAAAATAGAAAATATGTTAGAGACAACCGTCAGAGCATCAATAACTTGCACTTTCTTACTACCTCTTATGACTAAATCCGCCTTAAGCAGAATATGAACTCCTCTGTTATAAAAATAGATCCTCTAATTATCATATTAAACCCATAAAAATCCTCTGAGAGGCACTGATGAATGGCTGCACACTGTGTTCTTCTTTAGAAGTGTATTTTACAGACTAGGCCAGTTCAAACAGCTTATCAAGTGCACACATGTCTGGCAGGATATTCATCTCTGTTGTGGCCTTCACTCGACACCCCTGCAGTGCCTTGACCCACAGGCTACGTCTGGCTGGCTGCCAAAGGCGTCAGTCAAAGAGACTCGAGTTCATCCAAAACGGATGTGGATGTCTTCATTATGGCTGTCAGAGCAGCTCAGCCCTTTCAGCACACAGACATCTTTGGCTTCCCTTGATGCAGGTGTGGTTTTGGGTCTGGGCCAGTGTACCAGATAAAGGGATGCCATCAGTGTATGAGTTCATTTCAACACAGGACAGAGCAGTAAATCAGTGTCTTTAGTGACGTCCTACAAGCATAAGACCGGCGGCTAATATCCTGAAATGAATCCGCTAGGATTGGGAGTGTTTTTATTCTTTGATCTCAGCTTTTTTTTAATACACTAGGTATATATATCAAGTTTTTCAAATAATGCATGTGGTGGAGGCATAGACTGTATATTAGAAGGCCAAAGACCAAAGATCGATAATTGACTTTGTGGACGTCTCATCAGATCTGTGGCTGTGTGTCTTGGACACTCAGGTGAAGAGAGGAGCAGAGCTGTCAACAGATCACCATCTGGTGGTGAGTTGGATCAGATGGCGAGGGAGGCTGCCGGACAGACCTGGAAAACCCAAACATGTAGTGAGGGTGAACTCGGAACGTCTGGCTGGGGCCCTGGTCCGCGAGGTCTTCAACTCCCACCTCCGGAAGAATTATTTGCGCATCCCGGGGGAGGCTGGGGACATGGAATCCGAGTGGACCATGTTCAAAACCTCCATTGTGGAAGCGGCTGCTAGGAGTTGTGGTCGTAAGGTTGTCGTGCCTGTCGTGGCAGCGATCTAAGAACCCGCTGGTGGACACCAGCGATGAAGGAGGCCAGAGGTACCGGTTGGCCAGAAGGGCTACAGCTGCGAGAGTCGCCAAAGCAAAAATCCAGGTGTGGGAGAAGTTCAGGGAGACTACGGAGAAGGAGTTTCAGTTGGCCTCAAGGAAGTTCTGGAAAACTGTTAAACGACTCAGAAAGGGAAAGTGGGGCTTGGCTCAGCGTCAGCAGTTATGCGGGCGTTGTACCGGACCATTGTGGTGAAGAGGAAGCTGAGCCGGAAAATAAAGATTTAACAGTCCATCTACGTTCCGACCCTCACCTATGGTCATGAGCTTTGGGTAGTGACCGAAAGAATGAGATCACGGACACAAACGGCCAAAATGAGCTTCCTCAGTAGGGTGGCTGGGCTCAGCCTTAGAGAGAGGGTGAGGAGCTCAGACATCCGGAGCGAGCTCGGAGTAGAGCCGCTGCTCCTTCGCGTCGAAAGGGGCCAGCTGAGGTGGTTCGGGCATCTGATCAGGATGCCCTACAGGACGCCTCCCTTTAGAGGTTTTCTGGGCACGTCCATCTGGTAGACCTAGAACACGCTGGAGAGATTATATATCTCGTCTGGCCTGGGAACGCCTCAGGGTACCCCAGGAAGAGCTGGAAAATGTTGCTGGGGAGAGGGACATCTGGAATACCCTGCTAAGCTCGCTACCACCGCGACCCGACATCGGGTAAGCAGTAAACAATGGATGGGATGGATGGACAGCTCAAACCAATCTATGGTTAGGGGTTTCAACTTCATATCTTTTTATCAACAATATATTGTTGGAAAATTCAGGACATAAGGATAATGGGCTACAAATGAATAGTTGGTGCGTCTTCTTTGTAAAATTATATGCTAATAATAAAGATTTGAGACTTGAATGAAGGCCACTCCTGGGAATAAGTGCAAAATCATACCAGAAAGCAAAATTCCTTTGTGCATCCATGAAACAAGTGGTGATGGAAACTTGGTGACTGAGTGACTTCTTGTGTTTTCAGTCTCAGTTAAAAGTTAATTAAAGGTAATATGTTTGTATCACCTCCTGTCTCATGACTGACTGCAAACCATGACCTCTTTTGTGGGGCGGTTTATATATTAGCAGAGCAGGGTCATATTATCCCACAGATCACCACTGTCAAGACAATTTGCAATCAACAGTCAGGAGTTGTGTTAGTTCACCAAAGCTGAACTTTTGCAAAAATAATTCTGCATTTGTGTACGGTTCGGCAGAAGTCCAGGGAAGCTTTAACAGTATGTTATAAGGAGCAGATTTCTAAAAACTGAGTAGTGACAGTTGGTAGTCGGAACATCTCACTGTTTCTCTGTATAGTAAAAATTTAATTTTAAGCGGTGAGCAGACATCATCATGGAGACGTCAGTCAGGCGTGTAGAGGGCAACCAGTTTAACCACCCATTTGAAGAACAAAGGTCAATCCGTACAACTGTTGAAGTCACAGCAATTAGCAGTAGAGTCGCGATGGAATTTAAAGGCAACGGCGGCGGGACAGAGATTAGGATGTCACCAGATTTCCTCTCAAAGATGACGGGAGGATTTAGACAGAAAGAAAGCCGAGTAAAGTGGTTAAAGGGTTTAGCGAGGGTAAAGACATTTTCTCGTGGTTAGAAACAAACTGTTCTTGGTTGTTTGACAGAGTTCTTTACCACACTGTAAGAGAAGTGGGTCACTTGAGAAGTGACTCATTGACTGCAGTTGCAGTGGGACCTCAAAATGAATTATCCATTCAAGCCCACAATAGCATGAAAACTGGATATTGTTCAAACTGTTTTGTTTTGGCAGTTGTCTCTATGCCTACAGCATGTTATTATCATCCTGGAGGATATCCTGCTTTTACCGTCTTCCTTTTAGTCATTGAAAGGTTCCACAGATAAGCGCACAAAAGCTCATACAACCACCAGAACGTGAAGTTTGGATGTGTTTGAATTTGTTCAGTGGTTTGCCTTTCGATCGTCTGTCATTTTTGGATTAGCTGATTTCAACAGAACTCACAGTAAAAAATTACAGCCGAGTCACCACACTGCCATGCAATAAGTTTAAGAACCACAGCTGTGTGAGTGACCTGTTTTCACACAATGGATTTCTAAAAGCTGAATTCTGATGCATCTAATGTTTCTGTTAAAGGTTATTCAATTAAAAAAAATATTAAAATACATATTGACAGATTTCACAGATTTTTTCCCCCCTTCAGTCCTCAGGGCACACACTACAGATTAATTCAAGTCCCAGAGTACTGCCAGGTGGTTGTAATTACGAATAATCGTTAAGAACAGCTTGAAATGGTGACAATTTTTGCGATTGTTGGAATAGGCAATAATCTTCTAGGGTGTGCCAAGTGTAAGAGAGCCTTTAGCCTCTTTTAGCCCACTGTATTGGTTTTGCAACCTTCAATTTTAGTAATTGCTTCAGTCTCAGTGCTCTCATCAACCTCATTTCCAGCAGCAGCAGGTGGCAGCTGCTTTCAGCAACAACAAAAAAACCTCAAATAAACAGACTGTATACTTCCTGTCCACCAAATGACAAGTAGTTAGTCACTGGCTGGAGCTGGTAAAGACTAAAGCAGACCTAAAAGGAGAGCGAAAGTTAGACTTACATTTGTTTTGTAGCCATAAACACGATTCCAAATTAATGTTAATGTGCTTCTGTGTCTGCTGGACCCTAACAACCTTATATGGCAATAGAGAGGCAAAGTCCCTCCCGTTCCGGGGGACCGCATAGGACCTTACTTTAGTCAACGGCGAGAGACAAATATTTTTTTGATCCCGTCTAAATTGCTCCATGAATCACTTGCATGATGTTTGTCAATTTAAAAGATAATTTTGCAAGTCAAGAAAGTATCAGTTCGTCGTAGATTTGTCGTAGTATCATTTAGTTTTGTGTGAAACTGCTCAGTGAACTACATCTCTCGTCTCGCACAACATACGTCACCAACGCTAGCTAGCGCTAGCTAACTTAACTATTTTCCACACACAAATGAAACATTATCTTACCTGATGTGTTTTATCCAGCGACTCCTGGTGTTTTTACCAGCCAGGAAGAGAAAGAACGAACAAACCCGTTGCTGGTGTGAGTTCATCCCAGTCGAAACACATAGGCATCGTAGCTTCAGAGAGAGAGACGTCACTTACGTTAGTTTTGAGTGTGTCGTCTTTCTAATTCCATATTTGCACAGTCTGATGCAAAATTATCTTTTAAATTGACAAACATCATATGTGTGATTCATGGCGCAATTCTAATGATGGTCCACCAGAAGGGGCGGGACTTGGCCTCTCTATAGTATGTCAGGTGTTGACTCTTAACGAGCCATCGTTAATGCCATCAGCTACACCTGTGCTTTTCCTGCTGTGACAAACCCTGGATACGTAAAGGTCAAAAGGCTTGATTTTAAAAAGTGAATTGTATTTTGGATGTTATTTATCTTCATTTCATTTATTAAGAATCCTGTCCATTTTGTTTTCTTACAGTATGTCCATAAATGTGTCCATGTTGTCAGTTTGATGGGCATGCTCCATTTTACATTTCATTTAGCAGACTCTTTTGCCCAAAGCGACGTACCTTTGAGAGTTCGTACAACACAAGCAAGGATATAGATAGGATTTGCTCTCCTGCTAGTTATTTAACATTTTCCTTTTATAAACAGACATGTCTGTATCCAACGTATCCTCAAACAACTGTTCATCTGATATCTTATGAAAAGTTATTCCTCATTTTTCCTGCGTTTTCCCGCGAATGTCCGGCACATGAAACGCACGTGCCAATTTGCGTTTATTACATGTAAACAGTCTTTTCAAAATAAACTTCTGTCTTTACAGGAAACAACAACACAGCAACAAAACCACTAAATTAGATTTAAGAAACAAAACTACGTAGTTTTAGGAAAAGATCATAGTTTTAGGGTTAAAATAACTTAAGTATGGATGCTACATGATTTCTGGTTTAAACGGGGTATGAATGCTGGTCTCCTGGGCGAAAGTCTGGTGTCTTTTGACCCACCCATCCACCCTGACCTCCTCCCTACGTGGCATTTGCCATTCTTTATACTTCCTGGTTCACGAAAAGACCTGTTGAAAGAGGCTGGGAAAAGGTTTTGAGCTCCGGCGCAATGTAACTGGAGCTGTTTTCAATTTCGGCGAGAGCAGATCAGATTTTACTGCGCATGTGTTGTACCCCAAACATATATGACACTTTGATGACGCGTGACATCTCCTCTTTTTACCCTTCTTGGTTCACGATTACATGGACTACATACGAATCGATTTTGTGGGATATATATCAATTACAGTGCATTACTTTTCGTAGTTATAGCTACTAACGGTGTACGAAAACAGCCTGCTGTATCTGGTGCAATGAACTTTATTTAAGGGTAAATGGTACTTCACTCCTACACACACACACACACACACACACACACACACAAATACATGCAGAGTATTGCCCAGAGCTGTAATGTATTCTGCAACTTCCTGAACAGTATAATTACCCATCAAGCATCTGGCTGACCAGCGCCTCAGCCAGCTGACTCAGAGCCACAGCTGGACGTGAATTACAAATAAAGTCAAAATTTCAAAATAGGAAAAAAAACGTTCCCTGAGCACTATAATGCAATGTGAGAAGGGGGCTCTGGAATGAGACAATATTCATTTTGACATGGGAAACCACACAGTAAGTAGAGTGTTGACAGTGTGTGTTTGATTTGTTACTTTCCACATAGTTTAACCTGGTAACGTGGAGATGTACCTAATTTAATGTGGGTGGTCTTTTGATAAACACGTATCACAATAAACGTGATATGCAGTGATGTAATTACATTATATTACATGGTAAAAGTGAGCATGGCTCACGATCCCCCGCTCACTGCTTGACCCCTGCTAAAGTAGGGCCAAAGGTTTTGCCCTTTTGGAAAAATTGGACTATAATAATAACCCCCAAAAGGCACAACTACACCACACTGTCAACCATCATACCAATTTTGAAGTTCCTAAGTTAAATAGTTTTCAAGTTTTGCTCCGGAAAACAAAGTGTCACACTCGAACGGAAGGATGGACAGAGGGAAGGAAGGACGGACGGAAAGAAGGATGGATGGACGGTAGGACGGACACGTGGAGCGTTATATACCCCCGACTACGTTGTCGCGGGGTAATAAAAATGATATTAAAAGAAGTTTAACTACAGTGAAGCTACTCTTTCAGATCTGTTTTTCACATTTTAAATAAATTTCATGGAAAGCTCATTTTTGGACGTTTTAATCAGTCGTTTCATTGAAAGCACAAAGCTCATGAAAAATTAAACATTTGCTGCAGTCTCGATGTCAGGAGTGACCTCAGTCTGAGGACAACCGAAGCTTTTCTAAACACAGTCTATGCTGCTGGCTCAACAAAGAGTGTTTAGTTTGTTCTATTGTTGGTCTGTGTTGGTCTGTGCTCAGAACAACAGCTTGGGTCCAGAAGGCCCCAGTGATCCTCATGGTGCCCCCCATCCCTCCATCCCTCCACCCCCAACAAACAGACACACAGACACACAGACACACACACTCTCAGCTGTGAAGACTGGGCCGACATCACTCCGCCCTTCGCCCTGTGACTCATTCACAGAATATTCTATTTTCCCCTTCTCATTTATTTTTTTTTCTCCCCAAGGCTAAAGCTATCCATTTTACTTAGCTAAGGCCTTCAAACAGCTGTGGTGTAACACAATTTCTTCAGCAGAAAAGTCGCACATCAGCAGCAGTTAATCTCTGCTCTACATAACATACTGTTTGTACATGTATACATTGTACTGTATACTCCTACTGTATTCAGCTGCAGTGACAGCAGCACTATTCATATTAAGAATTATTGTTAAAGTAAAACAAAGAAAATTACATTTGGATTAAGATATTACACACATTAGGTTTCTTTTAAAATCTGCAGTCTAAGCACTGCCAATAAGAGTGGACAGAAAACATCTGATAATAAACCACATCATTAAAGGTAAACATGGAGCCTAAGACGACTGTGCCCAATGCAGGCAAGCGTTACCTCAGCCAAAACGCCGTATCTGCGCTCTGTTCCCGACTGCAGTGTAGCACGCAACAAGTCCAACCACCTGCGAAACTCATTAGCTTGCAGCAAATTGGTTCCACATGTAGAGATGCACTCACACAAACGGTGTGTCACATAAAATGGAAATCTTGGCATGAAATTGTGTAGGGGGGGAAAAAAATGTGGTAAAAGTGTGTGAGAAACATTGTTGGACAGCAGCTCACTGAAAGGAACTGGTTCAGGTTTTGTAACTTCTCTAGAAATATTTCCCGAGAGAAGACAGAAAACGGGGTAAAACCTAATCTACAACAGCCTTCAGCACAAAAAAATGATTCAAAGGATCAACGTTGTAGCTCCCTTTGAAAAAAAAAGTTCTCAAAATTTAGTGGTTCGATTCATCTGCACATACAGTACAGTACAGGTGCAGAAGCTACAGCATGTTGTACTTATACCAGTCGTCCTGTAATTTCTCCTTTAGGGAAACCTTCAATTACCTCAATAAAGATATTCTATAGACCTTTTATCTTCTGTCTACGTGGGAGGTTTACTCTTTTCAATATGATGGCCTCAATTACAGCTACAGATTTCCAAGCTGCTGGGTGTTTTGGGGTCTGTGGGAAGTTTTGCCCTCCACCATCTATTCATCTGCAGGTGTGAATCTCGCCGTAATGTCCTACGAGTCTCAGTTAGCGGGTGTTCAGACTGAAAATGCAAGGGGCTGCGTCGGTGGGGGAGATTTGCTTCAGGTATCGGTGAGACATGAAATACGATCCAGGAAGTTAAGTTCGAGTACAGGATACAGTTATCATTTGTTGTATCTATCGCAAAGTAACCAGTAGAAATTTCATGCATAAAATTAAATTACCAGGAATGAGTGCCTTGAGTGTATTTGATTGGCCATGTCAGTACTTTGCCAGGTGACATCGCATTGCTCCGATAAAATTTGAGCCAGGTTCAACGTTTTTGCCAGACAATATTGTTTCTCAGAGTCGTCTGCGTCACTGGACAGGCCCCACTCAAATGAATAAGGCTGCTGTGTTATTTCACAGAGGGATAAAGTCGGTCTAAACATGGCCTTAGAGAGAAGTTCAAACCCTGCTTACTTTTTCACCCCTGGACACCTGGCTGGCCAATCGCTGCCCGAAGTGGGCGTGAATGTCGGTTTCGGAAAGTTACAGAAATTTTCAGAAATTGACTCCTTCACAGTCCACTGTGGAGCAGCCAGCGAAGCATATGCACTCAAGTGTGACTTAAAGTCTTTGTACATTCACAGTCAGATGACCTGTTGCAGTAAGACGCTGTTGATTCTTGTTAAGTTGTGAAAACTTCATTGAAGGACCTTCCAGCTCTGGATCCTGAGGTGTGTGACTGGCAGAATGAAATAACTCCATATGGAGATTTAGTATTGCAATCCTATAAAAAAAGGATCTAAAACCATAAACTGTATATAAGAAGCGGACTTCGTCACCGTGACTTTATTCAATGCTTGAGGACTGCCGCTTCGAAGCCTCGAGTTCAGCATTTTGTCCGTCTCTATCTTGGTTATTTGCAACCAGAAGTGACACGAGAGGGTGGAGCTAAGCGCAACCGAAAGCTATTAGAAAGAATGCAAGTTTAAGAAACTTTGGCTTCACTTTTCAGACCCAGAGGTTGCCCACTGGTCAAAACCTGCCACCTACATTACCCACAATGCAACTTGACCACCAACTGTTCAGTCATGTAGCCTTGGGCCGATAGGAGAAATTATTTTTTCATTTTCAAACTTATAGTCTTCAGCCCCAACTGACACTGCCTTGAGTGACATCCCTTGAGGTCATTTAACAGATTTTGCACATCTCCTTTTGGAGCCACAAAAGGCTTTATAAAACTTTTTCCACATATGCAGCGGTACTCCCCAAGACCTGTAAACAGACTTTGATGTGTAGAATCAGTGGAGTTCCCCTTTAAAATACCAGAACTGCTAGTTGATATTCAGTAGGAGGGCTGAGTCACTTACCTCCCCCTTATCTTTGTTCTGCCATATCGTATCATTTTCCACCCCAACACCCATGCAGCCCAAAGAAACCATTGACGCACAGCAACATTCACTCTAGAGACTAATGAATATTTGGCAGATGACCATCTCCATAAGTGATGTACTGTGAACGACAATGTTGACGGTAATTGTTCTTAGTCAGGATGTGACACATCAGCACAGATAAATAATGAAGTTCTTGTGGCTGGAAAGAAAATTATATTCCAGCCAAAACAGCTGCAGCAAATTATTTCTTTTACACAAGCATGAAGTTTAACGGTTAAACAGACTGAATCCACAAACATATTAGGAAAATATGAGGGAAAAAGCAGACAGTCCAAGTAAAGTTTGGTTCATTTGATGTTCTTCTTTAGTTTTATTTCTGTATAGATTTTCTTTGAAGGCTTATGCAGTATTCTGGTGTTGAACTACAAATGATCTAATCACTGAACCCATCTATGGACAGTGCAAAATGTAAAGATGAACAGGTGGTATCAGATCAGATATTCTGATGTACTTTAAGGGAGAGGTAAAGAAAAGTATAAGCAACCACTGTGATACAATATTAGGGTCAAAATTTATAAGAAATATCAGATGTTTTCACAGCTTTTAAGTCAAGTGATGGATCTGCTCCGGTTGAATTATATAGAGTGCTGCAGGGTTGACGTATTTTTGTAGGCCAACCAGGAAGTTGACACCGCCCTGGTTCCCTCAACAAAAAGCCAATGGGATTTTTCCATTGAATTTTCGATTATTGCGGAAAACAAGCTCTGTGGCACATAATCTTTTATGATACTTACACAAAAATATAATTCACGCGCAACGGGATGCTCCATGCTCAAAGACGCAATGGCGGTGGTGTTTTTTTCTCCGACACGACCTAGATTGAATATCCTACCACGAGGTCCGGTAGCAGTTGTGCTGGGAAGGTCCGATGACATCATTCTGCATAATAACTAGCCATGTGCTTCTGTTTACAGCTGTGTGCGTCTGTGCTCAGCCGGTCAAATTCACGGCCGTGACGGAACACGTCGTGGAAAGCAAAAAAAAAATCGAACATGCTAGACTTTCTGTCGGGATCTCGTGAGGCGTCCCAGACGCGGTGTCGATTGTCATGTACTATGACACACTACACGAGATAAAATGATCGATTGTTGCACACGGCATTCATTTATCGTTCGCGATCCGAGTCGACACCCTACGACGGCCGTGTCGGGCTATAATCGGGCTGATATCATGTAGTCTGAACCGGCCATTAGACACATAAAGGCTTCAAAATCCACAAGTGGTATAGACTTATTTTATATTGTAGAACAATAAAAAAATTCTTCAGCTTGTGTTAACCACAGACCTTATTTCAGGTATCTAACAAAACACACATTAAAAAAACCTATTGACTTCAAGACAAGGGAACCGGAAGTGTTAAAACGCTAACTCATATCTGGGTTATATGACTCATCCTTGCAGCATACTATCATGTAACTCTGCGAGAGTGAGGGCAGTACCTTTAAACCACACATGGAAACAACTGTTAACAGCACGGGTGGTTTTGCTAAATGCACCCCAGCAGGACTTTAAAACGTAAATTGCAGTGAGTTCATTTAAAAGAGTAACCTTCCTCACCTGGGAATCTATAAATGTTGCAGGTTGTGTTAACACTAATGGATTCCATCATCTGCATGGATGGTAGTTCCCACTTAGCTTTATCCCATAATGTGGCACTCGATTAAGACAGACACCTATAGATGCAGGGGTAAATGCACACAAGATGGAAAAAAGATGGATAAAAAACGCCATCATCTCTAGGACACATTGTAACAATACTGGACTCAACCACATTTCCAATAATCGGTCCGTATAACTACGTTAAGAAAAAAAGAGCTGACAGATGGTGCTCTTCATCCTTTTAAGGACACATCATCGTTCCTCTCGGAGCCTTCCAAGTGCACACACACGCGCGCTGTGGCCAACTAACTCTTTCCCATTCATCTCAACTCCCACATCTGAATACGTCTCTGGATGGTGGTGACATCGACCACAGCTGTAATGAGAACAGCCGTATAGAACAGACCTCTTTCCAAGAGATGGATTCCTCCTCTGAAGTTTAACCACATCTAGAGACGATCTGGATACGAGAAACATGGTTCTGTCAGATGCAAAGGAGGCCTGAAATCATCACCGTCATCGGCAATCTGTCAGAGTCGAGAGGAACGGTCTCCTGGTTGCGTCCTCGCAGGCGGAGGGGATTCAAAGACGTGTGGAACTATCTACTATACTGCCCTTTTGTAGTCAGCAAAGATCTCCTTCACAGTGTTAGTTTGACCCTCACTGAGAAAGTTTGACCCTCACTGAGAAAGTCAAAGTACAAAAAACTTGTAAAAGTACAAACATGAACAACTGAACAAGTCTTGACGCAACATCCCAGCCCGGTCGCACTAAATGGCGTATGAATGACAAGGTAATCGCAAGTCATTTTGCATGCAATAAGAACGCTGTTCTTGCTTTTGGTGTGTCATTTGCACGCCATATAGTCTGTATTGACTGCAATGCAAACGCATCCACGTAAATATGCTACGCTCAGAGCTAGTGACGTAAAATAAATAGTGACAGAGACTGCTTATGCTGGGCGGAAGAGGAAGTGGATAAAGGGTCCAACAAACACAGGACTCTCAACCAGGAGACCGGTGTTCGAGTCCTAAAGTGTTGTTGAGTTATTTTGAAGTTACGTTAGTTACGTGTTTTTTAGTGACGTTTCTGACGTGTTTTCCGTACTTCTGTTGTGTTGTTTCCGTACGTATTTTACTTAGATTACATACATATTTTAAGCCCAACCATGATGTTTTCTCCAAACCTAACTAAATGGTCTGTTGCCTAAACCTAAGTGAGTGGTTCGGTTCCTTAAACCGAAGTGCTGCTGTTACAGTAGTTTTGTTGGGTGGCGTAAAAATGACACGCAAAAAGAGACGTACCAATGGCACGTGAAAAGGCTCAAGACATGTGGAATGTCCTTGTAATGTCGTGCTATTTATACACCTTCCCATGAGATCGGGTTACAACATCTATATAGTAAAGATTTGTCACAAATTAATGTTTCAAGGATGAAACCAGCTCACCCCCCCTTGTATTAAAGTATCTCATTCTGCTGTGGTGATGAGTTAATCTTTTTCTGAGCAGTGACCGCTGTTATTTTACTCCCTACAAGCAGCACAATCTGCTAAGCAAGCAGAAAGTAATGGATGTGGAACTCATCCAAGAATCTCAGCTTTGATACATCCCAGAGTAACAGTTAAACCACAGTGCAGGTTTTACAATATGAAAGATAGCTGCCAGGCGTGATGAAGAGGAGGGAAAATATACGTTAGTATCAAGGCCATGAAATGGGCAGCGAAGCAGAAACCATTTTACTATGTCCGTGTATCAGAAAATACTGTCTTGGTATTGTGATAGTTTCATGTTTGCTCACATTGATCTTCTTCAGGCAACATGTTGATAAATTATTCAATGTGGGGATGGTATCAAGAAGAAGGGCTTTATACGTTCAGCTCCTGCTTAAAGGAATAGTTTGACAATTTGGGAAATACGCTTATTTGCTTTCTTGACGAAAGTTAGATGAGAGGATTGAGACCACTCTCAAAATGTTTGTACAGGAAATATGAAGCAGAAGCCTGCAGCCAGTTAGCTTAGCTTAGCTTAGCTTAGCGTAAAGACCGGAAACAGGGGGAAAAAGCTAGACTGAATCTGTCAAAAAGTAACAAAATCCACCTCTAAAGCTCACTAATTAACATGTTATATCTCATCTGTTTAATCTACAAAAGCCAAAGTGTAAGGACAACGAGGGGGATATATGCAGGACTATTTTTTGGCCGTGAGCAGTGACTTCCTGGAGGTTCAGCTGGTTGCCTGCTAATCACGCGATGATGACAAGGCATCAGTTAAATTCCTTGGACTCTTGTATTAGTGGTAATGAATATATGAAAGCTGTGCAAATGAGGACATTGTGGCTTTTTAATGTTTCAGACTAACCCACATTCCCTCCCAGTTTAAGTACCACCTCTGCAAATACAAAATACTAAACAAGTCATATTTTACTGCAGCTCCCTCTTTAATTTGGGTGGTTGAAAATGTTTAAATGTTGTCCTGCATCCAAACCATATTATGATTTGGGATGGGGACGGTTTAATGATTATGTTTATAGAACAACAGATTTACAATTAAAATGGTTTTATGGTAATTTCTATGAATTTCCTTCTAGATGTGGTCATTGTATGTTCCCAAGGCAATGTTTTCGGAAGAAGGACCGGGAGGACTTATAGTTTTTGGAAGCCTTTGTGTCAAAAACAGTAGAGCTTAGGGTAAATATTCAGACTTAGACAAGCAACAGACTGCACATCACAAGGTCAGCGGCTCCATGTTGAATGAGAGAGCCTCGTTACAGTACAGATAAGGAAACTGGAAAAGTTAAAGGCATGTAAACACAGTTAAAATGATGAACACGAGTACTATTTGGCTCAATCATTGCTGACAGGAATAAGCTGTGATAATTACAGCGCAACTTTTCAGGAGTGACAATCAAAATCGACATACAGACCTGTTCGATTGAACTCAGTAACATCAGATACTGTTTAAAATGGTTTGGCTAATTGCCATTTAGCTCTACACGCATATGGACGATAAACAGCTTCTACATAATCTAATAAGACCGTGTAAACAACTTCTTATGCTGACAATCCAACAGCAGCTGCAATCAATGTAGTTAAACAGTTCAGTTTAATCCGGACAGATACGATCTAAACGGGACCGTAGGCGCCTGAGCAATGGAGCAAGTGGATCAAATGCCCCCCCATTATTCAACTAGGGGGAGCAAAGTTATAGTTTTATTACCCCACATTTTGTCTTTTAAAAATGATCATTAAAGATGATCATTTTATTATTTTCAGCAACTGACAAAAACAAGTAATAAAAATGAAAAAAAAAACACATTTTTGGACCAGCCTTTGAGTTGGTTCAGTCGAAAGCGTTACATTCATCATTTGCCACAGCTTTAATCACAGTGTGTTAATCCACACAGGAGTCTGACTGCTTACAAAAAGATAAGAAACATGAAACCATTTAGCTTAACTGGGATCACGGACTGAAAATAGAAAAGATAGGCTAGCATATGTTGAATGAACCTGCTTGGCCCACTGACTCCAGCCAAACTTATATTATACATAAGTTATATTAGGTAAAAGTAGGATAGTACTGTCGCCGAAATGTCGAACTGATTTGCAAGTCAACGTTAGCTAACTTTGTCAGCCAGCCCACCTTAACGTTAGCTCGCTGAACGGACAGGATTCGGTTGTGGAGATGTGATGTTCGAGAAGGAGCCAAATCAAAGAATCGTCTCTTTTAAGTGTATCGTGGCTATTAATATTTTGCATTACCCTGTTGATTTTATTATTTGGGATGTAGTGTAGGGTAAACTAAAAGCACATAAATGCAGTTTACACACCTTTTTCAAATGCTACATAGGGTTCACTCATTTTTATTGAATTATATAGCACCCTCAATCTAACTAATCTAGACTAGGGATGCACTGATACCAATACTGGATCGGATATCGGGGCGATACTGACTCAAATAGCTGGATCGGGTATCGGCTTATGTTTATATAGTATATACATTATATACGGTAATTTTAATTTTTTTTAGGTTTATACTTGAATTGTAATTCCTGTTAGTTTTGAAGATTTTTTACTAAATTGCTGGTGTACGATATATTATTTTAACAATAAAAAACAATTAAATAAAGTTATATCTATGTATTTATTGGTCGCATTTTGTTTTACAAAGTTAGGAAAGCGATGTTTAAGTCAGGCCTGATGTTGACTTACACATAAAAGAATGATCCCAGTCACTTCTACACAGTGAGGCATACAGCTTATTAATTAAACACTGGTATCGGATCGGTACTTGGTATCGGCCGATAATCAAAGCCCAGGTATCGCTATTGGTATCGAGACTGAAAAAGTCGGACATCCTTAATCTAGACTAGTGCAGGTGGCTGTTTCTTGACTTAATCCAGGTGGTTAGGTGGTGTAAATGCAGGAAATTTGTTTTAAATTCTATTTTTTTTCTGGGAGAGTACCCCTGGACCCCCCGCCAATTATGTATCTTTTCATGTTTGCTCCCCCATTTGAAAAGGTAACCTGTGAATGTGACAGACCTGTCCCCATCCAGCGAATGAAACCTGCCAAGAAGGAGTCTGATAGGATCGAGGGTAACAGCGTCATGGAAAACGCATCTGAGCCAAACAGAGAGCACTAAAGCTCCCCTTGAGCTCTGGAACAATAAAATGTCCTTAATCTTTGGAAATAAAACAGTGCTTGGATATGAAATACAGAAATACCTGGTTATTTTTCAGAATCAGCGTGGAGTTAAATCAGATCAAATGACTGAAGGATGTCTGCCAAGTCCTCCTATTGGCTTTCTGGAGATCTTAATGTCAGTTTCAAGGGACTAATTTCTATTTTAGTTTTATTTTTCCTCTGGAAAAATGGGTCCATGAAGTCGGTTGCACACTGTGTCTATTAAACTTATATAAAGAATGATAGTAATTTAAGATTTGCCTTGGTTGTCTCAGTTTGAGCTTTCAGACAAATTTATAAAGACAAATATTATTTGCATTTCATTTTTATCACAGATTTTAACAGATTGTAACTGTAATAACAATATTCTTCATTCTGGCTTTTAGACTCACTATATTGGATCCCGTAGCTCACTCAGATTTAAAGAGATTTACATTTCTAGGAACAGCACAGAGATAACCATGAATCTTCTCTCTCTCCTCTGCATACTTCTGACACGAGGGATTACGAATGACGATCAACAGTAAAACATGTGCAAAGGAAGAAAAAAGGTTGCATTGAAGATACATACAATCTACGCAATGCGTTTTAGGGAAAGCTGATGTTGTTTCTTCCATTTTTATGGTGTTGCAGTGGTATCTGATGATTTACATGTTGTAAATGTAAATCTGTCTTCCACATTAATAGAAACAGGAGAAGCATCCTTATTGTTTGAGATGGACAGTGTGCTTAATGTTGTTACACTATATCTTAATCTATATCTCCCTAATTTCATTTGTTTTGACTTGAGAAAATGTTTTGCGGAGGTAGAAGCGTATGTTTACGATCAGATCTGGCGGGTATATTAATCTTGTTTTCTCGTGGTAAAATTGCACTCCTTTCCTGTTCTGAGAAATAAGGTCTGGTATCAAGAAACAATTTCACAACAATGTGGAAAAAAAACATAAAACATGGAGAGCTGAAATCCCGATGACGCAGATGCGTCTCAGACATCGCGCCACACCTGGCTTTGACTGGCGTGTCACAAAAATAAAGCATTATTATCATAAGTGTATCAGATTTCTTTGTCATCGTTAACGGATTACAAGAAAATATTTTGGGAGAGGAAGAAAATATTGATTCAAGATGAATGCAATTCACTCTAACACATATTGAGAAAAGACCACCGACTTGGATCGTACACGGTGCCTTAAGTAGAAACACCTGATGTTATTTTGCTTGGATAAAAACAACTTGTATTTTAAAAGCTTTATAGGCCATGCTAAAGCAGGAGAGATGGAGGATGCAGAGCTGTAAACAAACAGACACAGCGAGTGTCTTAGACTTAGGTCACCACATGGTTGTTCAGTGAGACCAAATGATGCAATGTGGCAACACTTACTCAAACATCCGTCATAGGTTGTAAGTACGGCAAAACACAGATCTCATGTTTGAACACCCCCAAATGTCAGCGGTATATATCCTATTATATATATATATATCGGTATATTCAGTAGTATATCCTTTGCATGTAATTAACAGATATAAAGATATTAAGGCCTGAATGATTTACAACCACCGAAGAAGCTTTGACATAAATGGACGTGGTGTCCGTCTCGCAGAGAGGAGAGTTAATTAGAACCAAAAGGCTTGAAAGCTGCCAGTGTTGTAAAGTTCTGCCTCGCCAAACCTCGGCGCCTTGGAGCTCTCAGCACAGCCTGCAATTTGTGTTTCATCTCCGCCATCAGAGCAAAATGAGAAACATGGTTGAAGGCATGTCATATGAATAAAATATAAAAGCATGGCTTGCAATAAAAAAAAAAGCTCCACTTGAAAAGACACCCAAAAGGAGGGGTGATGGTTCAATCAAGTTACACGGCAGATACGACGGAGATGCAAATGTTCATTATTTTACCAATCACATCATTTTTATAGTGATTCAATCATGAGGTGGGTTGTGATCACAGAACAATGTGCTTAATAATCATATGACCTTTATGAGCATTCATTATTGGATTCAACGCACATCTTCTATTAATACAGGTGAGGGGGGTTCTGCTCATTGTCTCCTGGTTTTTCACAGGTGCAAGTGTGCGACCACCATCGAAACCCCCCCACCTACAACCTGATATCCACCACCACTGCCATTACTTTTTACTTCTAATATCTAAGGTTATTTTTCCCCCAAAATTGTTTCCAGGAGACTCACATATTCAGCTTTTATACATCAAAAGTGCATAATAAAATTAAAACAGTTTTTATTCTATCTCCAAAAAACAAACAAGCACATCGTCGTGACATTATAGGATTTGGGAATAACGATGTATGTAAATCAAATAAATTGTTACAACCCTTTATACTTTATGAGCCAGTGGTCACGACATGCCAAAATGTGGTCATTTACAGCACGCTGAAGCTTAAGACTTGGATTCAATACAATAGAGAAAGAGCACAAGCATTAGCATGTCTGTCCGTGCTGGCGCATGAGCATGTTTTCATGGGGACTTTTTGTGTTTGATCAATTGTGAAACGAACAGGTCATTTGAGGACTTTGAACTGAAACAAATGATGGCAGATGCTGCTTTAAACGCAGGCTTCGTTTGTTGTTATTAACCAAGCATGAGGCTGCAGATGTTTTCATTGCAAGCGTCACTAAAGAATTATTCAGTAAGCATACATTAAGAAACTCCCAAGAACAATCACGTGTAAATGCGAGCCCGTGGTCTAACATGTGTTGTCTGATTTACTAAGTATGTTCTGGGAGGACTGACCCCTCGGCCTGAGCGAGGCTTCCTGCTCTATAAAGGGCAACCCCACACATGTCCGAATCAGTTTTACTACCCAAGACAGGAAGGCCCTCAGGTGATGCTCTGTAGGTGACCTGATGAAGCCAGTGGAATTTTACTGTGTTGATACACTGACTCACTTCTCTGCTGACTCGCTGCCAACTACTGATGCTGTTAATCCTGCCATTCAATTAATGAGGCTAAACATGTTTGTAAAACCTTTTACAGACAGTGGTGGAAATGCTGAGTAGGCTTCAGCAGTGAAACACTCTAAATATTCATTGAAAAGCATGTAAGAGCATGCAAGAAAATGCAAAATGGTGGACACTTATCATGACTATTCTTGGAGTTGCAGCATAAAACACACCCTGAAGAAGACTTTTGAACTTTTTGCTAGAAGAGTGTCTTGGACCTTCCTTCTTCTGTGAAAAAAATGCAGCATGTTGGGAACTGTTCACCTATCCCCGTCATTACTAGTCTGCAGTACAAGCAATATGTGCATCTCAAAAGTAGGGATGCACAGATCCGACTTTTTCAGTCCCGATAACGATAGCAATACCAAGTACCAATCCGATACCAGTGTATTCATTAATAAGCTGTATGTTTACTGTGTGGAAGTCACTGGGATCATTTTGTTATGTGTAAGACAACATCAGGCCTGACTTAAACACTGCTTTCCTAACAAAATGCGACCAATGAATACATAGATATAACTTTATTTAATTGTTTTTATTGTTGAAATAATAACGCGTACACCAGCAACTTAGTAAAAAAATCTTCAAAACTAACAGGTATTACAATTCAGGTGTAAACCTTTTTAATGCAGCAACAAATCGGTCAAAACTTAAACAGGAATTAAAGTTCCAGTATATAATGTATGTAGTATATAAACATAAAATTGAATTGAATAGATCGGCCCCATTGTCACCGATATCCAATCCAGCTATTTGAGTCAGTATCGGCCCAATATCTGATCTGGTATCGGTGCGTTCCTACTCAAAAGAAGTGTAGGTTTAGTCATTTGATTGTATATTAAGTTAAAAGAAAATGTTAGTTTATTAAAACTTGGATCTAGTTTTTAGTAGTTTTGGACACCATTTCTAACATTAACATCGTCTTCTGTGATTGTAATGTTTAAATGTATGTATCCTTGTTTCTTGTCTTTGTCCTTTCTGTGATGTTGCAAATGGAGCTGCTGTGATGCAAAACAAATTTCAGACCTGTCTGACAAAGTATTATCGTATTATCGTATGGTATTTATAATAATATTGTATTTACTAAAGTGTTTGCACAGATTTGGGAAGATTGCAACATCAGGACAGGAAATCAGTGAATCAGTTTGTCCAGATTATCTAAACAGCATTTTTGGAGGTAAAACCTAAAGTAAGCACACTTGAAAAGTCTGCAATAATTTCTCTTTTAAAGGTCACTGTTTGGCTCTCTCTCCAAAACAAGTTTGGATGACCTGGGGGTTTCTTTGAAACCTATACGTAGGGCACCGAATCATCTGTTAAGCAGACAAGAATTACCGGTGTCACATAATGCCATGATGAGGAGATCAAAAAGACAAAAGGATAGGACATGAGATTGTAAGGATGTGACTGAGAGATGAGCTACACAAATGTGGAATTTACGTTTTGCCTTCAGAAAAGAATTCAATGTTTCACTTGACGAGAGAAAAGGCTCAAGGATGAGGACTATCTAATCTTTGTACTATTTGAGGGAAACTTTTCCCAGTCGTATGAAAGTGCTTCTTTTTCCAAAAACAGGGGTTGGAAAGAGGAGTTGTCGGAAAATCAAGGTTGTCTTATATTCGGGCCAATACAGTAACTTGTTGAGTATGATGATATCAAATACATAATCCATGGTCGTATATAGAGCGGCAACATTTTATCAATTAGTTGGTAACTATTAAATTAATCTGCAACTTTTTCGATAATCGATTTGAGTAATTTTTTGAGAAAAAATGTAAAAATTCTCTGATTCCAGCTTCTTAAATGTGAATATTTTCTGGTTTCTTTACTCCTCTGTGACAGTAAACTGAATATCTTTGAGTTTTAGACATTTGAAGACGTCATCTCGGGCTTTGGGAAACACGGATCCACATTTTTCACCATCTTCTAACATTTTATAGACTCGATTAATCATGAAAATAATCGTCAGATTAATCGACAACAAAAATAATCGTTAGTTGCTGCCCTAGTTGTATGAAACGAGGACCTTTGAATTACTGTTAGTGAGTTGAATCAGCAACAAAAAGTTTTGTAATTACAATATTAATACAGACATATATTGTTAAAGGTGTGGGATCTGGTGGTATCTAGTGGTGAGGATACAGATTGCAATCAACTGAAATTTCTCACGTGTGCCAAGCTTATAAGAGAACTATGGTGGCTGACGCAAAAATGTGAATGGCCCTGTCTATAGCAGGTGTTAGGTTGGTCCGTTCTGGGCTACTATAGAAACCTGGCGGTGAGCTCACTAGATATAAGCGGCTCATTCTAAGCTAATGAAAACACAACAATTCGTATTTTCAAGTAATTATACACTAAAGAAAACATACTTATTAATATAATAGTCCATTTCTGCCAATAGATCCCCCTAAATGTTACACACTGTTCCTTTTACGTAACATGGAAAATCATTAAAACCAAGCTTGGATTCTAAACAAGCTACTTTCTTATTGCCTGAAATAAACTGCAAAACAGCCCTCTCAAATTCAACAATAACACATGAGTGTACATGGCAGCAGGAAGCAGCTCGAACCCAACAGACTAGTCTGGATGCCAGTTCTTATCCCACGCAGCCACCACCCTGCGTGCCATTTCCTGAACTTCCTTGGTAACCGAGTCAAGTGTGTAAAATCTGTTGCCAAACTGTGGCACTAATTGAGCACTTACAGCCTGGAAGACGTGAAAGCCAAGACGTCGCCCGTGAGGCCCTACATAACCTGCGCTCCCATTACTCCTCAGCAACATGTAGGCCGGTTCATCATGATGACACAATTTCAAATTCCTTTAACAGCCATTGTGTGGTAAATGAATAACAGTTAATGCCTGTTTAGCTACAGCTGATCCACTGACAGATATAACTCGAGCGATGGAAAATACACATGCCTGCAGCGGTGCGCCCTGACCCACATCCTACTCCTCCTGCACATCCTGAGAATAGAAGAGTGAGGAGCCTCACTCAGCTGCAGGAAGGGACGTGAACGCTCTCACAGGTGTTGACTGAGCCTTATGTGGGGATTACTTCAAAACCTCAACATCACTGACGTACCTGCTTATATGCTCATGAAAAGGAGAGGAAACAGTGCGTGAGCTCTCAAATTTACATTAAACCAACGCTCACGTGATCTAACTTTTGATGTGAGATATTTGAGATGAGGTTGAAGTTCAAAGAATGCCCACAATATGTTTCTGTAAGGAAATAACTGTAGGAGTCCATTGAAATAAAACTCATTGAACTCCTCATTGGTCTAGCTGAAGTGGTCCAAATCTTATCATAAAAGGAAAGACTCACTGCTGATAGTTTAGTACTAAAAGTTTGACGAAATCAATACATCATTTGGATCATAATAGGAACCAGAAATGTGCTACTCAGATGTTTTCAAACAAACAAAATATGGAAACTGTAGACCGAAGTGTAACGACAAAATCCAGAGTGATGACTAGACAAACAGTGGTGATCTTGTGCAGTGCATGCAACGAGTCATGGAAGTTTTCTACAGTCCTCTACATGGGTTTCATGGGTTTGGCAAAGGTAAAGAAATCACTGTGCTTCTGTGGGTGGTGCCGCTGGAGTGACAACAATTTTACAATTTATGACACGTTTGTCTAGTTAGTTGCGACCGACTCGTAACACTTTTATGAGCAAATGTCAAAGAAAGTGAGACAATTGTCAGGATAAGAATATGAAAATGCTCTGTTGCATGAGTCCCATTTTCTGCTTTGGAAACATCTGCTTGCATCCGTGGTGTTTGCTGATGATGTCATCCTTTTGGCCAACATATGTAATCTCTGGTGTGCTTTCAAGAGGTTTACTGCCGAGTGCGATGGAGTCGAGATCACAATCACCAAATCCAAATGTTTCTCTATACTCTTTAATTGCCCCACTGAGGTGAGGGATCTGCTTGTTCCAGCACACTGAGGCGTTAAAGAGGGAATCAATCACCTTCAGATCTGACAGATGTGTGTTTCTCGACTTGTTTGGATTAATCATCAATTTACTTTTATTTCAGGCTTACTATAGTGATTAAAATGTTTATGTGGTTCTCTCTGACACTCTGAAAGCTGTTAGACAGATGGGCACTTAAAGAGCCGGGACCTGTAAATCACCATCATCTAAAATCTAACAGTTTTGTCTTAGAGGAGATTTGTTTTCATTTGTTTATGGGGAAAAGTAAACCACGTATCTGATGCCAGCCTTATAAAGTCACCGCTTGAGTAGAGTTTCATTCATTTTTCCGCTTTCAGTCCAAAGTACGGGGCACTGAGAGAATCATGTTGTACTCGAACATGCTGTGGTTTGATCTGCCCGTTAAACAAGTGAGCCAGTTCCCTATAAATTCAGACGACTGGTGATGAAAAGTGCGTTTTTATTCTGCTATTTTGGAAGAAAAGAACGAGTATAATAGTAATGTTTGGACTCAGCAGAGCGCCATGTAAGGACATTTCAGTCTGAGGGAAACTTATTGAAAGCACCTGGTAGTAAGAACAGACAAGTTGGGAGACTGTTCTGGGGCAGGGAGCCGACCAATAAGCTCTCCAGGTTTAAGATGGAGGCTTCTCTAAATGCAGGCAAGACACGTATTTTATTCTGCTCTAAATGCTACATTGTGAAAAACTCCAATCTGTGTCTTATTTCTAATATGTAAGGGATAATCATTGTTGAGAAAGAAACCCCGACAGGGCGATGCCGCACCCCGACGCGAAGCAGAGGGGTTTCTCATCGCCATTCCAGGAACATGGCAGGTGTGGAGCTATTATTGTCTGGTGCCAAAGTTCGTGTAATGTATTTAATATTCAACATGTTTGTGAAAGAATTGGCGTAATCGCTAAACTGTTAACAAGCCGCAGATTCAAATAAGTCATCAGTGGAGTCTTGTGACTGGTTCGATCGCTCCACGTGAAAACGTCTTTCGTCAGACGGATGCAAGAGGCACAGCAGAGCTTTGTGCTAAATGCTACTACCAACATGCTAACATCACCTGCTGTTTACCAGATAATAATTACCATGTTCAGGATCTTACTGTAGTTTAGCATGTTAGCGTTTTGCTAATTAGCACTAAAACCAAAGCACAGAGGCTGAGGAATGTCAGGGCATCATCACAATTCATCCTATGGGTGACTGAACCAAATATCACAGAAATCCATCCAATAATTGTCAAGGCATATCACTGAAAACTACAAATGGTTTTGGTGGCACTAGAGGAAAAGTCAGAATATGCTGAGATGTATCAATCAAAACCGACTGATATTGCCATCCCTAGAGTCACACCACTAACAAAAAAAGAACAAAAAAAAGAGAGGTTTCGGATCCAAATGCTATCCCTCCACGTTGTAAAAGTGCAGCTGTAGCTTCTAAAATTTTATCTTTGTCATTCTTGAGAGAAAAACTGTGTGCTTGTACATGTGAGCAGCAGATTCCTGGAAGACAGCACAGACAGGATGACCAAAGTCCACCCCATGCAGTTCAAAGCACTGGTGTCTCAGGATTAAGTGTTTTGTCTAAGAACGATGGGAGGACTCATAAAACCACAGCACCCTGAAGAACATTACTCAAGCCGCCCTGCTGGTTTCCTTCATAAAGTAGTGCTTTCTGGCTGCACATGCTTATTAATACGCCAAAACAACTCTGTCATAAGGTCAGCCTTGTTTCAATATATTTCATGCACACCCATGAAGAGTAATCCTTCATGCAAATATTAGATATTCCCTGTCAGAAAAGTAAAGATTGGTAGCGGTTTGTCATAAAACTGATCTGTGAAGTCTGTGTCTGCACTCGGCAGGATGTAAACACTCACAAATCAAGGTGACTTTTATGGAACACACCAGTCGTTTTAAAAGGGATAGTTTGTGTGTTTTGAAGTGGTGTTGTATGAGGTACGTATGCGTAGTCAGTGTATTATCTACAGTAGATGACGGCTGGCACGCTCCTAGTTTGGAGGAACAGACAGGAGTACCACCATGGGAGCAAAGCGATGTACTGCTGTGGACGGGGCCGGCAGCAAAACATATTTTAGCCACCTAAAAGAAATCGCACATCATCGCTTTTATTCTGTGCTGGTACTTCTGTCTACTTCTGCACACTGGGGCATGCCGACCGTCATCTACTGCAGGTAATACACTGACTATGTATAAGTATCTCATACAACCCCACTTCAAAACACACAAACTATCCCTTTAAGGGACATGAACCATATAATAATACTATATCTATCACATGAAAAGCACACATAATGCATGAGGCACAATAAACCAAAAAGGTACAGCTTTGAAGGGGACAGCTGCTCATTAGGCCACATAAAAATGCGGTGCTGAGACCCCCTCCTAGTTCAGGTTGTTGATGTTGTGTTCTTGGTGGGATGTAAAATACCTGAAGCATTACTTTTAATTCACTTATATGAAACAGCTAGTGATAATGATCCCTGTGTTGTGGTATAATTAGTACAACAACAAATCTTTACAGGGGTACGTTAAGATTTTTCTCATGACGTTATAACTGTAAACCCTTATTCACTTGATTCCATCATTTAGCCATTAAAGACCATAATATACTCTACATGTAGAGTCAAAGAAAACCAATGACGGCATCCATGTTCCATATTGCTGTTCACTTGTTCCAGTATCCATAGACTCTGATCTCTTCAACATTTCCACTGCTATCTCTCAGGGGAAAATAACGGCCGAGGCGAGCTAATCTCTTGAATCATATGTTGTGTTACTGAGCCATCAGCGTGTTGTTGTTACAGATTGATGGGGCCCGGAGCTTCGACCCCTGAAGGTTCCCGGAGGTTGACGCACAGCCACGCTGTAATGGAGTCAGCATCACATCACAGAAACCCCAACGCTACAGCACATTTCCATGGCTTGGCAGAAAAACAGCCATCCAAGCAGGAAAACCACACTCGCTGTCTTGAGTGTTCCAGTATCTCTGAAAACCCCCCAACTGGAGGTTCCCTTCCAAACTACACCCCTGGAAAGCGGGGGAAAGACCGTCCAGAGTTGGAAAAAAAATGAAGAAAATAAGGGATTAGGTGTTTCTGGGGACAGAAAATACTGGAGGTGAAACATCATTGCTGAGCCAGTCATCTGGTCTTTAAGTTGCTTTGTTCTGGCAGCATTAATCTGAATAACTGCACCCCTGAGAAATGACTAGTAAGCCTTACGTACTTCCCAATGTTTTCACTAGCAAGTAATGTAAAGGATTACAATTTAAATTGTACTACTTGGACATTTGTATGTGGTCGGCTTGTTACTGGGAGTTTGATGGAGAGATGGTATTAGTTTGGTCTCTCTGTGTTCAAAGGAAAAACAGGTCTTGGAGGTGTCGCGGAGCAATTAGACTCTACCAACTCCAAAGTTGTCTTACTTACATGTTGTGTCTTCTTAGCTGGCTTACTAACGCTAGTCACTAGTAAGTCTATGTTCAGGAATCACTTGGTTTTGTTGTTGGAGGATGTGTGAACCCTACCGCTTCACTGCTATGTCGGGAATTCAAGAGAGCTGTGTGCAGTCACCGTCTGGGGCTACAGTTGAGCCATCTGTTGATGGTCAGTAATTACCTCGAAAATGTAGACTGACTGCTTATTAAACCATCATGTTTTCTACTTCTACACGTTTACAGGGATGTGATGTGTGGGTACTGAGGATTTAGAGTTGTTGTGAGCTGTGCTGAGTCACAAAAGTAATGCAACGCGTATTGCTATTGAGTAATTATTAATGTAATGTCATTACTTTTTGCTTTTATTACGATGAGTAATGAGTAACTGATTAAAAAAATTCAAGCACTGCCCAACACTGGAAATGATCCATCTTTAAAAACAACTTAATGTCATATGAAATCAATGTAAGAATTCTGCATTTACGATCAGCTAGAGTATGGAAGGTCAGTCTGTCAGATGGGCTTGGAAGAATTTGCCATCAACATCATCGTCCACTATTTGCATCCCATCTCATGTAAGTAGGTTGACAGTATGAAAGCCTATCTTTTAATACTCTAATATTCTGATGAATGTTCTCACTTGCTTTCTTACCAGGATAAAGATGGCAAGATTGATATCAATTTCATCTTGGCGTGCAATAAGAACGTCTTTCTTGCTTTCGGTGCATCAATTGTACGCCATGTAGTCTGTACTGACTGCAATGTAAATGCATCCGCGTAAATATGCTACGCTCAGAGTTAATGGCGTAGAATAAAAAGGGAGAAAGACTGCTTACGGCAGGTGGGAAGGGAGGTGGATGGGTCCAACAAACACAGGACTTTCAACCAGAATTTTCAACCAGGACACCATTGTTTGAGACTGGTGTTTTGTTTTGCAAGTTACGTTAGTTACGTTGTTTTTTAGTGACGTTTACTTTAGTGACATGTGAAAAGGCTAAAATGCGTCCTTATGGCACACCGAATGTCCTTGTGATATCGTGCTATTTATATGCCTTCCTGTGAGATCGGGTTGGATCTTTTGTGTCAACTAATGTTAGTACATCAAGCTCAAAACTAATGAAACACTCAGAGCTGTCGACTTTAAGTCAAAACTAGTTTACTTCAGTGATTATTTCTGATAAAACTTTTACAAGAGCACAGACTGTAACCATTTTTACTTCAACACAATTCTTTGAACAAGCAAAATGAAAACATTCCCATGTACACAAAATGACTTATTCCAGATTTTTGGTGAGAAAAAGGCTGCAACACCTCAAGGTTACTTGGATAAGGAGTTAAAGAGTGGTCCCTGTATAAGAATATGTTTTGAAACCAACATCCACTTCAATTTAGTGGCATTAACAATCCATTTATTGTTTCAAACTGCAACTTTTCAGTCATCCAGAGGACAATCTTGTACATCTGCATTATTCTGACAAAAGTTTGAAGTTTCACATGATCTTGGTAACCTTTACACTACACTATAATCACAAACAGGCACTTTGCCTGAGGCCCTTTACAAAGTACAGACATAATTCAACATGGCACACAGAGCTATTTAGAACAATAATCAGAGTTTATGCACTCCTATGGATATTTTCTTTGTATAGCGTATAAAGGTTGTGAGTCAAAAACGTTAAGAGGTATTATAGCAGAGAGAATCATACCTAACATGTGTGAATGTAGAGCTAGCACGAACACTAACATTGATGCAGTTTGTGTTCCATGTTATTGGGAAGCCAAAGCAGAATAATCACAATGAAGCACTAAATAGTGTCATTATATGATTGGTAAGAGATTTCTTTTCAAATACTAGTGTGGTGCCTGTTCGGGACGGGGCCGTTCGGGGCGCGTGCCCATTCGGAACTGGCCGATTGGCTTCTGGATGACTCATCAGCACATATGTTTGCGATTATTTTATTTCATTCTGAAGCAATTCTTATACACACTGTTTTGAAGTGAGAGCATAAAAAAATCTTCTGTTACCAATCATTCAATCATCGAGGGATTTTGCTGACTTGCCAAAGTCTCGGTTCTTAAAGAAAAGGGGATTAGCATCTTTTCAACCAAACTTGCCAACTGAAAAATAAGAAGTTATGCTAAAGAACTGGCGTCAAGTGTGTAACAAAGTGAAAAATAACATGAAGCAAAACTTGCTCTTCCAGATGATGGGAGGTTAGAGGAGGGATACAAGAGCGTTCGACTGCCAAAAGCAAAAGCAGAGATGACAGCATTAGCATTAGCACCCAAACGCTACTCCGCTTTTCCCTCTGTTAATATCGGCCTTAAACCACTTTTCTTATCCGTGACATATCTTTCTTTCAAATCCCTTTAGCTTCAAACCACAATGTTTCCAATTCTCATGTCAACATCATGATGAAGACTTGTCCAAGGTTAGAACATATTTGTACAACTGCCCAACATATTCCACCACAGCCCTGTGGCAAATTGAGAAAATATGATGTTACACAACTCTTAAATTATCTGTGAAAATAAACTCCAAAGCTGATTTTTTAAAACCTTAATGAAGGATTTGTGGACATATAACACTGGTTGAGAATTCCAACAATATATGTAGTCTCCATTTGTTTTCATTCTGGATATTTTTCATACTATTGGCAGCAGTGATTCTCAGTAAAGGTAAAATATGTCCAATTATCCCTGACGTGTGTGTGTGTGGCTCTGCACCAGAATATTCATATTTCTAATGAAGGATGATCTGTGTCTGAACGAAATAGGCTCTAAAAAACTTGGGAGCTTCAAAGCAAAACTGCAAACAACATAATATATAGTTGAAGGTCAGGAATATTGCTGAGACATCTGTGAAGACCTGATCCTCCTTAAGTTGGCACGTCTGCTCTACAGACATCTCCTTGACTGATCAAAGGCCTTTTACATCCCTCACCAAGAGATCAGGGCGCTTTGTCGCCCTTAAAAAACCTTGGAAAATACTTGAGTCTTCTCAGAGACACCAGAGATCTCTCCTCCACCTAATTCCCACCATTGGACCTTCTCATGCCTAAACTGCAGGCTTTTCTCTTTCAGCCCTGGCTTTGTGATTAAAGAAAAGAGATCATATGTCTCCATTTCCACTAAATTTCAGCTGAACGTGAAATAAGTTTAAGATCTCTTAATGAATAGATTCACTGATTATTTCACAGAGCTCTAGAAAAGAAATGAGGTGATAAGGCATTCATGATCAAGGATCTTATCTCAATACTGCATGACAATGACACAGCTGATCCCGAGCATTTGGAAGAGGAAAACTATTTGTGTCCGCACAGCTACAGGGATTTGTAAAGGTTCTCTTCTGTTGTATTTTTTACAAAGAAGCCATGCTTAAAATGTCTTTCCTCCCCCCAATGAACGATAAACATCTAATTTCGAACATAATTCTGGGACTTTTATTCTTAAGATGTTACGTTATTACCACCACTAACCACATGTGTCGCCAAATCTACCAGAACTTTAAATAACAATTTGTTAAACTGTACTTTGAATGTTACTGCTATGCGCATAGCCAGATCTAGGGATGTTAGGATACCAGAAATTTAATAGCTGATACCAATACCAGTGAAATTCCACAATTCTTGATACCCAATTCAATACCGCGGTAAAAAACAAACACACAACAAGAAAATTTCTATTGTCCCCAGGACGACGGTATGCCGTTAGTCTCGAGTCCCGATCCCCGTAACTGTAGAAAAATGAGCACTGTCACGTTTTCAGAATTTTGGCATCGGCTTACCGAAGTATCGGTTCTCGTTACATCCTTAGCCAGATCTTTCTCCACAGCGCTGTGTCAGTGCTAAAGAAAGGTCACCCATTATCATTCTGGTATAGGAGATTAAAAAAACGCTCTGGCTTGTTTGTATTTCTTTACACCAATCACAGTTATCTTGTGAGGCGCTTAGCACAGGACACAGCGGCGGTGCCCTTGCAAAATAGAAATAGTGCAGAAAGCAGAAGGGGAGGAGAATGCCTATGGCAGACTTAAACCCTACAGTCTACATCCAGTGAGTCAGACTATGGAGCATATGGAAAGTTCAGTATGTCTGTATAAAACCAACAGTCTTCTAAATTGTGGAAAAAGTCACATGGAAGCAGTGTTCAAACTGAATCATCTAGACATCTTTCCTCCTATCTTGCCTTAAAAATAAAGCCAGAATCCTCTGTAGACCATAAAGACAAACTACGGAAAATGACAATTCTGAGATTTGTGAGATTTGAGACATGCAGAGAAGCCTCAGGCCTCCCTTGTCTTTCATTAAATACACCTACACACACACACCTTCATACCAGCACAACACCTGGCACTGGAACATGGAGTACAAGGAGAAACCAGAGAGAACTCATGTCCTTCAGATGTAATCGTCAAATAAACGTGTGTGCATGTATGAAAGTCTTCCATCTGCATACATGTAAGAATGAAGGCTACCGTGTGTTTCCACCTGTCCACATGTGCGTCTTGACCCTGCCCGTCAGTGAACATGCCCCTAGCATTGTTTTATGACTGGAGCTCCACCAGCTCTGAGCCTCCCAACACCTGTACAATAAATCACCAGCCCACTGCTGTAGATGTTACATAACCCTGCAGGGGTTTACTGACGCCAAAACACAGAACTGCCTGCGGTGGAGGCCTGGCATGGGGCCGGCAGGACTCCACTCAACTTCTGCACAGATAGGTGGCGCTGGTGTCCTTACAGGTGCTTCACAGGAGGGAGGAAAACGCCAGAAAAGTTGTCCAGAAGAACAGATTAATGTTCTTGTGTTTTCTGGTTTTCAACAAGTCACTAACATGAACTGTATGAATTATTGGAAGCACAATAATACTCACAATGAGCATCAAATCCACTTTGGCCCAAAAAAAATAATTAATATGTAGCTTTAACAATAAAAAACAGTTCAAGACTTAAAATATGTAAAGAAAAGGTACTGTTCCAGTTGTCTATGTGAACAAGACTTCATTAGAACAAACTGTTTCTGGTGTTGGGCCGCTATATCAATTTCATATGTTGGATTTTCAAATACAGATATGGAAATCTTCTGGTTCAAACTGTGATTACAGCTCCACAGCCGGGATGTAAACCAGCTGCGGTTTCCATATGAACAAAATAAATACGTGACATGCAGAGGGTGGAAAAAGTGATGTGAACACAAACTTAAATAAATAAGTCACAACGCGAGGGTGTACAGTGGTGATGTGAGCTCATGAGATACGTTCTCAGCAATCACAGAGAGATGCCAAAGCGTCAGAGACACTTAAAGAGTGAAGAGCAGCTGATGTCTGCGCGATAATGTGAGGCAGAAACATTGCTCTTGTGTTCCTGAGTGTTTGCGCCTCGTTCGTGCAAATCCCATTGCTTTCTGGGACTGTTCTTAGTCGTGGCAAGAACAAGACGTTTCAAAAAGTCCCTCTCTGTGTAGCCAAGTGTTAATGCAAACCCCCTTTGACTCTACAGGAGGGAGAGAGAGAAGGAGGTGAAACCTCAAGAGCAGCACTTCTCTCTTCATCATCCCTGCATGAGATGTATGCAATCACAATGTACAGCAAATATATAATCATACCATTTCCAGCTGAGTTAAGTATTTACTTTCTGTGAATTTGGCTCCTCATTTGCATGAATTCACCACCCATATATGCAAAATACCAAGTACAAGCTTGGGGATTACATTACAGTTATAAAAAAAAAATTGTGTACACTCAATCAGTAAACAAAGGGCTCCACAATAAGGATTGACTGATTGCCCGGGGCGAGTAAAATGCCACGTCAGGCTAGTAAATCTAGCAACTCACTCTCACTCACAACTGGTAAAAAATAAATAAACACATTGTTTTCCGGAGCTGAAGGCAGTAGCTAAGGAGTGAACCATCTCACTTCCTTCCCATCTCTGTTGAGAGTTGCACATATGCAGTACTGATAGGACACTCGCGAGAAAATGGCGGTGGGTAAAGACAAGTGCAAGCAGCGAGTATTTCAATTCCTGGAAAAAGTGTTCAGTTGGGTGGCGTTAGAGGATGTGGGCGAAACTCCAGATTAATTTACTTAAAAGTACAGTTTGGTGATATCTAGTGGTGCGGTTGCAGATTGCAACCAACTGAGTACCCCTCCGCTCACTCCTCTCTTTCCAAGACTGCAGTAACGTGAGCCGCCCAGGTCAGAACCGTGGTTACGTCGTTCACCTCGCTCAGAGGCCATCCTTATCATAATAACACTACTTTAGGAGCAACTTAAGTCAGACGGCGGCTCACGTTATCGCAGTTTCACAAGCATGTCGAAGAACTACGGTGGCCTTCAGGTAACGTAAAAACGTGAAAGGTTCTCTCTAGAGCCAGTGTTTGGTTTGTCCGTTCTGTACTACTGTAGAAACATGGCAGACCAACATGGTGGACTCTATGAAGACCCGCTCCCTATGTAGATATGAAGAGCTCATTCTAAGCTAACGAAAACACAATTCTTAGTTTCAGGTGATTATACTAGGGATGATAATTTTGAAAAGAAAATGTAATCGATAACCGACCCTCGTTAACCGATTATGAACCGCTAACCGACAAGATTAGTGCGTCTCATTTAGCGGTACGCCGGCTGCAGTTTATGAGTCCCCAGTTCACCTGTCTGGGATCGTTAGCAGCCACGGTGCTGCATGAAGTGTCGAGGACATGCAGCCACTTTCCCAGTAAAAGTCCACCACCACCACCGCATCATTTAGTTTAGTTTAGTAGCTTGTCAGCTGTGTGTTTGCCCGGCGTAACGGCACTCTGTCGCCTGGCAAAACTTTAGCGACGGTCCGACAGACTGTGTGTTTGTGGTCACGGTTAGTGTGGGTTTGTCAGTGGCGTTATAGCTGTGAACGTAGCTGTAGCAGACAGTGTGTGTACAATTTATTTGTCTGTGAATAAATGCTACGATACACTAATGAAAACATAGTTCTGAATATTACATTCCATTTCTGCTTTTAAATAAAGATTAAACATGAGAATTAACTTTAGTCTTTGTTGTAGTAAAAATTGACTTTGGGCAAGTAGATTTCTGACCCACTTGTCCAAACAGGCAAGTGAAAAAAAAACCTTAACTTTGAGCTCTGAAACATGTTATTTTTAAATCCCAATCAAACAATAAATCAGCTCCATATCAACACCCCATCTGTTTAATTAGCTGTAAGTGGTTGTAAATAAGCAATGACTTGGAAACTCTGAAAGGAAGTGAGACTCTCATCATTTTTACTGTAATATGAGGCCTACAAAAGCAGTTTTTCTGCACATATTTGGTGAGAAAAGACAGTTTGGTGGACTTCTCCACCCTCTGTCTTTCAGCCAAACCCTCCGGCTGCTGACGTGCAGCCCCCAAAGAGCTCTCCTAGTTCATGTTACGTCAATATCGATCATATGAATGCTTGTAGAGTGAAGTCCTGACAGACACTGAGGTGACTGCAGTCCTACGTCAGCTCTGGCTTCAGTTAGGTTATTCTGTGTTATGTCAGCTGTCTCTATTTTTCATGTATCGCATGTTACAGCAGCTAACTCTAACCCACCCTCTTTCTTCCCTTCACACTCGCCCCTACATTTGAAATCAGAAAGAGAACAGCATCCTCAGAAGTCCAGGCTTATGTGTGACAGTCTGCCATGTGGTAATGTTAGTATGAAGGCTGTGTCACTGTAGCAGTGACACATACCCTCCATCACTGCATAGAGACTGATCTGATTCACTGCAGTGCCCCCTTAAGGCCTCTAAGAGACAGACCCATAAGTATATTTAAAAAAAGAGAGAGAGTATTTCACTTTTGTTTTAAATTTATGAAATACCAATACAGTAAATTATTTTACTCATAACCTCTCTTCTTCACCCACATCTCTCATGAGACCAAAACACAAAATACAAAACCACCAGAGTGTATTTGAACTGTTTTCCTATAAATTATCTATTCTTTATAGAGAATATCACACATATTCTCCTACCTAAATACAAAACCCAAATTCAGGTGATAACTATATCAAGGAAATAAGCAAAATTAAGCAAGTTTGGATATTTTGGAAGAGTCAAATTCATAGCAACACACAAAGAATACATCTTCATCCTGAAGTCATTCAGCTTTAACAACATCATTTAGTCATTCATAGCAGGTGTTAACAGTCTTGTAAATTGAATGTCGCGAATCAACAAAACAGACTGTGTTAAACCAGTGGTGCAACTGCTGAAAAAAACCTGTTCACGGCCCGCTTGCTGGTATTTCATGGCTTTCATCTCACACTTTGGGACTTTGGGAGAGCGGTCACAGTCTTAATCCAATTAGAGCCATTTCCCAGAAGTCCCGAAACCCCCATAAAGCCATCAGACCTGATTTCACACAGGTCACCTCACAAACAGAAGAGTGAGAACCTGACTGCTAGAGTTTCAGACACACAGAGGTTGATTTTAAACAAAAAAGAAGCTCTCAGTTATTTTTGCAAATATTGCAGATGGGTAAAGGGTGAAGATCTACAGAAAAGTCATGTGCTCTTTATTGTTTTTGTTCCTCCACTGACCAGGATGGATGACCACTGTGTATACTTCTGACACTACAGTCTACTACTACTACTAGTCTCTTCACTGAAAGCTATGAAATCAACACAAACAAGATTCTTGCCAATCAAAAGAAATCTTTTTGCTGCTTCCAGCACCTCTCAAATTTACAATGGGCGAGTGTTTAATATGCAAACTATGTCACAAAAGTGTCACTTTAACTTTTTGCCTTCATCAAGTGCATGTAATCATAATAATCAATCAAGATTTGTAAGGTTTTTTATAAGCTTCTAGAAGTGAATCAAGTTGTACTGTATAACATGAGTGATGTGAAAGTGACTGGCAGCTTTTGGTGGGTTTATGATTTGTCAGGATTACCTCATTTTTATGTTGATTTGCCTTGTTGAAACGCCATCTGGGGAACTGGCATCGACTCCATGAGACACAAAGTCTTGATGTCATACTGTACCTGGGGAGCAATACAGTCACAATTTCAGACTTTGACAAAAAGCAAAGTTTCTATATTGAACATACATAATCTGTTGTCTGATGAAAGTTCTTATTTTATTCACTTTGGTACTGTATTAAGTACAGTGGTGTACAAAGGGTTTTTTTTCTTTGTGCCTTCACATCTGCTCAGAATCTTACAGTACAGTGTTACGGCACAACATTGTCAAAGACAGGAAGCCTGACTACATCAGACTATCTCCAGGAACTCTTTAATTATTCATAACTATCAAGTGCACAGATGCCTTTTGAAACAACTTTGGGGCAGTCCTGCAGGTGCTATAATGCAATAATGTTTTAAAACTTGAACCATAAAGGTATTTCATCATCAAAGCACATACCTTAACCTCTGCCAGCACTGTGGAGCACCGACTCATTACATCTTATCCTGTTCCACATGTTGCTGGTATTAAATCTCTAACCTGGCACAATGCAAAACTGCATTCTTCCGTGATGATATGCTGAACCCCGCTGGATTGATTTACACACACACTGTAACACTGTCCACATACCTCCGTCTGCTCTCCGCCTGTGTAAAGGTCAGAAAAACGAATGACGGCTTGGTGTAATTCCTGGATTTAAGTCAAATATGACTGCCTTCCCTGGGCCTGATACAGGATCTGTTTCTTGCACACTCTTCGTGCAATGACCTCATACATCCTCATAACACTGCAATGTACCACCTAACAACTTCTCCACTCCACAATACCTCCATGTAAAGTGTAATAAAGTTCTGTATATTGTCTACAGCGGCTACAGTGAGTCAGATTATAGAGCATTTTCAACGCTACAAAGCAAATGGACATTCTGTATTTTTTCTTCTTCTTCTGCTAAATGGAGTTGTTTAAAAGTATAATGTTTCATGCTGTGGACGGTGCAGCGAGCCCTGTAGAGTTTTGTAGTAGAAGACAAACCCTGTGGCAGCCTCATTACCACGTTGTACCTGTTTAAACAGAGATGACTCCAAGCGGGAGCCTGGCCTTTGCTGAGGGCTTACAAAGGCTAGTTATTAAAATGACAGGTGGTGTCATTTTTTAACACTTCCTTTGAGATGCAGCCTGTAACTACTATCATGTAAAGAAAGTGTACAGAAGGGGTGAAAACACTTAACAAGCATGTTGCATAATGTTGAATTTTGAGGGGCGCACCGACATGCTTCGTTTCATCACCCCGATACAGCTGCTGCCTGGAAGCTGCAGCACAACCTCTGCATGCAAGATATTTCTCTGTAATGCCGGTATGGTATTGTCGACAGCTATAAAAGTATACTTAAAGCCTGTTGGCAGATGGGAAACAATAGCAGAGTGGCATGAACACTCAGAAAAAGAGCAGATTTTACCTTATATGGCTCATTGAAGTCCTGCACTGAATTATTGAGATAGCAAAAACAGCGCATTTTTTCCGCCCAGATTCAGAGAATTGGGCTCAGAGTTAAGATCCTTCGTTTCTGAGCTTGAAAAGATGTGATCCATTTGTGAGGGACAAATGCCAAAGAGCAGAGATCTCGTAAGAGGGGTTATAAAACTGTCTGGCAAAAACAAAAAAACAGAAAGAGAGTTCACAAACAGACATTAAAAGGGACCGTATGTAACTTTATACACACATAAATCATTTTTTATTGTTAATGTGTGTAACCTAACCCAAAAAATGAGAGCTTTTGCAACTTTCTGGGTTTCCTCTCTCAGCCTGTAGACTGCTTTTAATGTGAAGAAACCGGGCCTGTTTTTCCGGTAAAATCCAACGGATGTGATGTCATGCGATCTCACGAGTGCCTTAGCCGTAGCTAAAGTTCAGTTAGAAATGGAGTCCGCTAACGCCAACAATTGACCAGCCTCCACCACAACTCAGACTCCAACACAAACTCCACGGAAGCACAAAAAAACAAAGTTATTTCTAGTGGAGCCCATCTTGCAAAACAGGAATGTGACCGACGTTGGGGGGGGGAAACTAGTTTGTGGGAGTGTGCGCACGTGGGAATTGAGTGGTGAAGCAAGACAGAGAGAGCGGCGTAGAGTGTGTGAGAAAACAAGCGAGCAGTGGAACAGAAGAGTTAGATTAGCTGTCACTGTTCTGATTCTTACAGAGAGTCCCTTCAAACTTTAGTCTCAACAGGGATTTGACATCTAATTTGGCACCAGTCCTTCATTATAAATCAGTGTTTAAGCTATTCAGCAAAGATGATGTACAAGTGATCACTGAGACAGAGATTGATACGTGTTCACTATCACAAACTAATACAGATTTTAAGTGTGTTGTACTGTAATGTCTCTAAATATTGCAGAACACAAATAAACAAAGATTCCTGCCACTTTTCAACTATAGAATATTATATTTCCCTATTTAAAATGAGCAGTAAAGTAAATGATTAATCAAAAGTAATGTAAAATACTGCACATGGTGTCTTTTTACTGCCTCCTGCACCTCAAAGTGTCACTTCAACTTTTGTTGCCTCTATCAGGTGCATGTAATCATAATAATCAATCAGGATTTTATAAGCTTCTTGAAGTGAATGAAGTGATACTGAATAACATGAGTGATAAGTGACTGGCAGCTTTTTGTGGGTTTATGATTTGTCATGATTTGTCAGGTTTACCTCATTTCTGCCATGCTGTTTTTTATGTTGATTTGCCTTGTTGGAACGCCACCTGGGGAACTGGCGTCGACTCCATGAGACACAAAGTCTTGAGGTCATACCTGGGGGGCAATACAATCACAAACAATTTCATTCAGACTTTGACAAAACAAAAGGGAGTTTCTATATTGAACATACATCATCTGTTGTCTGATGACATGACATGAAAGGTTTGCTCTTATTTTATTGCAGCAAGACACCTTTTCACTTTGGTACTGTATTAAGTACCGTGGTGTACAAAAGTTTTTTTTCTTTGTACCTTCACATCTGCTCAGAAACTTAAAGTACAGTGTTACGGCACAACATTGTAAAAGACAGGAAGCCTGACTACACCAGACTATCTCCAGTAACTCTTGAATTAGTGGGAGGATGCGAGATGATTAACAAGACAAAATTATGTTTATTCTTTCTGACTTTTCTTAAACCTGGGCTTTTTTCTTATGAAATACTAAAGAGTTTTACCTCTTCAGGACTCTAAAATCTATAACAATGAAACAATCTCCGAAGTAAACACAAGTCTAAACATATGCAACCTGTGATGAGGGGTCACGGTTAGGCACTGCTTGGCTGTAAAAGGTCAAAAGCAAAAAATGTTGGGAACCAGTGGCATAAGTCTGTGATGTTTTTTCCATGAAGACACCTACAGCAAAGTCAGTCCCTACCACATGCCTGTTCTAAAAATAGTAAAAATAGTAGCTGTGTGAGTTGGACAGTGGGAGAGTGCATCATGTTGGACAGCAGTGAAGAAGATACAGATTGTGATCTCCAAATATTTTGACCAAACTTGCAGTAACTTGCACTATTTTAAGATCACTGACATGGTAATTTGTGGTCGAGACAAACTCTTGAAACACATACCAAACAGATCACCTTGACTTCAGTAAGAAATGACTGTCCGAATGACTCTCTATGTTTTGACTGGCATTTACAATGAGAGTAGGGAGCTACAGTGAGTAAGTTTTGACTCAACTCTGGACTCAACTTTGTTTCAATTCCCCGTGGCAGCAAGCGTTCACCCTGTTGAAGTGTCTTTGAGCAAGACGCTGACTCCTCAGCAGCTCCAGGGCAACTCTGCACTTGCTGACCTGAGCTCACGTGGAGAGGAAGGACTGAGAGGAGAATTTTACCTTCAGGGGATGAAGAAAAACATCAGCGTGGCTTTTGGACATTCTTTGGTCCGTCTTTAAAATTTGTGACGGTTACGTTGGACAACCTAATGGACAGAGCACATGACTAAGGACATTGAAGTCACTACATCAAAAAATGAGGAGTCCAATCAGGTTAGCATTTTGATATGCAAGTTTTCAAAGCACCATTACGTAAGAGCTCCAAGGAGGCAAAAGCACCTGTTTGCGTGTTACTCACTCATCACTCATCTACAACCGCTTATCCGGGGTCGGGTCGCGGGAGCAACAGCTCCAGCAGAGGACCCCAAACTTCCCTTGCCCGGGCCACATTAATTAATTTTTGCATGTTAAAGTGTCTATAGTCAATATTTCTATAGCAATTTATCAAATGACACTGTGTAATGTGAAAGAGGTCGCTCATCGTAATGAATCTGCAGAGAATTATCAACAGAATTCTGCCAACAAGCTGGTTATGTCAGCTAACTGTAAAAGGTGATGAATGACACGTCAATATTGTGTTTACAATTTGTTTCCGCTGTCCCTGAGTGGCCAACAAAAGGTTTTAAAGTAGTTAAGTCTTTGAACAGAGTAGACCATTTTTCAGTGTTGACTAGGGGTGACCTAAGGAGTCTGATTCGAATTCCAATCTCACAGTTTAATTGTCGCAGTGGCGGTAAATCGAGCTACAATTTACAAAAAAGTGCTCCCAATGAATCATGATATATTTCCTATTTAAATATCAGCCTATTAGTAATACTGTTAATACAAAATTTAAATTACTCATGTGCTTTCAATCAATCACCTTAGTGTGCGTGAATAAATCACCATATAGAAAGTTGCACTCCCTCTAAGTTGCACTATCCAAGGTGCGTAGAAACAGCTGTTTGCGGTGCGTAGAAACAGCTGTTTGAGGCTTGCGGCTCTCTCTCTCTCTCTCTCTCTGTCTGTCTCTCTCTCGTTGACTGTCCCTCACTTCCCTTCTGTCTGTGAAATGCTACAATGGCAGGTTATGGAATAAGGGCCAAAAGTTCTATTTACAACCACGAAAAGCAAGCAGGCTAAGAAACCGTGTTCTGTCCAACGATCTCCTCCGCTCTGTTTCAGTACTGCGGACAGCGCCGCACCTCAACACAACGAAGAGCGTCAAACAATGAGCAAAAAAAAACATGAATCGACAATCAGTCCACGATAGGCAAGACTTGACTAATTAGATTAGAAAATTGTAAAATGTGAACTCATGGTCCTTACTGGCAAACCTTGGTTCTGTTCAAACTGGTTGTAGCTGCAGGAACTTAAAAGTACCATACTATATTACAGTAACAATACTATATGTAGTACTGTATGTAAACTCAAACAGAAAATTTTATTTTTAGTTGTGAGAATTGTTCCCAGAAACTCTTGATGAACCTTTAAGGAACTTGTTAAGAGGCCATTAGAAGCAGACAGTTACCAGAACTGAGTGTGACTTATGTTTGACTCAGACTGTCTCAAGGTGAGGAAGAGGTCAACTTATCTCCCAACTCAGAGGTGTCATGTTTCTCCCTCTGCTTACCGCAAGTGAATTTTTAAATTTCATAACACCAAAGTTCACGAGTCCACTCACAGCACAGTTGCCCACCTCTCTGTCCACTCTCACGCTACATAGCATAGCAGGGTGGATTGCATTGGACAAAGTCATATTGCTATTGAAATATGTTGTTGTTTTCCAGGAAGCGTGGTCATCTGAGTTTTTCCAGTCCAAGCAGATGGAAGTAGGGCACTGAGGCGGGGTGTCGGAGTTCCTTGAAGGCCTCACTGCACATCTGCACCGAGCAGCAGAGGACACACCGCTAACAGGAACCAGATTCACTTGATCTAAAGGTCAGATGCTAGAATCAGCGGTTAGGCACGCCAACACCAGGAGATGATGCTGCGTGTCTGTGTCATAATCCGACATTGTTGTTGGATGTTATTATAAATGACAACACTGGTGATCTGCAAAGATTCAAGTATAATGCTGTTTTTAATTACGCTCTGTGATAATAAATGCAAGATGGAAAACATAGGGATTTACCTCAGCATTCAGATGTAGCACACTTGTTAACCTCAGCTGGTGATACTCTGCTGCTCTGAGTAATCGCCTCATCTGGGAGCGTGTGCGCAAATGTGCACAAGTATGTACATTTGTCTTTTAAAGCTGGAATTCCCCCTTAAACTCACTCAGTTCATGATAGTTCAGCTGCTGGCCTGCTTGAGTTGGACTGTCAGTGCTTTGTGGTTTAAAAGGTGGGACCCACTGTGGTCAGTGAGCAAAGTGTCATCTCTGGCTGACACCCCAAATACAACACATGTACAGGACATCTGCTGTTTGGCACCATGAGGAGTGATCAAGAATCCAGTTCATCATCATCATCATCATCATCATTCATGACGTTAAAGTTCCTCTGGGCATCATCAAGAGCAGCATCTTATTAATCTCTCCAGTGAACTACAGCGTAGGCGGATGGGAATGTCATTAGTTTTGCAGGTATTTAGTTAGAAACCAAAGTAAGATTTTAACCTGATGATGGTGCTAGATGAAATGTAAGAGGGGATCCCCAAAGTTACTGATTCATCCTGAAGGGGATATGAATATCTGGACAAAATTCCATGGCAATCCAGAGAACAGTTGTTGAGATATTTCAGTCTGGACCAGAGTGGTGGACCAACCATCACACACACATCATCGTATCTAGAGCCACGGCGCTAGCATGGCCAACAGGACTAATTCCTCTGTCTTTGATATCCTGCTGTTTCAAAGCCTCAAATAAACTTGAGCTTTCACTATTATAGGGTAATATAACTCAACTTAAGTGACAATTTACACTTGTGGCTCCTAACATTATCACTCTATTAACCAGTGCCTGAATAGCTAAATAAATAACTTGGCTGTGAGTTTCTTAGAACAAACTGTGGGGGTTGACTCTGAAGTCTACATTAAGTGACGCGTGACAGAAAAAGTCCATAAATCCACCTGTAATCCAGCTACGTGAGCCGAACTTACATTTATTGAGATCTGTGGTGTGTGGTTAGAGCTATAAAATATCTACAGTATGATACCACATGAAATAAGGAATAACCCCACAGCATTAGTCATTATTCATATTTAACATGAATTATTATTAGTTATTCCCAGATGGATATTGCTGTTTGTTTTGTGGAGAGGTGCATGTGTGTAGAGTAGTGCAGCAGCGGCACTGAAACGGGGGAGATGGAGTTAAGAACGTCTAGTAGTTGATAAGTCTGAGATTGTAGCAGACAGTCCACATGTCATTCACAGATTAGTTGTGAAATTTCACAGATGTTTGTCCCATTGAGAGCTTTGTGTTGAAAAATACAGCTGCTATGACTCTGAGACGTATGGGGCCACCATCAATGCAGCAAAGCGTTTTGTCTCCTCTGGTTGCCAGTGAAGTCCCAAAGCGGGACAGGAGGTGGGAGCGCGCCAGTATCAGCCCATGATATCATGAGAAAGGAAGTGGCTTGTGCTAAATGCTCCTAAGATCCAATTTATGAATTCTTTCTGAACTTCACGTGGAAACAAAGGGCGCACGTTATACACTGACGTCTGACACCGTTTACATATGTGAACATCCGCGTCAAGACAATGACACGGTTAGATGTTATTTGGATTGTGTTTTGTTGTTCCTGTTATTTTGTAAGTCTATACAACTTCACCTTTTAGACAAAGTGTCATCTTAAAGCTTCACAATGATAGTATTTGTTGCAGGACTATTGTATTTCTGTTGCACAAAGCACCTATTGAATGCCAGGAACTGAACTGAAAAATCAATAAACTGAAATAAAAGATGTTTTGCATTAAAACCGACCATTACAGATGTCTCTTTAACTTGAGTTAAATGATAAGTAGAGATGACACTTTCTGCAAGATGACACTGACACATCAGTTTTCCTTCAGCATCTATTGGAAGCCTGGAAATAATCAAATATCCCCTTGAAGTGGTTGTGGTACAGCACATGCAAATATAATCTGTTGGCTGAAGGAACACATGAATGTTCCTTCACAAACAACTGAATCGAAGGGTTTATGTCTATTAAACCATCTATATCTTGAATACATTTGGAGAAGATAAAGCAGAGGGGAAATATTCACACACTTCAGTCTTATTAAAAGTTGCTGTGCTGGTACAGCATCAACTCTCTGCACAGCACACACAGCAAGACATGTCGGTCAAACTTACAACAATGATAAATAAAAATGAAAATGTAAACAAAAAAACAGTTATTAATTTCCATGTTTATAAACCCACATGGAGCCACTGGAGAGGAGCTAAAGAACCCGGATGTGGCTCCAGAGCCGCAGGTTGCTAAGAGACCACCTGCTCTAGTAGTTAAGTTACATTAGCATTAGCATTAGCATTAGCCACATTCTTACTTGTTCTCTGTAGGCTTCTTCCTCCTCCTCCGACTCTGTTTTTTTATATATTGATGGATATTTGCTTTAACATGATAATTATATAATTTAATAGCTGCCATTGTTTTTAATTTACCATAAAATCGTCATATTTACGAACCTTTGACTCCTCAACTGACGCACTTTCACTACAGCATCCGGTACAAAGTTAGCCCCGCCCACATTAATGTTCCAGACTTTTAATTGGTCAGAAAATATGAGTGACAGGTCCAGAAGACCAATCATATTCACGAGCGTTAAAAACACACAGAATACCCTTATTTGATTGGAAAGGCTTAATTCATTGATGACATTTGCTTTACACAAAATACCATTACTTGTATGTAACTTGTATGTAACTTGTATACTCCATGTTTCAAAAGTCGCTTAAAGGGTCATTTAATTGCTGTCTTGTAATTGCTTTTCCCCATGTTGTCCATTAATCTGTTTTTATGTTTTTTTTATTTTTTCCCACTCACAACGTTGTTTGAAGAAGTCTTTATAGATATTTAAATCAATATCCTCCTCACAAACACTAACCATACACTTCCATGCAACACACCTTTTTTTTAATATATATTTACTGTATTGTTATTGTTGTTATTATATATATATTGTCCTAATTGTTTTATCGCTATTATGTTCTTTATATTAATCTTGTCTCTAGGTGGAGGCTTCAGATAAGCCCATTGCGTTTTTTGCCTCTTCTTGCACTGTATATTATTCATTTATTTTTTTGTTATGTTGTATAGTCTTAAATTGTGCAAAACAAATAAACAAATAAACAAAAAAAATAATTGATACGATAGACCTAATTCATGGTGACGTTTTCTTTTGCATATTATGGCACAGAGGCCCTAAAACAGACAAAAATACATCAATTTGAAATAAATTAATTTGAGCAAGCTTTTATCACAAGAATATTGGCTTCATATGTTGTGGGCGACAATGCTATGTTGCCATATGGAAACACTTCATAGATGGTGATTTTGTTCCTTTTTTTTTTCTCAATCTGCCACTTAAGTCAAATATAAAAGGAACATTTTTCACAGTGGTTTCATAAGTCATGCAGTGAGGTGTTAATCTTTCACACTAATATAGCCTCATCAAAGAGGTTGGCTGTGAAGCAGTCAGAGTTTTTCAAAGGCTGGTCAGGATCAAAAGAACATGGGAAAGCTATAACACTGCCTGCGCTAAATCACTTTTTATTGATGAAATTTCCGTCTGGGATCTTAGGGGGAATCATTGAAGTTACTCTTTTCACACATGTAGTGCTCTTAATATTAAGGTCTGACTAATTTCTTCATTCAAGGATGGTTCCCACAGACTGTCAGGTAAAAGCAAATTGAGACATCCTCAAACATCACTGCCGATGCCAATACAAACTCTTGTTATGACCATTCAACTTTAAAGTTTTACTTTAAAGCTACACTATTACTGTAAAAACAAAATATATGTGCTTAAATGATCTTACAGTACATGATGTTTAATCAAAGTCAGATATTCTAAGCAGTCACCTAGCTCGTCTTTTTAGAGCACTGTTGATTTAACTGAGAGCTGTCACAGTGCTGCAGCTGAAGGCACTAAATGCATTGAGAAGTGTAATATACAAATCATCAGACGAAGGGAAATAAAAGCCTTACATACATAAAATCTTAAAACAGACTTCTGAATATATTTTACACATCAAAACAGTTCAACACATTTAAGAAATATCATTAAAAAAGTAATAATTCAGACATGCACATACTGTAAGATCAGTAGTGGGGATTTGATTGACTGCTGCTGGACTCTAGTGACTTCAAGCCATTGCGAATACGTCACAACCCTCAAACACATTATCCATCGATTGCCTACAACTGTGAGGCATCAGAGTGTCGTTATGTGCTGATCACATGTGAGGAGCGTCCCTCTCCGTGTCTTTGGCCAGGCTCTGTAGCAGGGACCCCTGGAAGGTCTCGTTGCACGACTCGGGGATCAGAAACTCCAGCAGCAGGTCACAGATGCAGTAGATCAGATGCCTGCGCATAAATCACACAAACAGGGTTAATGACAAACTGGCATCAACTGTTATTATTAATGCAGATGCTTACATGGATAATATGGAAGATGAAATGATTAAATAGAGCAGATGTATTTATCATTGTATGATGTACAGTATGGCACTCTGCGTGACTTGGCTGAAGACAGGAAACTGAGGAGTTAGGGGCCGTCTCAAAAGTGCATTAAAGGCCAAGGGAGCTTTGAAATAGCTTTCTTATTTCTTCATGGACATTTCAAATATAATCTATTTCAATCTGGATCTCCTCTCGTTGCATGCACAATCTCCTTTATTACAATTATGCAATGGTGCCCGATGAGCTGTTGCAGCCCTTTTCTTTGTCAATAGCTTTCTCATTTTTCATCACAGACACTTCAGACCAGCTTTACATTAATCTGGGCCTCCTCCCATCATAAACACAACTTGCAATATGGCCAAAGGCAGTTCTGACTTGTATTATTATTTCAGGTACATGGTTGAAATACTATGCTATTTTGTTGGCAGCTTAACATATAGTTATATGAATGATGAGTGTCACTGAATTCAACAGAAAACTACTCAATGCAGAAAATCAAACAGATTTGACAATTTCCAACAACTTCTGGTGTAAGACACGCCCACTTCCGGTGTGATCCAAATACAAATATTTTGTGACATAAACTTATACAGATGATTTGCGTTACACCCCTAGTAGTTTTACGGTTTAGTATATATTATAGATATGATAACCAGAGATATTTGTATCTTGTGTACACTATTGATACAGATTCTGAGCTCCTGAGTGTAGCCGTCATCTTAAAACAACAGAATCAGACTTATGTTTACTCGACAGTTTTGTTGTTGACTCACTTGTTTATCTGATGATCCTGTAAAGACTCCAGCATGGTCTCCAAGCTCAGTCTGTACTTCTCACTCCCCAGCATGTCAGTGATGAGCTCTGCTTGGGCACAAATAATTAAACAAATCAAAAACATACATATAGCTTCAGGAGCCTTCAAATATCAATATAGCATTAATTCAAACAGCTACAACCTGAATCAAACAGCTGTTACACACCGGGGAGCAGCTGCATGAGACAGTCCAGACATTCCTCCTTGGTTTCCTCTCTTTCTTCGGTGCTACGCTCCGGCCGTGGTTGAGCTGGCAGCGTGCCGCCGGGCCATACAGCTTCCTGCATCACTTGTAGGTAAATCACCCAACAGGGGGCACTGGTAAGGTGGGCAACTCCTACATCCAACCACCTGAGACACAATCAGTAGTTTAATGTAATAGTGTTCTTTCTTTTTCTACTAGATATCAGCTACTGTATAGAAGTGAAAATAAATGCAAACATGCTTTGATTGATTAGGAGGGAATGAAAGACATGCACACAAAGGGGAAGCAACACAAACAACCATTCTTAAATCTCTATAAACCAGGAGCATGGACATTATTCACTGACATGCTTAGTGAACCCTGAAATGCCCAGAGGATTCCCGGTGAGGCAAAAACATTGAATTTAAAGCAAAAGTAATGTTTTGAAAGGCAATCTGAGAGGATGTCATGCAGCAGTCGTGTGCTACAAACCGCTTAGTGCCTCATATACTAGAAAAGGACCCAGCGTCTGGATGTTCAGCTGTATGAAAGGAAAGTAATTGAGAGCCACAATGTCACATGATCGCAAAAAAGGGCTGCAGTCACATATTTTCATGTCTTAGTAGTATCAACGTGCAACTCATATCAGCACACCTTCCTTCTTCAGGATGTCAGAGTTATTTACATGTTACAGCTGTATGAACAGGAGGAAAACATACTGGTGAAAGCTGCACAGAAGCTGACAGAAAGTCCTACCTCTCAATGAAGGTGCCAAAGAGCAGCCTGATGGTCTTCTGTATGTTCTCGGTGCACAGCCAGCTCCACTGGTCCTTCATCAGCAGACACAAAATGTTCAAAGCCACATCTGCCACAGCTGTGTCTGCAGTGCACAAATGCGCAATAAATCCACAGCAACGCAACAACAAATCTCTTGAGATTCTGAGGAAAAATAAGAGCTTTTGTACACATGTCGGTTAACATTATATTATAGTTTCATTTATCCATATTTAACTTACTGTAATATTGTTTTGGTGAGTACTTTTCCAAATTATCTGAACAAAATATTAATGCTACAGAAACAGTTTATTAGATTATCAACTTTTTTGAATGCTACAACACCAAGTGTACCACTTTACCACTAGTTATTGACTATATTTGACATCAACATTCTTCAAACTTGTACATTTGTCTTTAAGGCGAGATATAAGGATGCAGATTTACCTTATTGTTTTAGATATTATTTTGTTTACAACTCCATAATTACCCAACCAGACAGGCTGATAATCTTCATCTTCCGTTGTATAAAACATTACATATAGTAGTTGTTTATATATATATATATATACATATATATATATAAGCCATTTTATGTTTCTACCACACCCTCACACGTATTTTATATTCCTTTCATGCAAATTTGTCTTTTTATATGTGTGAAACAAATAAACATAAACACAATGGAAACACCTTAAAACACATATGACACACCAAAAGTGACTACTAGAACTACTCAACAAATGTCTAAACAGACAGTGGAGTTTTGCTGCACCCAGGTGGTGATGCTCAGTCACTGCACGTTGATTCTCCAGAGCTGCAAGGAATGCAACACTTCCTACTGACATTATGGATAAAACTAACTAAAACAAGACCGTTATAATAAAATATATAATCTCAACCTGTCCCGTGAGTTTTCCCTGAAGTCCTCTTGTCTTTGCCCGGCTGCTCACAGCTGTGCCTGGCTGTCTCTTTCCCACTCGGCCCACATAAAAGTCTCTCCTGCTCTTTGACGAAGCTCTCCAGGCCACACAGGGACATGCCGTTGAGGACCTGTAATAATGAGCAAAGCAGTAAATGTCAGGTGTGTCCAGATTCTCCGTTTCAAAAACACATTCACAAATCACAGATGGTGAATGAAGTATGGTAACTCACAGCGCTGCCTTCACTGAAGCAGTACGTCACTTTAGGGTGTAGGTCAGGTATGTTGAGAGACGGGGAGATTTTGCTTTGGAATATCAGCCTCCCGATGCAGGAAACAAACAAAACATACAAATTCATAAAAATACCAGAGAAACAAGATATTTTAATGTGTCCTTAAGTGTACTAAATAAATTGACGACCTATTTGGCCTATTTATTTCGGCATTTATTTATATTTTTACTTTACTTTTTACTTTAAATTTTTTATCCTCCATAAAAGTGAAAAGTTATATATATATATACATAAATCCCAAAACAAAATATTTACGAATTCATAAGAATATCAGAGAAACAAGATAATTCAAAGTGTGATGATGTGTGGTGATTTAATTAGTTTTTTTCAGGCGCTTTGGCTCATTTTTTGTCTTAACTTTCTCTAAACCGTAGGTACAACTGTCACAACTGTTTCATGGGTCATCACAACTCTATTGCACGTTTGCAAAAGGTAGTAACTCACACAAAACACTTCATTCATGCTTCTAAAACCTAGTTATTGTGTCAGTAAACTGGCCAACGCCACCAAAATGAAAAGTTGTTTTGTCATCGTGTTTGTGGGCCGTACGGGTCAAAATGTTTAGCTGTTTTTTCACCACGGCAGTCAACCTCGGAAATGTTTCCTATGTACATATCTGTTTTGTTCTACTTTTTGTTGACACTGACCATGACTATACTAGAATGTCAGGTTTGTCCAGCTGAATGCTGTTGTGTATGTGCACTGAGCTTTTTAGATTCTCATTTCAACAGTGTGTCAAAGTTCACTGGGAAATACTGCAGTACACAGAAACAGGGTATGTACATGTGTGTTTATACAGTAAATGTGTTACATGTTCTGTAAACAGAAAATTCACCTTTGAGCTTTCATGTAAAGTCATGGAGTCATGGGTTTTTCTATATAGTACTTTTAATGACCTGATTGCTTTTATACTGCTTTTACAGTTTACTGTCATCCTGTCATCCGCTTTTTATTCTGCTGCACTATTGCACTTTGTTCACTGTGTTATGTTCTATGTATGTGACTATGTTTCTGTATGTCTGTGTTTGCACCCTGGTCCGCGAGCAACGACATTTCGTTTTAGCCATGTACTTCGTATGTGGAGAAAATTAACTTGAATTTGAATACAGAGAACAGAAAATGCCAAAAACAAAAACAACATACCAGCAACAATGAAAAAACCTGTGGTAGTTCAGTAAAAAACAACTAATTGTACCTCCTCACAGTATGTAACACCATGTAATACATATTTATGGAATATACATGTATGTCTGACAGATTTTAATAATTGAATGGATCATTTTTCACGTGATGGCTCAAACGTGAAGAGGACAACAGTTTCACTGAGAATCAACTCATCAGTTTTGATCAGCAAGATGCAAATTGTAGACAATTGTACTCATATCTTGCACACGTGTGACAAAACACGTGCAATGTTCTTGAGTGAATGAGAAATTCTAATTTGTTGTGAACAACAAACTAATTGTTCAGAGATTTTAATTTGTTGTTTTGAAAAAAAAATATTCTCATTCGAGAATTGAGCCAAAGCGAGTGAGAAAAACTGTAACATCCTGCACTGTATGTTTTTTTTTTAATCCTTGGATAATGTTAAAGCCTCTAAGATTTATTCAAATGACTCGATCTAGTGGTCACAACTCATGGGCTAATGCAGACTCTGATGAGGGGTCACAAGTGGACACCGCTTTGTCATTAAAGGGTCACATGGCAGACATTTTGGGAACAATGGCGCTGGACTGATAGAGAGCTCTCACCTGTACTTTCTGCTGTCCATTGTTCTTCCATCAGCATCTCCCTCAAGCTCCTCTGTTGGACTGAGGGGCTCCGGATGAGGGAAAGCTGTCTTCAAGGTGTCTAAAGCGTTCTCCATCATCTTTAATGGGAACCAAGTCAGAGAAGAGATAAGAAAGAAAGAAAATACACAGATCACACTTTCCATTGGATCTATAGTGTCGATGAGGTCAAAGTATTTATTTAAGATAGATTAGCTTTACCTTGAATGTGTTAATCGTACTCTTTCCTCACCAGATCTGCAGCATGGAGACTCTGACTCACCTTATCAATTCTTGACTTGACAAACGGCTTCCTTCCAAAATACGTGGAGACGTCTGCGTTGAGAGCCAGGAACTCCTGCATGTCCTCGCTGTTGGATGTCTCAGGAATGCTGCTTAATTGCTAGAAGAAGAAAAAAATCAAATTATAGAATCACAGAAACCAATTCATTACAAGTTATGATCCCAATACCTACTTTAAGGAACGTATCCAGTTGGCTTTTACGGGCTTCAACCTTTTCGCTGTCTGCATTGCCAAATGGGAGGTCAGGGAACATTTTCTTTGGGCCTTTGACATCTGAAATCCATTGATTTGATATGACATTGAGTTGCAATGTTGCATCTGTTTGGGTGTACTAAAGTCCAATGGTCAGTTAAAGCACACAATCATTACTTACTCTTGATTACTTTCTTGACTTCAGGCTTCTCCTCTAAACGTGTTTGCAAGTTGAGGAACTCGCTGTACCTCCGGTTGACGGTGTGACAGGACGCAGGCTGCAGACTGCCGCCGTTTTCTGCTTCAGCCATCGTGTCAAACTGTAAAACGGAAAGTGGGGGTTAATGTGTGTATGTATGAACAACATCATATGTAAGCAAATGTGAATGTATGTTAAATCCTAAAAAGAAAAAGGAAGTAGGAGGTGGCGTTACCTTTACAGTGTAGAGAGTATAGGGATGTGTGCCTGTGCCACGTTGCTCCTTCACATTGAGCGTACCAGAAATTTGCACGTTCTGGATGTTCACAGGTGCAGCTTGGATGTTGGGGGTATCAAAGTTGCAGGAGGTTAGACAAAGTCTTCTCGGCGATAACGTCGGGGGTTTCTCTTGGGCTATACCTGCAGGCCACTGGGAGTCATCGGGCACCACCACCTTTGGTCCGAGATTCTTCAGAGGACCGAAGCAGCCGAACGCCTCGTCGTCCTTTGAAACGATCGAGTTGCAGAAGTTTTTCGGAGGGCCGCAGTCACAAAAGCCTCCCGTCAGGTCTTCTTCGGAGTCTGATTGAATTAAGGAGTCCAGTGAAACCATTTTGGACTCTGGCGAGTGGGAGTATCGGCCAGACGAGAGTGAACAGCAGTTCACTTTGCAGGGCGTGAGCAAACCTGCGTGGCAACCTTCTACTTTCTCTACAGACGTCAGGCTAACCATGCTGCTCTGCGAGGAATCCCTCTCACAGATGCTACTCTGGCTCTGGAGGTCGTCAAGGTCAGAGGCGCTTCTGCTGGTGAGACCGGATTGATCAGAAGAAGACCTGCAGGTGGTCCACGACTCCTGCTGGATCTGACATCTGTACAGTGCAGCTGCATCTGGCAGCTCATCCTGTGGTTCTCTGGACCTGGTGATTATTTCTACGATGGTCTGGTTGAGCCAGTCAGGATCAGACACCCTGCTTATGAGCGGCAACAGCACGTTGCAGGTGATGAGTTCTGTAACCATGTAACCTCCGGTCCTGGTTTCCATCTGAGGGTATGGGACAAGCACGTGTAAGACGACGTTAACTAGAGCTCTAGAGTAGCTGAGCTCAGCGGCTGCGCTGCTTACAGCTGGGTGAGGGGCATCTACTTCGCTGTAGAGCTGCCAGAGGCTGAAGCTCTGCTTTTGCGTCGACTGTATCTGTCTCGCCGTCATGTAGCTCTGCAGGTGACAGCCGTACAGCTCTAGCAGCCGCTGAACCAACGCCTTTCTGTCCACTCGCCGCGCACGCTCCTTCAGTTCCATTACCGACTCCAGCATCGAATTACGCACAGCGCGTTCGAACTCCCCCTCCACCTCTGGCAGCAGGGTGCGGTACCACGAGGACACAAAGTCACGCATCGCTTTGTGGACAGCGCTGTTGATCTCGTGGTTCAACCTCCACTCGTGCTCGGGCGAATACAGAGGCGGGTTGACTTTGCCGAGAGGCAAAAAGTGTTCCAAGTGGAGGACGCTGTTTGCGTCCAGCACGGCACGGGACCCGAGCCAGCCGCCGAGAACCACCAAGAGGCTGGTGAAGACGCAGAGGAGCCAGACGTTCACAAGGAGGTGGAAGAGGACGAGCCATGCCAGCAGAGCTCCGAGGCCCAACAGCCTCCGCTGCCCGAGTAACTCAGATAAGGTCCAGTGGTTGGAGCTCTTTGTGGGAGGCATTATAGTCAGCAGGTGGAATGTGTCCTGTTGGAAAAAGACAATGATATATTATGTTATATAACAAGCACAACGAATATGAAGAGTGGTGCTGTAGATTGCTTCACTAAGCTCTAAATAACCAAACAACACTGATTAAATCCTCATGATAAAGCCAGAAGCCTTGGTTGCACAATGTTGCTGTATATTGGTGGGACTTTTCACTTGAGAGCTGCAACTAACAAATATTTTCATTAATCTGACTATTTTCTCGATTTATCGTTTCATCATTTGGTCTATAAAATGTTGGGAAAAAGTGAAATTCCATCCATCCCAGTTTCCAACACTCCAGGCAGGTGACTTACAATGATGTGATGTTAACAGAGAAAAGCAGCAAATCGTCACAATGGAAAAGCTGGAACCAGAGAATTTGGTAATTTTATCTTAAAAATATGACTTATTTAATCAATTATCAAATAGTTAGCGATTCATTTTCTGATATTTATTTGGGTATCACTGTAAAGCTGAGACTCTTGTGGATCTAATGAGCCCAACTGTATTCATGTTTGATGATGTGAGTTCCCATAGGAGACATTTAATTGTAGAGAGAGCATTTTTTTAAACATGACCTTGCTGTATAAAATTACCTGTGGTGACCTCTAGGATAATCACAGCCTCGTGAAACTTTACAGACACAAACTAGAGACCTAGAGCATTCAGAGGATGGATGGCTTTCCTAGCTAGATTGATAAATAAGGGGGTTTCTGAGCAGTTTACACAACAGAAGTGCTCGCCATCCAACTGCCGAAAAATGCAATTCTTGCAAAAATCTCCAAATAACAAAGGTTTTTGATACCAGATCACAGCATGGCTTTTTCTATGGTGTTCCTCAAGGTCTTGGTGCCTTAATGTGGTATTTTGGAGGGATTATTGATCATTTTTTATCAATTATCCAGTGGAAAAAATTGTTAAATTTAGCACTAAATCTGTGTAGCAAATGGTATCAATCCAAAAATTGCTGCAACAACTTATGAGACATAATAGAGCATGGGGATGGTCATCATATACTTCTATCATAATGTTCTAAACCCTTATACACTTTTACAATTCATTTTAAATTATTAATTAATTAATTCATGTTTATTTCTGATTTATGACTAAAACAACTTGGCACACAATGCTGCATCTCAAATTAATGTTCAGGTTCTCAGCTTTCAGATGATGTACACCACTTCTGTGTGACATCTACTGTTGACCTGCTATCTCCCCCTAAACACCCCATGTACCCCCCTAAAAAAGACAAAAATATCTCTATTGTTGGTCTCAGAGGGTTTAAGCAGATATTCCATATTCCTGTTATTATCATTACAGTATGGTATATACCTTCAGTAACCATGGTTACAGTTTACTGCTGTGGTTAAATAATGGCAACAGCAATCCTCACCACGTGAGAGAGCTAACCTCATCATTTATCATGTTGGAGCAACTTGTTGCCATGGTGATTTGTAAACATCCAGGACCAGTCAAGTGTCCTGCTGCCTGTTGTTAGATTACAAGCTGTAGCACTAAAGCTAAACTACTGGTTTATTGCTTTTTTCTTTGACTAAAACTGTTGTTTACTAATCTACTGTCCACCTAGTAGATGGGGCTTTAATGTACATGCAGTATAAGCAGCCATCCCAACAGCCTACTGACATGATACCACAGTTATTAGGAATATTCACCACCTTGTAAAACCAGCTGGGAGACAGTAAAACAAATTCATTACCTGCAAGAGTGTAGCAGCTCTATAACAGGAATACAGTCCGTACAGGATGTCCTCCTCCTCCTCAGAGACATTGCTTTAATCCTCCAACAGAGATTATCTGGGTCAGTCTGCAAGTCCTGGTCCATATGGACAGCTAACCAGCTCACCAGCTAACTAGCTGTTAGGTGTCCACTTCACCTGCCAGAGAGAAAACACAGCTCTGTAGGCTCACGTGTAAGGTGGTTGCACAAACTTATGAAATAGGTAGGCTATAAATACATAAATAAATAAATATGAAAAAAAAAAAATTCTGCTGAAAAAAAATATACATACATAAACAGCCTAAATAAATGTTGGTAATTAATCAGTATATAAAGAAATATATCTCTTCAATTTTATTTAAGGCCTACATTTCCAATTATTTTTTTTATGGGTTTCTACATTTCTACTTTTATTTATTTATATTTAAATTTCTTCATCATAAATAAATGTTGGTAATTAATCAGGAAATAAAGAAATAATTATCCTCAATTTATTTCTACATTTCTATAGGCTTACATTGAGAATTATTTATTTATGGATTTCCACATTTCTACTTTTATTTATTTCTATTTAAATTTCTTCATCATAAATAAACGTCGGTAATTAATCAGGACATAAAGAGATAATTATCCTCAATTTATTTCTACATTTCTATAGGCTTACATTTACAATTGTAACAACATTATTTATTTATGGATTTATACTTTTATTTATTTCTACATTCATACATTTCTTCATTTATTTATTTATGTATTTTTATGTCTGCATGCTAACGAGTTAGCTACTAACTAACTAATGTAATGGAAATTCAATTAATATTCCGAGATGAGTCCTAATGAACGTTGAAATAAGGATCTCGAAGAGATGAAATGTCTTTGTTGTATTTTATTCTTGCAAGAAGAGGCACTGGTTATACAGAGTCACACAAAGTCTGCAGAAGAGTGTTCTGCAGGAGATTATTACAATGTGACTATATAGAAATCTACAACAGGAACTGTGAGAAAAGGAGTTGTTTTGCACAGATAAGGAGTTGTTTTACTCAAACAGTGTCCCAGTAAAAGTCAACACTCAGTACGTTCCCACTACATGAGACGAAGAGCACACAGACAGGAACTTTCCACTGTTGCATAAAGAGACATCATTGCATCATTGCAAACAGACAGTGAAGGTTAATGTGTGATAATCAATAATACATATTCAAATATCAGGAAGTAGGAGGTGTTTTTATTTTTTTTATTTTTTTTTTTCCTATTTTTTTTTTGTTTTGTTTTAAGTCCTTATTCCTTTCCTTGTTTTTATACCAGTTAATATTTTCTATATTTCTTCTAATTTACTATAATTTTTTATTTGTTCACTATAAAATATATAAACGTTGTAGGAATGATAAAAATATGAACAACATCATATGTAAGCAAATGTAAATGTATGTTAATTCCTGGACTCCTGCAATAAAGTATATTTAAAACATTAAGTAGTAGTAGGAGGTGGCATTACCTCCACAGTGTAGAGAGTACAGGGATGTGTAGATGAGATACAAGAAAAAACGTTCCTGCTACACAAAATAAAATTCATTTATGTTTTTTTTTCTAATCTTTCGACAGCATGAAGATTCTTGACAAATTATGTGCAAATATCTGATTTGAGAGCCGGGAACTCAAGTTATTTTTGTACACACAAGATGACTTGTTCACACAGGATAAAAATATCACATTTCTGGACTTCAGAGGCTCCATAACATACTGCTCATTCTTCATCCGGTGGTTAAATACACCACTGTCCCAGCATTTATTTTGAAAGTACTAACAAAGCTGAGTGTGCTCTAAATTTAAGTTTTCCCTCAGGGGGATTCAGAAATGTGGTTACACTCCTCTTGCATGCTCAAATAACATTGGTTTGCTTTTAGAGCACACGTCCAAACAAGTTCTCCCGTTCGCCCCACAGTGGCTTATAGATATTGGTATTTGTTTGTTAAAAGTCACTACAATCAAAATACTTCCAGAAGACATCTGCTCTTACAAATCTGTGCCTGTGTGCCCTCAAAAGTGAACTTGGCACATGGGAGAAGCTTGTCTTCAGGGCCGTCTGTCTGAAAGGGAATATTTCAACCCATTTCAATATCTCAATTTCCCCCCGGGGATCAATAAAGTATTTCTGATTCTGAGATTTATTTCCTTGCCGGAGAGAGAGAAGTTCGTCCCAAAGTTGCTGCTGTGATGTAACGGAGTTCACTCCACCACGGAGTGGGAGGGTAGAGGGGGCGGATTGGAATTATGCCGAAGTCTATAAGGGATCTTCTGTTTTCTTCTCCCCAAAAGGATGTGCAGTCATGATATATAGCCAAGTACCCTATGTTCCAGATGTTCTAGATGATACTGAGAGCATGCAGGGGAATGTTCTGAGTATATGGGAACATTTTCTGTTAAAGGGGACATTTTATAAAAAAGTGAGATTTTTTATATTATGTAACTTCTTACATGTATAAATCAATCCGGGTCGGTGTCCCATGCGCGTGTGGCTACGCTGTTCAGACTCAGACTCCAACACAAACTACACGGAAACACCCAAACTGCAAAGTTCTATCTAGTGAAGCCCGTCTGTTAAACAGTGTTGGCCGCGGTCGGAGGTCGCGGGGGAGACCGTAGCTTTGGTCTCCAGGACCGGAGTCTCTGCTGTACTCTGCTCCTCTGCCTGCTTTCACTCACACACCGCGCTCGTTCTTGCTATTTCACTCCACCTCACGTGCATGCACGCTCACTCCACACTGCAGAAGAGTTAGTAGCTCTGAGAATATCTAGTGAATGTACAATGAACGTTTGTGCACTAATAACTGCTGCAGCTCCCCCAGACCAACAGAGGTTTCCCGTGTCTTGTGAAGTGACGGGGCTCCGCAGAGAGAAACGTTATCGTCTCCGACCAAAACTCCGGTGTTTCCCCTGTTCCCTCCGACCGCGGTCGGGAGGCTGAGGCAGGAAAAGCCAACACTAGGATCAGCAGTGATTCATGGAGAGACCTTCGTCTGGTCAGCTAACATTACTGCCAAGCAGCTGAAATATAGAGTGATATTGTGGTTTTAGCTGACGTGTGTCGCCTCACTGTTTCGAGCGATGCTCGTTCATGTCTATGTAGAGCGAGCAAGCGCGAGCAACAGGACGCTGACTTTCGTTGACTTAACGGCCACAGGTGTCGCTGTTAACAAGCATTTCTGATTCTTACAAACAGTCCCTTTAAGTAAGTAGCCGTGTAATAAATGGGATAATGTACAGCTAGCGGGCCATTGTTTTTTTCCTCTGATTATTTATCAGTATGATTTTGTGTGCCCTCTTTGTAAAGCATCCTTGGGTTTCTTGAAAGGCGATATATAAGTCCAATTTATTATTATTATTATTATTATTATTATTATTGTTGTTGTTGTTGTTGTGAAATAAATCCCTTCAGTGTGACTACAAACTCAGTGCACTCTACCAGGAGTGGGAGTGTGGAGGGAGGCGCGGTCGTGCAGTGAAGGACCCGGATGTGCCGCTCTGATGTATAGGCCTGCTGGTGCAGCTCTTCCGTGGTGCGCAGTTATAAAGTCCTGCAGAGAGCAGCAGTTATACATCATCCACTCTGACAGCTGACATGCCTCCTGTGAAGTTCGAGAGTCCAAGTAAGCATCCTCTATTATGTGCATATCTTATTCTGTCTATTTATTATTATTATTATCATAATTATTATTATGCAGTTTATTCACCTGCTGGCAGTTTATTGCAGCGCTGGGACGTTTTTAAAAACCCATGCAGGAAACACTTTAAATGCATATTACACTGTTATAGCTCAAACCTCATTTTGCAGGTTTGCATATTAATAAAATAAGGGTTGTTACTTTATTATGTCTGTATCTGATTAGACTGCTGCTGCGATGCTGTGCAGTCATGTTGGCAGGACATACTGTTCCTGCCCCGGTGCGGTGCGATGCGGTGTCCGGTTGCATCCTCTCAGTCTACTGCTGCTCTTTCAAATAGGCACAAAACTGCAGTAATATTTCTGTTGCAAAGTAAATGTAGCATATGCAATAGCAATATTTTGTAAATCGCAATGTATATACAGCCTATATAAGCAATGCATACTGTAGTGGCTTTTAACAACAAAAATACCAATATCTATAAGCCACTGAGAGGACATATCTCACTATAGAATAATGCACATATCTGCATATTTTTATGATCTCTGCATATATATCCAAGCCAACACCTTATACGGTCAAAAAGCTGTTTGCTTCCCACCTGATTCTCATTAAACTGAGAGCACTTCCACATCAATTCTCCACCCAGTGTTCAAGGCCAAAACTGCATGCATCAATAAAACAAACTATTATTATTATGGTTCCAACTCATATTGTTAAGAGCTTCCACTCCAAACATATTTTAAGACCTAAAGAAATACTCTCCCTTAATTTTTCCACAAAAAAAAAAATATTAAAGGGGAGCTACGCCCATTTTCAAAATTCCTACAGGTGATACCTATGGTCCAAAAATATTAGTAAACATGAACAACTCTCCCAAATCCCAAAACTGAGTGCTAAAACTCAAACTTGTGATGTCATAGCGTATAAACTGTGGAGCTGCTCCATCGACAATGAATAGGGAGAGATGTTCTAGATGACACTGAGAGCACCCAGGGGAAGATAAGATAAGATCAGATAAGATATTTCTTTATTAGTCCCACAGTGGGGGAATTTACAGTGTACAGCAGCAAAGGAGATAGTGCAAAAAACAAGAAGCATCAGCTAACACAGTAAAAAAGAGCTAAACAAAGTGAAACAAAATAAGAACAATTAACTATAAGGAAATATAAAAATAGGAGCAATATATACAAAATCAGTCTCCCATTCATCGTCTATGGAGCAGCTCCAGACTTTATAACCGATGACATCACAAATTCACACGTTTGAGACTTACTTATCTGTTTTCTGGCTTTGAGAAAGAGTAGCTCATGTTCACAAATATTGTTTGAAATTCCCTAGGCCATGGAAATATCGTATTGGAATTCTTAATTTAGGGGGTGTTCCCCTTTTGTTGAATACTCGATTCTGATTGGTCAATCACAGCGTTCTGTTATTTCTTTATAGCAGACCGTTGCTATGTATAACAGACCGTTGCTATGGGTGCAGTTCTCATTTTCGTGTCAAAGTATTGATTTCTTCAGTAAGTAGCCGTGTAATAAGCGGGATGATGTACAGCTAGCGGGTCATGGTTGTGAAATAAACCCCTTCAGGGTGATGCAAGACTTCCTCCACTTTGCCTCGGTTTCAACTAATTGTCACTTTGCTTCACTGTGCAGAATGGCAGTGAAGTAAAGTGAGTAAAACACATTAATGAGTGGGGGAGGGGGTGTTCTTGACATTGGGCAGTTGCTATTGCAGGCTACACTTTGTGTGCACACCTTCTTCTTTTACCAAATTTAACTAAATAATTTAAGTTACCGTACCAACAGCCTTTTCATCAGTGTTTCATCCTCTATGTAGTACTTTTAATAACAGATTATAAATTAAATTATAAATTATAATTTTATTTTTTTTTTGTTAATAATGGATTGAGATTTTTAAGATAATGCAGACAATACAGCTTCTATTTTGAAAGTAGGAAGAAAATTCACAGGACCTTTCGCTCAAATTGAATAAGGGGAGGGAGTAGTAGTCTTCTGTGTTGAATAGCTTTTAGACAAACAACACAAAGTTACTGTGTTGACCTAGTTGACCAATGTCAGTTAGGACAGAGTGTGTTCACGATCTGCACAGACATTTCAAAACTGACCTTTGTGTCTCTTCAAAATAAGAGATGATAATCATGACTACAGTACAATAGGCAGAACAGTCTGGTATCCAGACAGGCACAAAATCAGTTAAGTTGAAGTTCAGGGAGTTCAGCTTGTTTGCTGGTGGAGGGAGGGACAGAAAGAAGACTAACTTGTTTGGTTGTAGAGTGCGGTCACATGCATCATGTGTTATCCGCCCAGGCACCAATTATCATTGTTACATAATAGTTTGGCAGTCAAATGATAGCCAGTATCATGTATCATGCTAAGCCTGGTGGCTTGGCATGATATTGTGTGTATGTGTAGTTCCTACAGATCATGCCAAGCCTGTTGCCAACGAGAAGGCCAAGGAGTGTCTCGCCTCGGCGCTGAAGGGACTGGAGACAATCGAACCTCTGGTCCGCTCCGTAGAAGAGACCCCCGAGCCGATCTCCACTGACGTAAAAGGCACCATTCCCTCTTGGATCAATGGAAACCTCCTTCGCAACGGCCCTGGAAAGTTCGAGTTTGGAAATACGCAGTGAGTTGGAAGCACCTCAATGCGCTTCTGTTGCTGCACAACACACACACACAAAAAGTTTCCAGATAGATGTGATTAAAGCAGCAGTGGGTAGAATTAGAGCATATGATTTAAAAAGCCATATCACTATATCCTGACAGTACTGCATGAGACAGGTAATCTGAAAAAAATCAAGTTCCTCTGTGTCCTCCGGTGCTTCTGATGGCATCTGCAAGATTTCACAGACCGGAGGAAAACAACCAATCAGAGCTGAGCTGGAGCCTTGCCGTCTCTGAGCAGCTGTCAATCACCCACACAGTTTTTGACCCAGCAGCCATGTTGAGATCAGTTGAGAAAATACCAAGCACCGCCCACCAGCCGGAGCAAACTGTCTCATTTTACAGCTAAACAGTACACTACAAGATGTTTCTGAAAACAGTTGAGGAGAGAAATAGGCATTACAGTAACAGAATATTGATTCATATTTGATCAGCGCTGCCTAGTTTGACCGTTTGATCGGAGTTTGCGAGTGATTGACAGCTGCCGTTGAATGAACAACCAATGGGAACGCTCTCTCTCTGAAATGACCTGTGATTGGCCAAAGTCTTCCGTCACGGGCTAGATTTCTCTCAGAGCACTTGAATTACAATATGCTGAAAGGTTATTATGGAATTTTTGCCCAATGACTTTCTGCCTACTGAAGCTTTAAGTGTGTTTTTCATCACAGTTACAACCACTGGTTTGATGGGATGGCCATGCTGCACCAGTTCAAGATCACCAAAGGTCAGGTGACGTACATGAGTCGCTTCCTGCACAGCGACGCCTACAAAAACAACAGTGAAAAGGACCGCATCGTGATATCCGAATTCGGTACCCTCGCCATGCCAGACCCCTGTAAGAACTTCTTCCAGCGGTTCCTGTCTCGCTTTGAGATGTTGGGTGAGTAGACTGAATCAGAAGGGCAAGGAAGAGTAAAATATAAACGGATAATATGACAAAGGAGACGGCTTGTGCCGATCAACTGTAGTGTTACACAAGAATGTTGCTTCACTTTCTTTCTAAATTACTCTGAGGTATAAATTAACTTGAGAAGGAACAAGAGAGCCAGAGGAAAAATCTACGTCAGGTGTTTTTACAAACTCTGTTTTTGCTCAACATGTCCTGAGGCCAGGGGGGGCAGCCTCTAGAGTACTGTGTTAACGAAAGGTTACATAACATGTGCTGCCGCAGGGAACCAGAGGGGACATTTTCTGTACCAAGTGTTTCACATTCCTGCCGGACTTCTCGGTGTGACTGAAAGCAGCAACAAGTTTTTCCTTCCTAGGCCAATAATCCTGTTATCTCTCTGTTACAGTGCCCACGGACAATGCCAGTGTGAGCTTCGTGAAATACAAGGGAGACTACTACGTCAGCACGGAGACTAATTTCATGCATAGAGTGAACCCAGAGACCTTAGAAACATTGGAAAAGGTACCATCACGATCGTCATGGAGTAACAGATGTTAATATGGATACATACAGTATACACATATCTGTATTCTGTCTTGTAGTCCAGTTATATCAGACATAATCATCATCTCGCCGTCTTTCTCCGCTATGTTTTGTAGGTAGACTGGAGCAAGTTCATTGCTGTAAATGGAGCCACTGCCCACCCACACTATGAACCTGACGGTACCGCCTACAATATGGGCAACTCCTATGGAAGTCACGGTTAGTCCCATCGTCCACATTAAGGTTTACATACTGTAAATCAACACAAGCTCAGACACAGGGGGAAAAGAGATGCTGCAGCACAGCCGGTATGAGAAAAGTAAAGCGTTTTTTTGAACATTAAAGCATGTAAACATGTTCTAGTAGAAACCCAAAATATAAGTATGCACCTGAAAATAAGCATAACATGTCCTCTTTCAAAATATAAAAAATTCCAGGATCCCTGTACAACATCATCAAAGTGCCTCCCAAGAAGACTGATGGCAAAGACACCCTTCAAGGAGCCCAAGTACTCTGCTCTATTGTGCCTGAAGACAAGTCCCATCCCTCCTACTACCACAGCTTTGGTAAGCCGACAGTAGCCGATATATCATTCAATAGTGGTGTCTGTATCGTTCATGCTACGGAGCCCAGTAACACCCTTCTCCCTCTCCCAGCCATGTCTGAGAACTACGTGGTGTTCATCGAGCAGCCAATTAAGATGGACCTGCTGAAGATAGTCACGTGCAAGCTGAGGGGGAAGGCTCTGAGCGACGGCATCTACTGGGATCCTACTAAGGAGACCGTCTTCCATCTCGTCGACAAGCGTACGGGCAAGGTGAGATGTGACTGTTTAATGTAGGAAACTCGATGGATAATTCTGGTGGGGGGAAATAAATCATCATCTAATCGTGTATCGTGTACCGCAGGTGAGCCAAGTGAAGTACCACACCAAGGCCATCTCCACCTACCATCAGATCAACGCCTTCGAGGAAGATGGATTCTTGATGCTGGACATGTGCTGCTCAGACGACGGCCAAGCCATCAACAACTACCTCATCCAGAACTTACGCAAGTCGGGAGAGGCATTAGATGAGGTCAGTATATAATTACATAAGAGATAATCTCATACTCCTCTTGAGTAATAAATAACTCCTCAGGGCATCATGGGCTTCGTTAATTTTCTTCCTTTGCAATAAATTATTGCAAAGTACTTCAGGAAGAAAGCTTGTCTGTCAGCTTGAAAGTCTGTCCATAGTTTATCAAATAATCAATCATGTTTTCAAGTGTACTGACAACAAGACATACTGTAAGAAAGGAATCTCTAAATTGTACCCATACTGCATTCTTCCTGTATGATGTCATTCCCAGGTATACAACACCATGTGCAGGGTGTTCCCTCGACGTTTCGTTCTGCCCCTTGACGTGACCAGTGAAACGCCACTAAACCAGAACCTGAACAAGCGGCCCTCCAGTGAGGCAACGTGTGTCAAAGTCAGCGAAAATAAGGTGAGTGTGTTCATGTGTCCTGACGGCTCATATTGTGCTGCACAAACTACAACACACTGTTACAAGTCTTACTTAAAAGACCAATGTGTAATATATTTACTGTAATAAATCATAAAATGACCATGATATGTCGTCAGAGATTAAGGAAACAGTTGAGATATACTGGCATCTCCGACAACGATGCTACAGCCAGCATTTTCTCATTTGAAATTTCCATTCCGGTCTGGAACGTCTGTATTTGTTTTGGCCGGTGTGATCCCGTCCATGGTCCATTCAGACACCCCGTTGCCACATATCAAACAAATAGGCACGCTAACACAGCCTTCTGCAGCCATGGAAGCAAGCAAACGAACTGGCTCAACAGAAATAACACTAACGTTAGATTCTACCCGACCTGAAAACGCCGTGATGCCAGCACACGCTAACTGCTATCAGCCACACCGGACTAGCCACGGCTCCAGTGTTTTGAATTTGGACTGCAGTACCCATTTTAAGAAGCTAGCTGTCAGTGCTACATATTGCTCCTTTAAGTAAAAACACAGTAATACTACAGTAGGCACTGAAATCTGTTGTAGAATGGGGAAAAATAAACCTACTTACGTGCCATGAAGTAACCACTAAATATGTAACAGTAATGGGATTGCTTAATATAGAAATATAATACTGAAGTCTGTGATTTATTTTCATAGGTAGCTTGTATATATGGAGGAGGACAAAGCAATTCAATTCTTCATATTCTTCTAAATGGTTTCTACAATGATTGACTTATTTAAAATGTGTCACAGTGAACACAGTCCCAGAGATACAACTACAGTCGCCATTTCCACCTCGTAATGGTGTGATGAAGTGTGTTAGAACAAATCCAATGTGAACTCATGGAGGACCGTAGTAAAAGCTCTGTTGATTATAAATGACAGTAGACCGTTGATCCGCACTGTGTCAACAGGTGTTCTGCCAAAGCGAGGATCTCCACGGAGATGACCTCCACGAGTACGGCGGCCTGGAGTTCCCTCAGATCAACTACGCGAAATACAACACGCGACCATACCGTTACTTCTACGGCTGTGGCTTCAGACACCTGGTGGGAGACTCTCTGCTCAAGATGGACCTGAAGGACAAGAAGCTCAAGGTTGGTGTGTGTGTGTGTGTGTGTGTGCAGTCCGGTCGCACGAAAAGGTGTGTAAATAACACGATAATGCGTAAGGCAAAAAAAGCGTGTACTGTAATAAGAACGCTCTTCTTGCTTTAGGCATGACATGTAGTCTGTACTGAAAATGTTTTGTACATTGACATTTGCGACGTTTTTCCGTAGTGATGTCACGTTGTTTCCGTACATATTGTACTTATTTTAAGACCATCCATGACATTTTTTCTGAAACTAAGTGAGTGGTTTTGTTGCCCCCTGCTGGTAGGCCACTGCACCTTCACACAGGTGTGTAATAGTCACGCATCGGCGAGGTAAAACGTGACACTGACATGCTATCCTCTGGACCGGCGCGTCTGTAACACGGTTACATAATTGTTTAATTGAAGTATAATAATCTGCACTAACTACTCTTAAAATGAGTAAATCGTAAAGGTTAAATACTGAAAGCTTCTATTTGTGAATGTGATATACCTGTGTGTGTGTGACCTCAGGTTTGGTACCAGAAGGGTACCTTCCCGTCAGAGCCGGCGTTTGTGCCGTCACCTAATGCCGTGGACGAGGACGACGGCGTCATCCTCTCTGTGGTTCTCACCCCCTCACAGGTAAGACGTCGTTTGTGAAGATGTACAGGAACTGTAGGAGAGCACACAAGACGAGAACTTAAATATTTTGTCAGAGGTTTAGTAGTAAAAGTGCTGGTCATTCCTGAGTTACATCAGTTTAATAACGGGCCACTTTAGCGCAACAGTTGCATTCTTGAGTTTTAGTTACCACCAGGCAGCAGGCCTGTTAGCAAGGAGACCCTGAGCTCGCTTCATTTTAGTGTGTCAACTTAACTTTAATGTGAACTACAATGTGAGCAGACGTCTTGAGTTAGTTCTGCATATTACAAACTTAAACTTAAATCCTAATTTTTCCATTTGAAGAGGCATGTAGAAGAGCGTGAGGGCATCATGAGCTGTTGTGCTCCTTCCCAACAACATGTCTTATTAACTTCCTCTCTTCTCTTAACTATGCTGTTTCTGTAAAGCATGTCAAGTAAGCTTATTTATAAAGCACATGTCGAGAGCAGCCTTTCAAAGTGCTTCACAATAAAAGACAAATAATCAAATAACAGACAGAGCAAAGGGCATGAAATGCAGACAAAAAGCAAATCTAATATCGAAGGAGAATTAAAGCTAAAATTAAAACAACATTGTGTCGTGACCGGCAGCAGTTTGTTATAGTCTGTCAATCAGCACTGAGAGTCTGACAGACTTTGAGAGTGTGCAGAGCCGATTCAAAATATTTTCTAATACGGCAAATTCAATTTCCTACATTGATTTTTTTTTTTAAATGACTCATTTATTTATCCATTCTTTTTTTATATATAAAGAACAGCATGCCATTGAACAGTCCCATTTTAATTGCTTCATAAATAGTTTTAGTCCTTTTTGATCGTAATTCCACCAAACTTTTCTCTCCAGGATAAAGGAGCATTCCTCCTGGTGTTGGATGCAAAGACATTTGAAGAGCTGGCAAGAGCCAGCGTGCCCGTCAACATGGCTTATGGCTTCCATGGTACCTTCAGCGCCTCTGCATGAAGCTGCTTCTGTCACAACCAAAGTGTTTCTGAAATGAATACGATACCAAGAATACCAAATGCAATATTAGAACCACTATATTCCTGATGGTACTGAGTTACTGCTGCACTTTATGAAGATAGATGCAGCGTTCTGTTGCTACATGTTGTGGTACTTTTCTAAACTGATTTCTGGTTAGTAGTAACATCCAACAGTAGATGATTGTAGTGTGATTGGTCAACCGAACCAAACTCTTCGGACTCTGCTCCAGCTCCGCTCTAAGTAGCTTTGTTTGAGGGCGTGCCAAACTAGCCGCTAGGCAGGTATCACGCAAATGTGTTGCATGGTGACATCACCACGTTACAGAAGAAAAGGTATGACTTCAATCAAGGCGATTCAGGCAGTTCAGGAGCAGTGTTTCTGTGGGAGAGAGTAAAGCCTGGTTTATGGTCGCCGTAGTGAAGCCGGGCGCAAGGTGCGCCCGCCAGAAAATTCCGCAAGTCGTCGTGGTGGTTTGTTGCGCATCTCTGAATTTTTGTAACTACAACATGGACATGGACGCCTTTGAGGGAAGGTTCACCTGCATCTCTACAACGTTTCATTGAGAGACCACAGGGACGTCAAATGACATTAAATACGTAATACATAAAACAGGCAACACACTGGGGAAAGAAGAGGCTTTTTGCTTTGAAAGAATATGAGAGATTGTTTTGTAAAAGCTAAAATAAAAAAGGTTTCATGGAAAGAGCGGCGACCCGAGGGGAAGCACCGAGAGACAGAAAGTCATTTTGACTGGGAGGTAACCGACAGTACTAATTACAGTACACAAATGCAACATCTGGCGGTACGTACGTCAGTGTTTAGTGTTTACTGCTGTTGCCAGGCAGCCTACTTTCATTTCTGGTACCACTCGTTCACTTTTTGCTTTTTTTCACCTCTGTGCATGCTCGTAGTGCGCACGCCATCTATGGAGGCTCGCGCCACGGTTTTCTCAAGCGAGTATAAACCAGGCTTCACTCCCTTTGGCGTGGACTTTGGGCTTTGTAATTTTGCAGACCTTTTTAAATGCACAAAAAACTATATAACACACAGGTCCCCTTTAATAATAGTCCTTTTATATCAACCCAGAAACTGGTACTCAAGAGTGTATTTTCATTACTGTGATTTTCAGGTTGCATGATGCTCCGACAACCGGACCAACTTTTGTTACTCGAACAATGTTTTTCTACAGTTTGGATGACTTTTATACACTTTCTTTGCCAATAAAATTTGTACCTCCATCTGAACTGTCAAGTGTCTTTACAAAGCTGTGGATTGACTGAATCTAAAAGATAATGTTCAGAAATAGACTAAGGTATAAAAACAGCTGTTTCATATGTAGCTTTATTATTTGTATTGCATCAATCAAGAGTAATCATACAGAATAAGACAGAAAATGAATAGCAGTATATTATGTTTCGTAGCTCCAGATAGCCCTTTGACACCGAGGACTCAACCAGGGTTGATTGGGTGTCTGAAAGGGTTAACCCGCGTTGACCGACTTGGCTTTGCGACCCAGGTCGAGAGGTGGGTCGGACCAGGGTCGATTTCAATATGAACGGCACCAAGGACGCTAACAATTGGGGCAGAACAAATCAATTAATAGGGACACTGTGGTGACGCAGTTGTCACAGGTCGCAGTAGCACATAAACAAACAGTGCGACCGCAACATGTTATCTTTTACACTAAAATTTATATCTTTGTAAAAGCGTTAATGATTGGTTGGTCATATCTAACTAAAGAGATCAACGTGACTCAAGCTGTAACTTATTCTTTCTTTCTTTGCTGTGTTTGTCTCTGAATTAGAGTTTTCTCAAACTACTACCAATCTTTTCTTTTCCCCACAATTTACACAGAAAAAAAAGCTATTCAAATCCAATTTCACACCATTTTTAAGTCCTATTAGGTGTGAAATTTCAATGCTCAGAGCAAATCAGTGGTTTCTCATTATTATTAATATTGTCACGGGCTGTGTTGAAGCACAATTGAGGAATTGTTCTGTTACAACATGGATTTATCCACAGTAAGCCTAGATGGCCCTGCAGCCGATGCTCAATCAAAGCAAATATTATCTTTACATTAAATGCTCACAGTGGTGAGTAGGTACTTGATTTTTACTCACTACATAACAGTTTATTAGTAAAATGTAAGAGTCTCCATTAAGTCCTTTCAATTGGAGATTTATTATTATTATTTAGAAGGTTTATTAGAAGTTATTGAATGCACATAATACACATTTAAAGCTGGTGCTTGAATATGGTCTCTTTACTCTTCACATAAATTTTAATTATATACTTTTTGTCAAACACAAAGCATAGTTATTATAAATAACACCAACAGCTGATCGTAGCTAACGGTGCTAACAGTGAAAACAAAGGCAACACTGCTGACAGAGTTATTGGTGTTACCCTGGGGGGGAACCGGAGGATGGGTGCTTCGCTTCCACACTACGGTCGGGACGCCGTTATCAGCTGTAACCGCCATATGAGAGCAGGGCAGAGCGGTGGCAGGGAGCTAGTCAATGAGGCTCACATGCACTAAAAGGCACGAATGCCCGCGATGTCAACAAAACAAGGAGAAGCTCGGATTACAACACACACAGAGGGAGAGTGACTTCATTCTCTGCTCTGGTAGACATTACTCCTCTATATCTTTATTAGGGCTGTCAAAGTTAACGTGATAATAACTCGTTAACGCAAATGTGTTTTAACGCCACTAATTTCTTTAACGAATTAACGCAATCGATATTTCGGAGGTTGTAGCGGGCTCAGTTTTAAAAGCTAGAGTGAAGATACCGGCATCATATGAAATTAGAAAAATCTAAAGAATCCATCGGTAACAACCATGTCATACTAGCTTGTTGCGAAGGAAGGTAAAAAAACACTCCAAACTTGGGCTAAATTTTGGCGAGGAAAAACTGTCATGGCCATTTTCAAAGGGGTCCGATGACCTCTGACCTCCAGATATGTGAATGTAAATGGGTTCTATGAGTACCCACCAGTCTCCCCTTTACAGACATGCCCACTTTATGATAATCACATGCAGTTTGGGGCAAGTCATAGTCAAGTCAGCTCACTGACACACTGACAGCTGTTGTTGTCTGTTGGGCTGCAGTTTGCCATGTTATGATTTGAGCATATTATTTATGCTAAATGCAGTACCTGTGAGGGTTTCTGGACAATATCTGTCATTGTTTTGTGTTGTTAATTGATTTTCAATATTAAACATATACATACATTTGCATAAAATAAGCATATTTGTCCACTCCCATGTTGATAAGAGTATTAAATACTTGACAAATCTCCCTTTAAGGGACATTTTGAACAGATACAAAATGTGTGATTAATTTGCGATTACTCGTGATAAACTATGGAGTGCGATTAATTAAATATTTTAATCGATTGACAGCCCTAGTGTTTACATAGCAACAGTTGTTTGCTGCTATATTAATGCTCTGAATATTGTATAGAGCAGCTTTAAGGTTCTATAAACCACTTTACTGAGTGGAGAATATCCCCTGAAGGCATGAAATCATCTAAATTACTGTTTGGCTAACATACATAATGCAAAAAAACAACAACCATAAGCTGATTACTTTAAACCTGTGTTTAATACAAATGTGTGCTGAATGGCTATTTGTTTCTGTTGTAAGACATCCACACTTCCTCCACTAGAGGTCAGCACGAGACCCCATTTCAGCTGCAGTCAGTCTGACTCTGAATCTGCAGAGTCAGGAACTGAACTCACTACCTGACCACGATTTGTTAATAAAAATGTAAAGGAAAGAAAAAAAACTGTTGCACAATTTGCTTTGTCTTGTTTGTGTGCAACAGGACAACAGGAAGTCCTTGGGTTTGTGAGCAGCGACAATGCGACTTCTCCCTCCAGTGACCGTGTTGCACTCTCTGCATTGTAAACCCTCGTGAACGGCAGCTCATTCAGCTCTCGGCTGCATTATTGTGAATGTTAACGGGTCCACTTTCTGGCTCATACAACAGTCTCTGAAGGAGGCGGGCTCAACATGGGCACACTGGCTATATAAGAGGGATCAAACCTGTGACCTTCTCACAATCGGGCGGTCTGTAACCGCCAGCCCATCCCCGCCACTTGAAAAATGTACTGCAAACACTGGAGGAGCCTGGCATTGAACATCAGAGGAGTTATTTCCAAGTCTGTGACCTTAACAACTGCATTTATAGGGCACTTGAGACAGAGTGGGGGTAAAAAAAACAAAAGACAAGATGCAAGAAAAAACTAGATTTGTGATATTCAAGTGAAAAAAAGGAGAAAAAGTAAGAGACTAAAAAACAAAAAATAAAAAGAGTTGGAGTAGATCAAAACTGAATCAATGGATTAAAGCAGAACTAACTGCAGCTTCCCAATTCACTTTTTACGCTGCGTGTGTGGTCGGAGAACAGATGCGCATTTCCATAGAGGAGTGAACAAAAGGGAGAAGAAAAAAAAAAAATCTCTCTGTGTGTTCCTGACAGCCGGTTAAAGCAACAGGAACCAAACTCTTAAGAGAAAAACCTCTAAATCTAACCGCTTCTTTTTCTGGCCAATTTAAGTTTTGAAAGTTTTCAGGGATGCTTTTTGGAGTACAGAACATGCATTATTGATGGTTACAGCTACATGTAGGACTGCAAGATGGTACATTATGTTAGAACAAAGGTTGATTTCTAAAAAAATCAAAATGCATTTCGTGAACAATGTGTGTCTGAAACTTTCAAAGAGTTCCACTACGAGTGCTCATCACTGGCTCCTGCATTCTTCTCTACGGGGCGGCTGCACAATCAATACATTAGTATACTTAATATACTTTGTATATCCAACAGGAGGAATGTGGCATGACGAGACAAAATAGAGCTATCAAAAATAATTAGAACGATAAATCAGAGATTTTGCATTGATCCAGCTCAGTTATTACAGCTCATTGAACAGGAATCCACCAGCTGCTTCTTTTGATTTATTCTGCACAGAGAAGTGAAGACAGATATCTTCCCTGTAGCAAACAAATCCCCGTTATTAACAATTTTAAATATGCACTAAGATATCTGTATTTGTTTTTCAACAAGCATTAGACAAAACCCTGAATTGGAACTCAGTGTGGTTAAAAACCAGTATAAACATGTTCCGTTGGCGCTTATCGATCACTCAACGTTTGGTTTAATTTTCTTATTTAGCACAGACTGACTGAGCTGCAGGGAGCGGCTCCGTGGCGGCAGGTTTGTAACGTCTATTGAAGCAGTCAGTCATGTCTCAGGTCAGGAATTGTGATTTTTTTTCTAACAGGATAGTAGTTTGTGATCAGCTGTGACATAAGAAGCACAACATTTATTTTTAGAACCTGTTTCTCCTTTTGTGATATGAATAGCTCTGAAAGCTGCTGCCGTTGTGTAAATTCAAGAGATGTTTGAAGTCAGTCAGACACAGATGAGAACATCTGCACTGCCGCAGTCACCGAGACCCACTGAAGACAGATTATATTAGGGCTGTCAAACGATACAAATATTTAATCGTGATTAATCGCATGATTGTCCATAGTTAATTGCGATTAATCTCTGTTCAAAATGTACCTTAAAGGGAGATTTTGTCAAGTATTTAATACTCTTATCAACATGGGAGTGGGCAAATATGCTGCTTTATGTAAATGTATGTATATATTTATTATTGGAAATCAATTAACAACACATAACAATGACAAATATTGTCCAGAAACCCTCACAGGTACTGCATTCAGCATAAAATATAAAAGACTTGTCTCAAACTGCATGTGATTATCATAAAGTGGGCATGTCTGTAAAGGGGAGACTCGTTGGTACCCATAGAACCCATTTTCATTCACATATCTGGAGGTCAGAGGTCAAGGGACCCCTTTGAAAATGGCCATACCAGTTTTTCCTCGACAAAATTTAGCCCAAGTTTGGAGTGTTTTTTGACCTTCCTTCGCAACAAGCTAGTATGAATTCGTTGTTACCGATGGATAGCCCAAGTTTGGAGCGTTACTTGGCGACCAGCTAGTATGACATGGTTTAGCTTTTAGCTTTAAAATTGAGTCTGCTGCAACCGAAAAATTGCAAGTTGTGTTAAAGCGTTAGAGAAATTTGCGAGTTATCATGTTAACTTTGACAGCCTACATATCAAGCTATCAAAAAACTCATTAACAAAATGATCTATCTTCAGAAGAGAGGCTTTAAAGTTAAAGAGGAACTGATAACAGTTAAGTCTTTTTTTGGAGTTTCCTGCAAAATCATCAGGAAATAGTCCCATCAAAATTAACTAAATCTGACTCAAAGACACCACCGCCACCGGCCGTCATGAAATTTGGCATTTAATCACTCTACGGAAAATGAATTTGTGGTTACAAAAAGTGACATTGGGAACGAGATGATACATCTCAACCGTTTCACCTTGGAGCGAGACAACACCCAAGGACACTTTTCAGCACCTGATGAATAATGTTGCTTATTTTATTTGGTTTTGAATAAAAAATATTTCCTTATTTAATGAAACACTATTAGGGCTGTCAATTGATTCAAATATTTGATTGCAATTAATCGCATGATTATCACACATTTTTATCTGTTCAAAATGATACCTTAAAGGGAGATTTATCAAGTATTTAATACTCTTATCAACATGGGAGTGGTCAAATATGCTGCTTTTGCAAATGTAGGTATATATTTATTATTGGAAATCAATTAACAACACAAAACAATGACAAATATTGTCCAGTAACCCTCAGAGGTACTGCATTTAGCATAAAAAATATCCAATCATAACATGGCAAACTGCAGCCCAACAGGCAGTTTTTCCTCGCCAAAATTAAGCTGAACTTTGGAGCATTATTTAGCCTCCTTTGTGACAAGCTAGTATGACATGGTTGGTACCAATGGATTCTTTAGGTTTTCTAGTTTCATATGATATCAGTAACTTCACTCTAACTTTGAAACTGAGCCCGCTACAATCAAAAATTTGCAAGTTGCATTAATTCGTGGTCAAGCGACCCCTTTGAAAATGGCCATGACAGTTTTTCCTCGCCAAAATTTAGTCTAAATTTGGAGCATTATTTAGCCTCCTTTGCGACAAGCTATTATGACATGGTTGGTACTAATGGATTCTTTAGGTTTTCTAGTTTCATATGATATCAGTATCTAGCTTTAAAACCGAGCCCGCTACAATCTATGAAAGTTCGATCGTGTTAATGCGTTAAAGAAATTAGTGGCGATAAAACGAACCATGTCAGAGAGACTCGAGCTTCACAGCATCGAGACTTGCCACCCTGAAATGTAGTTTCTAATCCTGACACGGTAAAACACGTATCAAACTTCCCTGACAGATTTGTTTTGAGATCCACGGCATGTTAACAACCGTACGGTGTGTTTTATATCTATACTGCGGCTCCTCTTTCAAGTAACAGAGTGAAGTTTTTCACTTCTGTTTCTCTTTTGTGCGCTGCATTCTCCTGATAATCATGTACATGTGAGGAATCCTATTTCCTATTTCCACTCTACACTAGTCTGTTTTCAGTTACTTCATTACTACAGTCAGTGTACGTGTGTGTGCGTTAACATTTTTGCCAGAATCGAGAGCATCGCTTGACCTCAAAGTAGTGTGTGATATGTCAGTGTGGCATGTTCCCCTGGCACACATACTGTATGGACTCACACACACACACATATATCCACACACTAAATCCCTGCTGCAGTCTCTTCAATACATGCAACCTGATTCACGTTAACCCATAAAACATGTCTGACATATTAATCAGGTCTGCATGTGGGGGTAGCTCTACTATTGCACCGCTGTTAGGGAGACGGCTCTCATTGGACCGTCTTACGCATCCTAGCGGCCAATAAGAGAAGGCTGAATCTCTCCTCTCCTAGCAACAAGACTCCTTTTTTCTCCGAGCGGTGCAATCAGCAAACTGACACCCATAATTTTACAATATGAATAATTTCAACTTCACAGCTTTGCTGCAGAAGCAGGCAGGGCAACACAAGTTTATCCCTTTTTTTCCGACATCACTAGAAGATGTCTGTTCTCTGTCCCTGTTTCCTCCCCTCTCCCTCCTTCTCTCCATCTTGGCTGCAGCTCCGTCTGTATTCAGCCTGCTCCTGTCTTACTATCTTAAAGGAACAGCCCTGCATATTTAAGTTTTTCCTTTTTTTCTTCTCCTCCGTTCAGGGGCATTGTGGGTAATGGTCTGTACTTGTTGACCTCGCCGTGCTGAATGGCGGGGCCTCTCAGGAGGGAGAAGGAATACCTTGGCAGAGAGCTATCATTTCCCCGAGACACTACCAACCTCTCAGCTATGAGCTTCTCTTTCCGCGCAGATGTTGCACTCGCAGCTCGGCTCGTTTAACATCAAACAGTCGCAACAAAAATCATAAAAAAAATAATTATTTAAGTATTCTTCTAAAAACAGAGGTGACAAAAACAACACATGAAAGGTGGTAAAACGTGGAAATGCCATGTCGAATAGAAAATTGAGCTTTGCTGCAATCTTAAAATGACTCGGCCGTGGCTCTTGCACAGCACCTGTTGCCAGGCTACGGCGGTGCACGTGCACGAGGCTGTCCGACCTCTGACCCCGAATTCCTGTCCCTGCCCCTCTGGGAGTCGGGGAGAGCAGAGCACATGTTACATGTCTGCACAGCAGCCTGAGACGACCAGAAATATGTCGAATTTTCCGCCTATCGTGTTGCTCGTGGTGAGCTCAGGTACAGTACGGGTCAGCTAAACCAAAAACATCGTCTTTTTTATCAGTCGTGTTTTATGTCATGGCTCATTGTGTGAGCTGCTGAGCATCGCAAACTAGTCTTTGTATGTGAAGAGAAATGCTCGCACTCGAGTCTCCGTCTCATGACTGTGTGAAATTTGACATGTGGCAATTGTAGGAACAGTCTGACCTTACACTTGCTAGACTTCTCAAATTTAGCAGAACAATATCTCATGGTCATTATAGGTCAATTGGGGTGGCATGCAGAAAGCGTCTGGCAGGTTGAGAAGCAGATAATTAACTACCCACATGACCTCCTGTCCTTTTCGGCATCTTCCGTCCAGTCTCTGAATTGTCTAACAGCGGGAACAAAAGCCCCCACAAAGCTCATTTAGCCCGGTTTCAATGAGGATAGACAAGGAAAGAGCGCTCTCCCTTTGAAGTGTGTTCCCTCCGTCCTGCCGCGGCCCCACCTCCTGTCCGGCGGATCAGACCGTTACAGTACGAGCGGCTCGAACACACAACCGGCGTTCAACCTTAGGTGACCCTTGCTCTCATCAGACCCGCCCCTCCTCTGGAGGAATGCTGCTGATGGGAGTTTTTAATATTCCCCGGCCCCGTGTGCCCTCAAATTTGGCGGTGCGGCGTTAACACAAGCTGACACCACAGATTAGCCACAGACATCAGGAATGCCGCTGCCTTTTTGTGCCACGTGGACTTTGGCCAAAAGGGCCTTCGGTTGCAGTGGCCACAGAGACCTGCGAAAAAAACAGGTCCGTGACAGAGAAAGATGGACGCTCCTCGGCGTGGACGTCTTAATGTTAACCAGCCAGCGAGCTACACGTGGAGAGTGACAGGCGGCAGACGGTGAGGCCAAAGGACAGATTTCATCCATACAAGTTGAATACCAATAGCGAACCTGATTCACCTGCCAGCTTTGTGGGGCACATTAAAGCGGCAGAAGGCAGAATATTTCTGGCATCATTGGGAAAAAATTCCATAATAACCTTTCAGCATATAATTCAAGTGTTCTGACAGACTTCTGCACCTCCTCATGGCTCTGTTTTCAGACTTTAAAAAAGCTCGTGACGGGAGACTTTGGCCAATCACAGGTCATTTCAGAGAGAGAGCGTTCCTATTGGCTGTGCTCCGCCTGGTGGGCGGTGCTTGGTATTTCCTAGACTAATCCCCACCATGGTTGCCGGGTCACAAGCTTTCTCATGTTACAGCTAAACAGTGCACTACAAGATGATTCTGAAAACATTTGAGGAGAGAAATAGGCATTAACGTAACCTCGTTTTCCTCCGGTCTGTGAAATCTTGCAGATGCCATCAGGAGCACCGGAGCACACCGGAGGAACATGATTTTTTTTCTGATTACCTGTCTCATGCACTACTGTCAGGATATAGCGACCGTTTCATAAAAATAACTGTTTTAAACAAAATAAAATTAATAAAAGGGAGCACATTACAATCCCTAATTCCCCTACAATTTAGAATCAATTTTAAAATTGTATTACTCACTTTTAAAGCACAACTTGGTCTGACCCCAGAATACATAATGGATCTCTTAACACCCTATACGCCCGTACGAGATCTGAGATCATCTGATCAGCTACTTCTTGCTGTTCCCAGCTCCAATTTTGTGACGAGAGGCGATCAGGCTTTTGCTGTCAGGGCTCCCAAACTCTGGAATACATTTCCTACAGAGATACGATCATCTAACTTTTTGTTAGGATAGCATTCCTATAAGTATAAAACTGGGTATAAATATATGTATGTATACATCTGTTTGTGGATACATGTGTACATTTATACACATTTATGTATATATATTTGTTTTTATCAACTTGTCCATTTTACCACTTTTATTATTATTGATATGTTCTGTGATGTTCTGTTCTGTTTTAGCGGTTACCATATTTTTTTACTTAATTTATCTGCTTTTATTGTCTTGTGAAGCATTTTGTAACATCTGTTTTGAGAATTGCTATATAAATAAATGTATTATTATTATTAAATCAATATTTGCTCCACTTCTACCTGCTGCAACTATAAATGTGACAGTGACAGTTAATACAATTTTAATTTAACGTTGAATGTCTGTCCTTCAATCTCAAAGTCTGTACACAAAAAGTGAAAAAATATGAAATGCACAGACACCGCTGATGATCAAGGTCGCTGTGACACTTTTCGTGACTCCCCTCTAAAATATGTGCTCGGCGTGTAGGTGTGAAGCTGTGCCCACCTCTCATGTTCTGACTTCAAACAGATGTTTTAATAACGGGATGACCTTTATCAAACCTGTCGTCTTTAAAAGAAGACGTCTGTCTCGGTTTAGACAGATGCATCTCCTGGCAAGAAATACTGAGGTGAGACACGCGGAGGATCTCTGTGGGTCAAAGGTACAGAAATACGGCTGACTTACAGGATGTATTACAGCTATAATTTAGCTCATACACACATCGCATGAAGCAATTTAAAGAAATCATCACACAAAAATCCAACATGCATATGACAGCAGTTTATAAAATAAATGGACTGAACACCTGATCCAGTTCTTAAGATGCAGAGCTTCAAGCTGAGCAGTCACAACAGACAGTTTAAGCCCCTTTGAAGCTTAAGCAGCTTTAGGTCTTCATCAACACAGACACACATAATCACAACGTTTCTTAGCCGACGCTCATCTGATTCAATAACAGCATTAATAGCAAAATACATGACAGAATGACCATTTGACACGCTTTATGAATATTCAAGTAAAGTGACAAGGGTGAGTGTTTGCATTCTGGAGCAATTTACTGAATAGTCCTGATGCCTTCGCTCCCAACTTGATACAATTATATAATCATTAACTACAAAATATAGAAGAAAAAATAAAGAATGATCAAAGACAGAATCGATGACTCCAACTCAAACAGAGACCAGCTTTTTATAGACACTACTGGCAAAATGGGACACAAAAAAAACCCCAGAGAAATTAAAGAAGAGTAATTTCAACATGTTAATGTCTTTAAATAACCATATTATGAAAATACAACAACACAATTGAGATTATCATGAAACAGCGAGCCAGAGCTTTTAATGGTGTTGAAATATTTTCAAAGCGTCCAGGAAGTGCGCTGGGCTTTGAAGCATATTTTATAAATGGTGGAATTTCAACTTCTGTGTCTTTTTCCCTGAGATTTACATTGGGAAAGAGACGTCGATAATTTTTTTTTAGGTAAATCATCTTCCCAGTACGAACACTTGAATAGTCCTTATTTAAATAATTAGGTCCCTAAAATTGTAAAGTGCACTAATAGCTGAATCCAGAGTTATTTCCCCTCCTCTGTTGAATGAGAGCCAGACCACGGCTGGACTGAGGGCTCGGAGGCGGCATCGACTATTGCAACTCTCTCCTCGCAGGCCTCCCAAACAAAACTATCCACAGACTACAATATGTCCAAAACAGTGCCGCCCGGATCCTCAACAGAACTCCTAAATCACAGCACATCACCCCAGTCCTCCACTCCCTTCACCGGCTTCCAATAAACCAACGGATCATCTTCAAGATACTCCTCCTGGTCTTCAAGGCAATAAACTACCGGTCCCACCTACCTGCAGGAGCTCCTCAACTCTAACCTCCTCACCGTGCCACGGACTAAGCTGACAACTATGAGGGATCGTGGCTTCTCGTTGCCGAGGCCACGTCTGTGGAACCAGCTCCCAGGAACGATCAGGGCCTCAGACTCACCTGCTGTTTTTAAATCTAATCTTAAAACTCACCTCTTCCTTTTAGCTTTCACCTAGGGTTTTATAATCACTATGATTTCATTGTATTTTTAGTCGCTTTTAACAACAGGAAGTCATTTCTCTATAATATGTATTTGTCCTATTTTGACACTTTTAATCATAGATGTTTCTTGTGTAAATTGTCTTAACGTTGTCTGTGATTGTTTTGCCCTTGTTGTGAAGCACCTTGAGATTTCACTGTATTTTAAAGTGTGCTACATAACTTAAATTCATTATTATTATTATTATTATTATTATTATTATTATTAATAAAGGAAACGCTATCCCGCCCTCCTCCGTATCCAGTTCTCTTTATACATCCATGATATTTTTGAAGTAGGCTAGTTAAAACACGGCTATGCTTACTCTTCTTAGCTTAGTCCCAGCAAGCTAGTTGATAACATATTTAAGAGAATTATATTTGATACAGATCAGAAAATGTATTTCTGTCAAGTATTTCGTGATCCTCAAAAACATTTTTTTCTATCAAAATGAATAAGACCAGTGTCCATTTTGGCAGAAACAGGGATACTATCAAAATGTACATTTTTCAAGAGGGTGAAAGGAGTATAGAGTTAAAGGTCCAGTGTGGAGGCTCTGATGAGCTGAGGAGATGGTAAGCAAATGAAGTCCCTCCCGTGTGCAAAGCGTGTTGGAGAGCTACGGTGGCCGACGCAGAAACGTGAATGGTCCTCTCTAGAGCTACATTTGTTGTAGGAGCAGCGTAGGTCATTTGGAACAGAGCCGGTGCGTATAGAGTCTGTCTGTGTACGTGGGAAGTGAGGGGTGAAGCAAGAGAGAGAGAGCGGCGGCAACGGAAGCGAATAACGTTATCGACTCCGGCCGGAAGCAGGAAAAGTTAACAGAGTTTGGTTTGTCCGTTCTGAGCTACGGCTACGGCGGACTCCATGGAAAGCAGACCCGGTCCCTATGTGGATATGAAGGGCTCATTCTAAGCTAATGAAAACACAATGATTCTTATTATCAGGTGATGATACACCAAAGAAAACATACTTATTAATATTATATTATATTTCTGCCAATAGATCCCCCTAATTGTTACACACTGTTCCTTTAATTCATAGTCATTTTGATACCCATTACAAAATATATTGGAATAAAAAAGCGAGTATTTGTTTTTAGATTTTTATAAGCTTAACCATTTTTACATCACAACGCTGAACGTGATTTCAAAATCACTGTGAGTCAGGAATCAGGTGTCACTGCACGCAATGCCACACCCACCTATATGACGTCATATCCACGTGACCTATTCTTCCTTATCAGATGCCTTCTCAGCGACGCATACGCATTGATTTCGGGTTATTTTGTGCGTTCCTCAAAAAGATATTCATTGCAAAGCTTAACTGTCCCAATGTTCCAGGTGTCCCAATTTAACAATACACCCTATAATTACTATACATGCAACAGTTTTCAAGGGTATAGCTGCCCGTGTGTTAAAACGTACTGCGTTCTTTATTACAGTAACTCACAAACTGAGTCAAATAGGTCAGGTGAATAAAACTGGACGTTTGCACTGTGAGACTGAATTCTTCTATCTCATTTATTTGCATCTAACTAGCGGTAAATTCCCTGACACTCAGGGGCATGTGAACAAAAAGCACATACCAGAATAAACAAAGAGGTGATAAAATTATCAAAAGGATGAACCAGGTCCTTAATCTGAGAGATATTGCAACCTTGGTTGAGTCTGAATAAGACGATGATAGCAGGCTGTGCCGTTCTGCTGAGGAAGGCCACAGTAGAAGTTGTTTTATAGCGAGAGTAGATCTATATACTGCGTACAGCTACATTTACTACAACTCCTGTACAGCCAGCCTCACAAACAATAGACCCACAGCCAAACTGATGTGGCTACCCGCAGTGTTGTCGTGGCAGGTTTACAGCAAATCATATATTTTCAAACACAAATCAATTATGTGGCGAACGTGTGGTTGTTTTCTGGCGAACAGCTGCTGCAGTAAACATCCTGCGTGTTCTGGTTTCTAACATGTTTGCTCGCATTCTGTTATTTTTACTTTGTGTTATTACAATACAGTAAAGTCAGTTTAATTATTTTAAAAATCCTGATTCAATAGGCTAATATAAAGGCCTGTTATCCGCCTCAAATGTTCTCAGAAGCAGTTTTATTTGATTGTTGAAAATTCCAGTTTGAAAAGCAGTTTGATGCTCACTGATCACATCCACTGCCGACACGCACGGGAGGAGAGTTTCACAAGATTGATCAGGATAAGACTCGTCAGAAAGGACTACAAATGTGAACACGTTAAGATCTCAAAAACTCATTAACAAAATGATCTATCTTCAGACGAGGGGCTTTAAAGTTAAAGAGGAACTGTGAACATTTAAGTCCTTTTTGGGGGGGGGTGTTTCGGGAGAGAGTTCATCAGGAAATAGTCCAGTTAAAATTAACTACATCTGACTCAAAGATCATCATGAAACTGACATTTAATCACTCTACGGAAAATTAATTTGTGGTTACAAAAAGTGACATTGGGAACGAGATGATACATCTCAACCGTTTCACCTTGGAGCGAGACAACACCCAACGACACTTTTCAGCACATTTTATCTGGTTTTGAATAAAAAATATTTCCTTATTTAATGAAACAATATTAGGGCTGTCATTCGATTAAAATATTTGATCACAATTAATTGCATGATTGTCAATGATTAATCACACATTTTTATCTGTTCAAGATGTACCTTAAAGGGAGATTTGTTAAGTATTTAATACTCTTATAAAATTAATTTGCGTTAACGTGTTATTATCGCGTCAACTTTGACAACACTGAACAATATACAAGATAATCAGACTGCTATTGAACAAACAAATTACCAAATTAAAATACAGAATGAAGGACGGGTTTAAAGCTTCCATTGGATCGATTACAGGGCGAGGGAAGTGACCAAACCCTGTGGGTACTACAAACAAACAAGCTGAAAGGTTAACTATAGAAGGAAAGGAAAGAAGCATGCTTCTCTAAACCTGCCAGCGCTGAAGAAGAGCTGATATACAGTTTATATATCAATGGCAGATGTGACAGGAGAATCATCTGGACGACAGGTTTCTGCAGCTGTGAGCGCTCCACAGAGAGGAATCAATCAGGGTCATAAATGAACAACAGACATTTGAAGAAAGGTCATTAAAATGTGGTTGTTGTAATAACATGATAACCTCTTTTCTTCTCTTATGTGGTGGTGTATCAGGACACATAATAAAAAATATAAAATGCCAAGATGAAACTGTTTTCATGATATTTTGATCTAAATGCACAACAATGCATACAGTTGAACAGTATATATATATATATATTAGGGGTGTAACGATTCATCTGCTACATCGATGTATCGATTTATAGTCCTACGATCCAACTACATCGATAGGTACTCGGCAAGTTGTCCTTCACGGGAGACGTATATTGATATAAAATCTATCTGAAGCGCAAAAATCGATTGTATCGATACTATGGATTTGCACCTTGTATTTAAGGATGACAAACGTTGTATGAAAGTGTTTTTTTAGCACTTTTATTAGTAATGAAATGTTAAACGTTACTCCGGTTCACTCTCCAGACACGCGCCAGCTTGCTGCCTCTCTGCTTCGCGAGTACGCATCCATGGCGTGCATGCAGACGAACGGCACACTGGACTCCTCACTCTGTCACCCGGTAGCAGCGTGGAGGGGGACGGGTCGGCAGAGCTTCAGGCGCTATCAATCAATCCACTTGGCGAGGGCGGCTTCACCCACAGATGCTTTCCCCCGTATGCAGACGTTTTTTCATTCGATCATATTGATTTCAAATCATTGAATCGTATCGTATCGTATCGTATCGTATCGTATCGTATCGTATCGTATCGCTCTAGATGAGCCAAATATCGTCCTTGAATCATATCGGAACCATGGAAATCGTATCATATCGTTACACCCCTAATATATATAGATATACACTTTGATATATATTATATATACCATGATATATATATATACATCATTTATGAAATGTGTTAAAAAATATAAATATATATATATTTTTTATTTTTTAAACACATTTCATAAATGATGCACTGGCCAGTCGTCCACTACAGCACTAACTGACCTCCAACTGTACATACAGCACTTTAACTATAGGCTGGTTTACATTTCTGCATCGAATCGACGCCCTACAAGTAGCTCAACTGCAGCGAATCAAATCGAAAATACAGAAAATTAAGAAACACATTCACCAATTTGAAAACACACATACACAGCATAAAGAAAATGCACTGCAAATACAGAAAACCCTCCAGTTGGTACAGAACAAAACAGAACTGAGTTACAACACAAAGGGAGTTTCCAGGGGACACCAACGCCTGGTGTTCACGATATGCTGTTGGAAATTAAGCAAACAATGTTGATTTTAGTTTTAACATTCTGATTGCAAGATTTGTTATATCATTCTATTTATTTTACCTATTTCTAACCAGGATGTCTCTTGAAATACCTCTTTTACAAGAGCGACCTGGCCAACATGGCAGTTCGATATGGATCAGTTATACAGAAATTGGATTAATCTTTTATTAATCACTAAAGTCAGTTTTACTGTTCTGCGGACATTTCTGTTGTACCAGAGTTCTGTTTTGTTCTGTACGTCTTGCAGCATTTCTTTTTTTTCTTTCTTATTTCTTCATGCATTGTAAAATAATTAAATGTGTTTCTTAATTTGCTTGTATTTCATTTATTTACAGTTTCCCCGGTGATGACTAAGTAGTGATGGTGTTTTTATTTGTTTGCTTATCTGATAAAAAGAAAAAAAAACACACACGACTGATGAAGCAGATTAGATTAAATTTTTAATAAATAATACCTAAGGATGCTTTTTTTTTTACCTTGATTGTTGCTTATTTCATTATGTATATTTAATGTGATACAGAACTCTCTCTGTGATTGTAAAGGAGGCTGTCTGCGCTGCAACAACTGACAATTTATTTCAGTCAACTGAAGTCTTAAATATCAATTTATTTTATTATGCTTTTTCATTTTTGTTGAGATGTTTCTCATTATTCTAATGCATAACAAATCTATTTATTTATTATATATATATGGTTGTCGGTTGACTGAAGGTATCTATAGTCTACTGTAACTCACCACAACACAGTTACTCTTTACTACCATGTGATCTGTTATTGCCCCGTGGTACATTTTAGGCCTACAATTTAGGATTGTTTTTATTACCGACTGGTCCGTTTATCCTTTTTTTTCAATTGACAGATTAATCGTTTAGTCTATTAAATGTGTGTAAATGAATGGAAAATGCCCGTCACAGGTTCCCAGGAGCTCAAATCCTTGGTTTTGTCTGACCAAAATATCTAATCCAAATGTATTCAATTTACAGTGCCCTAAAAAGGTTTCATTTTCTGTCTGCTGATTTATATATGAATAGTTTCACTTGCATAATTCTGACAAAATATATCGTAAACAGTGTATAATTGGAGGCTTGCTTTACTCAGCCCTACTGTATGTCATGCTGCACGGACTGTAGGTCATGAATATTATGCACATGTAGTCATATTTGCTGTTAATGTTCCAAGCTGCCATTTGATGATTTATGAAGCTTATGGCCAATCAGAAGTCTGCTCTTTATAAATCATCTGCCGGATCCACCACACACTAAGTATATGCATACATACTGTATACAGAAGTGCACATACTGATGGCACATGCACATGCACTGGCGGTTCTAACTCATCACTCCTTGACACCACAAACATGACACAAACACATCAGAGATCGTCACCAACCTCCAGACACACGAGTGTGAAAATGACAGACTGGATCAATACTTTGTTTAGCTTGAGGAGCAGCTGTTGGCGGGGAACTGAGATCACAAGAGCTCGGTTTCAACGGCCACGCCAGCAGCTGCACCGAGACGCTCGATGCTGGGGAGGAGACCTGAGTTGGGCGGACGCCTCGTGCGGCGAAAAAGCTCCCATCTGCTCCCCCAAAGTCTTGGATCGTTCTTCAGCATCAGACCAATTTTTGAAAAGTTGCCCGTGTGCTCGCGACCTAAGTGTGCGCGGATCAGCCACAGATCAGCTCGGAGTATTAAAACTGTCTGGACGGGTCGTGGTGCTGGTGATATGTGAATAGACACATAGTGGAGGACTGAAACCCTTCTTCTGTTTTCTGTTAAACTCATGGCAGCTTAATCACTTTCAACTCATATGATTCTGATATGAATGCATCACATCAGATTAGGTAGAAGGAAGTAGACGTGCTGATTAGGAAAAGATGTGAGAGGAGGAAAAGTGCGGAGCCGCCTGTGAGGTTGGGGAAAAAGAGTTTGCCTCAGAGTCCTCTGTCATTTATGCTTGGAGGGAAAAAAAAGGAAAAAATCACACACAGGGCCCCTGTCTCATTTCTATGGCAACCTGAAGGCTATTATCGTACCTTGCCATTCATCATGAAAGGACTTCAGTTGACGGGGAGCGAGACGGGGTGGGGAGAGGGGAGGACAGTGCGCTGCATTTTCCCGGCTCACAGCTGGGAAACAGACGGAAAAAGGAATGAATGAGTGAAAGAAAAACGTAGAGCAGGAAAGTCCATTGACACTTACAGTAACAACAGTTTATTAATGTGACCACAGGCGACTGCATGTTAAAACATACAGTAGGTGTTAAAAGCAAGTGCAGTATTTCCTATGGTTAGTGCTCTTAGTTCATGTGTGATTGACAGTTATTGGGAAGTAAAACAGCGGTGCGTCCTGCTGAGGAAGACTGTCGACTTCGACTGTATAGAGACTTTTTAGTCAAATCTTTTGCGCTCCACTCGAGAACATTATCTGGGAATGAGCTTATGTTTATGTAAATAACTGTGCCCTACAGCTACAGATGTACAGTACAATATAATAGATGTGCATATTTAAGTCAAACAGGCTTCATTTGTGAAACAATATTCCAAAAATCCTCGTCTTACAGTTCACAGAGTTAACAGTTGTTCCTGTTACCATTTTGTTAAATTAGTACAATGTCTAAAGACTAAAATATTAACGAAAAACATCCACTAATTATCAAAGCAGCTTGTTTAATACCTCTAAGATCATCTGGCTGTTATTGCACGACTGACTACAGTGTGAGAGAGTTGAATGTCTTTCTGATACGCAGCCTCAACTTCAACTGTTAGTGAATCTGTTCATGAGATACAAGAACATGAACCATAACCTGCTTAAAGAGGGGGAAAAAAAACATTTTTGGATAACAGCAAAAAGTAGAGAAGGGAAATCTTTATCAGTTTTTTTTTTGTTTTCCATTTTCCAGTCTGAATGAAATAACTGAATGAATAGATGATACACCAACCGGTTTGGTTTGGCAAATGTGCCTTCAACTAGGGCTGTAACTAACGATTATTTTCTTGATTAATTGATTAGTTGCTTGGTCTATAAAATGTCAGAAAATTGTGAAGAAAAGCACAAGATGACATCAACAAATGTCTTGTTTTGTCCACAACTCAAAGATATTCAGTTTGCTGTCATAGAGGAGTAAAGAAACTAGAACATATTCACATTTAAGACGCTGTAATCAGAGAATTTTGACTTTTTTTCTTTAAGAAATTACTCAAACTGATTACAAAAATAGTTGGCCATTAATTTAATAGTCTGCAACTAATCCATTAATTTATTAATCATTGCAGTTCTACTCTAGTCAACTTGGTCAAAAGTTTTTTGCACTGAACAACAAGCAAAATATTTCAGATTTTCTCCAAAAAATTGTTTAAGTCGCTTAAATCTGACGCCGAGCTTTAAGATAGTCTGAATTGGCTAAACCCTAAATGTAGATTAATATTGTATGTTTGTGTTAATATCATCCTTAATTCATTTTGGGGGAACAAACTGCCATGTACGGTAATTTATCAACGAAAATGTGTGACATAAATATGGCTTTAAGATTCGGTTGGATGGAGGAAAGTATGCTGAAATGCTGCCTCATCAGCTTCTGTACGTACATACTGACAAAACTCCTATAGACCAAAACACGGTAAATAGTGCTAATGACACAAAGTGAAATAAGTCTAAGTGCACACAACAAATAGCCCACCTGGCATGACGCTGATTGCATGTTATGTAAAAGCAACTCTTGATGATTCAGTAAGTTGTGGGTGAAATGAAATCCATTTCAGTGCAGGCAGTACTAAGGCTGCTGTTGCTAACTGTGTGAGAAGAGTGAGCGGGGTTAGTGTGACAGTGCATTAGCAGCCAGAGTCCATTCTCCGAGTCCCCAGAGAGACCAGAGCGGGCATATTAACATTCTCCTCAGAAGGGCCACAGGATCTGCCTTCAATGCCGTCTGAATCCAAACAAAAGACGGTGTGTGTGTGTGTGTGTGTGTGTGTGTGTGTGTGTGTGTGGGACAGACAGGCTGGGGGTGTGTGTAACTGTGTGTAAGACGAGGAGAAAAAAAGCAGGGAGAAGGAACGAGGGAAAAAGGGCTACAGTAGGAGGAGCAGTACGTACGTATGTACCGCTGGCTGATGTGTATACATTTATACATTTACACCTCAATAATTTATCCTGCAAAAAACCTGTCACCGTCGTTGTGTGAAAACTTTGTCTGTCAAAACAATTATCGTTCTTTTTCCCCTCGTTTTTCCACTTTTGTGACGAAGAAGTTTGAAGAGTTTTAAAGACCCAACAGCTGTTGAATCATTCATCCAATGTAATAATTAATAACATTAATAGGAGTTACATTTGGTGACGTTCTCGCCCAACAGCGGTTGTATGATAGCTCACTTTTATTTCAGTTTCATGGTGATCAACCACTCTGACTCTGTTAAGGTTTAGTAAGTATTGCTTTATGAGAAATGGGATTAGTTGCCATGCAAAGTGTAACCAGGAATTCACGAGCAAACTCCTCTTACTTCCTCACTCATATACCGATTCTATTTATATTTATGCACATCTGTTTATGTGACGTTCCCCTTGAAGACCAAACCGAGCTCATGTATTGGTTACATGCGAGCCGTAATATGTGAGAGGTCCTTCTTAAATGTGATTATACAGTAGATACCAGCGCTGGTGCCCGGCCGCATCACTGTCATACCCGGTAGCAACTGTAGACAACTGATTTCCTATATGCATAACTCAAACATCTGGCCTTCATCACCGAGTGCCTGAAATCTTTCTACATTCCACGTGCAAACTGCACCATGTCATGCAATCTTCAGTATGTCTACTCTGCTGCCGTGAAGATAAATCACTACACTCTTATTCTCTTGTTCGTGACAATATAACAGCAACGCAGCACGTCAACAGTTTCAGCAAGATCGCAACTACAATTTGATAATTAAAGGCTTGCTGTACTGAACTTATCAGATATAATTTATTCCTCCATGTTTTACCTGCTCTGACTTTATTATCCCCAAGGAGAAACTCATATGTCGTGGGCATGAAAGGAAACAAACATGTTTTAACATTACATGAGAGTCACACTGACATCAGAGATATAGTCTAACATCAACATGCTAACATGGTGAGGTTTGGCAAAAAATAATGTTTACCATGTTCACCATTAGGGTTGTAACGATTCATCTACTACATCGATGTATCGATTTATATTTCTACGATCCAACTACATCGATAGGTACTCAGCACCTTGTCCTTCACGGGAGACGTATATCGATATAAAATCGATTTGAAACGCAAAAATCAATTGTATCGATATTAAGTATTTGCACCTTGTATTTAAGAACGACAAACGTTATATGAAAGTGTTTTTAGCACTTTTATTAGTAAAGAAATGTTAAACGTTAAACTCTGGACGAGGCAAATTATCACGGGAGTAAAGTAAAAAACAAAACAGAAATTCAACTAACGTTAGTCTAACGTAGTTTTAAAATGTTTTTCCAGATGTTTTCATGTATGAAAAGACCCCAAATGAACACTGTAGGTGGACTACTTGATTACTATAAGCAGATATAAACAGCGTTTGTAGAGGAATGATTCTGTCCCAAGCTGTTTGATCACTATCAGTGGTTGATCTCTGTATTATTGCTCTACCGTTTATATTGAAAATGAGGACAGAAGCAGCAGGTTAAACCACTGTTCATTTAACTTGAATAGAAGTTGGTTTATTTTATTTTGTGTTAAATATTGCACTGCCTTGTATCTTGTGAACTGAATCAGCAGGTCCTGAAGTTGCACTTTTTATTATTTTCAAATAAAAGCTGTATGTATTTGCCATTAATCAATGTTTACTTGTTTATATCCATAATTAATTTATCCCGATTCCCTTACAAGAAAAACTTTGAGTAATCCTGACCTGCTCTGTCCAGTATCAGATATTTATTTCACATCACACTGATTAAAATTTTGGCAAAATAATTTCTGTATCGATTTCAAATCATTGAATCGTATTGTATCGTATCGTATCGTATCGTATCGTATCGCTCTAGATGAGGCAATATCGTCCTTGAATCGTATCGGAACCATGGAAATCGTATCGTGTTGCATCGTTGTAAAAACGTATCGTTACACCCCTATTCACCATCTCAGCTAAGCATGTTAGCATGCAGATATTTGCTGATTAGCACTAAACACAAAGTACAGCTGAGGCTGATGGGAATGTCATGACTTAAAAAAGTTAAGGGAACACCAAAAGGATATAAATGTCTGCACCAAATTTCAATTCATTCAGTAGTTGTTGAGACATTCACCACAAAGCCACCAATGTCAGCCTGATGGTGACGCTAGAGGTCATAAGGGTACATCATCTGGAGACCATGAAGGTGTGTATAAAAGTCCATCTAATAGATGAGGAGAGTTTCACTGGATAAGTGAAAAAAATTACCTGCTGGTGGCGTTAGGTGAAAAGTTAGGGCAACACCAAAGACGTTAGGATTCATCCTCTGGGCACCGTGGAGATCTGTGAAAAAAGTTCATCAAAAAATTGCTGAGATATTTCAGTCTGGACCGAAGTAGGCGGATCAACCAACAAAAAGACATTGTCATTCCTAAAAAAAAAAAGGTGATGTTAAAATAAAGGCACCGCAAATAGATCTTTTGGTGTTTTCCAAACATGTTGCCTTTATCTCTGCCCATTTAGACATATCTAAACAAAATACAGTACAATGCAATCAAAGGTTAACGCCTGTGAATATTAAAATGTTCATTTTGGTTGACTGTGACTGATTTGTTGTGTTGCTGTATTTGACTGCTATTTGTTAACTCTTCTATTAGTCAAACAGCATCTGTCTTACCATCATGTGCTTTATTGTTACGCGTTCTGCCTCAATTGTTTGTCCTCGAAAAGAAAAATGTCCAACATAATTTAACTTGTCAGTAAAGTATAACTGTTTATCATCTGTTAATAATGACAAATACTTGCTGATGGTAGTATAGAATAAGGGTTTAAACTGAACTTTTATAGGAAGTCAATCGATTAAAATATTTAATCGTGATTAATCGCATAATTAAACGCACATTTTTTATCTGTTCAAAATGTACCTTAAAGGGAGATTTGTCATTTATTTAATACTCTTATCAACATAGGAGTGGGCAAATAGGCTTTATGCAAATGTATGTATATATTTATTATTTGGAAATATTAACAACACATAACAATGACAAATATTGTCCAGAAACCCTCACAGGTACTGCATTTAACATAAAACAATATGCTCAAATCATAACATGGCAAACTGCAGCCCAACAGGCAACAACAGCTGTCAGTGTGTCAGTGTGCTGACTTGACTATGACTTGCCCCAAACTGCATGTGATTATCATAAAGTGGGCATGTCTGTAAAGGGGAGACTCGTGGGTACCCAGAGAACCCATTTACATTCACATATCTGGAGGTCATAGTTCAAGGGACCCCTTTGAAAATGGCCATGACAGTTTTTTGACGGTTTGGAGCGTTATTTAGCCTCAACGTGACTAAACGAATTTGCATTAATGCGTTTTTATCGCGTTAACTTTGACAGTCCTAATAGGAAGCATATCAATGATTAATCAGCATTTCATTAGTTAGGAGCGTGTAAGTTTGAAGACTGACTGCTTCTACGGCGAGATTTCAGGCAAAACATTTACGTATATACATCAATCAGCCATAACATTAAGACCACTGACAGGTGAAGGGAATAACATTGATTATCTCGTTACCATGGCACCTGGCAGTGGGGAGGTGAATTAGACATCAGGTGAACATTTTCAACTTTGTGTTGGAAGCAGAAAAAATGGTCCAGCGTAAGGATGTGAGCGACTTTGACAAAGGCCAGATAGTGCTGGCTAGACGACTGGGTCAGAGCATCTCCAGAACTGCAGCTCTTGTGGGATGTTCCCAGTCTGCAGTGGTCAGGATCTACCAAAAGTGGTCCAAGGAAGGAAAACCGGTGAACCGGCGACAGGGTCAGACCCGAGGCTCATTGATGCACGTGGGGAGCGAAGGCTGGCCCGTGTTGTCCGATCCAATAGAAGAGCTACTGGAGCTCAAACTGCTGAAAAAGTTAATGCTGGTTCCGATAGAAAGGTGTCAGAACACACAGTGAGGAGCAGTTTGTTGCGTACGGGGCTGCAGACCGGTCAGGGTGCCCGTGCTGACCTAATGTTATGGCTGATCGGTGTATATTTTAGGCATGTAGTTGATACTAATATCAGGAATGACTTAAATTCTGGCCATTTTTTTCTCTTTTCACTTGAACCACATCACGTTCATACTAAATATGACGACGATTTGCACAGCTATGATTGAAGAGCTCTGTGGTTGACTCAGCTGGTGGGACAGAGGACCATGACCTGAAAACGTCAGATAAAAGCTGACAACGGTTTAACCCCGGAACAGGGCGTCCTCCGGCATATACACAGTGCATGTATGTCCAGAGATAGAAGTAACACTGGCAACATCAGATGTAGGGATGTATTCTTCAGGGACAGTTTGTTTTCTTCGTACTCTTTATGATTTCATTAGTATTATATAGTCTGTTCTTGGCAGAGTGTCTGAGAGGATCGAAGACCTTCTGAACTCGCTGCTGTAGCGCTCTGGCCTCCGCCTACTCGCATCCACTTGTTTTTCAACCAAAGCACAGCTCAATACATTAATACAGTACCATTCCCATACTGTACGCTGAAATTTGTACTCTTATATTAATATGTTTGTACAGTATGTCACCCATAATCTGATTCTGTTGGCAAAAGTATGAAGCACCGTGTAGTAGGGGTGGGCGATATAACGGATATACTCGATGTATTGCAGCTTGTTCTACGTGGGATGTAATAAATGACTACATCGCGAACATCAAGTACAAATATTAATTATCACGTAATTTTTTTAAGCTGCTCTCTCCCGCTCACAGACACACACTCCCCTGGGCGAGTGTGTGTGGCGTATGAGCATGGATGTGCGTATAGGGCGTGTGTTTTTGTATCTAAAGGGAAGCAGGGAAGAAAAAAGAGCCTGGAAAGAGTGAAAGAAGTGAAGCGCTAAAGCGAGTTTATACGTGTTGATGAGGTCAGAAAAGATGATAGAAGACGCCGGCCTCCACTTTGAAAAGCACGGTCAAACTATCCCCCACGTTGTTTTGCGGTGTATTTACTAGACATTACGGTAAGAGCGTGTAAGAACGGGCTTCAAAATAATAAATAATTATAATAAATAAATAACAAATAAGTCAGTCAGTCTATCAACAATAAATAAAGAAATAAAACAAAATTAATAAATATTAAATAATAAATTAAATTTATAATAATTAAATAAACCACCTGCAAACTGTATTTCAGAGAAAAAAATAATTTAAATTGTGAATAATTAGTCAAAACAAGAATACATTTCCAAAGACTTCAATACGATAGTACACCACCTCAGAGAGTTCAGATTAGTTTACTAGAATGATCACGCTGGTATGATCATAAAGGGTTAAATCAAACAGTTATTTTAGAGAAAATATGAAAACATCGAGATAGACAGTATATTGTATATCACAATATAGCCTAAAAATATCAAAATATTATTTATGAGCCATACATGAGTACATCTGGAATGTAGACATTTATGAATAATTCAAGGCGCTGTTTGGAAAATGATTTATCTATACGATCTAATAATGTTCAGTACATGTTCTGTGTAAATGGTGTTTGGAGGAAATGTGTGATTTTCAGTCATTTTATAATCTGCTCTGTGCACATATGGTCAAACAGCACAGTTGCACCAAAAGCCCTCCCTCTTCCTCTCCCTCTCTAAGACACAAAGATAGCATATATACAGTATGTGCTCATGTTCTCAGAGCACTGGGCTCCATAAACAGAAACGCCTGAAGAATCAGTGATAGATTTCAATGCATATTTTCCTTTAAAAAAACAACAATCATAACTTGCAAAAAAAAAGATTGGTAAATTAGTAATATAACTAGGCCTGCAACTAACGATTATCAATAAAAATTTGATCAGAGTTGCCCAAAGATGACGTCCTCAAATGTCTTGTTTTGTCCAAAACTCAAAGATATTCAGTTTACTGTCATTGAGGAGTAAAGAAACCAGAACATATTCACATTTAAGAAGCTGGAATCAGAGAATTTTTACTTTTTTTTTCTTAAAAACATACTTGAACTGATTAATCGTTTATCAAAATAGTCGGCGATTAAGTTAATAGTTGACAACTAATCAATTTGGATAGGTTGTGGTTGGCTAGTGCTTTGTGTAATTGTGTTGGTCACCATGAGTTATATAGTTCAGATTACAGTAAGGGGACAGTTACGGTAAGGTTTTGGTCATTCATACACAGTCTGCATTTAAATATATCTTACCAATGACATTTATTTTTGTACTAATAAGTATTGTGATGAGAGCGCCTCCACTGTGTGACCATTCAGGTATAAAGCACACCTAAAAGTTCCAGGTGTGTCTGCCTCTGTGCAGCGAGAAAAGTCGTCCATTAGCTGCCAAAGTGTGGTGAAGATAAAGCTACGAAAAGGCAGGATTGGCACAGAACGAAACCACAGTGGCAGGAGAGAGAGAGAGAGAGAGAGGCGCTGGCAAACACTAGAGGCTGGGTTCGACGATTTGGTTTTGAGTGCAGCAGAGGCGGGCAGACCTGCAGCACAAGCAGTAACAAGATGGCGGCGGTCTGCAGCAGAGAGTGTAGCAAGCTCTGTCCAGGGAGAAAAGGGAGACAGAGAAGCCGTGAGCGTTAACATGCTCAGGGCACGTAGGTGCCAAGTATAACAGTGATTTGGAACCAGTCCCGTTCACGGGCTTGGGCGGGCAGAGCGGCGCCTACACCCACAAGAGCACCTTTAGGTGAAGGGGGCGCGAGAACAATGGAATGGCTGCCTCCCAGACAGAGCTGCCGTACTGCAGTGATAAGGGAACAGGAAGGAGGGGGATGGAGGGGTGGGGGGGCGGCACAGGAGGTAGACACACCTGCTGCTGCTGCTGCTGCCGCTGGAGCAACAGCAGCTACTGTAACGAGCAGCAGACAGAAAAAGACCAGAGCTGGATTGAAATGTGTGAGTGTATCCTCTCATCCAGCGATCAGAGGGCATCTCAGGACTCCGAGAGTGAGATCACAGCGCAGGGGAAGGGCTGGAAACGACAGATGAGCGAGGACATAAAGCTGACAAAACCATACTCGCTGACATATGCTGTACACTCACAGAACAGATGTGTTTATTCATGCATTTAGACATGAAACATAATAAAAAGCTGCATGCTTAAATGTTGAGGCTCCCAGTGTATGCAGTAGAAAATCACTGATGTGTGATTTACAGTCTCTTCATTTAGCGCATTCAAACGTATTTAGTTCATGTTATCTGACGTGTTTCGTTTTCTGATCAAATTTTGAACAGATTTACAAAAGCTATCGTGAGACGTCACTAAACCTGTTTTTAATTAAATGAAGCCTGGTTAAACTACGTCGCAGCGACCTCACATTACCTCATTACTTGGTGAGTTCACAACCGGCCGACAGCAATAAAGAACTGTACATACTGTACACTGCTCAGCTCTAAAGAACATTTACTGAACTGTCCTTCAGAAAATGGAAGTATAACATCCGCTTGCTTAATGTCAGTCAAATGATTATTGTATTAAGACTTTGTTTCCATGTTAATCAATATCCGTCACTGCAGGTCCAGCTGTGAGCTCTATATACCTGCCTTTACAGAGTAGTAATACTGTAAAACACTGAGCAAGTTGTCAGTGAGAGACACTGAAGGATCTACAGTCCTCTAAACGGTCGGCCATTTTACAAGTTGGAAAAGAATCGAGCAGAGGCCGGGGGGCAAGGCTGTGGTGGGAGGTCTTAATAATGTGGCGTGTGCACGTACTGTACACACACACACACACACACGTACACACACAGTGATGGAAGTACAGTGTGAGTGCTGCACACAAGGAAGTTAGCTGCTTTCAATTTCCTCACAATCATTACTTTTTTTTTTTTGTTCAGAGCAGAGGATGACATTTCAAAACCCAAACAGAAATCTACAAATATCCAGTATGTTTCTTTTCCTCTTCCTCACTGTCTGTCTGGATTTACTCTTCCTCTGCATGTTTTAGCTGAACAAGGCAAACACTGACACCATGACCTACTGACGCAGACCTGCTGCTCCACGTAGGAAACCCCGCTGAACTCAGACGACATCACATCACATTTTCATTTTACCACCAAATACCTGAATGCAAAAAATGAGAAGTGTTGAGATAATTAGGGATGCACCGATACCGATACCGGATCGGATGTCAGGCTGATGCTGACTCAAATAGATGGATCGGATATCGGTGACAATGGGGCCGATCTATTCAGTTCAATTTTATGTTGATATACTATATACATTATATACTGGAATTCGAATTCTTGTTGACCAATTTGTTGCTACATTAAAAATTAAAAATTACGTTGAATTGAAATTTCTGAATTGAAGTTGCTGGTGTACAATTTTTTATTTTAACAATAAATAACAATAAAATAAATGAATATGCATGTAATTAATCATTACATTTTGTTTTATAAAGTTAGGAAAGCGATGTTTGAGTCAAGCCTGTTGTTGTCTTACACATAAATGAACGATCCCAGTCACTTCCACACAGTGAGGCAAACAGCATATTAATTTAACACTGGTATCGGATCTGGTACTCGGTATCGGACGATACCCAAATCCCGGATATCGCTATTTGTATCGGGACGGAAAAAGTCGAATCGGTGCATCCTTAGAGATAATGTACTTCAGACAATAAATGCCTTTTCTAACTGATTCAATCTAAGATGCATATCTCAAAAAGATTGAATAACACGATATGCACACCAAACCCCTACAGCTAAAACATGTCAATATGCACATGATAACATGGAGCTGGAGACCTCAGCAGTGAAGTATATCCGACCATGGCAATGAAAGGTCAGACATCCTGTAGAAATCAGTCAGATTCTCCTGTGCAGAGTAGGTTTCTGTCCTCTTGTTTAGAGATGATTTGCTTGTTTACTGTTGTAATAAAAAATGTCTATAACCTGCATTACATGCTGCTGGAGTCATTCTGAGGCAGCCTTGCTTACAGCTGCATTCTCACATAGTAAACTGAAACCAGGCCGGGGAGCGAAACTCACAATAAGATATGAAGTGCGTGACAATGCGAATGAGTTGCACATTTACAGAAGTCAATGCTCATTAGGAGTGTTTGACCACACAGTAAAAATACCTATTTAATGAATCTCTACATTCCTCGAGCATGTCGGGATCGTACCAAATATGGCAGCTGTTTCTTCAACCGTTCATCTGACACGGCTAAAAATGCCTTCGAATCAAAGCCGAAAATAGAATCAGAGCTCAAAGCTACCTGTCCTTCAAACACACGATCGCTGCATCACATCCCATCCAAACTAATGAAAGAATGAGGACAAAACATCAAACAGTATCACTGTTCAAATGCTGCAGAAAGACTGAGAGCGACTTCAGAGTGGCTGAAGAAGAAGAAGAAGAAGAAGAAGAGGAAGAAGAAGAAGAAGAAGAGGAAGGAGACATGTAAAGGGTTACATACTGTAGGTGTGGACGAAGGGAGGGGAAAGCTGGAAATGAAGCTGTTACTGTGATCACAGATCACCGACCAATTATAGAAACAGGCGTTTGCCTCCAGACACATTTCAACACACTGAATGCTAGTTTTAGGAGAACTGTGAGCACCGAGACGACAGTCCTTAGCATGATACACACAGCAGCTGAAGACCTGAAGTGGCCCCACGCAGTACAGTACTGCATCAAAAACCTCCCATGACATCCATTAAAACGCACCATAACAGCTTTTTTTACTGTAATTTTGCATCGCGCCACAATCCCGCTTTCATCCACACTTTAATGACTTGGCGCCCATGGGGGGTGGCACCCTGCTGCACACATGCACAAGCATCCTACACGTCTCACTCAGCCATGCATTGAGTTTCCCTATTAAGTATCTTCCATTCACGCGTGACAAAGGCGCACACACGGATAGGTGCACCAGGTATAGAAAAAAAGAAAGACGATCATTTTCATGAGGTCAAACACAAGTGTACCGAGCTTTCAGTGTCACGCCCTCACCAGTACTTTGTGCTGCTCTCAAGATAAGGCACGAGGAGCCCGTAGGAAACAGGAAGAGTCAAGATGAATTTGTGTCTTTTGTCTGTTATATAATATATAACAAAGTAAAGCACTGAATCCCATTATATTCAACGGGTGATTTGCACTTTGCAGCCCAAGTGATATTATATGTGCTGCATATAAATGAGTACATGTTCACTGATATATTGTCAGTGTATGACTGTGTGTCTGTACACACAGTACAGTCTGTTTCTACAGACTGAGTGAGGTCCTTGTGCTGTTAGCATGTGTAACATTAGTCACTGTGGGTGTAACCTTAGTCACAAATTCCTCATTCATTCATTGTACCTGCCCAAAAAGAACGAGGCTAGTGTAAATGTGACAGCGTTTCGCCGTATCACCCCACCTTGTCTGGACATCCCTCCATCCCAGTCACATGTCCTTCATACCCACATTCCTCTATCCATCTCCCCCTCTCCCCCCCGCCCGACGCCACACACGCTGTGCCTGCCTCTGGGTCTAAACCCCTTCATATCCTGAAAGAAACCCAATGTTCTTCCTTTTCGTTCCCCTCTATCTCTTATTTTTCGCTGCGTGGGTGGATCATATGAACATTCCCTGTCACCGTGCCTAGCTTAAAAAACCCGTCCCTTCTTCGCTGCGCTTTGTGTCTTTCCGCCATGTTAGTCTTTTCCTTTTTTTTTTTTTGTTTTAGGTTACAGAGATGTGTGAGTGCCCCTCGCAGCTCCCAAGAACCCAACCCGTGCACATCACAGCAAAACGTCACAAGTTAGGGTCTCAGGGAATGAGAGAGGTACAGATTGCTTTTTTTTTTTTTTGTCTGGCCTTTCCTGTGCGACACACAGTTGATCATCTGCTGCACGAGCGCCGTGGCTGAGACTGGAGCAGACAATGGCAGCTTCCTCTCTCGCTGGCTTTGTGCTGTGCTGTTTCCTAAGTCTCAGTTTTTGCCACTAAGTCCAGTCTGGTCTTGGTTAGTCGGGGTTCAGCATGCACCCCCGGCACATGCATTAGTTCATCCATGACACTTTAATACTCTATAAAACAATAAGTATCATGGTATTCTGCACACGAGTCAAATACCGATACACGCCGTAAATCACAAGCACGTCACACATAATCACACACTCATATCATATCATCTTATTGCAAGTGAAACACACACGTTCTGTAGTCCCCACTGAATGGCCATACACACCCAGATAGACAGCATTTTATTATCACATGACGTTCATAAGAATGGCTCTGCCTCAGCATATTTTGGCCTCCCTGTCGCTGCCAAAGCCGGGCTCAGCCAGATCACGGTATGATAATCGATGGCACAACATCTTTGATTCTTCACTTAAAATGCCAAAATGCTGCACCGTGCACACGCGCAGCCGTACCAGTGTGACGACAAGGAGAGCAGCAGAGACAGAAAACGGACTGCCAGATAAAAAAAAATACCCCCTCATCACTAGAAAAAAAGCCAAAGCTCCTTACAACTTACATTCTCCCTATGAGATATCCCATCTCCAGACACGGCAGGCTTATCAGTCCTCTGAGACCGCACCTGTCAATCACGCGGCTCTGGCTGTATGGAGGGAAAAGCTCATTCGTCAGGTAGACAGAATGAGATCTGACTGCCCGCGAGATGAAGAGGAGGAGGAAATGGGAGGTTGGGGAAGGGCGATGAGAAGAGATGCAAGGAAGGAGAGAAGGAAACTCACCCAGCTGACCGTGGTGGCAGAGGCTGCCGCAGTCCTCGCTGTATGTCTGCGCCGGTCAGCCTAGCAGAGGAACAGAGGAGGGGAGGATGTGGCCAGACAGAATGGAAAGAGAGAGAGATCTGTGAGAAAAAAAAGAAAGAAAGAACGCTGGAGAGAGAAGTAGAGGAAGAGATTTTAGTGCTGCTAGCTCAGGCTTTGTTGAATGGATCATTCGGACTAGCACATGAGGCTGCTGTAGCAGATTGCTGCTGTCTAGCCGTCTGCTGCTCAGACATGCAAGACTGTACCATGTGCAGCCAGAGAGAGAGAGAGAGAGAGAGGGAGAGAGAGAGAGAGATATGGAGAGAGAGATGGAAGGGAGGGCAGGAGTGAGGTTAAAGGGTTAAAGTAGGTGAACAAGAAATATAGCAAAGATGGGTTTAAATAGAAAAGCAATAGGCATGACTGACACTGCGGTAAATTTAGAAACTACGGAGGAAAAGAAGACATAAAGCAACAACGTAAGGAATAAAAGCAAAATCTATTCTTTAAATGCCTTTACAGAATAAGAATGCAAGAAGATGAGACGATGCATTGCTGCGTGCACCGGTAGAAAAATGGCATGCACGAGGGAAAAAGGAGCAGATCAATGGGCCTGCACCGCTACATGCTTACTAGTGCAGGAGAGCAGGCAAGAATGACAAATGAGGAACAGAATGAGAAAAAAAAGGCAGGAAGGAAAGAGTCGAACAAAAGCAGTATTAATGTAAGGTGAGTTAAGGTAAGATAGATTACTTAAATAAATGCACCGCACTCAGACACACATGCATGCAACATACAATCCAACAAAGTAGACATGTGCCCACAATCTCAGCCAGTTTTCCATCTAAATCACAGCTTTACATCAGATTTAAAAACAAAAAAACAAACGGAAGTTCTTGTTATCATCTGAGCTTTTGCTGTTATGTTTAAAAGCTATGGAAATAAGCTCAGACACAGAGCGCCAAAACAGCCACAGTATAGTGAATAATAGGAAAAAATGTGTAACGCCTGTTGCTGTAGTGCCTCTGCCCGCTGCTACTCACCCCTCTCTTTCTCCATGTGACACTACTACCCATCTCTTTCTTCCCCTGTCTGTCTGTCGGTCTGTCTGTCTGTCTGTCTGGCTCCATCTGTCTCACATTTTCTTTCTGCTCTTGCTCGGCGCTTTAGTCTCGCTATATCACACCTCTCTGTCTGTGTCTCTGTATTTTCTTTCCCTCCTCTGCCTCGCATGCTTCATGGATTGCAGGCTCAAGTCCCCAGGGCAGAGAAACTGTAGAGCCTCTGCCTGCCCCTCTGTCTGCTACATACGGCATCGAAACAGCAGCAGCAGAGCGGGGAAAAGAGAAATAAATATCATCCATTCATTTCCTCCCACAGCTGAAATCACTTAGACTCTAAAGGCCTGCTATACGCAGGGAAGGAGCGATAAGGAAAGGTAGAGAGGGAGGGAGAAAGTGGTAAAGAGAACAAGAGCGTACAGTCGCAGAGGACAGAAAGAAAGAAAGAAGGCAAAGATAGGCAATCACATTATTTATCTTACAATGTCTCTTTTCAAGCTCCTTTTCATTAAAGAGAAAAAAAAAATTCCAGTCGGCAAGTCCGGTATTCTGTTCCTGTCTCTTTCTCCCTCTGTGTCTGTGAGAGTGACTGGGTATTACAGCGTGCGTTTCATGGAGAAAAAGGAGGGTGGGAACAAGATCGAAAGAGAAAAGGGGGGAGTAAGAGAGAGAAAACGCAGTTCAGGGAGCGGTAAAGGAAATGTAACTGGAAGCCTGGCGGTGTGGTAGTCTTATACTTTATCAGTATTAGCTGCTGTAAAAGCAGCAGAAAAAGGCTTGTGAAAAAGGACAAGAGACAAGATGGTAGGAAAGCGAGACCGATGGGGAGAAGAGGGAATTACCAGAGCGAGGTTCCTCTGACGGACAACGCACAATGGGCTGAGATCAGTGACAGCAGAAAAATGGCCTTTGTGGTCCCACACTATCACCCTCTTTCCCTCTGCTGGTTTCTCTGAGAGTGTATTCTCTTTCATTTCAAGGTCAATTACAACGTCACAAACACAAAGCTCTCACTTCATCCACATTTCTACACTTTCTTTCTGACTCATTAGAAATCATTTTTGACTCTATTCCAGCAGTTTTTTTTTTTTTTTTTTTTTTAAAACAAATGCATCTCTCTGGGTCTCAGGCATCACATGCTGCGTTCTCCGAACACATCACATGCACTTCATTGCAGCGATTCATAGAATCTCAGTTTTAAAAAAGTGCCTTTATTTGCTTTCACTTCCTGTCACCGACACTCGGAGTCAACCACACACAGAACTAACATTAGAACAGCTAAACGGGACTATTTATAGACATTTTCAATGAAGACAAAAACCTACACTTAGATTCCACAAGGAGTGGAGGGCGTGGTGGTGTGTGTGTGCTGGGGGTGTCATTAGGGAGAGCTCCTGTACAGTATGCCTCCTGCTGTATACTGTAACACACGACTACTCCATGGCCACAAGAAAACGTCTCACACAGACAGGGTTGCAAATGAAAAACACTTTGCTTGTACTAGGAAAAAACAGAGGAAGCAGTGAGGAAAAAAGCAACAGAGCCGAGTCGTGCTGTATGTACTGTACTGTAACTGACTCTCTCGTACTGCAGGAGCTGCCCCGTACTAAGGGCCCCTGCTTCATTCTGGCCCACAGAGCTCCTTACTCCACCTCCGTCGAACTCGGTGGCCTTGGGACGGAGAGCGAAGAGTTTAAGTGGAAACAGTCTTTCATCATCGCACCGCTCCATGCTCTACACATCTGCTGCACACAGCAGCACTCCGCACTACGGGGATACCATCTCTCCACTTTTATTTATTACATTAGTTCAGACTAAACACTGCATAAGGAACATACTTTTATGGCAGTTCAAATAAAGATGTAGCAGGAATAATTGATTTTCACAACTATTTTTTTTTTTGCTTAACACTGATTTAATTTGTATGTTACATTCGGCGGGAGCGTCTGTTGATAGAAGCCCATAACTGAAATTAGAAACATCTTAGAGTGGGAGTTTTATAAAATGAAGCTAAAATATGGCTTGAAGAGCTCCTTAAAGTCACACAGCTTGTGACAAAAGCTCAAGAAATTCATTTCAGCGAAGCAATAAATCAACGTATTTTACATTGCTGTCAGGGACCCGGATGGTTTCAGGGGTCGGTGGTTTTCTTGGTTTGAAGCAGTGGAAGTTGTTACTGGCTGTTTTGATCACAGCAGTGTCTTTAACCACATAGCTGCGCGGAGGAAATATATCGTTTTGGTTAAGTGAAACTGAACTTTGTACATAATTGGCTGCCACGACCGTGTTCTTCCCCCTGCGGCTGTATGGTGTTTCCCTTCAGTGGCATCTCTTTCATTAGAGCGGCCCACAGACCTCGCTGCAGGAGCACGTTGGTGCGTTTTCCCCTCTTACTGTCCCCCTGCTCTGTGATTGTTTTAATTCTGTCTTCCTGCCACGAAATGTCATTTTTTTGCCATGTTCATGCTGATTTGTGCAACACATATTTTTATCTCTTCCTACGCCCTATAAAAAAATATGAGAAACGTTGTATGAAACAAAAGAAATTGTGAAGAGTCAGAATAAATATTTAAAGTGCCAGATACAAACCACCTGATATAAAAGACAAAGTATTTACAACCATCCGAAAAACTCAGCGCCCCAGTCTAACATCGCACAAAAGTTGGTGTTCAGTAGAATAATCCATCAGAGTCCCGAGTGTGTTTCCTCAGGGAAAGCTAGGAGGCTGTACAGTTATCTCCTGTGGTGTCACTCTTAACTATACAACCTACTACCTCAACCTGCGGAGCACTGGAGGAAACTGCAGGTGGGCGAAATGGATCAAATCAATCATGCTAAATGTCATTTTACAGCATATTGTGATAGCAAACTGCACCATGATATAGTTTATTATTATTACGGTAATTTTTAAGAACATTTAAAGAAGCTAAAATAACCAGATGGGAATGTGTGTTTCTTGCTAATCCATCAATAACATATAATCAGTTGTATGCAAACATCCTGTAATATTGCTGTGAAGCAGTCTTGTTCATTGATTTGCCGCTCTGACCCACTGGCCTAATTCAGGAATTTTTATAATGTCATGTAATTGCCTCATGTAGTCCAACCCTCCTACTATGGGTGGGGTCACTGTGTAAAGATGGGACACGTGGGGGTGTTGGTAGAGAATATCCTGTCGTGACTGACTGGGTCAGTGGTGTTTGGTGTTATAAATGACTTACTGTATAGCCAAGACTGCAACTAAGTATGACAATTCCCATCTTTGTGATTATCCGGTTACAATGTGCTTTGAAGATAATGACATTAAGCTAGTTGTTTTGCTTACAGACAGAGGGCAGGTGCTGTATTTGTCAGGAAGACACATACCTATAGATACGAGCTTGTGCAGCCAGTCACCACAAGTTCGGATCTACGGGTTTGTGGCAGCTGACGTTACTCCTTCAAAAGCAAATAAGGAAGACGAAACCCACGAAACATGAAACAGTAAGTCAGTCTACTATCTGATCCTGTAAACTCCACCTCATTCAGCATACCACCCCACTCAGTGGGCGTTCAAGCACATGAGCCACTATGAACAACACAGTATGTCTCCATCTTCCATTCTATGTTAGAGATTTAATAGTTTAGTCTATTTTTACTTTTATTTGTATAATATTTAAGGGATAAATCCTTGCCCGAGAGCAAAATAAATTCATGTTTTATAGTCTATTTAATGAGACATTTTCAATGTGGCAATAAAACACATTTCCTGTTTGTGTACCTCATAGAGGAGAGCTTTGAAAATGAAACCCCGGTACAGTGAAAAGGCCAGAACACATGACTGTGAGATGGACGTGGTGTTTGTGTAACCTACTGATCACACATTCTTCTGAGGTCAACATTTATTTTGGAAATGTCAGACAGAATAAAAAACCATGTGTTGTTTTGTATGTGGACATAAAAAAAATGACAGCTAATGAATGATTTTAATTCAGAAAATAAATTTGCGCTGTATAAAATGTAATTTCAGGCTGTTTGAGTTTTAAATGAAATACCACAATATGAATAAAATGTCAAGGCCGTTACTAGACCATTTGTGCTGCTAGAAAAAGGACCTCTAAAATCGCCACCAGACAACAAATCCAAAATCTCTCTGAAAATATTTTAAATTAAAAAATAAGACTTGTATTAAATCGCGATCGTACAGAATACAATACATGATGCCAGTTGTAGTTTATAAACACAGTCTGTGCAATTATTTGATCAAATATGCATTTTCATACTGAGTAATAACACCGTTCCTCTTGACCTTGCTACCAGCCATGAACACCATAAAAACATGTACTGTGAGCAAACCACCAGGTACGCATCATATGGTGCAGATCAGAAACAACACTGAACCAAGCTGACAGAAAGAGAACTAGAAGTATTATAAATCGCAAACATACCACTGATGGTCAGACATCCTCTGGAATCAGATGGAGTCAGGCTTGAGGAGAAGTGAAGGCCAATGCTGAAACCTATAAAAACAGATATGCAAATCATTAAAAACTGACAAAGCACAAAGTCTAACGTTGACAGTGAAGATACCCATGCACACACATTCCTAAAACCACACACTTACAAACACGTGGTAATCCAAGCATACCTTTAGAATGCATAAAAGACTAAATACTACAAGCACTACAACAACGATTCGATAACAGTAACAGTAAAAAAAAAGAGCGAAATAACAAGCAAAAGTAAGAAGAGAACATCCCCTCGTTCTGTCCCCGTTACGCCCTCCTATCCCGTTGTCCAGTGCCCATTTTCCGGGGTACAAAAACCTCAAATCGCCTTTAAAAAAAGGTACGGCAAGAGAGAAATGGCAAAAGGTTGAATGCGGTAAGATGTGGATGAGGAGGAGTGGCAGCGCAGGGCTGGCTACAGAGAAAGTGGAATTTGTGACCAAGCAAAGGAAAGGGTGGTGTTTTCTTTTTTTTTTTTTTTTTTTTTTTTGGTGCTTCATTCTGCTTGGCTTTTTTGGATCCCAGCAGGATCCTTGGCTGCAGCTCTGTCTCTCCTTAGTGCTGCCAAAATTTGGACATATCCTTTTGTCTTAAACTCTGTTGCATAAAATCAAATTGAGAGATGAGAAGAGATATAACTTAAAAGAGACAAGGGGAAAGGACCGGCCAACAAGACTAGAGCGCAAGTTATTAAAGAAAAGGACACAGCGTGAGTGAAAGTGCACAGCAAAGAGGAGAGAGGCTTAGCAGCTGAATGCAAGGGTAACAAAAAATTCATAAAAAAAAAAAGAAAAAGTCAAGATGGAAGAAGGTTGTTTCGCGTCAGAATTTTTTTCTCTGCAAACATATTATCTCCCAAGTGCGAGCTGCAAAGCGTGTCTTCTCTGCTGCTACAACACAGCAGCCTTTCCAAAGCTATGCCACGTAGTGAGAGAGGGAGAGAGAAAGCAGCCACTTTTTTCCTCTCTCCAAAATGGCTGAGGGCCGGGAGAAAAGCAGCAACGAGGAAGAGTGGTGCTCCCCGTCCTGCTCAGGGGAGGGCTGGGCGATTCATCGAGCATCTCTCCCTCGTTTCCCTCTCCTCACTCATGCCCTTTTGTCCCATTAGCCGTCTTTCAGACCGGACGAATGGCGTACAGCTGTGTTGTCAGTCCATAAGAAACTCTACTCGGCCCACCACGCAGGGGAAGGCTCCGACTGTAAACGAGTAAGGCTGGTATGGCTTATTGTGTGTCTCCCACATGCCCACATCCTGATGCTGCACACTGGTGTCTGGGTTAATGTGTCGCTCTGGGTTTTACCTTCTTATTTAAGCCTTACAGGACAAGTGATGATTAAGTTTGATCACTGTATATTTTCTATTTATAAAAAGAAAAAAAAAAATACATATAAATAATTGTTGCTTTTATCGTTGTGTGTCCATGGTTATTATTTTTAGCATTGCATGCCAACATCCAAATTTTCCTTTTTTTCACTCCCTTAGTTTTTCCGTACATAATGTCCTCACTTTGGACTTTATATATAAATACATATACCGGTATATAAAAGACTTTCTCAAAATCATAAAGAAAGTGTATCACGAACATTGATTTACTTGAATTGACTTCTCTTTCTTGTAGTGTTTAACCTCGGCACCACGTTTGCCATCACAACAGTACAGTACGTAGTTCAATAGTCACACTGCTGCAGTCAATAGTACTATAACCTCATCAGAGCATTTCAACTCGAGTGTCTCAAGGTTCTATCCGCGAGCCGACTCTCTTCATTGTTTCTTTGCTCCACTGAAAAGCTCCGCAGATTCAATATAAGGCCAAAGACGGCATAGAACGTAAAATTAAACCTTGTATAGAAAAAGAAGAAGAAGAAGAAGAAGAAATCTAGGCAGACCTCAGAACATGTGCTATTGCTAAGTTGACACATCGTAGGACAAGGACTGAACACTGCATAGGGAAATGTAATGCTTCAGCTCTAATGCTAGGTTCATAACAATAGGCTAAAAGACAACTGGCAACATTCAAAAGGGCGATGGATTTTATTTTCTAACTTCCCTATTAAATACAGAAATGATGCAACCGGGTATGATTCTTTTATGTGAGCCCATACTGGTTTTTCCCATTAAAAAAAAAGGTGGGGGAAATTCATTTCCGTACACTTGATCCTGTTGTTCTTCCTTCAGAGCAATAGGCTTTCTGTTTTATACAGTGCAGTTCTTGTTCCCCGTAGAATATACAGATGTGGGTTTCCACTGTTTTCACACGAAACATTACTCATTTACAAAATATTTCCATCCTACATCTGAGGAATGAACCCACCAGTGAGGTAACCTGCACCAACACTGGAGGCATTATTTCAGATTTTTGAAGTAGCTGTTCTGGACTGTATTTACCTAAAGCCCAATACCAACAAGACACTCATTTCTTTAACGCAGTAACGCAATCGATCTTTCGGAGGTTGAAGCGGGCTCAATTTTAAAGTTAGAGTGAAGATACTGGCATCACATGAAACTACAAAAAAAAGAAATCCATCGGTACCAACCACGTCATACTAGCTTGTCGAGAAGGAGGCTGAATAATACTCAAACCTTTGGCGAGGAAAAACTGTCATGGCCATTTTCAAAGGGGTCCCTTGACCTCTGACCTCCAGATATGTGAATGTAAATGGGTTCTATGGGTACCCACGAGTCTCCCCTTTACAGACATGCCCACTTTATGATAATCACATGCAGTTTTGGGGCAAGTCACAGTCAAGTCAGCACACTGACACACTGACAGCTGTTGTTGCCTGTTGGGCTGCAGTTTGCCATGTTATGATTGGAGCATATTGTTTTATGTTAAATGCAGTACCTGTGAGGGTTTCTGGACAATATCTGTCATTGTTTTGTGTTGATAATTGATGTCCAATAATAAATATATACATACATTTGCATAAAGCAGCATATTTGTCCACTCCCATGTTGATAAGAGTATTAAATACTTGACAAATCTCCCTTTAAGGTACATTTTGAACAGATCCTAAATGTGTGATTAATTGCAATTAATAGCAAATAATCATTCACAATAGACAGCCCTAATGATAACCCTATCTGACCCTGACTTCTGACATCTGGAAGAACAATAAGCTAATTTGTCGGCAATTTATATGCAGCTACAAATTGCACAAGAAGTCATATTTTAGAAACACAAGAATCCCCTTCACACATAGATTCACCCGTGTATATCAGCATGTTAGTGTCATGAAAAGGGACAAATGTTTAGTCCAGGACGTTAGGCGCCCTGGATACTAGTTTTGCCACAGCATGCCAATGGGCTGCTGTCTGCTCCATGGTCACCACTTGAATCTAAATGAACACATTTGACTTTCAGGATATTGCCAAGAACCCTGTCACAGGGCCGCCACAGAAAAGGGCCTCTCCAAAACAGAAGGTTGAAGAAAACAGAGCGGCCGACATGGGCATAACCCCAAACCTCTAACAAGGTAACCCCTTAAAGCCACTCTCAGAGCGTGGGAACGTGGGGAAGAGAAAGTGGGCTGCCAACAATGGTGAAAAAAAATTACCACATTTTTTAAATATAATATAATGCAAGGGCAGAAAATACAGAAGAATTCAGACCTAACATGGATTAATATTGTATTTAATTGTTTTATCTTCCTACTATATGTGTCGTCGTTATTGTCCATCTTGTGCCTATACAAGCTGCAGCTACTAAACTTAATAATTTACTTAGTGATTTACTGAAAGCTCTATTATTGCAGTGTCACAGGCGCAGTTGCTGGCAGAGACATGAGACGTTAACTCCTCCCATCGGTGTCGTGGAAACCTCTTTGCTTCAATTTTGCCCTCAAATTTTGCATCAGAGAGCCACCTTTAATAAAGGAAGGCTGTGTTACCAAATCCACCCACGCCGTTTCGTCTCAGAGATGTGTGAGGAATTGTCCTTTATTAGTACAGGATGACTTTTTAAAGTAATGTCAGATGATATACTGTAGCTACAACATCGTATTTCTGGTTATAAAATGGTGTTTAAACATTGTTCAACATTATTAACGGGGTATTACAACAGCACGTCCAGGAGTCCTCACACTAAACTTGACTTTGGTTGTCCTCATTTACTGGTTTTACTCCATGCCCTTATGAGGGTCTGTGCTGTCCTTTAGAGAGACACATAACAGACTGCATGACTTTAATCTCGTCACCAGACTCCAGTATATATAAACCCAATAAAATAACTGCAAATACCTTCATACTTCTGTATCGCAAAGTCTATTTATTAGCCAGACCTTTTACAGCACTCAGGATTTTGATTCACTCGTGTACTTTTTGGAGTTGGTTTTTACGCTCTCATCACGAAGAAGCAAAAATGTTCATTTAATTTTTATATTTGGAATAACAAGTACACTTGAGCTTGAAGAGTAACTACCACTACTTTTAAATCTTCAATGCAATAGTGGATTGGAGTCTTCATTTGCATGTGAACATTAATCTATCAAATACTATTAAGTATAATACTTATAATAAAATAAAATATTTAATCGCAAATTAATCACACATTTTTTTATCTGTTCAAAATGTACCATAAAGGGAGATTTTTCAAGTATTTAATACTCTTATCAACATGGGAGTGGGCAAATATGCTACTTTATGAAAATGTATGTATATATTTATTATTGGAAATCAATTAACAACACAAAACAATGACAGATATTGTCCAGAAACCCTCACAGGTACTGCATTTAACATAAAACAATATGCTCAAATCATAACATGGCAAACTGCAGCCCAACAGGCAACAACAGCTGTCAGTGTGTCAGTGTGCTGACTTGACTATGACTTGCCCCAAACTGCATGTGATTATCATAAAGTGGGCATGTCTGTAAAGGGGAGACTCGTGGGTACCCATAGAACCCATTTACATTCACTGATCTGGAGGTCAGAGGTCATCGGACCCCTTTCAAAATGAACATGCCAGTTTGTAGTCGCCAAAATGTAGTGTAAGTTTGGAAAGAGACAAGCTAGGATGACATTGTTGTTACCAATGGAATCCTTCAGTTTGTAGTTTCACATGATACCAGTATCTTCACTGTCACTTTAAAACTGAGCCTGCTACAACCTAAAAATTGTAAGTTAATGCGTTAAACAAATTAGTGGTGTTAAAACAAACTTGCATTAACGCGCTATTTAACTTTATTATAACTTTGACAGCCCTAATAATATGTTTAGGCAATTTAAATTCTCAAAGCAAGAACTATTATATTATTTTCATATTAATATTTGGAAGATTCCAGAAAGGGCTTCGACCAGCAACAATAATTTACTCTCCTCTCATAACTATTTGTGTTTCTGCTGTGATTCACAGATGAGTCAGAGTGTTGCAGGAAGTTTCAACAAATACCTCTACATGTCACCATTCAGGCTAGTCATTGGGACCGACTTAGTGACTTCTGGGCAGCTGGTGCTTTCCCAAGTACAACCATGTCCAGTAATGTTCCTCTTTCAAACCTGCTTCTTGTCTATTGGCATTTTTAAATAACATTAAAATCCTTTTCTGAGTACCTACAAGCAACATTTAGCATCCCAAGGGGGAGGGGACAGAAGTCAAAACATGAGAAAACCGCCCACAGTCCAGCCTGTCTGTTGTATTATCTGAGGAACTTTAACTTAAAACCTAAAGCAACACCTCTGAAATCCACCGGCGCTGAGATTTCAGAAACATAAAGGCTGGATGTAGGTAAAAGCTGTAATAAAAAATCAAAGTATCGGTGTAAAATGTAAAGCCATTGGAGCATTTTGTCTAACAAAAGGAATTTTGTCTACCAAAACGTTGCCGCTCACTACAACCGAAAGCAGACATAAGGACAGTCGATGTACCCATCTGTCTCCCATAGACTTTGCTAGAGGAGCAGAAAGAGAAGAAATGTGTCGTTCACAAAATAAAAAGTGATTAGACAAAGAATGTCTCACAGGGACTTAAAGTAATCGTGTAAGTAAGTAAAACTGAATGTAACCGAAGGCCTTGCATACTTTATGAAGCATACTTGTGTACTCACTCAATATTGACTTGCTTTGTTCATCCTCTCCCTCGTTTTGTTCCCTACATGTGTTGTATTTAAAGATATCTTATCACTGAACTTGACTGTGGTGTGTATTTCCACTGTCTGCGAAGGCCTCTGTGTAGATTGAATCCCCGTGTTCAGCCCGGTGCAACAGAATGAATGTTTAAAGACTACACTGTAGAGATAAGAGAGCAGGAGAAAGCAGCAGTGGGAGACGCGAGACAGCGGCGGTATTTATTACTGTACATTTTCATTCGCGCTCAAACATCTTTGTTTCAGTCCATTTTTATCTTTTCCCCCCTTTCATCTCACCCATCTCTTGCAGTTTGCTTGTCCCTCACTGTTCCCTCCTCTCGCTTTCCCCCATCAAATATTCTGCTCACGCACAACTGCGGCACCCTTTCTCCAGTCCTCCCCATTAATCCACACCACAGACATCTTGGCCCACTGTCTCGTCTCCCTCTCAACGTGCACTCGAAACTCTCAAAGTCTGGGCCATTTCGGCAGGGAGTGCCTGAGCATTTTTCACAGGCCATGAGACCCGCTGCTGAACATGCGTTTTACTGTACAGACAGACTAGTAGTATATCACGCTCTCCTTCCATCTATACCACTAATTAGAAAAACGTAAGACGGCGTCCTATTCAAAGCAAAGGTCACATCGGGATAAGTAGCACTCCGATCCCTACTCAAACAACACGCACCTTATATAACCTGTATGTTCAGCCATGCTTAACATTTACTTTCGCCATTACGGGAAAAAAAACTGCACAAAACAAACTGCTGGCTCGGTTCAGCCGGGTCCGGCCAGCCTGCGATGAGTGGCCGGCTGTGCCCTGTTTGAGCCAGGTTTGACCAGTTTCTAAAGACAGCGAAGACGCTGGCTTTGAGTCAGAAAACAACTAAATCTTTGCCACTGTTGATAAAACGTTACCCACAGCATGCTCTTCTTACTTGTCTTTTTTTTAATTAACAGAGAAAAGAAAGCTGGGTTTATTGGCTTTTGTGCAAAAAGAAAAGTTTTCCTTCATATGTTTAATTTTCCTCGATAGTTTTGGATTTAATTGCCGATTATAGGTCTCTTAACACGCTTAAATTAGTGTAAATTAAAGTTTACCTAACTTTTGAAATATTTTCCCTCTCAACATTATTATAATGTTAACATAAAGTATTGATAGAACTTTTTAAGTATTACTAATCCTGACTGTACTGCAGTGTTTGACAACACAGCAGTAAATTATATTCATTCGACAGAGACAAAGCACAAAGTAAAACCATCCATTATGGGTGGCACACTGCTTCTTTGCAGAAGGAGCTGAGAAAGGAGCGAGCACAATGACATAGCAGGGGTAAAGCTGTAAGAAGGAGAAAAAGATCTAATTACTGTTAATTACTTAATTTCTATTCATCTGCAGGATCCACTGGCTTGTACTAATCACTTTAAGAATGCAGCCAAATGCTCAATATTAACACATCTTCCATGACAGGAGGAAGAGTGTGCGGGTCTAGGAGGGGATGAAGAAATGAGATTTACAGGCGAATTAAAGCGACTAATGCCGTGAGGCCGAGCAAAAGAAGCAGCTCGACAAGGAAGAAAAACTCAGGGAGGTCACATTTTCTTTCTTTCTTTGTGCAGATCCCTTGTTCTTTATTTGGATGCTGGCAGTGCACAGCAGCAAAATGCAGAAACTGTATTTCAAGATATTCCAGAGGACAAAAATCCTGGGTGGATCGTGAGTTTACCCCCTCCATCTTCCTTCTCTGAAATAAGGGCTCAAGTTAAATTGTACAGCAGTGCTTTGAAATAGCCCACAGTGCCTCATCAGCCACCCTCCTCTCTTGCCATTTCTTTCTTTCTCTCACCCTCCACTCCTGCCATTTCAGACCCTTATTTCCCTGCCCTCCTTCCCCTCCCTCCTCTCTCTCTCATTCATTCAGTTTAATTTTGAACTCTGCACTGGTAGACAGGCAAAGAGGGTAGCTCCATGGTTACCTGGCATCAGGCCATCTCATTACACTGCCAATTGATTCTGGCCTGCCGCCATGTCCGCTGCCTACCTCCCCCACACCCCACACCCTCCACCATCTCTGCACCCCAGACTGTCTGCAGCAAAGGAGATTTCAGAACACACAGGAAGGAGAGAGGCAAACAGCTTCACTTACGGGCATCAAACTTAGCTCGCATTCATGCACCGCTGCACACATTAAGAGCACAAACAAATACTCGCTCGCATAAATAGTACATGGAAAGCTTTGTTCAAGACTAAAAATACGCACTATATTTAACTACTGCTCTCTCATACGGTGCACGAGTCAATGCAGCTACAACACCAGAATTATATTAAAAGATAAAGATGAGCAAGAAACCAAGCAAAACATGCCAACAATAATAATTTCTACACTTATCGTCAGCTATCTATTAAATCTGTGTGTCTGGAGATTAAATATGGATCGTATCAAGATGAATAATTCAATCATCAATTGAATTTTTCCAAAGACTTCCAAAATCATATCAATTCTATTGGATGTGGATAAAAACATGTTTTTCAAGAATAAAGAGATGAGTCGTGAACGAGCAGAAATCAAACTATTCTGCAAAAAAACAGCACAAATTATGATTTGTCAAAACTTTAGAAAAATATATAAAACATAAAAGTAAAAAAAAATAATAAAACTTAAAGGTAAACAAATTATGTGTGAGGACACTGAATGCTTAAGTTTTACACTATTATTTATTGGCTGTAGACATATGTAAGAAAAGAAGAAACTTTAAACTTTCTTAATAAAAGGTGAGGTATAATTTAGAACTCCTAAACATTAGGGTGGCTCAATTGCACTCTTGTCTTTACAATAACCAATAACACAAGAATAACTGTGATATTAAGTGTTCAAAAGGAAAATAGTTAGAGGCAAAAATTATAATTAGGGATGTCAATCGATTAAAATAGTTAATTGTGATTAATCGCAAATTAATCACATTTTTTTATCTGTTCAAAATGTACCTTAAAGGGAGATTTATCAAGTATTTAATACTCTTATCATCACGGGAGTGGTCAAATATGCTGCTTTATGCAAATGTATGTATGTATTTATTATTGGAAATCAATTAACAACACAAAACAATGACAGATATTGTCCAGAAACCCTCACAGGTACTACATTTAGCATAAACAATATGATGAAATCATAACATGGCAAACTGCAGCCCAACAGGCAACAACAGCTGTCAGTGTGTCAGTGTGCTGACTTGACTATGACTTGCCCCAAACTGCATAAAGTGGGCATGTCTGCAAAGGGGAGACTCGTGGGTACCCATAGAACCCATTTACATTCACATATCTTGAAGTCAGAGGTCAAGGGACTCCTTTGAAAATGGTTATGTCAGTTTTTCCTCGCCAAAATTTTGCGTAAATTTGGAGTTATTTAACCTCCTTCATGACAAGCCACTACAACCTCCGAAAGATCGATTGCGTTGTCGTTAAAACAAATTTGTGTTTACACGTTATTGCCCTAATTTAAATCGAATTAATTATTTTTATTGCCTACATTTTTCCAAATAATCAGTAACCCATGGTTGTTTGATTTCAATTGTTATTGGACATGTGTCTTGGTTAATGCTTCATAAAGTCCAACTTGACACAACAAGAGAAACTTATAGACCGTAAAACAAATACAGTGCCTGTGAAGTCACCGATCAATTTCTGAAGAGACGTTTTAAAGCCTGGATTTGGGTTTACGGTAACACTCATCACTGCAATGTTGCATTTGCAGTGCAACTTCCAGTTCTTTTCATTTGAAGTCCTGTTAGGTATGAGTGCAATCCTTTTATTTGGCCTTCTACTTCCACCTGCAGCATCAATTACAGTACATTTTTAGTAAAGTCAAATGTCAGCAGCAATAAAATCATCCACAAAATCTCATCTGGAATCACAAGAGAGAGTTAAGTGCCCATGTTCCCTCATCATTGAGCAAACACTTTAAAATGTAAAAGTTTGGCTTTAGACTTAAACTTTCGTATTTTACACAGAGACACACATTTTGAGACCAAACAGAGTCCTTGCAGGGTGTTCCCAAATGTCTGCTCCAAATCAGTTTGTGTAGCTCGGAGCCAAAGAAGTCCGGATCGATGTCTAATGACTCATCTTGCCCTATGAGACTTTCAGTCAGTGGCAGTGAGTGTAGGGGCGGGTTCACTGCGGAGACTTCATCTTACACAGCATCTGTCTAGGTGTGACTCAGACACAGTCGTAGCTTGCCTCTCCTTCTGCCACTGCCGACAGATGCCGAGGTCGTGGCCTCTCGGTCGCCAGGGATTTGAGGGGATCAGGAGTCAAAGGGATCATAAAGCCATATGACAGTGTGTCTACTGTGCCTTCCATATCCCCATATTCAACAGCCATTCATTCATGATCCAGTTAGTGTAAAAGGCGGACCGTGGAAGTTTCTGTATTGTGAAGACATTGTTCTAAAGACATGCGACGGTTCATCTGCAGTTGACATTCGTCCAACGATGACGGACGAGTGATTTGTGTTTTTCAGGTTTTCCTGAATTTATACAATGCATCTCTTAATATGGGCATAGCCATGCAATATTTTACACTACTTCTGCAGCTCATATCAAACTCACCCATTGCTCATTCACACCACTGCTATTACTGTAGCTGCTCAACATAGGCTTTCATAAGCACCATCCAACTGTAGAAAATAAATAAACACTATATTCCTTCATTATATTAAATCCACTTCATGTGAGTTGGCTGACTGAGATATGCTAAGAATGAAGACACAACATGTTTGGTCAATGAAGCACAACTATACTGGGAAGATTATTTAAAACAGGCTAACCTATTTCATGGCATATTCAACTATAAACACAATATAACGAGTATAAAATACCATGCTAAGTACATTTTTTCTGAATGCACCTTTTTAAATAGCAATGCTGCCATTCTGATAATATCCAGCTTCATGCATGCATGCATTAAGAACCAAATAGTAGGCTAAAACAAATCAGTGCAAGACTTGAAGTGCACCCTAAAACATCTGCAAATCAGTTTCATGCCAAACCTGATGATTTTTTTTTTTTTACAATATATCACAAATGGTTTTGAATTAGTGAAAACATTTCAGAATGCTGTACTCTTACTCTACGCTACTCTTAAACTGTGCAAAAAGGAAAAATATTCTGACAAATAGCATTCAGCAAAATCCTCCAGCATCAAAGAACGACAATATGAACAGCCTCTGAACAACTATGAAGAATGCTTGACGCACTAAATCGACAGGAGCTGGTCTCTTTATTGAGCTGGCGCCGTTATTCAAACACCAAGGAATTTTGATAACCTGCATAGCTGACGGTACATGTCAGTGTGTGCAGGCAAGATGAGATTACTATAAATATTGGCAGAATCACCAAAGCTGTATGTCAATATATCCCAAATAATAACATCAAAAGATGCTTTAGAATATGTATGTTTGTTGTTCATTTTTTTAAATGCTTCTTGTCTATCATTGTACACATGCTAATTAACTATGACACATACTGTACAGCTTTATGCACATTTTATATACAGAATGTATATCTGTGTATATATCTATCAATCTATATTATTCAATATATAACATTAATATCACTCTTGATGATGACTGTGGTAATTGCACCTTGGAGTTCATCAATAAAGTCAGTGTAGAGATTTTCCAGCGCGAGTCTGTCTCTGTAAAAACGAAGGGATAGATATGGGCCTCCCCACTTTGGGGCCCCTTTCCTGTACATGCACACGGGTTGTTTAAGGACACAGTGAACCAGGCTACCCGATCTAGGGAAGGGGCCAGGCAGGGGGAACAGTGACAGGACGGCCAAGTGGAAGAAACTCTCATGGAATCCTAGGAGCTAAAGCTGCTGGCTTAATGCTAGAGGGAGTAGAGAGCGCTGGAAGAGAGAGACGGGATTGGCCGATGTGAAAAGAGAGGGAGGAGCCAGTTCCCCGGGAGGAGAGTCGGATAGATTTATGGACTCCGCCGGCAGCAAGGAGAAAGAAAAAAAAAAAAGCCGAATAAAGGTGATGGTGAGTGCAGGGAGTGCAAGTGTCTTCCTGTGTGACAACTTCTTAAAGTGAAGTTACGGTACAAATGAGAGGCGCTATAAAGCATCTCTGTTATATCCCTGGAATTTGGGACGTAATATTTGTAAAGACAAGGTCAAGGACCAGGCAGAGCCGGTTTGGGTCGGTCCAGTTTTAGATGACAGCCCATCACACCTGCATTCTTGGGGGAATGGGAGCCGCCACACAGACCTTCTCCCATTTGCCCCCTCCCGCCCCCTTCTCCATTTTCTCTCCCCTTGCTACCTTGTCTCCCCCTCTCCTGCGTTCCTCTCCTTCTGTTGCTCCCCTTTTCTGTGTGAGTGTGTCTGGGTCCTGCTGGAGAGGCTTTGTCTGTGAACACTGGAGCCCGGACCGGCCCACGGGGGCCAGATCCATGAATACCCACACTGTGAGAGCCACTCTTTCTCTTCACACCACTTTCTCTACTGGAATGCCTGAGCAGTGAGGTAAGAAACGCACGCACGCGCCGCCATGAGCGCGCACACACAAGCATACAGTACGAGCGCGCACACACACACATTTTCTCACTTTCTCTGCCGTACGCACACACACGCGCACGCATCCACACACACACCGCACTTTACACACAAACTGAGTGAGTCATGCGGTGATGAAAAGCCAGTGTTTTGTGTGTGAACCCTCTCACCCTGGACTCACATCCTGAGAGCCTTTCTCCTCCATCAGGCCCTGCCAAGCTCTCCCTCTAATTAAAGACCATTGGGTCCAATAGCATTGGCCCAGCTTCCCCCAGACCATGCCCCATCCCGGCTCACAGAGGTCCTGAGCAGAGTAGAATCTATGTGGAATGTGAATGACTGTGGTGATTAACAACTTCTCAGGGTTTCTAATTCCCCAGTTAATGGTGTGCTTGGCCGCAAGACACATGCCAGCGTTACAGAGAGGCTGGCCTAATAGATAGACTTGCTGACAAGGGATAGTCTACAAAAGCATCTCAAAAGAAGTTGTTTGATCTGTTTGTTTTTAAATTAACAATATTACTGCGCAGAATGATAAAATCTTATCCTGGAAACTAGGGCTCTGGCGATACACCTCTCTCCCAATTCAATATGTATTGCTATTCTACAAGTATTGCGATTCGATATTACGATTTTTGTTAATTGTTTTTAACACTAGACCATGAGAAAAAGTTGAATCATACACTTCTAGGGACTTTTACTTTGGAAAATATCTAAATTAATACGGTAAGAATGTAGTCAGATGTGTCTGCTCTGCTTTTCCTGCAATGTGTGAAACCCAAAGTGTTTCCATACTTTACTGGATGTGTAGTGTTTACCACCTTGGAAATGTGAGGATGCAGGTCGTATCTCCACGGACCCTCCACCGTTTTCTGCTTTCTCGTCTTGGCTCATCGCGGTCAGACGGATACAGAACGGATATGACGTCACGTTACTCAGACTACAACAATAAAAGTGGTCCCTTCCTTTTACCTCCACATAGACTCAAATGAAACAAAAATATTGATTCTGTCATTAAAAGAAATGAACTGGAAACCCATACAAAAATAATCAAATTTGATTTTGTCAATGTGAATTTGACACTGTGTCTGCACCTGTATCTAATAATGACAATGGCAATATATTCAATTCAACAAGACCTTGTGCACTTTGTGTCAGCTCTGTCAGTCATTGGAGCACAAGAAAGTTTTTTTTTTAAAGGTGCATGTCATTCAAAAGACTGTGCCGTTTGCTCCATTTGACTGTGATTATTGCTGCAGGACCTCAAGCAGACGAAGCAGCCAACAAGCCAAGCATGTGAAGGAGAGGCCATTCCATCTGTGTGCAAAGTATGCTTCAACTGTGATTGAATTGGGATTGGTCTGTTCAAGTGCTATTTTAGGGGGCATAGTTTTGCAACAACTTGATTTGCATAAACGTCTCAGTGAAGCGACCTGAAAGCTCGTGCAACTGAGCAGCAAACAATTAAGGGCAATTTGGGCAACTACCAAAATATAATAATAATGAAACAAAGATAACAAAGTAACTACATTCAACACCATAATTATCTATTGTCGTTCCTATTAGGATGCTGCAACCCAGTATTATGTGACTGCATCGAATCACACTGTGAAAATAATAAAATGTGACATAAAATCATGGTTACAGGTAAAAACACCAATCAGCCACCAACTCTGCTCAGTGGTGAAACCAATGTAGAGGCTGGTCACACAGCAAGAAAACTCAGACTTTCTTTGAAAATACAAAGACCAAATTTCATTCATGAATATTTTTCACGAAATGTTAAATATTAAATAGACTTGAGGGTTAAACCATTTTTGATTCTGTTTGTTTGTTTGTTCATGCAGGAGATGAACAGAGGTTGTATGAATCCCGTCTAAACCATCCCGCTAAAACAGATGCACGGGAACTCTCTCTACAAATATTATGTTTACAGTAAATGATCCTATTAGAAACCAATCTAATATATCATAGGAAACCATCATGGGAGAAAGGTGTGACGCAGGTTATATTTTCTTAATGCAGAGTTGTTGAGCCGTCACTAAGGATGCACCAATTTATCGGCCGAATATTGGTATCCGATATTTGCCTCGTTGACTATCATCGGCCTATCAGCAAATAAGATGTCAGTACCCAGTACGTCACAGTGGGGACATCCTCCATGCCGTGCAGTCCATGCAGCAGTGCGCGGCCCATACCGGGATCCAGTCCCAGGTCAGCGTAGTGCAGTAGCACGACGGGCGTCGTAGGGAATTGGCTTTGGGACTTGGCTTTCCGGTTCAAGTCCCCGCATGGACCAAGTACGGAGTGTGGACTGGTAGCTTGAGAGGTGCCAGTTTGTCGTCTGGGCACTGCAGAGGTGCCATTGAGCAAAGCACCAAACTCCCAACTGCCCGGGGGGGCCTGTCCATGGGCAGCTACCTCGCTCTGACACCTCTCCATTAGTACATGTGTATAGGTTCTGTTTGTGCATGTGTGTGTGTATAGCGGGCCTGTAATGTGTAACGTGTAAAATAAGAACAGAGTGAAAACAATTAATTTCCCCTTTGGGATCAATAAAGTATGTCTTCTTCTTCTTCTAAAAAACTTAAAAATATAAAAGCTAAAATGGGCTGCCAAATATACTTGTGTGGCCATTAATATATGGGCGGCCCGTCCATGTAAAGTTTACGTGTGAAACACTGTTTTATGTTTCTAATCACTTTTACATTTACATTTAATTACATTTAATTTATGTTTCACAAAGCTAATATTTGTGTTGGGCTATGCAAGTACTGAAACATTCTTCTCATTGAGTAGGTAGCTGTATAGCAGCTGAAAAGGCTTTTGAAGCAATGATTTTTTAAATAATTAGTCTTTTTCATGTAAAACAAGGTTATATTAAAGCTTCTTTCTTAAATTGATATGGTTGAATTTGTGTTCATTCAAAGACAGTGTAATGAAATGCTGAATGACTTTGAATAGTTCAGATATTCTTTTTATATAACAAAGACGTTTTTGTTTCTCTGGCACAAAAAGGGATTAAATAACATCAAAAACAAAATAAACAGAATTTCACTATCAGTGCATCTCTAGCTGTCATGTATATTAAATGCTTTACAAATTTTAATGAAAGTTACTGTGGGCTGAAATACATACATATACACCTACAGCATATCTAGACTGGACTATATATATACCTTATATAGGGGAGTGGGGTTTTAGAAAGTATTGACTGGCAGGCCTCTCAGCCTCTCACAGTCAGCCGTGGTAGTTTACTCTTGCTCATCAGAGCAGGCTGCCACCCCTGTGCCCAAATTTGGATTGGCAAACCCAAACCCAGGCTCGAATACCACCCTTTCAGAAACGTGTGGGTGATGTCACAGACACTGCATCCTCATAGCGTCTACAGTCTGCGGTGACGCCTTTCACCTCTAACAAGTTACTCTTTTTCATTTTGGACATCACTCTCTGGAAGCTGAGTCACCGGGTTATTTTAATAAACAACTAGTGGAGGACTCTGGTTTGGAAAATGCCAAACATTACACAGACATAACCAGACTGTTACGCACGTCTGCTGTAGAAGGGGAATAGGAGAGCCGACGGTCTGAACCTACGAGACGGCAGTAATTAGCCTGAAAGAATGAGAGTCGGAGACAGTCTAGTCTTGTACAACAAACAAGTGGCAATTAACTTTTGCAATTAGCCTTTCTCAGGCAGTAACAGTTCACCGACTGAAAGCTAAACTCAAGCAAGGATGTTAGTGACTCTGGCTACCTGCATCATGATCAAATATCAGTGGCAGGTTCTAAATCATCCCTCACCAGCATTGTTTTATTTAATGATTAAAGGCGTTTTCTTTTTTGTTTATAACTCTAAAAGTGTATAAATGTCAGAGCTTGTGATTCTTGATGAAGTGCAGTTAAGGCCATTATCCCCTGAATCTATAACCATTATCAAGGAGATGTAGTAATTGAAGCAGAACAGAAGATGATTATCAAACTATATACCGGGCAAAAAGGCCAACAACACTAAAGGAAAATCTCCCTTACATTTTGTACAGTGTATTTTACATTGTTGTGGTGTGTTACATACAGTACAGGGTCTGAAATTAACTTTTTTTTTGTCTGCCACTTTTGAAATCTCTGCGCTAAATAAAGGAATAACATTTTAGATCTGATGTCATTCAATGTTCGATATATTTCACATAAAAAAAATTATATACCCGATAAATTACAGTGTTTGAATTACACCGTAGCTTCTGGGGGAGCCCTATTTTTGGGGGGAGGGAGGGTGTTATTGTCATCTATAGTAGTTATTTGCGTAAAAACACACAATTCAAATGATTTTGGATTATTTAAATATTTGCTTTGGTTAAAAAACATCTTGGTAAGTTGTTAGGAAGTCAAACAGGTCATAATTCCCTCTCTATTATCTATTTTATATTGCTGCGAAAACATCTCCTACAATCAACTGGATTTATTCAAGTTTCTCGCCAAAAACGTAATTTTACGAGATAACATTTGAACACATCATGATAACGTTGTATTTTACCTTCACAGAATGGTAATTTTGCTGAGCAGACCGTGAACGCCTCATAATCATAACTCAATGGCACCTCCGTTAACGTTAGTAGCTATGTGCAGACTGTGCTGCCCACCTGCTGCTAACAGGTAACGTTACTAACTCTCCTCCTGCTGATTTCAGCACAGGTTTGTTGTTACAATGTCGCATTATCAGGGAAAACTAGGGTGCGTCCCTCAGGTTTAGTAGCACCATGCTTTTGAGTGCTTTTTTTTCTCTCCGACGTGGCTACAGTCCAAAACAAACCAAAACATGATACGGCGTTCGTATGCGTCATTGTGCATGCGTAACTGTCGGAAAGCATCAATACAGAGGAATCGATAGTCGTGAGATGCCAAGAAAGCGGACAACTACGGTATTCCCATCACTAGCATTTTCCCTGCCTGCCAAAGTGAAATCATCAGGACACCCATTTTTAAAATTGCCAACAATTTACTCGCATATGGCGGGTGCTAATTTCAGACCCTGGTTACATATAAGATCTGATGACAAGTGTGCTTATGTGTGTGTGTTGTATGCAAACAGACGCATTAACAGACTGCAGAGGCAATTAGTCAACTTGATGATGTGTCCTGCAGGTGATTTTAGCTCCCAGATGACAGTCAACTACATAAAGAGCCAAGATGGCGTCTGCAGCAAAAGTCATCTTCCTCTCTTGCCAACCAGCCACGCTAGTGTGAGTTCCACTTGTAATTTCTAAGATGTACTCTCTTCAGTATGGGCTTTGTCTTTCAGGTGTCTTTAGGGGTGTTTAGTTTCCTCTTGTTTATCTATTCGAGTTGGGAAGGTTAATTAATTTGCTTTCTTTGATCGTCTTTGTTTGATTTTGTTGGGGTATATGTTACCTTCCCAGTTTGATTTGCTTTGTTTCTTGTGTTGGCCTTGACCACCCTGAAGCCAATCCTGGCTCCACACCTTTTTTTTTTTTTATTATCACATTATAAATCAACACCAAAGTCTTTATTTTCTGCAATCTGTCCCGGTGGCTGTTTGGGAAGATGGGTCTCTTTCATATTGCTGCTCGACCACCTCCAGACAGGGCATAACATCTGTCTCCTTCGTCTTTTCTCATTGTGATTTGTGGTAAGTAGTTGTTTTTTTCCCTCTAGTTGGCAGTTTTCTTTGTTGCGTGGGGGAAATTATGGAGTTTTAAAGCAGTCGTAATGTAATTCAGCGGTTCATTTGCTTTTGTAATGTTTACAAATACTGGATAAGGAGATTTGATTTGATTTATAATCAGTTTCACAAAGCTAAGGGGCAATTCTGTTTGGCTCAAAGTAGACTCTGATATTCCACAACAATACACACTGCAGAATCTGCAGTTTGTGAAAGTTATCCTGTGAAAGTTTTTGACTGTAAAAAAAAGACTGCCACTAATGCAAGTGACAAGATATACTGTACAAATGTGGAAAAATAACTGGGCTCTAACGAACAGTAACTGACATGGTGGAAAAGTTTGCACACTATTCCACCAAGTTTCAGCATGTGTCTGTAAAAACAAGAGCTTTTACAGAATGGGTAAAAGCAGCCTATGCATACAGCACAAAATGACAGTGTTTATTAGGGCTGGGACGATTCACCTATCTCCTGATTCGATACTATAACGATACCTGGGTGCCGAGTATTGCGATTCTACAAGTATTGGGATTCGATATTACAATTTATTGGGATTTTTGTTAACTTTTTTAACACTAGACCATGGGGAAACGTTGAATCATACACTTATAGGGACTTTTACTTTGGAGAATATCTAAATTAATAAAATAAAAATGTTTGATTTTCATCATGTATGTAGTCTGAGATGTCCTGAAGTCCTATCTATCAGTCATTGTCAGGAATTATTTATTAAATCTTTTTCCATAAACCCAAACCTCAAAGAATAAAGACATTTCCCTCACAAATTAGTGGTAATTTCTTTTCAATTTATAAGGGATATGTAATGTTTTATACTTCTGGTGAATATAATCCAATCAATCTTATTTCCATATATGTATGTTGTATATACAGTTCCCCTTGTTAACACCTTATTTTGAAAACCGCCTTCGCCAAGTCCGTCTCTAGCTCTCCCGTCAGCTCCATTCTCTTTATACATCCATGGTCAGCTCCATCGGGGCCGTTTGAATGCATTTAACATAAATGTCAGTATATGGGTGCTCTACAGTTGTAGCGTCGGCCCATTTGACCACGGAGATGAGAGTGACGGCCGGCTTGACCGCATGTTACCGCAATACGATAACGTTTCCTGTCCATGACAGAGTTAACATGCAGCTTTAGTGATGTCTAGCTCTGCTTTTCCTGTATGGTGTGTAGTGTTTACCACTCTGGATTTAAAATGGGAGAATGCAGGTCATATCCACGCAGACCCTCCAACGATTTCTGCTCTGTCGTATCTGCAGGCTTCTACCTGCTACGGCTGGCCGGCCGGCTACTGTTTGTTTTGGTTGACGGATACAGAACGGATATGACGTCCCGTTACTCAGACTACAACAATAAAAGCGATAACTTCCTTCAACTCCGCATAGACTTAAATGAAGCAATATATCGATTCGGGCATTTAAAAATTGTAAAAAAAAAAAATTGCGATACATAGGTGAACCCCGAGTGTTTATAGCAATCATTTAATAAGGACTGGACACATGGCCAGCCTCTAAAGGATGCTGCACCTTCATCACTGAAATCAAAATGTTAAACAAATAATAATAACCACAAAAACAGTCACAGATTAAAATAAATGTTAAAATCCTATTAAATAACTACAAGTACAAACCCTCAATAATTAGCTGCCAACATTTTATAATCCTCATTCATCCCCCTAAGGTGCAAAAACATCCCATCTCCATCCCAGATTGACTCTATTAACATAGAAAATGTCTGTCCATTGGGTGTTTTATATTAAAATATTAAAGTATATAAGTAGTATATTAAAGTTTAATTAAATTCTTACATTTTTAACAACAAATCATATTTCTTATTGACTTTGTATTAAACAAAAACTGATAAACTATTAATTAACGCAACTACTATTTAAATCCAGGGGGTTTCACAGACAACACACAAATTCACCTTATTCTACTCGGATTATTTCCCTTCCAAAGGAGCACAATTAGTGTCACTGTACTCTTCCTCAACTGTGGGTCAGTAGTTCAGAAGAATGAGTCAACACTGTGTGTGTCTCTCTATAGAACAACTGCTTTTGTTCCAAAAGCAATAAATCAGACAACTCTGCTGGGTGGGTCTTTCCAATACAACCACTTGAGGCATATGATTCAGAATAGTGGAAAGCCATTATGAGCAAGCAAAAATCCTCAGTTTTAGCAATCGAGTAACTCAAGTGTGTGTATGCGTGTGTGTTTAAGGCACTAGGGTGTGCAGACATCACTGTGGTTTCCTGCACTATTGTGTCTGTGTTTGTCTGGTGACTCAGTTGCACTTTCAATTGTGGTGAGCACATGAAACAAACTGGTCATCAACCACATTTCCACCAGCGAACTCACCCTGAATCATTTCCTCGACCACACACACACATGCACAACCGGGAGCTATCAACCATATATCTATTTGTCATAGTCGTGTGCAGTGGTGAGGGTGTGATGCACGGATCCACCCAAGTCTACGCTGTACTGTAGCAACTCCTCAGCCTTTCCAGTGCATGCAGACACACACACAAAACAGAACACACACATTATGTTGTGAGTCATGAACTATAGCTGTGAGGCTGAGAGGGAGGGACGGATACAGACGGTGGGCAGAGGGACTATGGGTCTGCAGTGTCTCTCGTCAGCTCCGACACATCTACCAATCACATTCCTGAAACCCTCATTACATGCCGACCCGCATAATGACGCAGTCGACTATCAGACTCAGCCGCAGAGCGAGCAGTATTTTTAAAAAAAATATATCAAGAATCTTCTGAATTTTTCATCAGTACCTCAACACTGACGTGGTGTTTTCATAAACGCCTGGACACAAAGACAGGTGATACAATGATTAAAGTCAGCCTTTAAGAGCAGAAAAATAAGTAATTTAAGCCACATCATTATTCAGTTCAAGTCAAAATAATAAAGATCAATTAAATACAAATCATAACAACCAAAATCTGAAACAATATCTAGTTTTATATCTTAATTCAGTACTGGCATTATTTTGGTGGATCTCACAGCTGTATAGGCATCGTCAATACAGTTTCAGTTAGCCTCCAATCATTCATTCAATGATTCAAATAGTGAGGTTAAATGTAATAGTCTGATTATTATGCTATGCTTCAGTTTAACTTTGGTGAGAGGGAATATGTGGCTGCTTTTCTTCTTTGTCTCTTTCAGGTCAGTTTAGGCGGTGGGACGAGAATTCAGACACATTCCTGTCATGCCCAGTAAAAAAACAGTAAGAATCTCAGTTATGTGGCTGCCATCCCAGCGGCGCTTTGAACAACACATAGAAAACAATAATAACACAATATTACTGCGTCAAACCCAGACGGAGAGGACAGTAACATGATGCACATTTTCAAAGACTGAAGGTCATTTACCAGCTAATGCGCAAGACAGACAGAATGGCATTCGGTCACGGTATTGTAAAAGCATAGAAATATGTTTTGTTGTTGTTAAATGTGTACGATGTGCGTCACAAAGATTTTACACGCCCCACCATAAAGAACGCCCTTTAACTGTTTTAACTAGCAGTTACACATGTGTAATCTAGTTTTTACTAGGATAAAAAAAACAATCACAACACAAACAAAAATCTGAGTTAAAAGGATTCATTCCATGATACAAAACAAGACATTGAAATTTAATTTTAAAAAACCTTCCATTTACAGTTGATCATATGAGATCTGTGAAAGGGTTTTGCAAACAGACAGAACAGTGCAGAATAATGGATTCCTGTTGCTGGGCAGAGACAGAAACGACCATATTTACAGTGGACTTCTCTACAATGTGAATCAATCGGTCTGAGGATTGCAGACATTATATCATATTTTTTATGGTATTACTTATACCTTTACCTCCAAACATAATGCAGGTGTGTAATCAGTTCAATGGCACCTGCTTCACAACACTCACTTTTCCTTTCAACTTCTTCAAACATGAATACGTTTATTTGTCCAGTCATATTGCAAATACACACTAAGTCCAGCACTTCCGTTGGACCCTACCTCAAAGGTTAGACTACTGAGACTACAAAGAAGTTGAGGACATTTCACCAGGACGGTAATCCAACTGGCTTCTTCTGTTCTGAACCGAAGACTTCAATAAACAGTCCAGTGGATTGTCTTATATTTTGACATCTTACATGAGCTGGAACATTGTTTTATTATAGATTAAAAGGTGCTGACGGTGCTAGACCTGATCATTTATTGTAAAAACTACAAAGTTCTCAGATGGAACATATCTCTGCCCGGTCTGCACAATTCAATTATTTTTTTATTTCAATAAGACGAAATGTTTAGAAATGTTTAATCTGTGTGGATGAGGATGGATGAAGATCTGCATCAAAATAAACATTGTGAGAAACAAGACTTTTTTCATCTAGCTTAGCAGTTAAATGTTAAAAAATACCAAATCCAACAAAAACTAATTATTTGACCCACAGCTGAACTATCCACCAAAGTCCATTGAAATCTTTTACCAAGTTTTGGAAATATCTACAACAAATGGGACAGAAAATATATCCCTGCCAGAGGTAACAACTAAGTTACGTTAATGAGGTCAGTACTAAACATAATTGTTTTGCTATCACATGACTGAGAATGAATCTGAGCACCCTATTTTGAAATATGAAGGGGCAAATTCAAGGATTAAATTTTTTTTTTTGAAGGCCTGTAAAACTGCACAAATAAGACAAAAATAAAACACTTCTCAAAGCACCCGTAAAAAGGTGAAATGGAGCCCTAACTGCACTGCAAAGCAAATAGCTCCTCGGTGCTCCCATGCCATTTACATGTTTTTAAATTTGGTAATATATGCTTGGGGCAAAATTGGCCCCTTTCTATGTAAATGAGCCTCATTGCAAAAATAGTCCAATTTACAAAGATCAGTGCTAATAGCCACACACGATTACAGTGAAATTATCAGCGTCTTCAGAGAGTTGGTGGTAACTAAAGAGCATTTATAAGGGGTGTCACCAACAGCACTGACAGACCGGGCTATTAAATCCAAAATAAGCTTTCTCTCTGTTACATTTAAAATTCTTGAGGAATGCCTCTGCACCTCGTCGGTCAGGACCTGTAGCTCCTTTTTCTCTCCATCTACTGTGTTCTTAGCGCTAAGGCAACATTTATAATTTGCCAGTTGGACGCAAAAAAAGGGGCAAATTGCCCTCAGCAAGACTTTCATGAGCATGTTTGCGCTGTAATATGATAACGCAATATATTTTGTGATCGGACCTTAAGACGGGGCAGGTAGCAGTTGCAACTTGCAATTCATGATGCTATCAGCGGCCACAATCATTCTTTGTGAACTTGCCCCGTGAGTATTGTAGCTTTAGGAATTCTGTATTTTATCATTCGTTAGCTTATTTCACAGGTAGAACCAAAAGCTTCAGTATCTACTCTGATCATTTATTCTATGGGGTTAACCTGAGGTTTAAATATGATGTATTTTCCATGTAACGTATCTACCAATCTACCCAACATCTACCCAACCTAAGGCTGGGCACGATATCGATATTATATTGATATTGTGATATGAGACTAGATATTGTCTTAGATTTTGGATATCGTAATATCATAATATGGCAAAAGTGTTGTCTTTTCCTGGTTTTAAAGGCTGTATTACAGTAAAGTGATGTAATTTTCTGAACTTACCAGACTGTTACTAGCTTTCTTTTGCCTTTACCCACTTAGTCATTATATCCACATTATTTATCAAAAATCTCATTGTGTAAATATTTATTAAAAGCACCAATAGTCAATCCTACAATATCGCTGCAATATTGATATCGAGGTATTTGGTAAAAACATATTGTGATATTAGATTTTCTCCATATCGCCCAGCCCTACCATCAACAGATGGAAACAGATATCAACGCAACAGCATCATATTCTATTGTACACATCATACGTATTGTTGGTGAAACATGAACTTGTCTGTCTGGTTTTTGTCATTGTATGCCGTCAACACCAACAAAGAAAAACAATCACTCCGACACAAATCATGCACTGCGAAGTGAAACCTTGAGACAAACACCACCCATCTCAGCTCACAGGGGATATTCTCTTCTCATTCACTCTTTACACAGAAATAACGGCACCGAAGGGATAGTGACATGTACAGTAAAGTGCACACTGATAGAGAGGTCCTCTGCTGGCTGGCCACTGCTGTCTGGCGTGTGTCTGCAGCCGTTAAGACAGTATACTGCCACGCTGTGTCAGACGAGGTAATAGGCTTTTTTATGCTGCGACTGACAGACACTAAAGCTGACAAGCCACATCCCGGATTGATACTACGACAAGAGGCTGAGTTTGGAGTGCCATACAGCAACAACAATGCTCTCCACATATTTGAGGCCATGAGAATATATCCCTAATGAGATACATTGAGGTTTATGGCTCCATTGTATAGCAGGACGACATCGACTCCCTTTCACAATACCTCGACAAAACTACTCTTCCTCTCCTCAATGGAAGGCAGATTGCTGTTACATTGACCTTGAATGAATGGCTGTCATACACATCTATTATGCTAACCATAATCATACGATTCTGTTTCAAGGTGAGCTGACGGGCAATCAATACAAAAATGGAAATTAGGAGGTGAATGAGTTGGGGGAAAAATATCCGGTAGTCAGACAGAGACCAAAAATCCCCTCTCGTAGTAGTCTTCCCTCGTCTTCCCTCGACAGTGAACAGAAGAATATGTAATTTCAAGGCAACAGGGGCAGTCATCCCATTAGCTATTGTTTCCAAGTGTAATGTAAATGTGATCGGGTGGTGGTAGGTGAAATGCTGCTGATTATAAGCCTAATGGCACTTACAGTGTGTTGTTTAGAGAGACATAAAGAAGAATGTCGACCCTGAACATCTCCTACCAAATTCAGAATATGGTATTAACTATGAATAACTCTATCACATCTAATAATCAAAACTATATGCATTAGTTGATAATTCACTTAAGTTTTGTTATTATATTATGATTTTGGTCATATACAGAACGTGACTTGTGCAGAAGTACAGCACAGCAAAGATTTGAATAAATTCTCACTGTATTTACTCTTTTCTTTTTTTTTATATTACTACTGCTGCTTTCTTTGCTGCAGTGCTCTGTGATTGGTTGAAAACGTGTGTCAAGTCGCTTGAATGCTGTCAGGATAAGGAGTGTTATTGGCTGGTGCTCAAACCCCTACTCCACCCCCGCCAACCACCCACCTCCCAAAGCCATGGCGTAGATGAGTGGGCAAGCAGATGTGTGCATCAGGTGGGGCTGCACTCCTAAAGAGGAGGAGGAGGAGAAGGAGGAGGAGGAGGAGGAGGCACTCGGGGCCATCCCAGGTAACAGAGCACCAGCATGGGCTGCTTTTCACTACCCTTGATATATTTTCATTCACAGAGGGACGACCGCAGGGATGCGGTGGAGGGATAATGCACCTGTGCTTAGTTTTTGCAGCGCTGTGTTTACCCAGAGTGATAAATTCAACTGTATCGTGTGAGTTCATCCCAGCAAGTAGCATAAAAATGGTACAACTAGGTCATTTGAGGATAAAGTATTTTGAGGAATAAAGGATTTCTAAAAAAAGCTGGTGATTTGGGATTACATTGAGGGTTATTTGCCTTATGATGATCACCGACTAGAGGTCGTACCATTCCATAATAGCACAAGAGACATGTTAAGTTTAATCTATAATCCACTTTTTTTCAGATAAGTCAAAGTCATAGCCTCTCTCAAGTCTCATTCAACCCTCACTGACTGTACAGACTCACTGACGAGCTCCAAGCTCACTTCAGGGCAGCACATCAAAGCTCAACGGCATCGGAAAAGCTAGCTGGCATCACACAAAGACCTCACAATGACACCGTGATAGAAAAAAATAAAAATTAGGTCATGCCAGTGCTGTGAGTCACTTCACGTGGTCCTCTGTCACACACCATTGACATAAATAGCACCAACACCACACAGACAAAACAAAAACACACAGATTCTCACTCACACAGAGTGGCACTAAGGTGAAGTGGCCATCAACAATCTGTCGCTTTGTCACATCACACCAAACTTGGCAGATAGAGGACTGGTGAAATGGGAGTGGGGATAATTTTGTGGTGTTGATGCTCTTGTTGTATTGTGTGTAGAGCGCACAGCAGTGGGTGTGACCTCCACCTGCAGGCCAGCCCAGGAAGTGAGACTCAACTTACCGATGGGATCGTGGTTTCTGCTTTCCATCCACGACAGGAGATCACACCGCCATCTACGGAAGAGAGAAACAAGGATGAATATGTCATACGTACAGCAAGTAGCTGTCCAAATAGTCGCCAAACACTCTGCTGTAATGTCCATCCCAATGCTCCACATAATTCAGTGCTGATATGGAGGCTATTTTTTTTTTTTTTTTTAATCAGAGCGAGAGTGGCTGTTTTGCAGATTGAGGTCAGGATTTGGCTTGGAGTGTTATGTAACCTGGTATATGGGCCAGAATAATAGTATTACATATGAGATTGCAGTTCAAACGGGAGTCACGGTGGTGAAAGGCAGGCTGATGCAGACTGCGGCAGTGTCTGTGTTTTCAGGCTGTGGCAGACAGACATGCCCAAGAGAGTAGTCGAAGTCTTTTTCTCCTTGCCTCGTTTCATTTCTCCTACCCCATCAGTTCGTGTTCTCCCCTTTTCTCACCCACGCTCCGCTATTCTGTGTCTTGCATTTTGTTTTCTCAAATTCCCTGATGTCGCCACGTTGCCACACTTTGATGCTTCCACTTCCCCATTTAGTCTCGCTGTGACAAACTGCCAGACAGATAAATTAGACAGATAGACAGATAGATAGATATATATATGTAGATAGATAGATAGATAAGATAGATAGATAGATAGATAGATATATAGATGGATAGATGGATAGATGGACAGATCGATAGATAGACTGATAGATAGATAGATAGATAGATAGATAGATGGATAGACTCGGTTCATCCCTGTATCTAGGATCTCATTAGGGTCTCGTCAATCTGTCATTGCCACTTCTGTTTTTTCTCTCTCTTGCTCTAGAAGGGTGGGATATCCGCATTGGTTGCTATGGCACCAGACAGCTCCTCGTTTCCTCAGACAACGGCTAACTGTGATTGTGTGTCTGTGTGTGCATGAGTGTCTGCGCACATGCGCGTGTGTGTGTATCCACATGTCTAACTGTGTGCACAAGCAAGGCACACATGTGCAAGGCCCCTTGTGTGAGGAGGTGCAGCAAAGTGATAATTATCAGTGTCTGGTTCGCCGTGCTTTCACTGCAATCAATGATAAAATCCACTTAAGATTCATAATCCATGACAGGTGAGCAGTCGCAACTTCATGCTATGTTTTAAATCCACCTGATGATGACTTGCTTGATTTATTCATGAGATGTGAATGGGGGTTACAGCTAGCATGCAACTATAGAGAGGTACGATGAATTTCTATCAGTCCTAGATTTTAGCGTTCCTGCCTGTTTCTAGGTGTAAAATGTGAGTCTGTGTGACTTCACAAACACACATCTTTCTTAGGGCATCCATCCCTTTTGACCTGGCCTCTCTCCGCTGTGTGCACTCCAGCAGAGGGCAGTGTCTGCTTGACACTATACTGCGCCTCTCCCAAACTACATCCACTGGGTGTTTATTCCAAGCAGTGGCAGAGATTCATTTCTCAGAAAACACGTACTGACCTTGCCCTTTTCTGCTAAAAACGAAGTGCTTAAAAACTCATTCGCTTTGATTTTCAACCCACAATCAAGCTCAGTGCATCGGCACATCAAGAGGTTAGCAAATATCAATTACTGACTGACAAGAGAAAACAATGAGTGAGAGTAATGGGGCTCCTTAATGCCAGACACATGTTTTTTTTTCACCATAGACTGAAATTCAAATACTTCACAAGCTCACAAAAAATAAAATCTTCAACTACAATTCGCATAATTCTTTTCTCAACAAGATTAAATGAATGAGGACGGCTAAGTACGTGAAATTGATCTGCAAGAGATCTTCAATGTCGATAGCGAGAAGCTGTCGAAACTACAAGAACTTGCTGCTCTGACAGCTGGGGTGGTAAAGAAAGGGAGAACTTGAGCACTTGTCTGTCTGTCTGTCTGTCTGTCTGCGTGTGTGTGTGTGTGTGTGTGTGTGTGCGTGTGTGTTAATGTTTGTGTATGTGCGTGTACGTGAGGAGGCTGTGGTGTTGGGTGAAAGAGGTGTGTTTTTTTCCACCCTGTGGGGCCTCAGGCTGGGGTAGGGCGAGGCGGAGCTTTGGGGAGACGCAGCGTGGGGCGGGCTGTTTCAGCTGAACTCAGTGCACTGTAACAGCACTCGGGGCGTGAGGTCACCGAGTCCAGCATTCCTCTGGAGCGCTGTCTGTTTACACGACTGCCGCTGTGCCGGGGGGAGGTGGCAGCTCTGCATAACTACACCATCAGATAACAGTCATTGCTTGTATTTATGTTCATCATCTACCAAGGAGATAAGAACCCTCTATTCATTGTTTCCAAAGTTGAAAAGTGTTCAGGCCTTTTACTCCATTACTACTCCATTACTGTACATAAATCCCAACAGTCGACGGCTCCGCAGTAGACAAAGAAACAGGATTTTTGCCTCTACGTATATACAGTCAACCCTTTGTTTAGCCACTAATACAGGCATAGTGATATACTGTAGGCTTCTTCCTTTCACCTTTGTGTTTTAGATGCACAGAGATACTGAGGAAAGTGGAAACACATGACTATATGAACACAATACAACCATAATCATAGCAGACAGCACCTGTAATGCACAACGCCTCACCTTTCAGCAGTATATAAGTATACAACACTGTTGTTGCAATAAGCCAAAGGCATCTTTACATTTAAAGCCGTTCTGGTATTTTACATACATTTGTAGACGCCATGAAAATATATTGCTAGTGTACTCGAGTATATGCAAAATACAAAGCGTAGAAAAGTCGTTTCACTCTTAGCCAAATAAAACCTCTCAGTTTCTGCTCACATATAATTATATTGACATCAGTTTGCCTAAGGGGCATATAACTCTTTATCCAGTCTTGACTGTTAGTTTGCGAATAAGAATAAATTATAATTCACACCTTTGTCATTGTGAGATCATACTTCAGACACCAAATTATGCATATTGTGTCTACATGAATTTGATATTGTACTGCATCATTGTGTGTGTAAACAGACTAATTCCAGCTCAAACAGAGCAGCCAAAGTCAAAGTCAAAAGCATCCCTGAGCAGGACCGAGGGGCCAGCGCTGAGATTATCTGGGGTGGGACCAGTTCAACCTCCTCTCAAGTGGCTCATCAGGTTATTTATGCAGGAATAGCTTGGACTTGGCTGAGATGCTGCTGGCCTCTCTGCAGGGCTAATCTGGGCTGAACTTTGACTGTAGCTCCTCTGTGCTGCTGCTCTCACATCCCAGAGCCTAGAAGCCAGCTGGTCAGCTCCAGGGGAGCACAACAGAGATGGGGAGTGACACCGAAGCCCTAGAGAGACAGTGCTCTGACTGTACTGTGGACTAGGGAGGGGGGTATGGCTGTCAAAGGCTCCATTGTTTGACAGGCCAGCATGGTTTCACGTGCAGCGCATGATTCTCGCTGCGGGTCTGAACTATAGCCCAGTCTGACCTAAACTGTCCAGGAGGATGTAGCTGTGGCCTCCCTGGGCAGGTTAAAGTGTAACCGTGTCCGTGTTTTCTCAGGAAAGTGTGTTTATCTAGAGGACCAACACGGAGGCCCTTTTGTTTAACTACATAATGAGGCTCGCCCTAAAAGTAAAGCTCTCTGAAACACACAGGAACCAGGTGGCCCTTCTCTGTTCCATTTACTGCTAGTTAGGTACAGTTTGCATGTGTGTGCTCGAGTGTTTGTTTACATGTGTAGGAGGAAAAGCAGAATGCAGATACTCAAAAAATGACATGTCAAACAAATCAGTAAGATGGGTAGAGAAACCTGAGCTGAACTTTTACATCCAGCACAATGCAAACAGAACACAATGAAAGAGCACACAAGTTCAGAAAACGAGAGGCACCTATCGTCTGTGGAAATTGAAACAGCTGCAGCCAATTAAATAGTGTGAGGTAAATGATCAGGCACACTGTGGCCCTGTTAAAGGGAAATTCTGGTGTTTTTCAACCTGTGTCTTGTTCTCATAATTGTGGCAATTGAGACTACTAGTGCGGTGCCCGTTCAGGGCATGGCCGTTAGGAGCATGTGCCCGTTCGAACGCGCCGATTGCTTGGCCCCCAGTATTCCTGCTTGCAGTACTGAAGAGAAACGCACATCGCTCGTTGACTCCAGGGAAGTGAAGAGTGTTCTGTTGTAACGTTAGTATGTCCAGCATCCAGCAGGAAAAGTTAACTTACAGTCAGCGGCCTGTAAAGGCCCGCTGCGGGCGACATGCTCGACTCAGTCCACCCGCCCCCCGCTGCTGCACAGAGCGCTGTTTGCTTGTTTATACAAAGTTTATTAATACTGAACGTGCCGCAAATTGCACCAACTTCGACACTGCACGTCCTTGGGTCCCCAGCAATACACCCGCCAAGTGTGAAGTAGATTGGATGAACGGTTCTCGAGATATGCAAAGGACACACAAGTATATACCAGGGCTGTCACAGTTAACGCAATAATAACGCATGTCATACTAACTTGTCCTGAAGGAAGCTAAATAACACTCAAAACTGTCATGGCCATTTTCAAACGGGTCCCTTGACCTCTGACCTCAAGATATATGACTGAAACGGGTTCCATGAGTACCCACAACTCCCCCCTTTATAAACATGCCCACTTTATGATAATCACATGCAGTTTGGGGCAAGTCATAGTCAAGTCAGCACACTGACACACTTACAGCTGTTGTTGCCTGTTGGGCTGCAGTTTGCCCTGTTATGATTTGAGCATATTTTCTATGCTAAATGCAGTACCTGTGAGGGTTTCTGGATCAATATTTGTCATTGTTTTGTGTTGGTAATTGATTTCCAATAATAAATATATACATACATTTGCATAACCAAGCATATTTGCCCACTCCCATGTTGATAAGAGTATTAAATACTTGATGAATCTCACTTTAAGGTACATTTTGAACATAAAAAATGTGCGATTAATTTGCGATTAATTTGCGATTAATTTGCGATTAATCACGATTAACTATCTTAATCGATTGACAGCCCTAGTATATACATACAGAAAAACAGACGGAGATTTCTTGCTAACTCTATTGAAGAGATTCGGTAAACGGACTCTGGCAAAAACAACTTAAAACCAAACCATATGTGAGGCCGTGGCCGGTCATTGTCGATTTAGTATGAATGCTAGTGAAGTAATAGTAAATGAGAGAAGATTTGTTTGTATTATTTTTTCTCTCAGTAAATTAAAGAAAACAGGGTGCAATGGCTGTTTATCCAGTGGACTATTACAAGGAAGATTGTAAGTAACTTAACCTTAATGGCCAGCCATAATTATACACAAATGAGGAGCTTAAGTACGATGGAAGAGGACAGACGAAAGATGGAGGCAGAAAAAGAAAGGCAGGACCAAAAGAGAGGACCGCCCTGAGGACATAACTGTTCAATGCTGATGTTTAGCAGGTGTAATGTTTGCAATGTTCACCATCTTACTTTATGTTCACCATCTTACTTTATGTGCAACATCTTACTTTTGCATGCTAACATTTGCAAATTAGCTCCAAACACAAAGTACAGCTAAGGTTGATGTATTTCACAAAACAAAGTATTGGACAAAGTGACATTTTGAGCTGATGATGGCACCAGATGAAAAGTTAAAGGTAGGGTTGGTAAAGATTTTTGAAAATTGTTTTTGTTTTATTAGTTGAAATTCTCCTTTCATCCTGACAGCAATCAATAAATCAAATGCTCTGAAAAAAGAAAAGAATTCGATATCTGTGGCTGTTGCAGGATTGTAATAAGCCCGTCCAATCATTCCATTCAGCCCGAATGGAATGATTGGACGGACTACCTGCCTGTCTACTATACCTGCCTTCCTGCACACACTCATTGCGCGTCACTAGAGTAACTGTGAGTATTAACAACAGCCATGTTGACCGTTCACGTTCATTATGATGTTTAGACAGATAGACAGACAGATAGATAGATAGATAGATAGATAGATAGATAGATAGATAGATAGATAGATAGATAGTAACTTTATTAATCCCAAGGGAAATTCAAGTTTCCAGCATCACAGTTCCATAGTGCAAAAACATGTTAGTAAAAAGGCAGTAAAAAAGTTAGTAGTGCAAAGTACAAAAAAAAATATACCAGATGTAAAAATACAAGATGAAGAAGAAAACTGTTTAAACTGAATACAGTACAGAGTAACAGCTGTGATACAGGACTATTAAAAAAGTGAATATAGTGCAGAAGAGACTGTTAAATATGAGAATAGTGCATTATAATCCTTCCTGCAGACCATCCTCCTTTGTCCCCCCCCTCCCTAGAGAGGTTTATGTTCATAATAATAATTTGGGGGGAGTGGCTTTGGAGGGAGGCCTGAAGCAACGGACCGTCAGTGTTGCAGACTTGCCGACTTTCTCGTTTGATTTAGGGACCTTTGGAGCTAGTACTGCTGGCTACTTTCATTGGAAAAGAGTTGGAAACACTAGGCTCGGTTTGTCTGTCATTTTTTAAAAATCTAGTGTACTCTTGCTAATTTCTCAAGATCACGACCCTGCCTTTAAGGGATCATCAAAGTTATTATAATTCATCCTGCAGGAGACATAAATGTCAAAATGTCTATGTACCAAATTTCATGCCAATCTATCCAATATTTGTTGAGATATTTCACTAAAAACAAAAAGGTATTTAGGAGCACTTAAAGCAGAATTAGTGGTACAGCAGGACAAAGAGAGTAATGTGAAACTATGCTCTTCAGGATATGGGACATACTGTATGCTGTTTTCAGTTGAAGTGTCGAACATTGCCCGGAGGCAGCAACTGTAGAAAGCATTTGAGAATTTCTCCAGGATTTCCTCTGCTTTGGTTTCTTTTTAAGACTGGTAGAAAACACAGTGCCCTTTAGTCATTAGACACAAAAGCTATTGCTTTCTGAATTGGAATCTCAACATTGAATAAATAAAGTAAAATTATTTTCCTGACTTAGTTGAGAGCAGTCAAATGGTTTCTTTTTCTAGTAAATAAAATCCAAATGTTGACTAACAGGAATACAATATCTGAACCCTTTATTTATTTATTTATTTTTTTAGTTCTCAATTTCAGCTTTTAAAGTAATCTTCAGTTACTGTAAAGGTACAATGATTGTGACTTTTATAACACCAAATCAAGCCTCATCTTGTTCATAGTTGACATCATTTCTCTGCTTAAAATAACACTCTATTACCAATCAAGTATACCCATCTTCCCCTGATTAGAAGCCTTTTAAAGCTGCATGAATCACTTTTGGGCTGTGAAGCAAAATGTGCTCATCGTATTACAAGTCTGCCAGTGACTGACATCAACACATCCATGACACAATTTTAGAGTTGGGTGTTGGCTGCTCAACTAAATGCCTTGTGGAAGCTGTACACCTTTATGCACCGATAATCAGCTGCGCGTAAAAACCCTACAGCACTGACACGGTCTACTTCATCAAAGGCCACCGCCTCATTGATGAGGAAAAGTGTTTGTACGTGGCAAACACAGACGCCACCCGAATACTCCTTTCAGACCAAAGGACACATCGAGAAAATACCTGTTTGCCATTGGTATAATTCGGTTAACAATGCGTACCTGACCTGAGTTTGTGACGCTACAGTTGACCTGGGTTTCATACAGGTCTGACATTCCACAGCTTTTGTATGCATGAGGAAACACAGGTTAATATAACAGCTGCCGGGTTAGGGGTGTCTTGATGGCAGAGTGGATAAGTTACATACCACACTGTATACTGTAATGGCATGAATTCCAGCAGGAGTTGGAGTTGTTGCATGTCATACCCCCTTCTCACCTCGTTTCCTGTATGTTCCTATACTATCACCTGTCAAATAAAGGCAAAAATGCCGAAAACATAAGGGATCATGCAGAATCATGAATTAATTATCCAGACTATGTCTTAGTTAAGCTGGCTTTGCACGGCCCATGTGTGTCCATGTACCAAATTTCATGCCAATCCATACAATATAAGTTGAGATATTTCACTAAAAATGAAAAAATAACAACCTCACAGTGGCGCTAGACAACAATACCACTGATAACAAAACATGTCAATTGCTTGTTCGCTACTGTCCCCAGCACAGGGGTTAGCAAAGGTACAATGATTGTGACTTTTATAACACCAAAAACAAGCCTCGTCTCGTTCATAGGTGACATAACTTCTGTGCTTAAAATAATACTCAACCACCAATCAAGTATACCCATCTTCCCCTGATTAGAAGCCTTTTATAACTGCATGAATCACTATTGGGCTGTAAAGCAGAATGTGCTCATCGCATTACAGGCTCTCCGGTGACATCAACACATTCATTTAGAGTTGGGTGTTGGCTGTTCATCTAAATGCTTTGTGGCAGCTGTACACCTTTATGCACCGATATTCAGCTGCGCGTAAACCCTACAGCACTGACAAGGTCTACGTCATCAAAGGCCGCCTCACTGATGCGGAAAAGTGTTTGTACGTGGTAAAACCAGACGCCACCCAAACAGTTCTTTCAGACAAAAGGATACATCTCGAAAATACCTGTTTGCCATTGGTGTAATTCGGTTAACAATGCACTGACAAGGTCTACTTCATCAAAAGCCTCAGCACCATTAAGGGGGGCAAAGGGCAAGAATGCCCCAAGAAATCTCTCCAAGATTAGGAGAAACTTTGGAAATGTACACTTCTGTCTTTTTTGCCTCCTAAGAAAATGCACACTCAGCAAGGATATCCCACATACTGTACTGGAAGCAGATATAATACCTTTTCTCTGGCCCAAGGGGTCTGTATTTTCCACTCATGATGCTGATTCAGCCCACGATGCTGAAGCTTACTATGAGGAATGGATAGCAGGATAGAAAGGAGGATGTTGGGCACTGTTGGGAAAAAGGCAAGAGAAATCTAATTTCATAGCCTAGAGCCTTGGATATGAAGTTCATGGCAAAAAGATTAACTCCTAAGGACAGTATACTTTACAGAGGTCATACAAAGTTTGAACTTGTGCCAGGTGACCAATAATTACTTAAGCCCATGATAAATTTGACAATCCCACAATGACTGTTGACAACAATGATCATCCCATTGCTTTGAGAAACTCTGTAAGAGGAATGTCCATCTCTAGCACAATGTTTTGGTGAAAGATATTTGCTCTGCAACTTTTTTATAAAGTTGTGATGACAATCATCATTCCCTGTGTGGGGTTTTCATGAGGAAAATGTTTTCTGCATGTCTCCAAAATGTTCAAATGCAATTTTTTCTTCAACAATCCTATTCAACAAATTGAAAACAGACATATCCAAAAAACGTTTTACTTTTTGGCTCAGGTAAAATCTGGTTTCACAAAGATGCTGTATCTCATTCTCAAGACAATAGGCTCGTTCAGCGCAGAATCTATCACCGGCAATCGCCGCGCAATGCATGCCGACTTGATGCCGACTTGCCGGGGCAATGATAACCTCACGAGATCGAGGCGGCCGCAGTTTTTAGAGCCAGGCGCCGCAGTTGCTCTCCACTGACCGCAAGATCCAGGGCATTATGGGAAACGCCTGACTGTCGCCTGATCAAAGAGCTGATTGGCTCTTAGTTTTGACAACAAACACCACTTGTTGTAGAGAAGTCAGAACTTTCTGTGTAATTGTAATATTTAACGCTGGATTGTGGGTTAGTCTCATGTTGTGCAAAGAAGGTTTCATCTGTTAAACAAATCTTGTGTGGTTGATAATAATAATAATAATAATTATAATAATGAAGATTATTTATATAGCACTTATCAAAACAAGTGCTCATTACAAAGTGCTTTACAAGGCGGACATAAAAATAATAAAGGATATAATCCAATGCCAGATACACGCACATTTCCACATAGATTTACAAACAAATATAAACAAATCCAAACGTGGTCTAAAAACTACAAGTGGCCTACAGATCAACTTTTTCTGTGACTTCCTGTAAATTCAGTGAAGGCTGCTGGAAACGGCTGGAAACTGTCCGACCTGGCCGCAGCTTTTTGTCTCCCCCGCTGATGCCGCTTAATCTCGTCTACTTTCCAGGCGAGGCGCAGTTCATCTCCAACGAGCCTATTCACACATGCCACCCTTTGCACATCATAGCAAGTATCAATATTTGGTTTGGCCCCATCACTTTCAAAGATGTCAATCCATTCTTCATGTGCACGCTGCAAACCTCTTTTGATCTACGCAGGCGAACCTCATTGTCAAATCCGATTATCTACTTGCCTTTGACCCGTGTTCTGAGCCAGTGCCGGGTGTGCAGCAAGTCAGTGAAGTTTGTTGTTTGAATGTAGTAACTCTGGATACATAAAGGCTAGGACCAGAATTGGGATTAGGATGAGAAGTACCAGAGAGTGTGCAGAGGATGCATGGTGTGACCATTATGGAGCTTGTTATCTGTCAGGAGACAAACACAGACAGTCTCCCTAGAGACCAATCTAAAAGGAGTAATTGGCCTCACTCTATGACTCATTTCTCTCTCAGTTTAACTGTACCCTCAATTACTATACATGCAAACATCTGATTCTCTGTCATTTAAATAATATATATTCTGCAATCTTCATTTTTTACCTTATTAACTTGACTCTGTTTCAGTTATGACAACAGTTGAAGTTAGTGTTACCACTAAGTACCCTAGCCAACCCTCAAACAACCCTACCCAACCTAAAACTCACTTCATATTTCCTCTTTATAGTACTATTTTAAGATGTTTTATTTTAACTTAATTGCCATTACTTAAATTGTGCTTGTTTTAGTATGTTTATATGCACTTCCATATATGTTTGCACTTGTATCTGTTTTGAATTCAAGAGTTTCTTCTTTTATTGGCCTTCTATCTGCTTTATATGAGATCCCTTCTGATATTTGCATCATATTGCTGCTCCCCAAGTGCTCCACAGACAGACTCAGGAAATCCTTTGTCCCCCGAGCCATCAAACTGTACAACACCTCTCTAGGGAGGGGGGGGAGACAAAGGAGGACGGTCTGCAGGACAGATAATAATGCACTATACTCACTTTTAACAGTCTCTTCTGCACTATATTCACTTTTTTAATAGTCGCGTATAACAGCTGTTACTCTGCACTATATTCAGTTTTAACAGTTTTCTTCTTCATCTTGTATTTTTATATCTGGTATATTTTTTTGTTCTTTGTACTTTGCACTACTAACTTTTTTACTGCCTTTTTACTAACATGTTTTTGCACTATGGAACTGTGATGCTGGAAACTTGAATTTCCCTTGGGATTAATAAAGTTACTATCTACCTATCTATATTTGTATATATATGTAGTGACTTCCTTTACTTAAATTTCACCTGCTTTATATGGGCTTATTTCTCTAGCCACGTCTTACTTACTTTTTTGCACTTGCACCTCCATCTGTTTACGTATGGGCTCAGTGCCATTTACACTGCCGTTGTCAAAATGATCATTATTGAATGCAGCCATCCCTAAGGGGTGATGGAGAGCAACAGGAAATGCAGGGGTAATGCAGTGTTTGCTTTCTATCCTCAAATATGGTCATCTCTCATGCACTGATAGAACTGTTTCCATATTCCAACTTTATTTTCAACTGCAAAATGTCCAGCTTAGTACATATCTTGGTCTATATCGATATCGGCATGTGCCTAAAAAATCCACTATCGTTGAACTATAACACATTACCAGAATAAAAGATCATCCAAAACGATCTGAAACATTACTTTCTATAAACTAAATAACGTGTAAAAAATTACATTGGTGTTGAAGGATATTTGAAAATATTATATTTGTTTTAAACCTGCATTGAGCTTTTTCATAAGAACACCAAATTAAATGACTCCCTGTGATGTGACTAAGCTGCGAGTACTACTGACCCCGCTGTAAATCCAGAGCCCAGTGTGAAGCTCTGTGCTCATTATTTTTGCTAACCCCCAAAACCATAGGCAGCAACTCCCATATAGCCTACACCAGCCTGAAATTACAGAAAATCCAAAATAGATATGAAGCTGGTTCAACATTTAGTAAGCTGCTGAAGAGGCAATTTTTCTCAGGAGTGGGCAGAAAAACAAAACTAAAAGCAAAGCTAAAGTGCCAGTGAATCTTTGAAGTTCATTCAACCACTGACAAGAAACAGGACTCAAATGGGATGTCCATGTTGCTGTATTTTTTACTGTGTTTTTTTTTTCGGTTGCAGTGTACATCACTCTCACGCTAACGCCGAATTCACTCCAGGCAGCGGCGAATAATTACATTCTTTTGTGGCCGGGAGTCGTATTCAACATTAGGTCAACATTTCACAGGAGTCATAGGACTGGTTTACTGATTGTCTGTGGGTCCTCTCTAGCCACACTTCGACGCTAAAAGTTACACTTTTCCCAACTTTTGTTTGGCCGCACTTCATCAAACGGCGGCAGCTTGCTGAGCTCGGGAGCGGCCACCGCAGCTTTTCATAGACATTGCATGCTAGCTTGCCGCAGGCCGCACTTGTCAAAACTCTCTGTATTAAAAGAGGACTAACCAATTTAGTATTGCACTCCTATAACAATGTTGGACTTACAATGGACAGTTTACTAAAACAAAAATAATCAAAATGGATGAGGCAGAACCAGATAATCCATGGGCCAGACCAGATATTGGTACTATCTGAGTGGGCAAAACCTTACCCTGAACAAAATTGTTCATAGGGTCAAAATAAGACTCATAAAGGCTGCAAAGAAAAAAACATTACAAAATTAAATTCGACTTCTGAAGAAGGAAAACCCTAAGGAGTGGTGGGACTTCATTAATAAAGGTTTGGGAGGGAAGAAAGGATCTGAGAGGAAAATACAGTTTGATGGTGTGGAAGAAAACAGAGTAGCCGACATCCTCAACAGATACTTTGCAGAGGTCTGGACCAGTAACACCTCCTCCTCGCCATCAATCTTCCCATTACCACGGCCTACTGGAGAGACGGACCTGTGCAGTATAGGCCTCATGAAGCGAGCCCTTACAGAGCTTGACCCACGAAAGGCCTTTGGCATCATGGCTGCTAAAGAACCATGCTGAAGATCTGGACCCTGTCCTCCTCACGCACATTGCGAACATTTCCTAATTGCTCGGAACAGTTCTAGCTGCACGGAAGACTTCATATGTGTGCCCCATACCCAAAACTGCAAACCCCAGCACTCCTAGTGACTGGAGGCCCATCTCATTAACCACTTGCTTGGGAAAAATACAAGAAAGATTCATCATAAATAAACTGAAGCCAACAGTGATGTCTGAATGTAAGAACCAGCATGCCTACCTCTCTAGGTATAGCACAATAACTGCCCTTGTTAAAGCCACACATTCCTGGTTAGTGGCTACAGGCGTAAAACAGCAAACTGGTGAAGGTGCTGCTGGCTGACATGTCCAAGGCCTTTGATAGGGAGGACCATGCCCAGCTGCTGCAACATCTGGCAAACATGGAGCTGTGCCCTAGACTGGGTACATAGCTACGTGACTAGAAGAAGGCAGAGGGTAATGGCAAATTTGCATTTACAGTCTTTGGTCAAAAGTTACATCTGGGGGTCCCCAAGGAGGCGTGGTCTCACCATACCGCTTCCTCCTACACATGTCCGTTCGAAAAAGACCGTCTTTGACAACACATTGGACGATACTTGGGTGCCGATTCGATATGTATCGTGACTTTTAAGAATTGCGATTCAATATTCCGATTTATTCCAATTTTTGAACACTAGACCCTATGAAAAGTAGAATCATACACTTCTAGGGACTTTTACTTTGGAAAATATCTAAATTAATCCAGTAAGAATGTTTGATTTTCAGCCTGTATGTAGTGAAAGATGTCCTGAAGTCAAATATACCAGTCATTGTCAGGCTTTATTTATTAAATCTTTTCCAGCAACTAAAAAATCAAAGAATAAAGACATTTCCCTCACAAATTAGTAGTATTTTCTTTTTCATTTATAAGGGACATGTAATGTTTTATACTTCTGGTGAATATAATCCAATCAATCTTATTGCCATATATGTATGTTGTATATACAGTTCCCTTTGTCAACACCTTATTTTGAAAACTAGAATTTGCCAAGTCCATCTCTAGCTCTCCCGTCAGCTCCGTTCTCTTTATACATTCATGGTCAGCTCCATCGGGGCCGTTTGAATGCATTTAACATAAATGTCAGTATATGGGTGCTCTACAGTTGTAGCATCGGCTGATTTGACCACGGAGATGAGAGTGACTGCTGGCTTGACCGCACGTTACCGCAATACGATAGCATTACCTGTCCATGACAGCGTTAGCATGCAGCTTTAGCCGTGATGTCTAGCTCTGCTTTTCCTGCAATGTGTGAAACCCAAAGTGTTTCCATCCTTTACTGGATGTGGAGTGTTTACCACGCTGGATTTAACATGTGAGGGTGCAGGTCATATCCACGCAGACCCTCCAACGTTTTGTACTTCCTTGTTTTGGCTGGCTGCGGTTTGTTTTGGTCAATGGAAATGGTAGGGATATGACGTCACGTTACTCTGACTACAACAATAAGAGCGGTAACTTCCTTCTACCTCCGCATAAATGAAGCAAATATATTGATTCTGTCATTAAAAATCGATTTCAAAATTGTAAACAAAAACACCACCTACTGCAAGTGTGTGAGGTTGTGCAATATTTTGCAAAATTTTAAATATCACGTCAGTCTGGTTGAACGCTGGACGTTATATTTACCCTTCCCTTTTTCATTTTCCTGTAAGATTTATGTATAATTCCATTCTTAGTTACTACAAAAGAGCTTCAGATTTGTGTATTTAATAAGCATCTAAAACCTCCCTGCTCCTTCAAAGCACACAATGTGAGACCCTCTGCCTTTCTAGCAGGTTGATCACACCAGCTGGAGTCCAGGACGGCAAAAAAATGTTAAGAGTTTCACCCAGAGGGGAGCTCTACGTGAGCCACTCTCACCACTTTGCTCGTCTGCACACTACAGTTCAGTCACATGTGTTACCTGAGGAGGAGCAGGAAGGCAACATCTGGATATGTTCTGAGGGCTGTAATTCTAGAAGCTCTTAATCCCCTCACAGTATGTTGTTTATTTTGGTCCTGTTCTCTGGTCAATAGCCAGATTTCTTAGAAGCAACCACCAGGTCACTGACTGACACGGTGAGGCCCCCACAAAGCAGAAAGAGATCTGTATAGAAGCACTCCTCAAGTACAGTGAGCCATCGGCTATCTTCCCCATAAAAAGATGACAACCAGTCAATTGTCAAGGCAATCTGCGTCTGCTTCATGCAACATCATGAGCTGGTAGTTTTTCTGTGAGAAGTTGTTTTGTGTGATTTCCAGGAAAAGCAGTTGAGCTCAGACTGAGCACATCAAAATGTATCAGGTTTCCCTGTGATCCAAATGTGGACCTGACAAGATTTATTTTTTAAATTACTGTCACAGAAACACAATTCAACCTCCTCTGTACAGGCTTTTATAGCATGAATACAAGAGTACTGAAAACATAAGTTGGTTTCTCTGAAGCAGGGCGGAGATGGAGATCACCAAAGGTCACTAGAGAGCTGAAGGAAAGAGCTGATTTAATCACACTTAATCTGTAATTTTCCCTTCTTTCATGTGACTATGTTTGTAGTGAAGGGTTTGCAACTTTGCTAAACAACTGGGGACTCTGGTTTTCTATGCAGAATGACAGACGACAGGAGTAGCAAGTCAAAAAAACAACAGTCATTCATGTATACTTCAGCTAATTTCTCCAAAGTCGTCTCTAGCTCTCCCATCAGCTCCGTTCTCTTTATACATCCATGGTCAGCTCCATCGGGGCGTTTGAATGCATTTAACATAAATGTCAGTATCTGGGTGCTCTACAGTTGTAGCGTCGGCCCATTTGACCACGGAGATGAGAGTGACGGCTGGCTTGACTGCATGTTACCGCAATACGATAACGTTTCCTGTCCATGACTGAGTTAGAATGCAGCTTTAGCCGTGATGTCTAGTTCTGCTTTTCCTGTCAATGTGTGAACCCCAAAGACTACAACAATAAAAACTGTTTCTTCCTTCTACCTCCGCAAGAAGAAAATGTATCGATTCTGGCATTAAAAAAATCAATTTCAAAATCGCGATTCATAGGTGAATAGATTTTTTTCCCACCCCTAATAACTACCACATGCTGTAACCAGACGAAGGGAAGACAGTGAAACAAAGTTGACAAAGGCCGAGAGAGGCCTAATAGGAACAGACAGAAAAGGAAGAAAAAAGCAAAACATTAAGGGGATAGAGAAAGAGAGGAAAAAAAGAGATGAGAAGAGGTTAAAAGGGCAGTGAGCGAGGAGAGAAAAAGGGAAGCAGCATGGTCATATTTTACAGCCGACAGCAAGCGTGTGGTCTGGCAGGCACACCAGGAGTTGGTTTATTAGAGTCGTTTCTTTTACGAGGGGCTGTCCTACTTTAAAAAAATGAGCAGGTTCAGACCAGTCATCTCTACCTACTGTCTTCTTGACACAAGGATATGGCTCCATACTACACTGATTCCTCCTCCTCATATAACCAATCCATATGTAACCATAGATTCACGTGTACACTAGAGCGCTGTATACACAGACACCGATTGATCCTGATACATAGAACACATACAGTAAATCACAAGGCTTCCTGACACCTGCATGTGTGTCGGGTCTCAGGCACATCTGAACGCAAAAACACTACATAATAAACAAGCAATCAACACAGATGTGACTCTAATGTGTTAACGAGTTTACAGTTGCTCTCAACATTTCATCAAATTAAAGCTATAAACTTCTGAAGACATTTTAGCAGTATCTATTCCATGTGATGGTTGTTCTTGTGAGCTTTTTTTTTTTTTAAATCATTATTCACATCCAAACAGTCCACAGCACAATTATATAAAATGAAAACTTGAATTCGAAGGAATTTCGTTATCATTTTAAATTACATTGGTTTAATGACAAAGCTGCAAAATTTGGAAAAAAATAACTTGTGTTCTAATATTTTGCACACCACCAACCACCATAAAATACCACAACCGAGCTTAAATGTTCACAACATGAAGCATTACCTCTCAAATATCTGCTCCCCATTTATACTCAGTATATAGTAATAGTGGAGATACTAAAATTACTCTTTGCTTCCAGTGATGCTCCAGTAGTTCTTCTAAATATGTACAAACATCAAGACAACAAATATCAAAATACATATGAGCGCACACATCAGCGCAACCTGATGCTACTATTTGGGCTGAACTTTATCCCATGGGGGGCCTCATCATGACAGTGGCATAGACACAAAATCCTTCTGTCAAAGAAGAACAGGGTTATTTTCATGAAGAGATATTTCTTCTACGTATGTGCAATCAGCCAAGCAGAGGTTCTCACTGTCACTAATGCTTTGACCTTTGGTTTGTTTAGGGATTACTCTAAACCCTTTAGTGAAATGGTGTGTGATCACTGCAATGATACTGTCTTTTCAGCCCTAAGCCTCGTGCCAGTTACAGTAGGGAATAGGGATATCAAGAGAACCGATACTTCGGTACCAAGTCGATGCGTGTTCTCATCTGCCGTGAAATGAAGGAAGAAGAAGAACAAAAGACAAATAGCAAGATTCAGGTATGGAAGTACTTTACGTTCGAGGCGGATCATCAAGGAGTAATTAAAAGATTCACAAAAGCCAATATGCAAACGGTACCGTCGTACTTTTCAAACCAAAGAACGAAATACTTCCAAATTAGCAAAGCACCTCAAAGACAGACATCCAGATTTGTTCAAAGAATTCAAGGTGAGTGAGTTTCAATTCATGTTAACGTTAAATTAACAACTACTTGTTACACTTGTCATCTTTATCCTGATATAGCCTAGTACACGCTACCATTATGTTTGTTTGAGACAGCTGGTATTGTTTTGTAGCCAAGTATGTTCCATACAACGCTTGCAATGGCAAAACGCTAAAGGCTACCGTGTTTTGGCCAACGTAATGTAACCATAGCTCGTAGTAATAGTAGGCTATCGTCCTAACCGGTCTGTGTCATTTGTCATCAAAATATAACATTAGCATTTTAAATAAATATTTAATGGTCTAATGGTCTGTCACCATGTCAGTGAATTTAAACTACTAGTTGCAATCTGAGGATATACTGTATATACAGTATATCTTACAGTCATTGAGCTAAACCTGAGGAATAAAGTCTCATCATTTCCCTTTTTGTTTTTTTTACCGTGGTATCGAATTGGGTATCGAGAATAGTGGAAATTCACTGGTATTGGTATCGACTACTAGATTTCTGTAATCCTGATATCCCTAGTAGGGAAACCGTTCCTCTATCACATCCTTTCCCCTTCAGTCTAATCTTAATTTTGGCCTGTGACAGTGACCTCAATGGTCCAGCCTATAGAGATGACAAATCACAATAAAACATATCTTCATTCTCTAAGATATATTTCGGTCTCCCCTGATGTAAAATGTAACAGCCCACACTGTTCGCATGCATGAGATGGGCAATTAAAAAGGACACTTAAAAAGGACACAAGTATCCTTAAACACCTCTGGCCTTGAAGGCTAAAGCTGAGCAATTTGGGAAAAAATGAATGCCAACTTTTTAATTAAATGGTTACATCATTTATCCTGGGCTTGTGCTACTTCTGGGTAATATAAAAAAATGTTGTCAGACAGAGAGGGCGGGGGGGTTAAAATTTGAGAGGAAAGTTTAATTAAAAACATCGTGGTGTTCGTACCACTATGAAGAGTATGTGTATTTCAATTTGTGGTGTTAATTTGTGGAATGGTTTGGATATAAAACTCAAGCAAATAATTCAATTAAAAAAGATTTACAAATAAATTATATTTTAGAGGAATAAGGATGAGGAAGGATTTGGTAGGATGTACGTGAGGTAGTTGTTTAAGTTATATCTGATTGACAATGGGTGGATATTTGGGTTGAAAATAACAGCATTGTGGTAATTGTTTATGAGTTGTATATATGATAAATATTGAGTTAATTCATATGAGTTATGGAGAAGAGGTAGGACCATACAAGTGTATACTTCTTCCTACTCCTTTTGTAATATTTATTTATGTTGTTTATGAGAATTTGTATACTGAGAGTTTGCTATATGTTTACTGTTCCGTTACTGTTTTGTTACTTTTGTTTTGTTACTTTTGTTTTGTTTTTTACTTATTTGTTACGTATTCGAAATAAATAAAATAAATCTATGTTTCCATCATCATTGTGCAATATCTTCCCTAACAGATTCTACAATTACAGAACAGGCTTTCAAACGTCAAGTTCGGTACCAGTAACGAGCCTCAGGCGCTGGCCGCGGCAGTGTAACCTTCAAGCCCGGCTGTTGTTATTTTCCATAGAGGTCAGCAGCTAAGAATGTGAAGCACGCAGAGCCTGAAACATGCCTTTCTCTTCCCAATAACCCCCACCACTTTTTTTGTAAATATTTTGAGGCTACTCCTATACAGTACCTCCATTTCTGTTTGTTTAAAAAATACATTTATGTTCCAAAGCAAAGTAACTCAATCATCCTACTGCATTCACCCACGTCTCCTGCTGTGCCTGTCCAACACGTTAAGCTCTCCTAGGTTTGTAGCCCACAGCATTGTGAGCAAGATAACTAAATATGGTGTCATAATGACCGTCAGTATTTCCAAGAACAGTAATCAGCGGAGAGACCTGTGAAAAAATAGGAGAGCTATTTTAATCTGCTTCCCTGCAGGATATCCTCGGACAGCATGTCGATTTCCAAACGGCCTAACTAACAACAGACACCGACTGGAGTTGATGGTCAACCTGCATGTGCCGAACCTTAAACTGTACAGAATATGAAACCATTGTATATAGTTATTATTAAGATAATTCTATTTTATTTTTCTCTGTAAAATACACTTTTCAGCAACTACTTTTAGGTATGTACTGATATAAAATGTAAAATACTATATAATGGCTCTGAGAAGTTAATGAGTTAGTTTTATACAAAGAACACACAATTAGTTGTGCTTCAGAATCGTCAATTTAATGATATATCATGATTAACTTTGATGTAATCATTCTGCTAAGTCTATTCAGCACCAAACAGCAGTCAAAAGAAGTTAGTGATTATCTGGTGCAGAAAATCATCTATGTAACTAAAGACCCAGATATTTTTCTCAGGAGTTTGTGGAGACAGCAATGTGGATAAAAACAGATAGTGAATATTTGAGTTACATTAGGCAAAACCCAAATGAATGCTAATGTTGCTCCATGTCTGCTGAATGTGTAAATATGCAACTGTTTTCTAAGACATTCCCCATTTAAGGCGAATAATATATCAGGGTTGTGTCTCAGTCAGCTTGTTTGGGGTTTTTCTGCCCACTAGTGGTTATTATTAATATGGTTATTTATCAATTATAGCTTTTTTATTTCAACATATCAACATCTTCTTTACATCCTGGATGAACAGTGCAACCCAAATGATGAACAGAAGGCTATAATGGCTAAATGTTACAAATGCTGAGTTAAAGAAGAAGAACAACAAGCTGTCCTGTTGTAATATAGAGTAGAGGTCTTCCATGTCCACTTGGTTCCTATAATCAATATTTGACTCAGGGCCCGAGTTGGGTACGGTCCAAATGACTTTGTGTGCTACTCATGGTCATTTTCTATTTGTGTTAATTGCAGGACACAAACTTGTTTATGTGAATTGTGAATTCTAGGGAAGAACACGTGTTGCTGCTCTTTTTGACGAGGCTGCTCATCGAATTGCAGACTCAGGTTGGTTCTCCACAGGTGTTTTTCCCGATTGGATCCAAAATGTTGTTATGTCTGGACGCTTACTGGGTCTCAATGGTGACCTGAAACTTTTCTCACCTGAAATAACATTATGATTAACTCTAGTGAACATTCATACAACATGAAAAGCCCATGATACTCATTTTAACTTTTAATTATTGCCATTCCTCTTTGTTCATTACCGCCAGAGTGATCAATTTTGCCCTCTTCTGTCAACATCCATCTAATCTGCCAACAACACTACTGCCCTCAAACAGGCAGCCACACTATTGTAGCAGTCAGAAGGCTGGCTAACAACCACACGTTTCCATATTGCATTCAACATGCATAGCACGACGCATGCAAGCATCATGTCCTTTGGGCTACTAATCATGCTTAAAGCATATTACGCGCGAGAACAGGCAGGTCTGACGACAAACAATGAAAAACAGCAACAATTTCATACAACACAAAAACAATGAATGACTACTACAACAAACTGGCCAGAAATATCAAATATTTTTGTTACAAACACCAAGTGTATGTTTTAACAAAGCAAACTCGTCCACAACTCTCTGAAATAATCTACCACCAACCCTCCAGACTGACTGAGTTGTTCATGTGTATAATGTTATTATAATTGGAGTAAGGGTACCAGCAGGAGTAAATCCTGCCTGCTCTGGAGACATCACACTGTCCTGTTGCTTCCTGTGTGTGGAAGTGTGTGCGCGTGTTTATTTCTGGACATGTGAGACGTCTGAACAAATGAACAAAAGAAAACAAGACATACCCTGAGAGAACCGGAGCAGCTGGGTCTAATCCAAAGATGAACCACAGACCAGCCAACGCATCATAAAATCCAACAAACACAACACACGCCCCCACACACACGCGTGTGCGCACACACTTTCACAAAGAGATAAATAACAGCTTGACTGTATGAGTGTGCTACAGTGCTGTACAGTTTACTTAAGGGTATTACAGCAGTTGTACAAGAAGGTAGAAACTTTTGTATTGATCCTGGCTGAAACCACACAGACGAGAGTAACTTCAGCTGTTTGTGAGCAACTCACCATTTTCCACACAAGTCTACTTGTTGACAGTCCTTCATTCCAGCAAGGCAAGTTTGTTCCTCTGAATTCTTTCGTCTCAAGATGGAGGCAGAAACTCTCCAAACACAACTCCTTTGCTCTGAGTTTTTTCTGTTATTTTGAGTCCACCAGGTCCAGTTCTGCTTCTCTCCTGCGGATTGCTGCACGAGCTGCTAGCATGACAGCATTGATAAACAACCAGTTGGAATGAGACACACAGGTGCATGCTGACGCCCGGCGAATACAAACAGAGAGGCATAGACAGCTCAGTATGAAACGGCTCCTTTGCCAGTGGTTCCCCTTATGTGGGACTCCAACCTTACTCCACCTCCCTCCTCCTCCTCCTCCTCCCTGCACCTCCCCTCCCTCTCTCCCCAACAGCTCCAAGACAGAACAGAAAAGGACTCACAAGTTGCTGTTTTTTGAGCAGTTGTAGGTGCGATACAGAACCCTTTTCTTTTTACTTGCAACAAACTATGTACAAGAAAGTTGAAGTAAAGCAACACAGTGTGAATTTGTTTTTTTATCCACAGTATACAGAAAGAATAGCACCTCTTTCTTGACAGAATGACCGGAAGCATTTGAACAAACGAAGTTAATATTTGCAACTGTTCTAGAGATAAGAAACCCATAACCAGATCGTCAGCTATTCCTTACCATTGTGTTCGTAAAGTGACACAGAGACTAGAAGGGAGACAAAATCACTGGTGCTTTACATGCTTAGCGTTAAGTTATGCAGCATGATGAAAGTGTTCCTTTCATTACACAATACCTTGTTTATCTGTTCCCAATTTAGACAAGCACTTTATGCTTCATCTGACTAATTTAGCGTCAAAGCTACAGAGTTGAATCATCACAGAGATTACACTGAAATGCTAAATGTGTTTCGGTGCAAACAAAGGTCACTGAGCATGGCAACATCATATCTTTCACATGAAATTCCCTGATAAACTGTGGCCGTGTTATTACGAATACATTACTGACCCTCTAAGAATTTTAAAAACGACATTCGGTAACTATGCATGAGTGGCTAGTATTATGTGAACCCAGCAAAGCAGGCAAGAATGCCTATCATGATGGTGTTGAAATTTCAGTTTTATAAAAAGAGGCAGGGGGAGGGCCCGTGAAGCCCTTTGGAAACATTTCTAAATGCCTCCCTTGGGCAAAAGCTGGCCTCAAACAGCTCCTGCTAGCTCTCACTCGCCTCATATTCTGAGAGACAAAATAGTGCTTACAGGGGTCAAAGCAGAAATGAAATGTTTTCCAATATTAAAAAAGTCAATCATTTATTTAGTACCACTTCTGTTATTAAATGAAACTCCAGCTAGTAAAAATAAATGTCCCCTTGACAGTTTTATTAGGTTGAGACTTTGCTGATTGAGGCAAACTAAACCAAAGATGGCATCTCTGTCTATGTACCTGACTGACTGACTGACATCTGGATTTGCTGCAGTAGAGTCACATCCCTCTGTCCGTTTGCTCTGAAGTCAGTTTAGCCCATCTTAAGAAAATGTAGTGGCCTCACTAACTCGTGACAGCTGTGTCAAACCCTATTAGTGGTCAGGATGACTAGCTCCGTTGTTCAAAGGCTAAATCTGTAATCACAAAAACCCCTTCAATAGGAAATTATTCGAGCGTTCTCTAAATATATCTATATTTAACTGCCATTAAGTAGTCCTGTCATTCTTTCAAAAAAAAAAAAAAAAAAAAAATTGGACGAATGAGAAGTATCACTTAAATCAACCACTACTGCCTAACCCTAGTAGTAGCAGGTGACTTTGTTGTCATGGTAATGTTAGTGTAACGCCGTGTCTACACAGATGTGAAGCGGTAAAATATGCCTTGGGTTGCATATACTGTACGCACGTGTAGCCAATGCGCAGCCTGTGTAGACAGCTGTATTGGTTAAAAAAGAATTGTGTTGCTTCTGTGAGACGGACAAAGGAAAAACGCTGCTGAAAAGTGTTCTGTATAGACACGCTGTAAGGCACAACACAGCCTTATGCTCATCCGTGATTTTCCCATCTATGGTTTGAATCCAAAATGCTTCTACAAATGACTTCTCAGATGCACGGACAGCACTGGTTCAGCACAGCTCGCTTGTTTCCTCCGTTTTGCACCGACAATGAAAACAGCAACAATAGCCTAGTTTACTTTCTCACTGCTCTCATCAGCATTGTTTCCAGCCACAGCTGCAGGCAGCAGTTTTAAGCCCAAAAAAGCTCTGATAAATGTACAGTACCAAACAGCAGACAGACAAAGTAAGCAACTAAAGAGCCAGACATTTCCCACAGGAGATGGTGGAGACCAAAACAGAGCTAAAGGGAGGGTGAATATTGGACTCCAAATGAATGCTAATGTTGTTCTGTGTCAGCTGGATGTGTAAATATACAACTGTTGCAATAACAATCACCCTATCAACTTTAAGGTGTTATATGCCAGTGTTGTTTCTACAGCTTGTTGCACTGCCTCCAAGTGGCCAAAAGAAATCAGTTAATGCAGGTTTAAGTAAAAAATACCACACGTTTTCTCTCAGCCTGTGTCCCACAGATGAGAGACTTTGGTTATTATCTATTCTACATCATACTGCACAGCAGTTGCATAGCTCAGAGGGTCATGTTCCTGTACCATTCTCCTTATGCAACCAAATATCTCAAAACTGACAAGGAAAAAGACAGATCTAGGGTGAAAAAAAATCATACCTGTGGGGTAACAACATATTCTCGAGCTCTAAATACAGCTTTTCAGACATCATATTAATGCTCAAAGACTCAGATAATGGAGTATGATGACACATTAGTAAATACATTTTTGTAGAGCAAAAATTTAAAAAGATTTTTGAAAAATTGTTTTAAATTTGTAAATATATATTTATTTATTCAAAGAATATTTAAACATAAATTACAATTGAATTAAACAATGAATAAACTGTTATATGAAATTAATTGAGTAATTGATTATCATTACTATATGTAGGGGGTAATTGGATCCTGCTTATACCATGGCTACTTGCCAACAAAATGCCATATGTATCAAATTAAAAATATCAGTTGTTCATTAATTTATTTAATATATGATACGTATGATAATACACAATGCAAAGCTACTCCTTTTTCTCACATTTCCTAATTGTCATGGTTCCTGAGGAACAGTGGAAACAGAGACAACAACCAGTCTCAATCAGAGTGTTCAACTACAACATGTAGACGAGTGAATGCATCACTGAACACCTACCTGCTGCCTGCAGGGATGCTGGTCCTTACTGCCGCTGCCCTCTGACCCTGCAGGGAAATGCATGGATGAAGTGGAAACCAACATAACCAGTAAGCACCAAGCTAACTTATTTTACACACTTTACACTATTTTAGTGGACTGATCTCCGGAATAATCCATGCTAGCTACAATAATCACTTTATGATGGGTTTCAGAGGGTTTAGAAATTGCTGGCCCACAGTTCAAGTGTGCCTGTAGTTCATTGTCAAGGACTGCTGCTGATATTGGCCATCAAATAGCACCATCTAGTGGAGGAAGAACTGTATGCCTGTGTGAGACATATTTTAATAATTATCAGTATTTTAAAACAAATTTAATTCAAATACAGTAACGAATGTGGTTCATTGTGTGTGTAGATTGTTTATCCATGGACCCTGCTTACCAAATATAATAATTTATACTATCAGAGGACAAAGTTTTACTATTTCCTAGGGGTGTGCAGTAGTATTGAATTTACAGCTTAATTTACATTTAAGTGCATAAAAGGTTCCTTCATAATAATGTCTTAATTAATTGATGCCTCATACATTCAAGGCAGATTATCATTTTAATTTTTAAGTCTAACATATGTGCAAACCCTGGAAGAGAGATTCTGCTATGTTACATTTAACACTTTCAACATGAGTTGTATTTCAGGCAGGTTATGAATGTAAATAATATCTACTGGAAGTATGGCTGTATGTTATATAAGAAATTCATAATTTAATAATATAATAATTAAAAATACTCCAACTGTAAGCTAAAAAAATGGAGCATTATTATCACATTAGAAAAATAGTGGCTCACATCAGCAACAGCTTCTTGTATTCATCACCTGCAGCAGCTGTGTGTAGACTGTTTATCCAAGGACCCTGCTTACCAAATATAATAATTTATAATATCAGAGGACAAAGTTTGACCATTTCCTAGGGGTGTGCAGGAATATTGAGTTTACAGTTAGCAACATTTAAGTGCATAAAAGGTTCCTTCATAATAATAATGTCTGAATTAATTGATCATATTTCAGAATATTATTTTTAATTAAGTCTAACAATCTGCAACCCTGGAAGAGAGATTCTGCTACCACTTTCAACTTGTTTTATTTAGGCAGGTTATGAATTGTAAATAATATCTACTGGAAGTATGGCTGTATGTTATATAAGAAATTCATAATTTAATAATATAATAATTAAAAATACTCCAACTGTAAGCTAAAAAATGGAGCATTATTATCACATTGGAAAAATAGTGGCTCACATCAGCAACAGCTTCTTGTATTCATCACCTGCAGCAGCTGTGTGTAGACTGTTTATCCAAGGACCCTGCTTACCAAATATAATAATTTATAATATCAGAGGACAAAGTTTGACCATTTCCTAGGGGTGTGCAGGAATATTGAGTTTACAGTTAGCAACATTTAAGTGCATAAAAGGTTCCTTCATAATAATAATGTCTGAATTAATTGATCATATTTCAGAATATTATTTTTAATTAAGTCTAACAATCTGCAAACCCTGGAAGAGAGATTCTGCTACCACTTTCAACTTGAGTTGTATTTCAGGCAGGTTATGAATGTAAATAATATCTACTTTATGTTAACTTCAAAATTCACAAATTAATTTTTAGATAAAGTGAAGGAGTGTGGTGATATGCTACTACCAGTCAACAAAATGCATCTAAAAATTGGAGCACTATTATCACAAAATAGCCAATATGTCTTGTATTCATCACCTGCAGCATGAGGCTCAATTAGCTAGAAATGCTAACCTCAATGGCTAGCTAGCTAAGTGTTGGTTTTATGCTGACACTTATCTTAAGTTTCAGGTGCTTCTAACGTTAACGTCATTAATGCTAACATTCCCTATAATGAGGTTAGTGTTTTGTTGCTTCCACAGATAATAAAATAACATTTCAACAGACTACAAACAAACACAAAATGTCTCACCTGAGTTAGCAGGACACGGAAACTCTGGATAGCAAGATGACTTTTAGCTAGCTAGCTATCTAGTTGTCTAAAGTAATAAGGCTCACTGTTGTAACCAGAGTTGTAACTACTTAAAGCTAGTTAATTTATCGCAAAAGTAAAGGTGTAGTATTCATAACCCTTCTCTATTTCCTCTTCCAAACAGTTCAGTGTCATTACTGTAAAGTAGCACTGAAACTACTTCCGGGTCGTCCAAACTGTCCAAAGGTGCTTCTTCCTGTCAAGATGGCCGCCCTGAAAAACATGTGTTTTTTCACATGTCCCTAACAGTGCTCTTCTACATGGGACAAATATTGCAAATGGTGTTCAGTAAAGTAAAAAAAAATCATAGTCAATAAAACATATTTTGTAGGTATGTTGTCAGCATCAACAGCACATTGACACTGCTGCAAGACAGACAGTAACTATTAAAAACGTTATCTGTACATTACAATGCCTGCTTGTGTTTTATTTATTTTAACAAGAACAGGCAGCACTGCTGTTTGTGTAAAACAGAACCAAAAATCAGAGGTGGGGGACTCGAGTCACATGACTTGACTCGAATCAGACTCGAGTCGCAAATTTGAGGACTTGAGACTTGCTTGACTAACATTGATAAAAGACTCGACTTGACTTTGACTTGGTATTCATGACTTGAGACTTGACTTAGACTTGAGACGGATGACTCGAAAGGACTTGACTTGACTTTTTTAATTAAATATAAAACATTTTCTAAAAATTGAGAAGTTAAGTTTTGTTTTTGAAACATCGGGTGATTTCTAGTACAATGCGTGCAAACCTGGCAACCTACTAGGACGCAGCAGACAGCAGAGGCCAACGCAGGAGGCAGCGAGCTATCATGGAGGGGCCTAGTCCAAAAATAACAAAATTTTGATTCAATGATTATGTTGTCGATGACGGTAGTAAGAAGAGAACAGCGCTACGCAAGGTCTGAGGCTCAAAAATCAGGAACACGACCACCACAACATCCAACTTCAACTTTTTTTTAATTTGCCATGGTTAGCATTTTAATTTGACTCGCCATGAGCCCTGTAAAGTGTGCCTATGATTCATGACCACTGTCTTTTAACTGATGTTAAATGTGGAAACTGGGGTAGATCATCAGAATTTCATATGACTTGACTTGTGACTTGCTTGACCTGAGCAGTGACTTGACTTGACTTGCTTGATTCTCACCAAAGTGACTTAGGACTTGCTTGAGACTTGCAGGTTAAGACTTGAGACTTGCTTGTGACTCGACATGTGTGACTTACTCCCACCTCTGCCAAAAATTAAGACCTACCTTAATTCCCACTGGTTACCAACATGAAGAAGTGATGTTTTCACAGAACACATGGCACCAGCTGATGTGTATAGGCCTTCATAACTCCACAACCTTGCTTTATTCATTCAGTATCAATAGATTTTCTGAGTCATACTACAAATAATTGGTATAGGCAAGAAAGCACTTAAATCATCTGACATAAAAAATAATACAATGCTCCCAAGTGTCTGAAAAGCAGTGTGGTTATCAGGCTTACAGAGTCAGGGTCATGATAAACAAGCAAAAGTTTTAGCAGTCTGTATTTCATTATATTAATTTTCTTAAGTCATATTGACTCGGTTGCTCCCGTGGTGGTAATAAAGACTGCATTAAGGAAAAACGATTCATGTGTGCACATAAATGTTAACTTAGAAGATAATGATATGACATTTCAGGAATAAAACAGGTATCATAATAAACCACCCACCTCAGCACCAGAAACAATGAAGATCAGTTCTCCTCTGTCTGATTGTCAACATTTCTTTTGTGCTTTTTCTTCACAGGAGGGTCGTCGCTACAAGTTAAATAATAATAATAATTTCTGACACATGGAAAAATATTTCTGTGGTACAAGTCTTTCTCATCTAATTCTCGTCACAGTGTGTGAGAAGGCAGCAGAACACAAAGTCTTCACCGCCACAGACAGAGCTTAGTGACACCTTCTCGTGGCATGAAACCTGATTCATCAGCAATCATCAAGAAATGTCCCCATTTCTCGTAGCACCTCCACATTTTGGGCGAAGAAGTGGAAACGTTGAGGCAAACGCGACAAACTGCCGCCCAATCTGTAGCTCCTTTTTGCTGTGATCTCAAACACAAACTGTATTTTCTCATTCCTGAGCAGTGCGTCTGAATACATTTTGCTTCAGTGAATGCAATCTTTTTTTTGCATGTCTATGACGGAAGCCAGACGTGTACTTTTGTTTTTTTTTTTGGTAGTTGGGCAAGAGTGGGTTAAAAATAAATATTTTTTCAGCAGTTCAGGGCTGCCAAAAGATAAAAGAGCCAAGAAGCAAATGTTTCAGTCTTGCATTAGCATTTCCCTCCAGTTGAAACTGTGATTGGGTCCATGTGTCAGAGGCAAGATGGGTGGGTCGACCAGCTGCCACACCCCGGTCTCTCCCATTTCTTCACATGCACAAAATCCCAAGTAAGGAATCTGCACAAAGAGAAGACAGATGTGCATATTATCAAAGAAAAAGGGAGAGGATAGAAATGAAAGAGGCGTTATAGCTCAAGCAGCAAACTGACCTTTCGGACAACTTGGACAAAGTCCTTGGAGTTTTGGGGGCTGAGGCCTTGTATCTGGCGAGTGCAAGCCTCCAGGGAGGAAGCATGGGCCACGATCAGGACCGTATTTCCTGTGTGAAAGAAGTAGAGAACCACATTCCATAGACACTGTTAGCTTTCTATACCGTTTAAGGACACTCAGTCGTCGATATGCTTGAAGTGTCCTTTAATATAGAGATTGGGACATCATCCAAGTTAAACATTTTGATTCAGAGGGCCAGCAAGCTCAAAACAAAGTGCTTATTGTGTCACCCTATTCACTTTCAAGGTTCAGGTACATTTTCTTTGTGCAGGGCCAGCAAATCAGCAGCATGTTTCAGGCAGATCCCATTGTTTAGCTTTGGTTCCATTAGCTCATGCTCAGTGTACAGTGGCCACCAGAGATTAAATTTAGAACAGGAAAACATCAACATTAAAATGTAATCATCTTAAAAATAAAGTTGGCATTGTAGCCAGTGAATGTTGCCAACATTTGGTGCTCAGTAAAGTTGGTATTAATTTGAAACTGTATGCAAAGATGGAAGACACAACAGCTCCGCAAAAGTGAAGCCAAAACATCTCGATCACCATCCTGGTGGCTGGCTGCAGTATAGGTCATAAATCCCACCCCTCAATGTTAGCAGGTGGGACATGAGCCAAACCGAGACTCTGGCTCGTCATAATCTCAAAATGGCAGCTCCGCTATCCACGATATTTTGGCTTCACTTTTGCACAGTAGAAGGAAGTGGAGATGATTTGAAACCCTGGATACATGTTTATAACTCCACTTTACCCAGGTTGTTGTTCTCTGCCAGAATCTCTCGGGTTACTTGGAAGCTCCTGCTGATGTAGGTGTCGTAGGTCTCCGTCACCGCCAACTTGCTTATGGGAATATGAGGTCTGGGGACAAATCAGAAAAGATTTTAGTAAATTGTAGATAAAAGTGTATAGATGCTGTAGCGTAGGTGTCGCTGTGTACCTGTATGTTGTGTCCACACTCAGGTTAGCAGCAGCCAGATCAGCTGGGGGGATCCAGACGGGTAAACATGTGCCCGCCACCCACTTGGTCCACTCAAACAATCCAGGCTCCACGCGGATTTTTGTCTTTCCCTCCTGCTGAAGACCTGATGCAGAGTGAAACGCAGAGAGAAACTGTCAGACAGGAAGGAAGATGTAGCTCTACATCTCCTCTGTCATGTTGTTTTGTCAACAGAAAAATCTATAAATACATCTTCACATGAAATGTGAGACTCGATGCAATAAGAATAATTGTGTTGGTCCCATGTGCCCTGACATGAGATGACTTGGAAGTTTTTGACAAAGAAAAGAAAATCTAAAAAGAAAACATTAATTAGGTGTTTTGCTGTGTTCAAAGAAAGTAAGTGATGGGGAAAAGAAGTTAGACCTCGTGTTAAATCTCTTCCTTTTCCTCTCCGTTCTGTTTCCTAATGATGCCTCTAGGTACCAGAGAGACTCGAGAAAGTGATGTAACCAGACAAATCCTATTGTGATCTGAGCCAAACTGAAGTTTCAGATCTAAAACTAACACTAATAAAAATCCAACGTTATCATGCAGCAGCAACTTTTTTGAAATGTGTGCATATTGCATAGCAGGCCAGCTGAGGAGCCTGACTATACGCTGGGTAACTTGTCTGTGTCTGTGGTTATATTAGTGTTGATGAGGTCCTACCCAGCAGAATGTTGTGAGCAGTCTGGACGCAGCGAAGAGACGGAGAGCAGTAGACAAAGTCTATCTTTGTGTGGCTTTCCAACAGGGCTTCACCTGAAATGGACCAAAACACACTGTGATTCTATTGTAAGGCATTTTAATGTTATATAAACCTAATCTCTACTGTATTCAACAATCCTTAAAGCCTAAACTTTTTATAAAATGTACCGACCTACGAGTCGTGCCTGGGTGGAGCCAAACACAGTAATTGGACAGTCCTTGTCGTAGTCCCGGTGACCTCCACTTCTAGCTGGCAGGCTGGGTGGCATGTTGAGATTAGAGCGAATGTATCGGCCTAAGCAAACACAAAGGAGAATCTTACAGAAGAACGGAGATGAAAAAAGTGTCTAATGAAGCATGCAGTATAAAAAATTATTAATTAATCTCCCCTGCATGCTAACCTTTGGTGTCAAAGCACTGAGTGATCCAGTGTTTCCCAAACACCACATCCATCCTCTCCCCATGGCGACACACAAACAGTCTCATCTTGGACAGGGAGGAATGACTGCTCGGCCTCAACACCTGAGATAAAGATTCATTTTAAGTTGTGAAGCATTAGAGAGTTGATGAGCATTAAATATTAAGCGCCTGCTAGTTGCATACACAGTAATTATTGACATTAACCAGTGAGTAACCTCCGGGTCTGAAAAGCGAAGCCAATGTGTCTTAAACCTGCATTCTTCCTATCAGCCAGCAGGGGGCGACTCCTCTGGTTGCAAAAAGAAGTCTGATTGTATAGAAGTCTATGAGAAAATGAGCCTACTTCTCTCTTGATTTATTACCTCAGTAAACATTGTAAACATGAGTTTATGGTCTCAATCGCTAGTTTCAAGTCTTCTTCAATACAGCATGATGTTCATTTAATAAATTATGGTCCCATTTAGAGTCAAATAGACCATAAAGCAGGGGATGCTTTAAGGTGTGGCTACCTTGTGATTGACAGGTTGCTATCATGCTGTTGTCCATGTTTTCGTCTTAGTACTTTAACCCTTTCACAGTGTGTTTTCAGTACATGAAAGTTAATTATAACATTTTGTTCGTCTAAAAATGTCTTATTCAGCGTTCGGTTGTACTTAGCGCCACCCTCTCACTTCAATTCTGGTTGCAAAAAAACAAAATGGCAACGGCCAAAATGCCTTGAGGCTTCAAAACGGCAGTTCACAAACCAACAGGCGACGTCACGGTGACTACGTCCACTTCTTAGACACAAAATACAAGAGTGCTGTACCTGCATGGGAGGACAGAGGCCAGTGAGGCCGGGAGCATCCATGAGACTGTCAAGCAGACTTTCATTCAGCTGTCCGTCAAATAATAGCCCGGTCACAACGCTGCCAGAGTTAGACGGAGAGGCACAGGTGAGCAAAGAGTGAGACCTGAGGAACCAGAGAATTCAACATTATTTATATAGCACTTTAAATACGACACTGTTTATCTACAGTAGAGAGAAGAGAAAGAAACAACTCATCGTTCATTCAATTTCTTTTCTTTCCCTTAGTTTACTCTTCCCACTCAGCTTAGAAGCGTCACTTTATTTGTGTGCACTTGTGCTTAGGGATTTGTGGATTGTCAGTTTGAGATAACACCCACTGATGTCTTTGTGAAGTGGTTGTAAAAAGGGACTTGGTGGCTACGAAGAGACAACCAGTGATAATCTGCCACTTCTGTGGTGTTGAATCTATTTTCCTTACCCGTGGACGACCCAGGTGTCAGACTCGTCAGCCCGGTTGACGTAATTCTCAGGGAGCAGGCCCGACAGCCCCGTGCCCAGCGAGCTGCCGTACACCCAGCCTTCGCTGGCGCTGCTCTGCTCCACCGGAGACATGAAGATAAAGTCTCCCGGCACCAGCTCCAGCTCGTCGTCATTCTGAGGCGCATACGGGTACATGACTTGCAGTGTCTACAGGGGGGCAGATGGTTAACGGCCATTAGACAGAGGGTCTTGCATCTATTTGTTTAGAAATGATTATAGCAACATTTCTTTCACTTAATGTCCTTTAATGTCAGAAAAACAAACTGAACACACAAGTGGGAAACATATATGCTAAGAGAAAGTACTAATTTTCAAAGGAAGCGAATCAAACCTCGTGATTAGCGAACCGAATATCCCGTGAGAAGAGCACGGCCAGCCAGTCGCAGCCTGAAGACACATCCACCGCTTTGGCCAACTTCTCCAAAATTGGAAGGTGACTGGCTTGGAAGTGGTACGCCAAAGTGACGTGAAGTTGTTTCCTATGAGGCTCGACGTGAACATCTGGACCAAGGACAAAGAGAGAAATGTGCACAACAGATGTATATATGTACTCACGACAATGACGTACTGTTTTCCATTCTATGGCGGTTCTCCACTGACAGACTGATGCTGTTTGACAGTACGCGTCCACGTACTGTCAAACAGCATCATTCTTGAAAAGGTATGGGAACATTAGGGGGTCTCAAACCTGCTTTAGCTGTTGCTTCAGTTGCAAAATCAGAAGCGAAACTCTTCAGCACCTCGGCCATCTGCTCCTCCACAAAGAGGCCAATAAAGGTGGAAGAGGTGTAGAGCTCCAGAGGGAGGGGCATGGGTATGCGACCCTTCCACTTGGCCACGGTCGCCTGGAGAGCGTCAGTCAGAGCCTCCACCTTCCCGTCGGCACACTGAGAGCGGAGACAGGAAAAACAGGAAGTCATCAAATGCGTAATAACAGCTGTAAACAGCCAGAACGGGAACATTGATAAACACAGATGCCTGACCATGAAGAACTGGCAGAGGGTGATGTGGGGGAAGATGTTGTGCGCCTTATTCTTGCCACAGGAGAGGCGGGATTGCTGCCAGAAGTGCGAGAGCTGCTGGAGCAGCGGCCCACTGGGTCGCATATACAACACATACTCTCTGGGCAGAGGGTCATCCAAGAACGGGTCGTCCACGTGGGAGAAGAGCCTGCAGCGACAGACAAGAAGAGCCAAAGTGATGAAGTGAGAAGTGGGAGGGAAGTAGGAGAGAGGACGGCTGATGTCCAGCAGAGGGCAGCACTGCTGTAACAGCACAGTGACACGTCAATATGTCGAGGGGTTAGGTCAGTACACGTTATATTTATCATTACAAGAGTTGCTGTTGTGCATCAGTGACTGTGGGAGAGCATGTGAGTGAAATTGTGTGTGTGTCTCTCACCAGTCACAAGCCGCCTGGACGTTTTTCCCTCCTGTCGAAACCAGAGCTTTCAAGCTGCAAAGAGAGAGAGAGAGAAACGGAGATCAAAGCACAGTCACAAAAATCAATAGTTTCTCTTCCGGACCGTGTTTATTAGGAGGAGATTGCTGCGCTCCCACGTGACAACGAACAAAGAACAAACATCCCGAGAGAGCAGTAAAAGAATAATTCAGAGCAGGAGTTCATTATTCGTAGCAGAAGGTTGAAATGAAAAAGCATTCATGCTGATTTGAAACATATTCTTTGCTATGGAAATATCACAAAATATCTGGTTCTATCATCAATGAAGTGTGTTCAGCCCACTCGGCAGACGCAAACTGAATGTGAACACGATGCTGTTACAAGTGATTCTGTCGATGATTAAATAGCGAGTGTGTTATAGAGGAAATCAGATCACAGTCTTGGTAACAATTAATTTCTGCAGCAGCCAAATGTCACAATATGAACACCCACTAAATACGACAGGGAGAAATATAGAACTAATGCCTTGTGTTTTAGTGTGATGAACATTAAAAGAGAAAAACTACCACATGATTTATCTGTGTCATTTCATAAAACTTCTTTTCTGAGAGCTGATTGCATGATTACTCTTGAGTGCACAAAATCTAATTAGTGTCTTTTTATGAAACCTCTGAAGGGATTCACTGATTCCTGCAGCTTTCTTCGGCTTCAAGGGGGCTAACACAGAGGATCTGGACGTGACTTTATTTAATACAGCCTTGTCTGCAAAGATTCGGCACACATTAGCACAAACTTTCCACTTAAAGCTGCAGTTGGTCAATCAAAATCATGTTCCTCTGCCTCCTCCCAGTGCTCCAAATGGCATTGCAAGATTTCACCCTGCCCGAAGAAAAGAAAACAATCAGAGCCGAGCAGTCTCTAAAGCAGCTGTCAATCACCGCTCACAGAACTCGCAAACTCTGATCAAATGGTCAAACTAGGCAGCGCTGATCAAATATGAATCAATATTCTGTTACTGTAATGCCTATTTCTCTCCTCAAATGTTTCAAGAATCATCTTGTAGTGTACTATTTAGCTGTAGAATGAGAAGGTTTTACAGCCAAAACCATAGACTGTATATACAAGAAGTGGACGTAGTCACTGCGACGTCACCCATTAGTTTGTGGACTGTCATTTTGAAGCCTCGAGTTCAGCATTTTGTCCGTCGCTATCTTGGTCATTTGCAACCAGAAGTAACACGAGGGTGTGGAGCTAAATACAGCCGAACGCTGAATAAGACATTTTTAGGCGACCAAAAATGTTATAATTAACTTTCAGGAACTGAAAACACACTGTGAAAGGGTTAAAGTTGTAAGACGAAACACGGACAACTCCCAGACCGGACAACGCCGTGGTAGCGACCTGTCAATCACAAGATAGCCCCGCCCTAAAGCATCCCCTGCTTTATGGTCTATTTGACTCTAAATGGGACCATAATTTACTAAATGAACATCATGCTGTATTGAAGAAGACTTGAAACTAGTGATTGAGACCATAAGCTCATGTTTACAATGTTTACTGAGGTAATAAATCAAGTGAGAAGTAGGCTCATTTTCTCATAGACTTCTATACAATCTGACTTCTTTTTGCAACCAGAGGCTGGCTGTTAGAAAGAATGCAAGTTTAAGGCACTTCAGCAGTGGCTTCACTTTTCAGACCCGGAGGTTGCTCACTGGCCAAAACCAGCCGGGTCACAAACTCTCTCATACTAAAATATGTTTCTGAAAAACATTTGAGGCAGAAATAGCCATTACAGTAACATAATCTTCACATTTGATCAGCGCTCCCTTACAGTGATTGACAGCTGCCCAGAGGGACTCCTCGGCTCTGATTGGCTGTTTTCCTTTGGATGCAGGGAAATCTTGCAGATGCCGTTAGGAGCACCGGAGGAGACAGAGGAACATGCTTTTGTTCAGATTACCTGTCTCATGTACTACTGTCAGGATATAGTGACCGTTTTATAAAAATAACTTTTTTTATCATATTTGCTCAAAATTACCGACTGCAGCTTTAATATTCCTAAATTTGTTTATATATGAGGATGTAAGAATTGGTGGTAATTTAAAGTATATGTGCGTGTAAGTCAGGTGTCTGTTCGTTCATTTTAAAGCTTCTCTATGCAAAGTAGATATAGCTGATTGACACCAGCAACACCTCGGTGCGTGTTGGCTCTATATATATATATAACACAGTGGCCTCTTGCCAAAGTGATAGTTATCTTTGTTGATTTCTTTTTTGTGATCCAAAAAAATTGGCTCCCTGACAAATAACTAAAGTAAGTGATGCTTGTGTGATGTTGTAAATGGTTCATTTCATTATTAAGCACCAGGAAATGCACATTTTTGCTACAGCATTTGACCTTTAAAACTCAACTACAAAAACACTTTAAGTTGTTCTTTGTGCTTTATGTGAAACAAAACCTTCATGATGCCATGCTCTCTCTAAAGGGTAACTGTCCCTAAAGACAGCGCTAACTGTCACTGCTCTGAACGACCCATATAATGAAGAGCAAACAACAATCTACAACTGATATCAAAGTGAAACGAACAAGCAGGACGTGTTATTTTCTGTGCCATCGTAGAGCCTCAGTTTGATTGAGTTCACAGCACGATATAGACGTGTTGCAGCGTCTCCCTGTGTGATCCAACGTTGACTGTGTTCATTGTGCCACTCTAGCGCTTCAATTCGATGAGCTATTTTTAAATTTGTCCCACTGAGAGGGTCCTAGATAACGGCAAAGTCCCTGAACCCTGGGGCAGTGTGCCCTGACAGAGCACAGCGAGCAGCATGGGAACGCTGAGGCTACAGCGATGTAACAGATGGCTCACACAGAGCTACCACAACATGAACACACAGAAATATATGCAGGGTGAAGTCAAATTAAAGACAAAGAAGCACAGACAAAGCTCGGACTAAAGTCTCCAGTTCATTCACCTTATCAGGCCTACAAATGTTAGACGAATATTACAACATTTTACCCAACTGATCCATTTTTATTCCGTCAGTAGGGACCACTACTGCATGTAGGAGGCTTAAGACAGTTGTCTTATTCAGATGTTCCACCTGGCACTGTGCGGAGGAGGAAAAGAAGGGGATTTTCTCTCACAAGGCATGATGGGATTACAAGCAGATGTGACTGAGACGTCACCAAAATCCAATCCGGGCTAGAACATTGGATTGCTTGCTTCTTATCTCGGCGGTATTTTTATGAGTGAACTCCTGAGACATGAAATAATAGAAAGGTCGTACGCTCACAGAGAGCTTTACGTGAATTTAATCTGCTTTTAGGCTGCTGGAATTACTAGAAAACCCTGTTCCAGGTATAAATAATAATACATTATCAAGCAGGAGACACAGCGTGGGGATGCTCGCCATTTTTAGGACACGGGAGGGTTAATAACAGCAAAGTCTGGTATTCATTCAAAATGTATATTAAGCCTCAGGACAGTAAATGGGTTATAGAATAAATAAGATATAAACAGTGGCCTGGCTAAATTCATATGAAAAATACATTGTATTGTCTCTTAAAATTTGTCAAAATATAAAATGAAATGACGATAGTTGCTCCTAATCCTTTAATATCTGCCAGTCTGATCCAATATTTATTTTTATTATATTTTAGTACTGATAAAATACAGCCGCACGGTGCACATAGACTACAGAAAACATTAAGATTCATGAAAATTACATGAAATAATATTTTATTATGTTTATGAAAAATGGGTATTATTGTACATTCAGCGTTAAAGTTGAATTTAAATGTTTGAATAAACTTTTTTTGTGTTGTTTTCTAGACTAGAGGATCCTTCTGCTTGGTGAGAAAAGAGAAAAGCTGAGTGCATAGAGCTTGATAACACTGCTGGTGTGAACCTGCAGCCCCGCCCGGCTAAATAACCGCCAGCCGCTGCAGCCGACTCGTTGTACGCCCACATTTAACTGGGGATTGTGCTTTTTTTCCATGCATCTTCGCACCATCGTGCTTTGATAGTGAAACTTTGGTGGACGTTTTTAAACTCATCTTTCTTGCAGATGTGATAATGTCCGTGCAGCTCTCACTATGAGATGTAAAAAACACTTTGCAAAGCTGATATTGAATACAGAAAATTGGCTGTTAAACATTTTGGTATTCCAAATTGTGATTCCTTAGAAATGTACTTTAAGTAATCAACTTTCCCACACTTTTACAAAACACTTTTCTTAATTTTTTTTTAATTTAAATTCAATATTGTTAGATTCAATATTTATCAGATTTCTATCATTAGATTTTAAATATCAGTCATGTTTTCCGGTGTATAGTACTGAACTAAAACCACGTTCTGGGATGTCTGTTTGAACTTTAGTATGTAGTAAATAAAAAAACAACATGTCCTTCTTGTTAACGTACACGGCACGTCGAGACAGCAGGAAGACATCTGGCCTGGAGTGCCAAGTGGCGAACCAGAAGGAAGTCGCAGCTCACCACCAGACACACTTTAAAAAAGGTGAGACGTGCCGTATTGTTCTTTCACAAAGTACCACATGCACCATCTTGCTTGAACAATGTCTGAAAATCTAGACCCCTTTGTGTAGAGCAGCCTCAGTGGGCCCCTTCCCAACTTACACATTCACAAATAACTGAATCAACAACTAAACCCATGCATATACGCAGCATATAGTGGTTATTATCACAGATGATAAGAAATTAACTGTTCATCCATCCATCCATCTGCAACCGCTTATCCCGTTAGGGGTCGCGGGGGGGGCTGGAGCCGATCCCAGCCGACATTGGGCGAAGGCAGGGTACACCCTGGACAGGTCGCCAGTCCATCGCAGGGCTGACACATATAGACAGACAACCATTCACGCTCACATTCATACCTACGGGCAATTTAGAGTCCACAATTAACCTAACCTGCATGTCTTTGGACTGTGGGAGGAAACCGGAGTACCCGGAGAAAACCCACGCTAACACGGGGAGAACATGCAAACTCCACACAGAAGGGTCCCAAGCCGGATTCGAACCTGCAACCCTCTAGCTGTGAGGCGCCAGTGCTAACCACTGCACCACCGTGCAGCCCAATTAACTGTTCATGCCACATTTAATACTACTAAAAAAAAATGATGTTTCAGTCTGCACAATCTGAAACCTCAGCATATTCCCACCCTATTTTTTCTACTTTCACAACGCGACACTTTCACTTCCAGGTTTGGTGACAGAACTGCTGCTGACCCACTCTTTCCATCTGACCCTGAAGGCAACGCTGCAACTAAACATTACCGTCATTGTCGATTCATCTGTCGAGTATTCTGTATAAAAATAACCATCACACTCATTTCCCAAAGCCCAAGATGACGCATTTAAATTACTTGTTTTGTCCGACCAACAATCCAAACCCAAATATTTTCAATTCACTGTAATAGAAGACCAAGAACATCGCCAAATATTCACATTTTAGAAGCTGGAATCAGAGAATTTTTGCTATGAAAAAAATTAATAACTTTTCTGTTGATGGATTACTCCACTAATGATTTCAGCTCTACTGATTTATCAACAAGCCAACTATTACAATGCTGACAAGCTATTGGTTCTAATCAACACTCCAATATTACAGTTATTACCTCCGCCAAGGCCGAAGGCCAAGGAAGGAGGTTATGTTTTCACCGGCGTTGGTTTGTTGGTTTGTCTGTCTGTTAGCAGGATTACTCCAAAAGTCCGTAATGGATTTGAATGAAATTTTTTGGAGGGGTGGGGTGTGGCACAATGAACAATGCATTAGATTTTGGTGGCGATCAGGATCATGATCCGGATTCAGGAATTTTTTCAGGAATTCCGATCAGCCTGAGCATTAAGACAGGGTACAACACATGCGCAGTGTAACCGATTACGTGTTAATGACGCATGACCCCGCCTTCTTCCTTCTTCAAGCAGAGAGATACGTGTGTGGATGTGTGGCGAGACATCGAGGTGCGGGGGGAGCTGCTGGCCATCCGCGGTGAGAAAGAAAAAAGCTGTAGCTGACGGGATGAGAGACGTAGTGTAACGTTATACAGACACAACAAGGCTGCTCAATGAGAGAGGCATCCGCCGATACGTTACACGGAAACACACCGTGTTCATAATAAGCCGACCACCCCTTGGTACCGCCAGCTGTGAGCTGTGAGCTGTGATCTGTTTTTAAAGTCACGCGTTGGCGGAGGTCTGCGCTCTCCGAGTGCCATTCTAGTTTTTTCTCAGATTGATTGCTTTCTCAACCTCCTTCTTGTCCTTTCTTTTTTGAACACGATTGTCTGGAACTTCTCTTGGAGTCTGGGAGTTAAATAAACTATGTGCATCTTTCAGATATAGTTTTAGATACAGAAAAGTCACACTTTTAATTCCAGACTGCATGGGCGACCTTGGGTGTGTACTTGCCAACCACTGCTTGCAAAGTGTTGTCTTTTTCACACCGAATGTTAAGAATAACATGTTTGGATTATATGGTGCCAATTCTGTTTTGTTTCCATTTCTCCAGGCAAAGAAAAAAAGAAGCGGGACACCGACATCTGCGACACCCTCGGGGAGCAGCGCTAGCAGAAGTTTCACAGGCGCCGTCTCTCTCTCTCCCTCTCTCTCTCTCTTACAGGCCAGCTGGTCCATGTTGTGGCTCCTGCACCGTAGCCCCGTCTGCAGCATCTGCTGTTTGACACTTTTTAAATAAGTCTTTATTAGAGTTTGTTTTTGTTGAACTGAATATTCATGTTTCAAATGTCTTTTCTTATCTGTTCCACCATATTTGAAATAGTCATTACGGCCAAACTGTCCTCAGTAACTGCAGCTCACCCCGAGGCCTCTCCTTTGCTCTTAGCGAGTTATTTATAAACTGCATTTCCTGTTCACAGCTAGATGAAGGATTAGAGAGTGCACAGTACTGTTTGCATTAATAACAGTGACCATTACTAGATGAAGGCTTTTACTTCATTTGCACGTGTACCACGGCTGCAGGCCATATTGGAAACAGCCTTTCAGTTTTTTTCACCCACATATGGCGAGTGTTTTCAGTTTCTGTTTCCACATTTAACTCCACTCCAGATAAAATGTTCTGGCTGCCTGTTGCGATGTTTACACAGCGGCGTTTCTGCTTTTTCATACAAGTAAACATTCTTTGGATTGTTTATTACAGCTGACCTTTTTTTTTTTGCTAAACTTGGATATCTTCCAGGCTGCTGGAGAAAGTTATCTCTTTATATCAGGCTATCTGCACACTTCTCATCGCATCTCATGAGTGTGAGCACTTTGGATTCCTGTAAACATTGGGTTTGAAGATAAGACATAAATATCATGCCTTTCATGGCTGCATATTGGCCAAGAAGGGAAAAGGAAATCATAAATTAAAGCCAAAAGTAACAAGCATCTAGAGCTGACGTTAACATGTCACCCCGTCTCAACACACACACACACAGCTTCATACTCCCGAGGGCCCCTCCCTGACTCAGCTCTATGGGCGATTCAACGTTTCCTGTTTACAAGTCGACGGCGAACGCTCGTCACCGGCCACTTATCGCTCCAGCAGCGCTGAGAGCTCTGCTGCTGCCCAACACCAGACTGCACCCTGAGGAGAGCCCCGTCAGCAGAGGAAATGTGCTTCCCTGCGTCCAGTCTGGCCGACTACAGTATGTACGCTCGAGCCTGGTGAGCCCACGCCGAGCCAAACACCAGACGTTACCGCCCTGCTCTTCAACCTTTTCACTAGCTGACTGCCCAGGCAAAAAAAAAAGTTTGAATCTAGCTTATTGCAACAGATCTTTTCAGGGTGTGATGAGGACACAAAGACAGGAGGAAAAGATGTGCAAGAAGTTGTTATATTATACACACAAGGCTGATGCTTTCATGTCAGCAAAGCAATAACACAACCAACTAACGAGTACTTTCATCGTCGATTAATCTGTTGATTGTTTTCTTGATTAATCAATTAGTTGATTGGTCTATAAAATGTGAGATCGATGGTGTTGATCAGTGTTTCCCAAAGCCCAAGAGGACGTCCTCAAATGTCTTGTTTTGTCCACAACTCAAAGATATTCAGTTTACTGTCATAGAGGAGCAAAGAAACCAGAAAATATTCACATTTAAGAAGGTGGATTCAGAGAATTTTTACTTTTTTCATGTACATACAAATGTATTTGTTTGTTTTAATGGTGTGTTATGTAACTTTGGTTTATTTTGACAAATTTCCACTGAGGTGGACAATAAAGTCTATCTATCTACAGTATCTATCTATCGAAATTACTCAAACTGCTTAATCTCTTATCAAAATAGTTGGCGATTAATTTAATAGTTAACAACTAATCAATTCATCTTTACAGCTGTTCTTTCTTAGAGCCGTTAGTAAGTGACACATGATGAAGTTAGCGTAAGTAGTTAAAGGAATAGTTTGACATTTGGGAGATACATGTATTTGCTTTCTTCCCAAGAGTTAGACGAGAAGATCAATACCGTGTCTGTGTATTTATCAGCTAGAGCTGGATTAGCTTAGTTTATCTTAGTTTAGTATTGAGACTGGAAGCAGTGGAAAACAGCTAGCCACGCTCACGCTAAAGCTCAGAAATCCCCCTCTAAAGCTGACTAATCAACACACTGAATCTCGTTCATTTACACAAACTGAAATGTAAAAAGCTAACTGGCTGACAGCGGTGCTGTTAATGAGACACATTTAGAGGTGTTAGCAGGCTCATAGCCAGGCTAGTCGTCTCCCCATCTTCATATTTCATATTTACCATACAGACATGAGAGTGGTATCAATCTTCTCAACTAACTCTCGGCAAGAAAGCTCATTTCACAGAATGTCAAACTACTCCATTAAGGGTGGGATTGACTGCTGGCTATTGTTTCAGTGTTTTGGTACTACAGCATTTTGTTTAGGGTCACTAACAAGGCCAGCTCTTGGCGCTGTACTCTCATAAAGCTTTTCTGTCAAGCTGACAGGGCAACGTTTCAGCACCACGTCTTCAACAAAGCCAGCCGCGCCGCAGCCAGTGTCTGGAACGGCTTCTCCTCTTCTCACTTCATTATTTCTGGAGAAGAGAGCCGAGAAAGTCCACGGGGGCAGACGGAGCAAGTCAGAGATCGACACCGTTAAGTGAACCGCGTGGGCCCTTTGTGTGACTAAAGGCTGCTCATTAGAATATACTTCTGCGAGGTGTCCGTCAAGCTTATCAGATTGAACAAATGATTATCAATGCTTCTGTCAACCCAAAAAAAAGAAGTGTGCTGTTTTGTGTTATTTTTAGCGCTGCCGGAGTGACGTCAGTGAAACAAGTCAAAGTGCACAAAGCAAATGTTTCACTAAGAATGTATGAAGGCACGGCGCCAAAATAGTGATGAATCACACAGCGGCACTCTTCAGGCCTTCTTTTAATGAGACAAACATCAAGAACTCAGTCAGTATAGAACAAACTTATTTTTCCATATCTACAAGTGAGATGTGATTCTCCCGCTTCAGCCGCCCTCAAACCACCATCTCAACAAGAGCAACTCAGTAAAGGTCACAAGCCACTTCCGGAAATGGGCGACTTCCTCTTGGCTGTCTTGAGCACAAGCTCAGAGTTTGTTCTTGCAAGCTGCACGTGCAGCAACCAAAGTGTCACATGTATGCATAAGTTATGTGTAGTAATTATAATGCAGGGCCCTCGCAGAAACTCTTCTCGTGATGCTTGTTTTTTGCACGTTATAGATAAGAGTGGAGTGTGTAGTTGTTCTGGTTAAGGCAGGGGTTCTGGTAGGATAACGGGTGACATGCACACAGACTTCCTCTTTAACACACAAAAGGCTTCGCAGACAGGCAAGGTGAAAAAAAACACATTTACCGTACATAATGTTATCTCATCTGGAGGTGTTACAGCTCAGTAACCACAGTGGTTTTGAAGTCTTTGCTTGAGAAACACAATGAAACGTGTCAAGAGAGACTAAAGACAATTTCATCTGTAAGGAATAAGCACTGTGAAGATACCTCAATACAGAATAGAAAACAGAGCTGCTCTTTAGTTTTTTGTTTTATAACTGAGTTCACTATCAACCAAGATGAGGGTGCATAATCTTAAATTGAGATAGCCCTTCTGCATGACCAATTGGATTAAATACAATCTATTCAATATTTATTTAAACAATTAGATTCGGAGCGAATATCGTAACAGTAAATTTATTTATGACATGGCATTTTTATTTTCTGAAAAATCTCCCAGTGAGGAATAATATAATGACAATTGCAAGCAGAACATAGACAAGTATATAAGAAGTGGATGTCACAAATTGGTTTGTGGGCTGCCGTTTTAAAACCTCGAGTTTGGCATTTTTGCTGTTGCCATCTCGTTATTTTGCAACCAGAAGTGACACAAGATGACAATAAGACATTTTTAGACAACAAAAAGCCACAGTTAAAATTCATGAACTGAAAACACACTGAAAGGGTTAAAGTTGTAAGACTCGGACAGCGCGGTGGTAGCGACCTGTCAATCACAAAGTAGCCCCGCCCTAAAACATCCCCTGCTTCATGGTCTATCTAAATGGGACCATAATATAGTCGGCTCAACATCATGCTGTATGAGGGATGCTCATTTTGAAAAATGTTCTTAACCGATAACCGACCCTCGTTAACTGAAATGAAAATGTAAAAAATTGTAAAAACATGGTTGTTTTTAAGTGTCAAATGTTATCAGGCTAAGTCATTCCCACATGCCCCACATCATGGGATCAGTCTAGTGCAGAAACAATTATTCAATTAATCAATTATCTAATCAGCAGGGCTCTGATGGGCATTTCCACTATTTTCTGACACTCTAATAACTAAACGATCACTCAGTTCATTGAAAAACAACCAACAGTTTAATCTATAATTACTGTGATGGACTTGCCACATGCAATGGAAGAAACCCCCGGTCTCTTCACCTGCACTAATAAGTCAAACATCACTGACATGCCATCATGCTTCCACCTGTAACTGTTGCCTAGACCATAGTGACACTGAAGGAACATTCACCCCTTTACAACTATAGAAAAAGTAGTATTAGTGGTGCCTGTGTTTCTTCTCTTCAATCAGCCAATCATGGACAGCGTTTATCTGACTTCAGAGCTATTTTGTTTCAAGTGTTACGTAGGAAGAGACCATATTGTTGTTGCAAACGCAGGCTTTCTGACCAAAGTAGCTGAAGTTTCCACACACCAGCAGTGTCACTGTGAAGAACACCTGTGATTGGTCCAAAATATCACATGACATTGCTGTGTAGCCTTACGGGAAACTTCTCCTCTTCTGGTTCAATGTCTCCGTCTACATCTTGTGAGTGCCAGATAGAGTAAAAAAAAAAAAAAAGGCCTCCGTCACTGCAGTCCATGTTCTGTTACATTTTGGTCATCAACTTCCTGTTTCCCCTGCTCACAATCGCCACATTATTCCTCTGTGTAACAAAGCGAAACAAAGCTGAAGTAGATGATCATACGAAAATCTGTATCCTGCAACATATTCATTAAAATGTGTTTCTATTTCAGTCGAATGGATTTTTTTTTACAAAAGCTGCTTTGAGGCCGGTTTGTGCTTCATGCGTGCACGGCTGAGCTGCAGACATGCCGTCTGTTTGCTCTGGTGTTATATGGTTGCTTGCTTCTCGTAACCACTTAGCACATCATTTGTCTAAAATCAAGTGGTTGAATTCAGCTCTCCACTTTGTTAAAAATACGATAACTGTAAATCAGGTTCCTGTGATCAGCCAACCAGCACAGCGACAAGTTGTCAGGTGTGTGCCTCCACTATGCCCGCTTATTTTGGCCACAAGCACGACATTTAAAACTGCACACACACCCCGATGTGTTTCTCCTCTAGAGGTGGTTCCTTTTTCTATATGTGCAGCAACACCCAGACACTTCACACAGTATGTTCTCTATACCGTAGATAGACAAACCAATACTGGTTTTGAAGGCCAGGGAGGATTCATGCACGAGCACAATACAAGGAAATAGTGGAAGATGTTAAGGAAAGTAAACTACAACAAAGAATTAATATTTAACCATAGTCCCAATGATACGAGGAAATCCCCTGGACACATTTCAGAAACGTCAGAGAACACATCGTTTACACATTGAAGGAAAGAAAAGATTAGTAATCTTTAAATAGAAGCAGGTTCCCAAGGATTAGAGGACTACAAGCAAATATATATAACATCATAACAGTGCCTGTGTTTATCTCACAACAGGAGATCTCTCACTGGATTTTAACAGAGTTATTATTATAATTATGAATAAAGGTTAAGCCATTGAAGACACTGAGGTCAAGTTTTCACTATTTTTTCTGGGTGAATTTGTTGGCAACCTTGGGACGAGTTTACATTTTACAATAAAGAAAATTGCACATGGTGCTTAATTCCTGCTTAAAAATGAACTATATTTTAACTGGATTACATTCAGGCTAACAAAAATCAATAAATAAACAAACAAAGGATTCAGTGTTTGTTTTGTATTTACAGTATGTTGAGAAATTTGACTGCAAAGCTTTATTTTACAGGTCTGTTATTTCCAAATAGGTTCCCAAATACGTTTCTTGGGGTGGGGAAACGATGTAATTTGGTCCTAATTAGTGAGAAAATAGAAACAAAGTTCTGCAAGAGTTAATTATTAAGTTGAGTTTTTAAGCAATTGTTTTTTTCCAGGGAAATGTTTTTGAAAGAAAATAAAAAAAAGAGCTGACCTCAGTGTCTAAACTCTTGGCTATGGCTCTGGTTAGACCCGGTAATGGAGGAGGAAAGAAAGTGAAAACTTCCAAAGCAACTTGTAGTCCAACCAAGAAATGATTTAACTTTTGTCCAATCGCAGCATTCTGCAGCTACCGAAGGCAAAACAAACACCATGAAACTCGGATCCGTTTCCAAAACCTGCTTCCGACCATCACACACAATCAGAACGGGGAGAGAGACCACCGTCCATCCAGCTAATATCTGATTACAATAGTCAATTCCTGAATGACTCAGCAGAAAATCCTCCCAATTAAAATAGAGGGGCTTTTTGTGCATGTGTGTGTGTGTGTGTGTCTGTGTGTGTGTGTGTGTGTGTGTGTGTGTGTGTGTGTGTGTGTGTGTGTGTGTGTGTGTGTGTGTGTGTGTGTGTGTGTGTGTGTGTGTCTGCGTGTGTGTGTGTGTGTGTGTGTGTGTATGATTCATGCTCCCTACTGGCTTAAAAAAACCTCCTCAAACACAATGAAGCCCTTGTTCCCTGAAGCTATGACTGATAAGTGATTTTATTCCTTCTTCCTCTCCCACCAAAGCCTACTGTATACAGGGAAGGGCCTGATGGCAAAACGTGCAAATCACACCTTTATTTTGAAGTTTTACTGCAAAATGTGTCTGGGTTGGTTTGCTGAACCAAAGAGTAGAACGTGACAATCTGCACCGCCGGAGATGTTCCGGATATTGAATTAGAATCAGAGCGCTGCTGGGTGTTGAACACTTTTTTTTGGTACAGACCAAAATACGTCTGTAGGACTGAGTATCAGAAACTGACTTGATTATCTGGCCAAAGTTGTCCTCTTCTCTAATGATTCATTGATTAGATTTATTTCTGATTATTTTATTTTGCAAAGTTCTTGCACGGCTGCTTGTGTTTAGACAAAATGTAAAAACTTGGGGGCGGTAAGGGCAGCTGTAAACACAACACTGACACATATTTATTAACTTATTATACCTTGTTATGGCAAACGTGTTGCCTGTTTGCACATCGATCAGGTACGCAGCAACATTGGCATTTATTTCAACCTGGTGAGGGTCCAATATTCACTCTCCTTTTAGCTCTGTTTTGGTCTCCACCAACTCCTGAGGCTCTTTAAGCTGCTAAATGCTCTACTACGTTCACCAGCTTGCCACTAACTGACTGTTAGCAAGCTCATTAGCTCACAGAACTATATTTTTATCCCTCTTCAATAACTTTTTATTGAACAAAATGATGTGCAATGGTGAGGAGGGTGGGTGCTTCCACGACGGCGGAGTTGGTAGGGACGACGTTATCAGCTGTAACCGCCATAGTTAGTGCATAGCGGCGTCCGTGAGCTAGCCAGTGAGGTATACACTCAAATGCACGAACATGCACTAAAAGTATGTGCATCCGGCCCGGCCACATGTCAACAAAGCACAGAGAAGCTCTGATCACAACACACAGAGGGAGTGACTTCAAAATCATCAAAATTGTATCTTATTAGTATAAATAATATCCATCCCTTCTCTGTCACTTCATTCTATGCATTACTGCTGCAATAACTACTGTGTTTAAAACCAACCCACCAAACTTAAACACCCCGAGGTGCTGTATTACGTAACTATCTGTATTTTCTCATCTCATTGTTACTGTGTCTCCACCGACATCAGACCAGACAGGCTCGAAGGTAATGCTGCAGAGTTATTCTGCTTCATTATCATTTTATAGCTTCTATCAAAGTGTATTAGTCTGTCAGTAATAGATGTGAGTCTGCAAATATAACCAACCACAGACAGTGTCTCATATTGTCTGCAGTGGTTCATTAGGCAGGAGGAGACAGAGCTGCAGTCTGATGGAACAAAGAAGACCTGGATGACCTCAGAGAGTTTTGCAGAAGATAAAAAGGCTTAATTTTGGAGATAGTGTATCTGTCTAGTTAAAAAAGAAGAAAGACTGTTCAACACTTTTGGCCTACTTGGCCAAACTCAGATAACTGCCAGCTTACATGGAGGAGACAGTTTTACATCCTAACAATCCAGATACTGAAACAAGTAATAGATCTGGGAGTTAATCA